>NC_135671.1:3771771-4464457 GCF_964188315.1 Podarcis muralis | reverse complement strand
GATTAGAAGGTCGGCGGTTCGAATCCCTGTGACGGGGTGAGCTCCCGTTGCTCGGTCCCTGCTCCTGCCAACCTATCAGTTCGAAAGCACGTCAAAGTGCAAGTAGATAAATAGGTACCGCTCCGGCGGGAAGGTAAACGGCGTTTCCGTGCACTGCTCTGGTTTGCCAGAAGTACTGGAAAGGGTCACTTCTGTGTTTCGCTGCTCGCACATGCGCAGACGCTCAAAATGATGTCATGCGCATGTGCAGAAGCGGCGAATCACGACACGCAGACGTGGGTTGCGTTCTGCTCATGTTGCGAATGGGCCTCCGGAACGGATCCCGTTCGCAACCAGAGGTACCACTGTAGTGTCTTGTTTGACCATTTTCTCATCACAAACCTTCAGTTGCCAGGGCTGACTCAGTCTGATGTCGTCCTAGGCACAAAATGAACCCATTGAAAGGAAATAAGGCCTAAAGGTTTAGAGTGTGAGCGGTGAGCTAGGAAGTAGCCGGGATAGGGTCTCAACTCATCAACGAGTGCACTAGTGCTTCAGGCAACCTGTTCTCCCCACCTCAGTTTCCACATCTGCTATGTGGGGATAATATTAATTTAGAACATTTTTTAATCTGACTTTTCAGAAGCTCAAGGCAGCTGACAATCATTAAAAGCAGAATGAAAACATACACGCATCATGCTAATAATTATGAAGCCATTTCAGATGTCCCTGTGCCTCCAAGCAGGCAAATAAATTAATAATGCCAGCAGATCTCCACTCAATAAATCAGCTTAACACAATCACCTAAAGGCTTGCGGGCGGATACGTCTTGCAGAAGGTAATCCCATGGTCATGAGGCCACGACTGAACAGGCCGCCCTCCTTGCTGCAAATGACTGCACCTGCTGAGGGAACAGAGAGAAGGGCCCTTAAAAATGTTTTCATTGAACCATATAACCATATGGTTATTGCCATTACAAGCTTATTGCCATCCAGGATTGCCGAGGTCCACATCTGTGGGGAGTCGATCTTTCAATGGGTTGTATCCAGAGTAGCGCTTGGATTTCCGCTTGCTCAAGGGACCGTCCCCTCTCCCTCCTCCCCATGCGTTTCCCCTAGATCTGTTCTAGGGGTTCCCGCAAACCTCCAGAGCAGATTACGAAGGGAGTGTGGTGTGCACAGCGAGAGAGGGAGGGGAGTTCTGTTGCACAAGTCTGAATCATTGTGCTAACAGTGTTTCTCAAACCTGGGTCTCCAGCTGCTTTTGGACTACAATTCCCATCATCCCTGACCACTGGTCTTGCTAGCTTGGGATGATGGGAGTTGTAGTCCAAAAACAGCTGGAGACCCACGTTTGGGAAACACTGTAAAAGAACAAATGCATTGATCACTGCCTTATGCTTTGCCATTCCCTGCCTGTTAAGATTCAGCAGGCACCTTCCTTGTCTTCTTCTAGACCTCTCCTAAACCTTTTTACAGTGGTACCTCGGGTTACATATGCCTCAGGTTACATACGCTTCAGGTTACAGACTCTGCTAACCCAGAAATAGTGCTTCAGGTTAAGAACTTTGCTTCAGGATGAGAACAGAAATTGTGCTCCAGCGGCACGGCAGCAGCAGGAGGCCCCATTAGCTAAAGTGGTGCTTTAGGTTAAGAACAGTTTCAGGTTAAGTACAGACCTCCGGAACGAATTAAGTACTTAACCCGAGGTACCACTGTACTTATTTATCTCAGCAAGCCTATCCAGACATACAATTTAGTTTACATATACTTGTTTTTAAGTTTTACCGATTTTAGCTGTTTATTATTTGACACTGATGCAAACCACCAAGAAATTTTTTTTTTAAAAAAAAGCCAAGCCACTTGCAAATTCTTCTAAAGAAGTTAAATACTTGGAACACCCAGAAAAAGTGCTGCATGAATGCCTACTGTTCTAACCAAAGCTGGTTTTCACGCGCCACAAAGAGAGTGCCGAAAGCATTTTGCAGAAAAGAAATGGCATGAGCAAGCACCTTGTGGAATTGAAATTAGTGGCAATATAAACAGTTCTCTCAAACGGGGGCAAGACTGGCTCTGATCGCTAATGACCTGATCAGAGGAATATTCTCTTATTTCAAAGCTATCGTCTTCATCCTCTCCAAAAAGAGCTAAGCCACACATCCTCATCCTGCAAAAACAAATCAAACCCACCAGCGTTTGACACTGGAAGTACGCTGAAACCTATGGTACCTTCTTGAATGAATTATTATATTATTATATTATATTATATTATATTATATTATATTATATTATATTATAATATTATATTAATATAATGTATTATTTATTATATAATATATATATATACACACCGTATTTTTTGCTCTATAAGACTCACTTTTTCCCTCCTAAAAAGTAAGGGGAAATGTGTGTGTGTCTTATGGAGCGAATGCAGGCTGCGCAGCTATCCCAGAAGCCAGAACAGCAAGAGGGATTGCTGCTTTCACTGCACAGCGATCCCTCTTGCTGTTCTGGCTTCTGGGATCCAGAATATTTTTTTTCTTGTTTTCCTCCTCCAAAAACTCGGTGCGTCTTGTGGTCTGGTGAGTCTTATAGAGCAAAAAATACGGTGTGTACATATATATATATATGCTTTCGTAGATTTTCACGGGTATAGGAATGCAGGTTTTGGTGTCCTCGGGTGTCTTCCCGTGTAAAAGTTGGGGTGTCTAGGCGACGTTTCGACGAGGTCTCACTCGTCATCTTCAGGCTGGTGCTTTCGGCTTCTTGTTACTGGAACAGAGCAGGGTCTCAGTGTTTGAGTTCCTATAAATACTGTTGAGGTGTGGTGTATAGCCTCCAATGTTCTGGGCCGAGAGGAAGTTCCCAGGCTAGTGTGCCTTTTCTTCTTTTGTTCCTTAATTGTTTGAGGGATATCTTGAGTGATTTCTTGAGTGATATCCTGAGTACCACTTAGGTGGGTCATTAGGTGTGGATTAGTTGCTAAAGCCTTTGTGTCTTGACCTCTTGAACTTTGTGAAGAGTTTTTCTGAGAAGATGGCTGTACTGCATTTTGTTGTGCTCTGGCTTGGCTTCGTGTATAGGGGCGAGCTGTGGTTTTGTGGCCTGTGTAGGGATTGCAGGGGGGTGCAGCATCCGGAGGTGCCACCATGGTTTGGCTACTGGATGGTGTCTGTAATTTATCTGTGGAGAGGGTCTGGGTTTGGGTCTGGTGTGGTTGATTGGTGATGGCGTTCTGTGTGCCTCTGGATCTGGTGTCAGTTTTTGTGGGGAGGGCTAATTTCCAGATGTCTGGCAAGCGGGATGTGTCGTCACGCTTGTTCATGTTGTGAGGGTGTTTCTCTATCTCGATGGCTTCCATGATTATTCTCTTGTGGTGATGTTCCATGTTAGAGAGCAATTTGGAATCTGCAAAATTAATTTCGTGTCCTGTTTCTTTCATGTGTTGGAAAAGAGAGGAAGTTTTTTCTTCTTTTTTGACGGCATTCTTGTGTTCTGCGATACGTGCATTTATTCGTCTGTTTGTTTGTCCAATGTACGTGGCTGGGCAGACTTTGCAGGGTATTTCATAGACCCCTTGGTTTTCCAACTGGATTTTATCCTTGGGGTTTCTGAGGATATTGGCTATCTTTTGGTTGGCGCAAAAGGCTGTTTTGATATTGTGTTTATGGAGGATTTTGCTAATTTTATCTGTAGTGCCCTTGATATAAGGAAGGAGGGCCATGCCATTGTTTTCTTCTGTGTCTTGGTTTTTGGGGGGTGTTTCTTTTTGGATTAGCTTCGTAACCCTGTTTTGCTGGTATCCATTGGCAATTAACACATTTGAGAGATTCTGTAACTCAGTTGTCAAGTGGTCTTTGTCAGCCAGGCGTTTGGTTCTGGAGATGAGAGTCTTGGCTACGGAGTTTATTTGTGCAGGGTGGTGGTGTGATTGTGCATGTAAGTAGCGGTTGGTGTGTGTTTTTTTCTGGTAGATAGTGTGTCCTAGGGAGCCATCAGGTTTTTTGTAGATTAGGACGTCAAGGAAGGGAAGTTGGTTGTTGGCTTCTATTTCCATAGTGAATTGTATTTTGGGGTGTAGGCTGTTGAGATGTGTGAGGAAGCTGTCCAGTTTTTCCTTCCCGTGTGGCCAAATTACAAAGGTGTCGTCAACATATCTGAGCCAAAGTTTGGGTTTGTGTTCTGACTTGTCTAAAGCATTGGTTTCAAAGTGTTCCATGTACAGGTTTGCGATGACCGGTGAGAGGGGTGATCCCATAGGTGCTCCTTCTATCTGTTTGTATCTTTGTCCATTGTGGATGAAGTACGTGTTGGTTAGGCAGTGGTTGGTCAGGTCCAAGATGTATTCGGGGGGATTGTATTTGTTTTGAATGGCTGTCAAGGCTTCATTAATGGGCACTTGTATGAAGAGAGATACAACATCGAAGCTCACAAGTAGGTCATTGGGATGTAGGTTTTGCTTCTTTATTGTTTCTATGAACTGGAAGGAGTTTGGAACGTGTGAAGAGATGGATTCTGCATAGGGCTGAAGTTGCTTGGCGAGAAATTTAGCGAGATTTTGTAGAGGTGAGCCTATGGAGCTGACTATTGGTCTGAGTGGTGTTCCCTCTTTGTGTATCTTGGGGAGGCCGTAGAGTTTGGGGCATCTGGATGATTTTTCTCTGGGGATGATTCTTAGCTGGATTTCTTCACTGATAGGAGAGGCTTTTATTTTGGATTTGGTGGTTTTTTCCAGATAGGTGGTGGGATCTGTTTTTATAGGGGAAACACCCCCCAAAAACCAAGACACAGAAGAAAACAATGGCATGGCCCTCCTTCCTTATATCAAGGGCACTACAGATAAAATTAGCAAAATCCTCCATAAACACAATATCAAAACAGCCTTTTGCGCCAACCAAAAGATAGCCAATATCCTCAGAAACCCCAAGGATAAAATCCAGTTGGAAAACCAAGGGGTCTATGAAATACCCTGCAAAGTCTGCCCAGCCACGTACATTGGACAAACAAACAGACGAATAAATGCACGTATCGCAGAACACAAGAATGCCGTCAAAAAAGAAGAAAAAACTTCCTCTCTTTTCCAACACATGAAAGAAACAGGACACGAAATTAATTTTGCAGATTCCAAATTGCTCTCTAACATGGAACATCACCACAAGAGAATAATCATGGAAGCCATCGAGATAGAGAAACACCCTCACAACATGAACAAGCGTGACGACACATCCCGCTTGCCAGACATCTGGAAATTAGCCCTCCCCACAAAAACTGACACCAGATCCAGAGGCACACAGAACGCCATCACCAATCAACCACACCAGACCCAAACCCAGACCCTCTCCACAGATAAATTACAGACACCATCCAGTAGCCAAACCATGGTGGCACCTCCGGATGCTGCACCCCCCTGCAATCCCTACACAGGCCACAAAACCACAGCTCGCCCCTATACACGAAGCCAAGCCAGAGCACAACAAAATGCAGTACAGCCATCTTCTCAGAAAAACTCTTCACAAAGTTCAAGAGGTCAAGACACAAAGGCTTTAGCAACTAATCCACACCTAATGACCCACCTAAGTGGTACTCAGGATATCACTCAAGAAATCACTCAAGATATCCCTCAAACAATTAAGGAACAAAAGAAGAAAAGGCACACTAGCCTGGGAACTTCCTCTCGGCCCAGAACATTGGAGGCTATACACCACACCTCAACAGTATTTATAGGAACTCAAACACTGAGACCCTGCTCTGTTCCAGTAACAAGAAGCCGAAAGCACCAGCCTGAAGATGACGAGTGAGACCTCGTCGAAACGTCGCCTAGACACCCCAACTTTTACACGGGAAGACACCCGAGGACACCAAAACCTGCATATATATATATATATATATATATATATATATATATATATATACACACACACACAACAGATCTATTGTTTTCGTTACTGTATTTAGATTTATGCCGTTCCCCTTTTCACCTGTGATATCACACAGACATTTAAGCTCTTGCAATGTGAAAGAAGAATATGCTTTTCTTACCTACCTTGGTCAGCAATGCATGTGAAGCAAGGAAGAAATGAGAATCACACCTGCCTTCCACAATCTCTGCACCCAGGCAGGTGGATGCTGAGGAGGGAGGTGAATATGCTTTAATACTTGTGGGCAGTACCGTAAGCCGTGCTAGGTAAATATTGAGTGGCGTAAACAAAGGACCACAGAGTACAATCCGAAACCTCCTGTGTTTCCACTCGCCCTGTTCCCAACTATAAACCATTTGACCTCAACTGTTTACTTGTTCACTTTTCAGTGGCAAACATTAGACAAGCTATAATCCTTTAAAGTGTAGCCTGTGTAATAATTGATCCGAGAAACCTTGCCTCTGACAGTAGCAATAACTTAAAGGAGGACTCAGTACAACTTGTTTTGTTTGGCAGTGGGACTTTTTTTTGCAAAATCCAACTATATGTCTTTTTTTATGGGTGGCTTAATGTATAACTGGAACTATCAGAAACTGATGTATTTAATTTACAAGGATCAGATTATTGTATATTGGCAATGCGGACTACAGGGCAAAACTGGGTGTGCTAAATGCTGAGATAAGGCTTCATTTACTATGAGCTAATAGTACACTAATAGCTAAATGAGCATACTTTTTATACAATAAGGAACCGACACTGCATTCTTTGGCTCCAGGACTAATGGTACCCAGTTGGATCTTGACTTGCTGTTACATGAATGGAAGGGCTCCTTCTGTTTGTGGAAGAGACTCTGATCCAGCAGAGGCTCCTGCTGGAGGAATTAAGAGAGAGGCAAGTGTCACCAGTTCTCTCTGCCTCTTCCCCCCTCCCTGGTGCTGTTCCAGTGGGTCCCCCAACCCTTTGGAGCAGCATTAAAGGGGGCTATAGGTGGAAGGAAGAATAAATGAAAGTTGCCTTCCTCCTCCGTCCAAAAAGGTGTTACATGAGTGAAAGCGCTGAGGAAATCCTGGATCCAACCCACTGTCAAAAATAATTTTAAAAAAAACCAGGCAAGAGGTAGCAGTCTGGCTGGCATCAGGAAGTTGGATGAGTGTACAGTGGTACCTCAGGTTACAGATGCTTCAGGTTACAGACGCTTATGGTTACAGACTCCGCTAACCCAGAAATAGCACCTCGGGTTAAGAACTTTGCTTCAGCATGAGAACAGAAATCGCGCCGCAGTGGTGGCAGGGGGAGGCCGCATTAGCTAGAGTGGTACTTCAGGTTAAGAACAGTTTCAGGTTAATAATGGACCTCCAGAACGAATTCTTAACCTGAGGTACCACTGTATTCTGCAAAGCCAGGAGGAAACACAGTCGTACCTTGGGAGTCGAACGTTTTTACTCCCGAATGCTGCAAATCCGGAAGTGAGTGTTCCGGTTTGTGAACGTTCTTTGGAACCCGAACATCCAGTGTGGCTTCCAGTTGGCCGCAGGAACTTCCTGCAGCCAACTGGAAGCGGCACTTTGGTTTCCGAATGTTTGGGAAGTGGAACAGACTTCCAGAACGGATTCCGTTCGACTTCCAAGGTACAACTGTATACGTTTTGAAAGTGGAATGGACTTCCAGAACAGATTCCATTTGCGACTGCATGGCTATCTTGCTGTAGGATTGGCACTGCTAATTCCCTGCTTTAAAATATAAATTAGTGGATTCTCAAATTATGGCTTCTGAATCAATTTTCAAGTATTCTTTAATGGGAATAATAAAGGAAAAGGGGAGAGGGAGCTTTCTTCGAGGTTTCCATCACATGTTGAAGAGAAAACCCTTAGCTCTAAATAAGGATAGCTCTAAATAGGGATCTGCATTAAAAAACACCAGCTTGCCCATTTGCCAGTGCAAGTGGCTGCAGCAAACTAGAAAGAACCTCTTGTGTGCATACCCCACCTCACCCTCCCTGGTGCACTTAGTCTGTGCTGAATTGCCATCCTAGAAGAAAAGTGCAACAGCTGAGTTTAAAATAGGGCTGCCAACTATTTAATTTAGAGGTGACGGTCTTCAATTTAAGAGAGGTTAAGAACCACTAATGTAAATCACATGGAGCAAATTTTATGATGTCTCCTGTATATTTACTACTGTTTGGAATTATATACCTGCACAATTACCGGTACGTTTCTGTGAACACGCAAGCTTGCATCTGCTGTTTTTCTGTCTCAGGTTTCTCCTGCTGCTGGGGAGCCAAATTGCTCCTCAACCTTATAATTACGAATATAATAACGTAACGAGATGAACGGCAAAACATTAACTCGCCAGGTTGTATCAGACAAGATTCCTACTGACCCATGAGATAGTTGTCTAGCCATGCCCTTTTATCTGTTGTCTGCACGTATTTCATCTCTAGATGTTGATCACTGGCCATCGAGAGCTGGAGTCTAACAACATCGAGAGGGTAGCACATTCGCTACCTCCAATCTAGACTTTGTGTTCCTGCCAAATTGGCCAAACGTACTATACTTTCCCGTGTATAACACTCCCCTGTGTATAAGACACCCCCTATTTTTGGGGACTCCAATTTCAGAAAATGGCCCAAAGTTGTTGAGCTTTTTGGGGGGAGGATTGGAGTTGTTGAGCTTCTTTTGTGGGTAAGGGTAAAGGTAAAGGTAAAGGTAAAGGGACCCCTGACCATTAGGTCCAGTCGTGGCCGACTCTGGGGTTGCGGTGCTCATCTCGCTTTATTGGCTGAGGGAGCCGCTGTACAGCTTCCGGGTCATGTGGCCAGCATGACTAAGCTGCTTCTGGCGAACCAGAGCAGCGCACGGAAATGCCATTTACCTTCCCGCCGGAGCGGTATCTATTTATCTACTTGCACTTTGACGTGCTTTCGAACTGCTAGGTTGGCAGGAGCAGGGACCAAGCAATGGGAGCTCTCCCCGTCGTGGGGTTTCGAACCGCCTACCTTCTGATCGGCAAGCCCTAGGCTCTGTGGTTTAACCCACAGCACCACCCTCGTCCCTTCTTTTGTGGGGGAATGCAGTAAATCACTAATCGGACGATTGCAATCGGTCGCGCCGCTCGATGACAATCGCTCGCGTCTGCAACAAGCGTCTGCCTGATCGCCAACAACGGAAGTAAATAGCAAGCACAATTGCCACAGTGGCAGCCCATCCTCAGCAGCCCTTGACGCAGCAACCAATCACACACACATTTATCCGCAGCCAATGCAAATAAACCCTTGTCACAGCCACCAATCGCACACCAAATCGCCAATGACAATCAGTAGCTTGCAGCTGCAACCGATCACCCGTCACCCTTACCCACTACCCGTGTATAAGACTCCCCCATTTTTTAAACCTTATTTTAGAGTGAAAAAACCTAGTCTTATACACGGAAAAGTATGGTATATTTGCGAGCCTCTTGCTTATGATGTTATTCCTTTGCTGAACGCATTCATAAGCCATCTTATCTGGACGTCCCATTCAGTGCATGAGTAACCACAGAGGATGTCCTTGGGTGGACGTTCTGCTATATATTTCCACCGGTTTAGTACCACGAAAGGACAAGTCATAGCAAGGCTGGAAAACCCCGCTGCCAGCCAGGGCAGACATTACCAAACTAGATGGACCAATTGCCTCCCTCGGTATTCAGCAGCTTCGTATTTATATACCGTATTTTTCGCTCCATAGGATGCACTTTTCCCCTCCTAAAAAGCAAGGGAAAGTGTGTGTGCGTCCTATGGAGCGAATGCAGGGGGGAGGCAGGCAGGAAAAGCCCCCAAGAGCCGCACACAAGCTCTGTGCGGCTCTTGCGGGCTTTTCCCCAGGAGGGAGAAGGGACTGAATGGCCGCATCAGTCCCTTCTCCCACCTCCTAGAAAAGCCCACAAGAGCCACACACCCTTTAAAGAGCGTGCGGCTTCTGCGGGCTTCTGTGGGAGGTGGGGGAATTCCCCCACCTCCTAGAAAAGCCTGCAGGAGCCGCGCACCCTTTAAAGAACACGCCGCTCTTGGGGGCTTTTCCCCGAGGAGGGACAAGGGACTGACTGGCTGCGTCAGTCCCTTCTCCCTCCTAGTAGAAAAGCCCGCAGGAGCCGTGCGCTCCTTAAAGGGTGCGTGGCTCCTGTGGGCTTTCGCGGAAGATGAGGGAATTCGCCCACCTCCGGCAAAAGCAGGGAGAAGGTCTGGGAGCAGCAGACAGGCTGCAGGCAGAGCTGGGGGGAGGGATCATATTTTTTTCCTTGATTTCCCCCTCTGAAAACTAGGTGCGCCCTATGGTCAGGTGCGTCCTATGGAGCGAAAAATACGGTACATAACTGGTAGAGCAAGAGACTCTTAATTTCAGGGTTGCTGGTGAAGCCCCATGTTGGGCAAAAAGATTCCTGGTTGCAGGGCTTTAGACTAGACAGGATGACTTTTGTGGTCCTTTCAAACTTTGCAATTCTACGATTCTATGACTACAAGCCACTGCCATGAGGGTGGGGAATCTATAGGGCCTCCCTAGATGCTGTTGGACTCCAACTCCCATCAGCCCCAGCCAGCATATTCCCATGCTCAGGGATGATGGGAGATGGAGTCCAGCAACATCTGGAGGGCCACAGGTTCCCCAGGAAGCAATACTGAAGTGAGCCATCAGTGAGAGTGCTGCGCCAATGCAATGAAGTATTCTGCTGTGAAAAGCATGCTAATAAAAACAAGAGAACTTATCTGGAGTATGTCCTGGCCTATAAGAATAATGGATGTTAGTTTTTGCCCTGTGCACTGATGTACAATCCTTTACGTGTCCACCTGGAATCACAGAATTGTAGCGTTGCAAGTGTCAACTAGTCCAATACCCCGCAACGCAGGAATCTCAATGGAAAAATCCAGTAAATCTAGCTGCCATAAATGGAATTTATTCCCAGGGCATGTGTGTATAAGATTGCCCCATCGTTGTAGTAATTAATTGTGGCATATATCATTTGTTAAATTCTTTGTCATTTTTATTCTTATAGATTTGTGGACGCCCAAATAAGCAATTTGAGCAGTGCTATTTAGATAAAGGCCAAACACATAGAATTGAACTTTAAACCCACTCGCTCGCTCACTTTTCCTCCATGTGATGCTTCCCTTAGCAGACGATGGTCATGGGTTCTGCTCAATAGCTGTACAATTTGTATGTTCAGCTAGAGCCAATTTGCGGCTAGCTATGCTGGATTAGCCCACAAAAAAAACAAGAGGTAAGAGCAGCACCAAAGAGGTTTAAGCAGATGGGGCTACTGTGACGGAAAAGTTCGTTAGCAAACTTTTTCAGCAAGGGGCCGGTCTATTGTCCCTCAGACCTTGTGGGGGCCGGACTGTATTTTTTTGGGGGAAATGAACGAATTCCTGTGCCCCACAAATAACCCAGAGATGCATTTTAAATAAAAGCACACATTCTACTCATGTAAAAAGACGCTGATTCCCGGACCGTCCGCGGGCTGGATTGAGAAGGCGATTGGGCCGGATCCGGCCCCTGGGCCTTAGTTTGCCAACCCATGGGATAGAGGTTAGGAGATAGGTAGGGAGGTAGGGAGTGAGAGGAGAGAGAGTTGGTTCTGAGTAGAAACATCCACTCTGAGGAATATATCACAAGCTAGAGAAAGGAGTTTCTGAGCTTAAGTGTGAAGGATAGTGTGTGGTGTCCTGTAAGAGTAATATACCAGGAATTAACTGGGAGGCTGAGCCAGGAGAAGTAGAAGCTGTGAGTCTACTTAGGTCTCATTCCAGTCGGGAGGGGAGAGAGTCTTCTACAAAAAGAGAAGACTCCCAAACCAGTTAAGAGGGGAGTGGTGATCCCTTGGGTCTGTTACTTGGAGTACCTCAGGAGTAGGGTTGTCTAAGGGGTGTGTAACTGAAAGAAAATACCACCTTGTTTAAGAACCAAAGTATTAAGGAGCAACAGGACGCGGGTGGCGCTGTGGGTAAAAGCCTCAGCGCCTAGGGCTTGCTGATTGAAAGGTCAGCGGTTCGAATCCCCGCGGCGGGGTGCGCTCCCGTTGCTCGGTCCCAGCGCCTGCCAACCTAGCAGTTCGAAAGCACCCCCAGGTGCAAGTAGATAAATAGGGACCGCTTACTGGCGGGAAGGTAAACGGCGTTTCCGTGTGCGGCTCTGGCTCGCCAGATGCAGCTTTGTCACGCTGGCCACGTGACCTGGAAGTGTCTCCGGACAGCGCTTGCCCCCGGCCTCTTGAGTGAGATGGGCGCACAACCCCAGAGTCTGTCAAGACTGGCCCGTACGGGCAGGGGTACCTTTACCTTTACCTTTATTAAGGAGCAACAGCTGTGCAACAACTGAGAAAGAACTGAAGTGAAATAGCATTACAGTCATACCTCAGGTTGCAGACGCTTCAGGTTGCGTTTTTTCGGGTTACAGACCCGCCGAAACCTGGAAGTATCAGAACGGGTTACTTCCGGGTTTCGGGGGTCGCAGAAGCGCTGAATCGCAACCTGCACGTGCGCAGATGCACTGCTGCGGGTTGCAAATGCTGTGGGTTGTGAACGTGCATCCCACACGGATCATGTTCGCAACCCGAGCATCCATGTATAATCTGAAGTATCCTATGTTTTACCCACTTGTGTCATAAACTTCCTTTGTTTAATAAAATCTTTCTTGTTTATTTGATCAAATCCTGCCTGAGACTCCACATTACAGTGGTACCTCGGGTTACATACGCTTCAGGTTACGTACGCTTCAGGTTACAGACTCCGCTAACCCAGAAATAGTGCTTCAGGTTAAGAACTTTGCTTCAGGATGAGAACAGAAATCGTGCAGTGGCAGCGGGAGGCCCCATTAGCTAAAGTGGTGCTTCAGGTTAAGAACAGTTTCAGGTAAAGAACGGACCTCTGGAACGAATTAAGTACTTAACCCGAGGTACCACTGTATTAAGTTTTCCCTCATACAAGTCCCCCACAAGGTAATCTGGGGTAGTTTGTGGGAATCTGTGGAATTGGTGGGTGCATTATATTTAAGTGAGGGCAGGCCCAACGGCGCCAGGGGAGAAAGTGCCGTCACACCGTCGCAGCTACATATTCAGACCCTCCAAGTGTCCCTATTTTCCAGGGACAGTCCCAGATTTACAGAAGCCGTCCCGGTTTCTGATTTGATTTCAGAATGTCCTGCTTTTCCTTAGGTCGTCCCTGTTTTCATCAGAGAAATGCTGGAGGGTGTGGTGTTATGCACCCCCGAGCCCAGGAGATAAGTAACTATGCAACCTTTAGAAGACAGCTGAAGGCAACCATGTATAGGGAAGATTTTTTTTTTTTAATGTTTAATGTTTTGTTATGTTTTTATATACCGTATGTCGGAAGCCAGAGTGGCTGGGGCAACCCAGTCATATGGGCAGGGTATAAAATCTGGAATGATCTATCTTAAATGCTATAAATGCTTCCAACACGTGGGGATTCCCAAATCTCTGCTAGGAAGAGTGAGCGATTAAGTCACTGGGTGCCATTTCTGTGTCACTGTTAGCTATACTTGCCTCGCCGATTGATACGTGGTACCATGACAATGCCTTCATTGATGGGTGCCATTTTCTCCTTGCTGCTTCAGAGTCCCCAGTAGACTTGGCCAGCATTTATTGGCCTTGCTGCTGCACTTTAAAAACAAGAGACAGTTTATAAGGTGAGGAAATTGAATCTGGTTTGGATAAATCATGAGGAAGGAGTTTAAGAAACTGAGTCTTAAACTATGGCTATGTACGCTCTGCAGAAAAACAAATTAAAATCTCACATCTAGGCAAAGCAAATAATTCAACCGATCTAAACTTTGTAAACCATAAATTGGGGGTTTCTTTTTTGTTTTGCATGATTTAGTCTACATTTCTCCTCTCTTTTGCTAGCTTTTATCTTAGTTTTGCAAATTATATGATAGGCGAGCAAAGAGATTCATCTGCAAGGAAGCCTTTTTAAAAATCAGATATTTTAGAGACATAAAACCCAAATTCTGCTTCTTAAATAAGTCACGAAAACTAGAATAAGTTTACCCTGAAATTGAGTCTTTTTTCAAACAGCTTGTTCCCAAACTGGCAGCATTCACAAGGTGGGCAAGACAGGCCAGATTTGTAAGGAATCTTCCTTTCACTATCAATTTGTATATTTTTTTCAATAATATCCAGAACTGCTATTACTTTGCCCCTTGAACCCATCTGAGAAAACAGTGGATGTTGCTTATATTGTACCTTAGGCCTTCTAAATGAATTGACTTCAGAATCTTGGTTCTAGTCCCAGTTCCTCTTAATATTGTATCCAAATCACATTTGACCCAGTAATTGTTAATATTTAATTAGTGAATCCATATTTATAATCCAACAGTTTCCTTTGCTTTTTAACCAAGAAAAGGGTTGGCAGACAAGTGAACTTACTGGTCAGATATTGTCAATTGATGATCTGGGCTGTGGTTTAATATTGTCAAATATTCAGTGAAGCCAAGAGTTCAGTTTACCATTTTTTATTTAATTGTGACACAGTTTTCTCTTGTTTTGTTTTAAGCAGGAACAGGGATAAGGGCTTCCGGTTTGTTAGCCTTGCAGCAGCCGGGGCCAAAACTAATAGCACAGCTCCTTCTGATCATCTATAAATAACTGGAGGTATCTCAAAACAGGCAGAAAAACAAAGAAAGGAAGGGGAAGGAACGGATGATGATGATGATGGTGATGATAAGTGCTAAAGGTCAACGTTTTGAAATACAGTTCTGAGATGTTGGTTTTTGTGATGTTTAACATGTGGCCTTAAATTGTATCTTGTAGTTTGATATGTGGCTTGTAAACTGCTTTGGGAAGACTTTCTTGAAAAGCAGTATACATATTATACTACCTACATGCCTACATACAGTTCTGCGTAGAAACATCACAGATGTAATTTCGTCATTTCAAATCTTTTGGCTCAGTGTGTGTGTGTGTGTGTGTGCGCGCGCGCACGCACGCACCTCCCATGAATGGAATTTTTGGTTTTTACTTCAAGTTCCTTCAAAGCAGTGGCACTCTTAAATCCTACCACAAACCTGCTTCTTGGTGTTGTCATGGAGGGTGCTACATTTTCTTTAGCATGTTTAAATCGGCTTGACATTATTTGTCGTTTTAGACTGGATACTTTCTTTGAGCAGTATCAGGAAAGTGGGTGAAAATAGGACCAGCTCTTAAAATTTAGTATCCACACTTCCCCCACCCTACTCAAATGCTTTCTTTTTCAATCCAAGAAGATACTGGGTTGCTGTTTTTTGGTGGAAGCTGGTAAAGCTATCTAGCACCTGTTACATTAAGGTGAAACGATGCAAACATTCAGCCCAGATAATATTCAGAGCAGCAGCTCCTTTGCCAGCAAGCAGCATGTAAAACAGAAATGCTATCCAGAGTTCACTTATAGACCTGTTCTGAAGGCATATAGATGCTACCCTAAGACCAGTATCTGCTAGAAAATTAATATGTCAGTGTATGAAACTAAAGGAAGAAGAATCCATTTTATGTCATCCTGTGAAAGTCTAGAGTAAAATAAATGAATGCAATTAGAAGGCTATCCAGGCTGAAATTGCCTTGCAAGCTTGCTATCAAAACTGGGCGATGTGTCACAGTTCAGCATTATCCTGATGCTCAGCTCAGATACAAATTCCCACGCCACCCGCTGCCCAAATACGGAGGGATGATTTCTCTAATTTAGGACTGTGCATTTTAAAGCCGGTTGGCTTTTGCTTCTGTCGCCTGTTTTTCTCCGTAAAAATCATGACAGTCTAGGACTTGAAATACATTTAACGCTCGCCCAGAAGCGCACTCACCTCCATCGAGCAGGGAGCTAATGATTCTTTTGTTTGCATCTCTCTCTCCTTTTGAAACCTGCCTCTCGCACAGCCTCATTCCTCCGGCGCACGCATTGCTGAGGGAAGCTCCCAGGATCAGCTAACAGAGCAAGGCTGGCTCCGTTAGTGGGAAATCGCAGGCCTCGTATTTTAGCAGCTTGAAGGCTCTCATTGTTGTGCTCGCAGTTCCGTCCCTCGGATGCGCCCTCCTTATTCATAGGCATTTCACAACGGCGATCTTACAATATCGTCGGGCGTTCGGTGGGGAGAAACGGGGAATATTAGCAAATCGTGCGTGGAAAATTAATACCACAACCTTCCCCCTGGCAGTTTGAGATTAAATGTGAGATCTTCCCTTTGTAGCTTGACCTTTGCTCCGTGATTTACTTTTAAAACTACGGGTGGAACAAGCTTTTTGTGTCTGTGCTGCTTGCTTTTAGATTAAACATCAGACTGGTTTCCGTCGCCTGAAATGGGGGGTGGTTTAGACAAGCTGTCAGGTCAGTTAGATTTCAGCACAGCTTAAGGAAAATCCTGCTGCCAACGTTGTGCCCTTTGCTCATCCTGACGTTCTCCTGTTCCATCTTGCTCCCAAGGCCAAGTAATTCTAACACTGAGGCTTTGTTCTGCTTATCCAAACATCTTCTGATTTCAAAAATACTGGCTCCCAGGCCAGATCCATGGAGAGAGCCTGGGCTGAATCGGATGAATAAGTTTCAAAGATGGGAGTGGAGCATGGTAGCATCTGGAGTTTTCTGACTTTTCAGACCCTTGTACTGGTTACCTGAGATCACACCATTTTTTAGAGGCCACTTAGATCAATGTTTTTCAAACTTGGGTCCCCAGCTGTTGTTAGACTACAACTCCCACCATCCCTGACCGCTGGTCCTACTAGCTAGGGGTGATGGGAGTTGTAGTCCAACAACAGCTGTTTGAGAAACGCTGACTTGGATGCTAGTTGGCTGGCAACCCTAAGGCATTGACATTGCTTAATATAGTACAATCAAGGGGAAATGTGTCTGGAAGTTACTATATAGCAGCCCTGGAGTTCATGGCTCCCAGCTTTTTAAAACCTGCCAGCTCTCACCTAAAGAGCAGGGGAAGTTGAACATTTGAGTTGGCTAACACTTGTCATCCTTGGGCTGGATGCTGGACCCTGCAGAGAAGGCAACAAGGCAGGTCAGGGGTTGGTGGACCAGGGATAGCTCTGACAGAAGCTGAGAGTTGACTCAGCCTTTTCAAGATTCTGGTTCTAGGCTACCTTGCTCAGGTGCCACTCCCTGGTGGCTAACTTTAGGTTCTTAAAGGGCCAACCTTCTGATCAGAGGATGGGCACTCCTGTTGGCATGCTCCCTGAACCGCAGGACTATTTAGGTCCATTTGGAGGCATTTGGTTCCTCAGGGGTGCCTGTGGTGTCTGAGCTCTGGCCTTACAGATATGGGAAGTTCTTCTGGGGGTTCATGTTCATGAGGCTGTGGTCCCCTGATCACCAGAAGCAAGCTCGGAGTCCTGCCCCTGGTCTGGCTCCATAGCTGAAGACTCTGCAGCCTCTAAGTCCAAGTCCTAACTGCAGATGGACTCTGGGGTTATGACACCACCGCTGCTTGGTTTGGCTTAATGAAGCAAAATCCTTCTTTGTGAGGTGCTCTCCGAGGTCCTGGAAAGCCTACCCTCATTGTTCCCTACACAAACTGGACTTTCCTCAGCTCCCTGTAGCCTTTTCATCTGGCTGGGGAAAGGAGATATGCTGTAACCGGGCCAGCATGTGAGCGTGTTGCATATACAGTTCAGCGACACTGATATAATATTGTTTCTGTGATGCATAAAATATAATGTGCCTGCACTCCCATCTCACATGCAGGATCAGACGCGTGACATCCCTTTGTCCAAATACCGGTGCCAGTTCATTCTTCTATAGATACGCATGGTATGATAAAAATCCTCTCACAATAGATTTCTTGCATTGCCAAACTCAGTAAGATATTTTGATGTCCTCCACCTCCTTTTGTGATGGCAGCACGTGCTGTATTTGGCTGACACAAAACTAAAGTTAATTATTTTTTTGCTTGTTCGCTGTGTAAGTAAATATTTTAATAGTCCATTTGGGAGCATCTGGCAGAGACTCAGCTAACTAACCTCAGGGTACAGAACTGTTTTCTCCCCTCAAAGGTGTCCTCTTCCTTGAATGAACAACTTGGAAGTTTTGCTTAGTTACCAAAAGAGGCTCCATGCGTAAAATCATCTATGATCATTTTCAGAAAACTGAGGTCATGTGGTTTGCTCATACAAAAATATTGCATTTAAGACAATATTTATTTCATTTGAATACCACCTTTCTGTCAAGGCACCCAAAGCAGTTTAAAATTTAAAGTAATAAGATAAATGATAACATGTAAAATTGGGGTGAAGGAAATCAGTCGGACTGGAGCAGAACTTGATGCTGTCTGTACCTGTCTGTACCTGCCTTCCTTCCACTCTTCCTCCTCCCCTGCTGCAAGAAGCCAAGTTACAGGGAACCAGGCAGAGGGCCTTCTCGGTGGTGGCACCCACCCTGTGGAACGCCCTCCCACCAGATGTCAAAGAGATAAACAACTACCAGACTTTTAGAAGACATCTGAAGGCAGCTCTGTATAGGAAAGCTTTTAATGTTTAATAGGTTATTGTATTTTAATATTCTGTTGGAAGCCGCCCAGAGTGGCTGGGGAAACCCAGCCAGATGGGTGGGGTATAAATAATAAATTATTATTATTATTATTATTGACAGGAAAGTCATGCCTATGATCTTGGAAGTCTCATGGGTCATTTGCTCATGCAGGTTGTCATTTTATGAATAAGCATGATTGCTCTGGCCCAAAGTCTTCGTATTTAATGGGGAATTGATTTGGTTTGCAATGGATCTAATCAAATGTTTTCTGCAGGGAGGCCAATGGGACACTTCATTACAATTTCACCAACCTGGATAACTTCATGGATCTTCTTTGGGAAAACAAGCTACGTCCAGGTAAATCTAATCACTAGTTTTTCTATAAAAAAATACTGCCAATTCTAAGATCCCTTAAACAATGTATAGCTTAAGTTGTTTGGAGTTCTGTACAGTGGTACCTCAGGTTACATACGCTTCAGGTTACAGACTCCGCTAACCCAGAAATAGTACCTCGGGTTAAGAACTTAGCTTCAGGATGAGAACAGAAATCGTTCTCCAGCGGTGCAGCGGCAGCAGGAGGCCCCATTAGCTAAAGTGGTGCTTCAGGTTAAGAACAGTTTCAGGTTAAGAACGGACCTCCGGAACGAATTAAGTACTTAACCCACAGGTATCACTGTACAGTGCTTTGCTTTCTTTGAGAACAGCAGAAATTTAACACGCCAATGTTAAGTTAAACTTCCACCAACTTTAATGAGCAAGGGGCAAGGGCAAATTGGGAGTTTCTGCAATCTCTGCAATAATGTAAGCACTGAAGTGTAGGCTCCCAACTCAGCTGAATGGTGTCCTTTTACTTCGGAGCTCAAGGGAAACGCATGGCTTGCCAGCAGTACATGTGAAAAGGATCTAGGGGTTTTTTTTAGCTGAGAAGTTTAACATGAGTCAGCAGTGTAATGCAGCAGCAAAAAGAGGTAATGCTATTCACGACTGCATCAACAGAAGTATAGTGTTCTGATCAAGGGAAGGAATAGCTCTGCTTTATTCTGCCTTGGACACAGGAGTCCTGTGTCCAGCACTGGATGTGACAATAGAAGAAGGATATTGACAAGATGGAGCATCTGCAGAGGAAGGCAACCAAGATGGCCAAGGATCTGGAAACTAAGCCTTAGGAGGAACAGTTGAGGGAGTTGGATATGTTTAGCCTAGAAAAGAGACTGAGAGGAGAGATAGTAGCAGTCTTCAAATATCTAAAGAGCTGGAGCAAGCTTGTTTTCTCCTGCTCTGGAGGGTAGGACCCAAAGCTTCAAGTTGCAAGAAGGGAGATTCCAAGTCAACATCAGGAAGAACTTTCTAACAGTAAGAGCCGTTCAACAGTGGAATGGACTCTAGAAGGTGGTGAACTTTCCTTCCTTGGAAGTTTTTAATCCGAGTTCAGATGACCATCTGTCATGGATGCTTTAGTTAAGATTCCTGCATTGCAAGGGTTTGGACTTGATGACCCTTGGGGTCCTTTCCAACTGTAGAATTCTATGCTGTCAGGGGCTGGACTGAGGAGGAATGGTGGTGTAATGGGTATGAGTTACTCGTGCTTAAACTGCCGCCTCTCTAGGCTAAATTGCCTTGTTAAACCGTTCTGACTGCACAGCCCATCTCCGCGTGGCTGTCTCAGTCGCTAGCAGAATCTGTCTGTGGGCGTTTCTTAAACCTCTTCCAGCATAGAAGCTGTTTGACTCCCAGTCTCCTCCTCCTCTCACTGCGCGGGAGTCTTCTGCGCAGGGAGGGCGTGGGTAGTGGAGGACCTGTGCTCTCCTCACTGATGTCCAGTGAAGAGTCCTAGAGCTCTCTCTCTGCTTCCCCCATCTGCCCCCCTTTATCCCTGGTGTTGTGCTGATTTCCTTCCCCCTCTACCGAGCTGCTTTTCCCCCTGGTGCTGGGTCCTTCGCCAGCACCATCTGGTAGCCTCCTCTTCACCTCTCGCTCTGATGTCAGTTCCCTGACAGGTGGGGACCGCCCCGGGCCCCTTCCTCCACTTTCCTAAGAATAGGAGGACAGTATAGATTTAGAGGACACAGGTGGTGCTGTGGGTTAAACCACAGAGCCTAGGGCTTGCCGATCAGAAGGTCGGCGGTTCGAATCCCCATGACGGGGTGAGCTCCCGTTGCTCGGTCCCTGCTCCTGCCAACCTAGCAGTTCGAAAGCACGTCAAAGTGCAAGTAGATAAATAGGTACCACTCCAGCGGGAAGGTAAATGGCGTTTCCGTGAGCTGCTCTGGTTCACCAGAAGCGGCTTAGTCATGCTGGCCGCATGACCCGGAAGCTGTACGCTGGCTCCCTCGGCCAATAAAGCGAGATGAGCGGCGCAACCCCAGAGTCGGCCACGACTGGACCTAATGGTCAGGGGTCCCTTTACCTTTACCTTATAGATTTAGAACAGTGGTTTGCAGAAGGCCATAGTACAGAGGCTGCAGAGGGCAAAAGCTGGAAAATAATTGGGAGAGGAACAGCAGAAAGAAGAAGCACCGGAGGAGAGACAGCTGACAAACTCAATGTCTTTGGAAAGCATTCCTGATACCCCTTCTCCCAGGACCAGGCGGGCATTGAGAGTAGTAGAACAGAGAGCTCAGAGGCAGAAAGCTCAGATCAGCCGGCGCAGGGATGACGTAGAATAGGAGAGACGGAGCAGGTTGGATTTCAGTCAGAGCAATGCCATTATTTAATAGAGACTGCATTCCTTCGTCTCTCTCTGTGAATACTGAATAAATTATGTGGTAAGAACTCTTCTCGTTTATCTGCTTCTTGGCTGCCACCAGGGGAGGGATCTGACTCCCTGAAGCCTGACATATACTTATATCCTGCCCCTTCTCTCAAAGGAGCCCTAATCCACTGAGAGTATTTGTATGATCAAATGGAAAGGTGTCATGACTTGGACCCAAAGAGCCATTTTAGATGCGCCCAATAGATTTGTGTACCTTTAAAAAAAAACCCTGATTGTCTGAACCCGCACCCTGTGCCTTTATCACCACTTGTTTAGCTCTTTCCTTTCTCTCTCTTCTTTGCAAACTGCCAAAGTCATGCAGAGAATGTCTGGGCCCTGCTGCCAGACTCCCCCATCGCCTACCCATGTTCACGGCCACATAGTTCTTTGGCTCTTGGCCATGGCGCCAAGCGCAGACCGATGGATGCTTGGCACTGCTCAATTCAAAAGCGCTGAACAGGTTTGTGTGGGTTTCCCCCCCTCCCAAACTCAGGATTCGAATTGATGGGAAGTCCCTCGGGATACTTCACTGACTTTGAAGATAAAAGGCAGGTGATACAATGGAAGGACCTGGTTACACAGTTGGCCGAAAGATATATAGGTGAGTTAACAAAATGTTAATTTGTCAGCTCAGCGTTTCCATAAACACGTCTTAAAGGGCAATGTCCAGGGGAAATGCTTTTTTAAAAAAATAAATAAATCCTTGAACCTTTCTTTAAATGACCCTAAGTTAGTGTGCTTCATGGCTTATAATTTACTAAACTGTGTACGATTGCAGTTGGGTGGCCAAGAGAACATCAACAGGGGATTCCACAAGCAACTACAGTCGTACCTTGGAAGTCGAAGGGAATCCATTCCGGAAGTCTGTTCGACTTCCAAAATGTTCGGAAACCAAAGTGCGACTTCTGATTGGCTGCAGGAAGCTCCTGCAGCCAATCGGAAGTCACGGAACCTGTGTCGAACGTTCAGCTTCCAAAAGAACGTTAGAAAACCGGAACACTCACTTCTGGTTTCGATCGTCCGAGAGCCAATTTGTTCGGGAGCCAATGCATTTGAGATCTAAGGTACGATTGTATAGAACATCAAACTTCAAGGCAAGATTAACAATTAGACCACGAACGCTCTAGAGCAGGGTTTTACAAACTCGGGTTTCCGGATGTTTTTGGACTACAATTTCCATCATTCCTGACCATTGATCCTGCTAGCTAGGGATGGTGGGAGTTGTAGTCCCAAAACAACTGGAGACCCAAGTTTGGAAAACCTCTACAGCATGGGTGGGGAACTTTTTCATTTCTGTGGAAAGACATTGGCCCATGGGGAAATCAATTGGGGGATGGAACCAGAAAAAAAGTGGGGGAGTTTTTTCTTCCTGCCACCCCCTTTGCAACTTATCCTGTAAATCAACATCCAGCCCATACATTGGGCCCTGTCACAGAATACTAATCTGTGGAAGTGGCTTCTGTCCTGGATTGTGGGTGGGTGGGTGTGAATATGCCCCCTCAAGGCAGAAATTCCTCTTAAAGGAATAAGAGGTGGTTTGGGACAATAGCCTTTCCACTGAGATTTTCGTGTGCGGCTAAATGAAAGCCTACTGCTTAATATGACAAAGCTGTAATTAATGCAGATTTGATTTCCAGAACGTTATGGATTGAAGCATGTTTCTAAATGGAATTTTGAAACTTGGAACGAGCCAGATCACCATGACTTTGACAACGTATCCATGACAGTTAATGGTAAGCCTCTTTTGAATCCTCCCGGTTTTTAACTGTGAGCAGAGTGGGGAAAGTTCAGAGATCAGGGCTAATGAAAACAAGATAAAGAAATGTTCCGTTTTAAACCCTGTAAAAAGCTCAGCACAAATTGCCATCTCACAGAGATATTTTTTTCGTCATTCGAGCTCTTAATAGCTAAATCAACACATGCAAGTTACCGGACTGGGCACCGGGGTTACAGCAGGAATGTTGCCTAGGAGAAACTAAGTAAATTATAGAAATAAAGTGTTTTATAGCAACACTGTGGTAATATTCTTTGCTTAGCCGTTTTTCAAAACCATAAATCTTTTGAACTACCGTGTTGCTGAGAATGGAACTGTGGGTACCTCAGGTTGTTGTTGGCATCTGCCTCGAGAGACAATGGAGTGTGCCTTTGGGGGTGAAGTCGAATTTCTGCATTAGCAGCATCAATGAGTCCTCCTTGGCGCGCAAGCCTGGGCAGTGTAAGCGGAGGTCCTGAGGTGCCCAGTTGACAAGACCCACCTCTTGGCCCCTGCGATGTGGTCCAAAGGAAAGCAGATCAATACGTTTGGCACCAGCTTGGCTGCAGGAGTTGCCGGAAAGAGACGTACAAGGCACCATCCAATCATCTTAGGGACTCCACTCCAAATATTTGTCTTTTAGGTATCACAATACCCTTCTTTGTGTTTGCGCTAGCAGACAAACACGTATACGTGTATCCAGGCTCACTACAATTATGACGCGGTGGCTCTGTGGTCTAAACCACTGAGCCTCTTGGGCTTGCCAGTCAGAAGGTCGGCGGTTCGAATTCCCGCAACAGGGTGAGCTCCTGTTGCTCTGTCCCAGCTCCTGCCAACCTAGCAGTTCGAAAGCACACTAGTGCAAGTAGAAAAATAGGTGCCACTGTGGCGGGAAGGTAAACGGCATTTCCGTGCACTCTGGTTTCCATCACGGTGTCCCGTTGCGCCAGAAGTGGTTTAGTTATGCTGGCCACATGACCTGGAAAGCTGTCTGTGGACAAACGCTGGCTCTCTCAGCCTGAAAGCGAGATGAGCACCGCAACCCCATACTTGCCTTTGGCTGGACGTAACCATCCAGGGGTCCTTTACCTTTTACAGTTATGAGGGGTAGAAACACGCTTTAAGAATTCTGTGTGTCAGGATTACATTGCAGCTACTGGAATCTTCAATGGGTGTCTATAGCCCATAGCATGACCTGCTCACAGCCACACAGATAACTAGACCTCCTGCTTATCTAAACAGTCCATAATTTGTTGATTTTTGCAGAGTAAATGTGGTACGTTATGGCCTTCTTTGCCCTGTTTCACTCCAGTACGTTCTGAAGAAACGAGACACTTTCCTCTCCTCCGAGCTAGATATTACTACCGAAACACTAGGCCTATTGTTGACTGTTCAATTTTGCTCCTAGGATTTCTCAACTACTATGATGCTTGCTCTGAAGGTTTAAGACAAGCCAGTTCTCAGCTGAAATTTGGAGGTCCTGGAGACTCCTTCCACCCATTCCCAAAGTCCCCCATGTGCTGGAGCCTCCTGTGTCACTGCCACAATGGAACTAATTTCTTCACTGGAGAGACTGGCGTCCGGCTAGACTACATTGCCATGCATAAGAAGGTCAGCTCCCTGCTCAATTTGCTGCTGAAATGTGCCTGTCCCAAGTTAAGTGTTCACATTTAATTGCCTCTTCTGCACTAAAAAAACCCACAACTTGCTACGTGGTGCAAAGATTCTGAATTGAATTCAAACGTTGACAACTGCTTCTTGCAACAATTTGTTTTTTAATTCTACATAGCATCTGTACACTACTTTAGAAAATCCCAGGTGCTTCAGTTACATGATCTAGTTGTTATACTTGGTGGTGCTGCGGTCTAAACCACTGAGCCTCTTGAGCTTGCCAATCAGAAGGTTGGTGGTTCGAATCCCCACAGCGGGGTGAGCTCCTGTTGCTCTGTCCCAGTTCCTGCTAACCTAGGAATTTGAAAGCACACCAGTGCAAGTAGATAAATAGGTACTGCTGCGGAGGGAAGGTAAACAGCATTTCCATGTGCTCTAGTTTCTGTCACGGTGACCCATTGCGCCAGAAGTGGTTTAATCCTGCTGGCCACATGACTCGGAAAGCTGTCTGTGGACAAACGCCGGCTCCCTCGGTCTGAAAGCGAGATGAGCGCCACACCCCATAGTTGCCTTTGACTGGACTTAACCGCCCAGGGGTCCTTTACTTTTTTATAACTGCCTTGCGAAATAGGCTATCTATCAAATAAATAAATAAATAACAACCGCTCTTCCCACAGGGAGCTGGGCGGTCACTGTACATCTTAGAACAAGAAACTGAAGCAGTGGGACAGATCCAGAAGCTCTTTCCCACGTTCACCTCTGTGCCTGTATACAACGATGAGGCAGATCCGCTGGTGGGATGGTCCGTTCCGCAGCTGTGGAGAGCGGATGTCACCTATGCAGCCATGGTGGCTAAGGTAGACTTGAGCTGCGTCGCTTTCTGCACCTCTACCATCTCTTCTGTTGCCCCGGTGCCCATCCTCATTTGTTTTATCTCTATAGGCCTCTGTTTAAACATAGGTGTGATTTCTTTAGCATGTCAGCTCTCCTGTCAAGGCTCACAGTGAGTTCCTTCTTCTGCAGAAGCCTTCGAATTTCTCGGCCCACTGGTGTAGCTTATAAACAAGTAACTTTTTTGGCAGGTAGGTGGAGAAAAAATCCCTGTGAAGCCTATGAATTTCGTGGTTCAATGAGGTATCTTATACAGTGGAACCTCAGTTGTTGAACGTAATCCGTTCTGGAAGACCATTTGACTTCCAAAACGTTTGACAACCGAGGCGCAATTGCTGGTTGGCAAAAGCCATTGAAAAAATGGAGAAACGCGCCACAGAAGCCGTTTGACTTCCAAGGCACGTTAAAAAATGGAAGCATTCATTTCTGGGTGGTCGGCGTTTGGGCTCTGAATTGTTCGGCTGCTGAAGCGTTCAACAACTGAGGTTCCACTGTAAACAAGAACTTTGGTTTTTTGGGTGCAGGGAGGAAATATTATTGCGAAGGTCTCAGAAAATACCACACGAGTAGGCTGAGAATTCTTATTGGACAACTCCCTTGTCTACACAAAGGGTTCTACTGGAGTTGAACAGGCACTTAGTGGGCCTGATGAATGTTATGTCGGTACCTCAGAAATATCAATACGTATAGCATATGACTGGTGCACCATCTAATGGAGAGAATGGACACTTGCAGCTAGTGATTTTGCAATCACATTGATATTTAGGCCTCTGAGAGTTGCTTCTCTTCATCCTGTGATCTAATGACAAAAAATTCCACTGATAAACTTAGCTTTAACTGTGGTATGTGACCTCTGGCTCAGTCCTAGGTGCCGCATCACCACTGAATTATGGGAGAATGTTGCTTTCTGTGAACCACCCTCAGACCTACTTATATAGGGCAGTATATAAATTCAATTCATCATCATCAAAAAGAGAGGCCAATTTGCTGAATCTTATACTTGCACGTTGGAGATTTGTCATTTCCAGACTTTCTGGCAAGCACTGGAGGGGAGCAAGGATCTCCTTGATGGGATCATTTGACTTAAGGATTAGGTTCAGGGCCAGCCCAAGGCATTTTGGCGCCTGAGGCAAACTGCAAAGTGGTGCTCCCCTCCCTACTAGGGAAGAAGGGGGTAAGTGAAGGTCTACATTGGGAAGACATGGGGAAGAAAGATTTACATCAGGATCTGCTGTCCTTATGGATCCTGCCACTTGAGGGGGATCGCCTGGCCTGGCCTTGTGTGTTAGGATAGTCCTCTGCCACAATATCCAGCACACACACTGCTGATTTCTGGCCTCACAAATGTCTCAATCCAGCCTTGGATGAGTTTGGTTCACACATTCCCCTGAAAGTCATGAAGGGTTGAGTGGGCAAGTGAGGAGAAATCAAGTCATCTACGTGCATGTGTGAACCAGCCCTTACTTCACCTCTTTTAAGCCTCTTCACCCCTAAATTTCACCATCAAACCGTGCTTGCCTGACTCCCCTAGTAGTAGTAGTAGTAGTAATGGTAATAATAATAATAATAATAATAATAATAATAATAATAATAATAATAATTTATTTCTACCCCGCCCATCTTGCTGAGTTTCCCCAGCCACTCTGGGCGGCTTACAATCAAGTGTTAAAAACAATACAACATTAAATATTAAAAACTTCCCTAAACAGGGCTTCCTTCAGATGTCTTTTAAAAAGACGACAGCTGCTTATTTCCTTCACATCTGAAGGGAGGGTGTTCCACAGGGCGGGCGCCACTACCAAGAAGGCCCTCTGCCTGGTTCCCTGTAACTTGGCTTCTTGCAGGGAGGGAACCGCCAGAAGGCCCTCAGAGCTGGACCTCAGTGTCTGGGCTGAACGATGGGGGTGGAGATGCTCCTTCAGGTATATAGGACCGAAGACATTTAGGGCTTTAAAGGTCAGCACCAACACTTTGAATTGTGCTTGGAAACGTACTGGGAGCCAATGCAGATCTCTCAGGACCGGTGTTATGTGGTCCCTGCGGCCTCTCCCAGTCACCAGTCTAGCTGCCGCATTCTGGATTAATTGCAGTTTCCGGGTCACCTTCAAAGGTAGTCCCATGTAGAGCGCATTGCGGTAGTTCAAGCGGGAGATAACTAGATCATGCACCACTCTGGCGAGACAGTCCGCAGGCAGGTAGGGTCTCAGCCTGCATACCAGATGGAGCTGGTGGACAGCCGCCCTGGACACAGAATTGACCTGCGCCTCCATGGACAGCTGTGAGTCCAAAATGATTCCCAGGCTGCGCACCTGGTCCTTCAGGGGCACAGTTACCCCATTCAGGACCAGGGAGTCCCCCACACCCGCCCGCCCCCTGTCCCCCAAGAACAGTACTTCAGTCTTGTCAGGATTCAACCTCAATCTGTTAGCCGCCATCCATAGTTAACGTCATGCGCAGGCCTTTTTGTCCTGAGTCCTTGAGCCGCTGGGAATATTCAGGCCTAGACAGAGTATCTCCATAGCACACTCCTGTTCTCCAGCTTTGTGAGGTTTATGGGCCAATGGAATTTACTTATTTTTCTTACTTCTTTTTGAATATTTTTGTTGACTTTGAGATGATAGGCAGTCAGCACACGTGCCGACAACAAATATTGAGCAACAGCAAACTGATGTTAATTAACTTGGAGCTACTTGGATGATGGACTCAAGGGCATCCTGATCAAATTTGCAGATGACACCAAACTGGGAGGGGTGGCTAACACCCCAGAGGACAGGATCACACTTCAAAGCAACCTTGACAGAATAGAGAACTGGGCCAAAACAAACAAGATGAACTTTAACAGGGAGAAATGTAAAGTATTGCACTTGGGCAAAAAAATTGAGAGGCACAAATACAAGATGGGTGACACCTGGCTTGAGAGCAGTACATGTGAAAAGGATCTAGGAGTCTTGGTTGACCACAAACTTGACATGAGCCAACAGTGTGACGCGGCAGCTAAAAAAGCCAATGCAATTCTGGGCTGCATCAATAGGAGTATAGCATCTAGATCAAGGGAAGTAATAGTGCCACTGTATTCTCCTCTGGTCAGACCTCACCTGGAGTACTGTGTCCAGTTCTGGGCACCACTGTTCAAGAAGGACACTGACAAACTGGAACGTGTCCAGAGGAGGGCAACCAAAATGGTCAAAGGCCTGGAAACGATGCCTTATGAGGAACGGCTAAGGGAGCTGGGCATATTTAGCCTGGAGAAGAGGAGGTTAAGGGGTGATATGATAGCCATGTTCAAATATATAAAAGGATGTCACATAGAGGAGGGAGAAAGGTTGTTTTCTGCTGCTCCAGAGAAGCGGACATGGAGCAATGGATCCAAACTACAAGAAAGAAGATTCCACCTAAACATTAGGAAGAATTTCCTGACAGTAAGAGCTGTTCGACAGTGGAATTTGCTGCCAAGGAGTGTGGTGGAGTCTCCTTCTTTGGAGGTCTTTAAGCAGAGGCTTGACAACCATATGTCAGGAGTGCTCTGATGGTGTTTCCTGCTTGGCAGGGGGTTGGACTCGATGGCCCTTGTGGTCTCTTCCAACTCTATGATTCTATGCTTTGGCTCCCGGCTGAGACGTCCCCAGAAGCATCACTCCAAAAAGAGGCATTCGTTTCTGGATGTGTGAGACCAATGGATAGTTTCTGAGTCGGCAATGAGACGTTTTATTTATTTGAACGAGCATATACTGCTTTTCAAGTTTGTGAAGATCTACCAAAATGTTTTAACGCAATAAAACCACAAAACAAGATACAGCTGAGGTGGCTTATATCTCCTCCTCCCTTCAGGGGGCCACTGAAGGACCATTTTTGGCCCTGAGAGGAAGGGAAGAGAGCAAAAAGACAGAAGAGCCTGGGAGATGTTCAGTATCTCTAGCTCCTGGTTTTCCAGCTGAGATGGCTCCATTGAACACCTGCCACCAGAGGGCCATCTTGGCCTAATGGGAGGAAATATCAAGCTCTTTAAAAAAAGGAAATATGGTTTCATCTCTCTTTTGCCCTTTAACGTAAACTGCTTTGTGCATGAGGCTCCCCTGAAAAGCGTTACAGTGGTACCTCGGGTTACATATGCTTCAGGTTACATACGCTTCAGGTTACAGACTCCCAGGTTACAGACTAACCCAGAAATAGTGCTTCAGGTTAAGAACTTTGCTTCAGGATGAGAACAGAAATCGTGCTCCGGCGGCGTGGCGGCAGCCGGAGGCCCCATTAGCTAAAGTGGTGCTTCAGGTTAAGAACAGTTTCAGGTTAAGAACGGACCTCTGGAACGAATTAAGTACTTAACCCGAGGTACCACTGTATACTGATACCTTAAATAAATAAATGGAAGTCTAAAGCCACCAGAACGTCCCTGTCTGCACACCCTGTTGCTGCCGCCCTGTGCCCAGGTTACGTTTGCTAACTCACCGAGGTGCGAGAAGTAGGCGAGGAGACAGTCTGGCTGCCTTTTGCCGAGGGAGCATTTGATTTTCAGAATGTGCCCTTGTCTTTTACCCGTACAGTCATACCTTGGAAGTCGAACAGAATCTGTTCCGGAAGTCCATTCGACTTCCAAAATGTTCAAAAACCAAATCATGGCTTCTGCTTGGCTGAAGGAAGCTTCTACAGCCAATCGGTAGCCGCGGAAGCCCCATTGGATGTTTGGGTTCCAAAAGAATGTTTGCAAACCAGAACAATCTCTTCCGGGTTTGCGGCGTTCAGGAGCCAAAACGTCCGAGTTCCAGGGCGTCCAGGATCCAAGGTACGACTGTATAAGCAAAGGAACGTCATTACAGTGGTACCTCGGGTTAAGTACTTAATTCGTTCCGGAGGTCCGTACTTAACCTGAAACTGTTCTTAACCTGAAGCACCACTTTAGCTCATGGGGCCTCCCGCTGCTGCCGTGCCGCCGGAGCACGATTTCTATTCTATTTTATTATTAAGTTTTTTTACAACGTAAACACACACACTCATAAGACTAAACAAAATAATAATAATAAACAAGCAGCGAAAAACAAAAACGTAAAAAGAAAAAGAAAAAACAATGTCAAAGTACAGTGGTACCTCGGGTTAAGTACTTAATTCGTTCCAGAGGTCCGTTCTGAACCTGTTCCGGAGGTCCGTTCTGAAACTGTTCTTAACCTGAAGCACCACTTTAGCTAATGGGGCCTCCTGCTGCTGCAGTGCTGCCAGAGCACGATTTCTGTTCTCATCCTGAAGCAAAGTTCTTAACCTGAAGCACTATTTCTGGGTTAGCGGAGACTGTAACCTGAAGCATATGTAACCTGAGGTACCACTGTAATTCCTGTGGTGAAAAATCAAGCGCTGCACTTGGTGGCCTTCACTCCATGGCTGATTCAAGGGCCTGGACCCCGTCTGCCAGGGATCCCACAAGAGAAATCAGTGGAGGAGACTCTTGGGTCATGAGCTAAAGATTCCTGCATTTCAGGGGGTTGGACTAGATGACCCTCGGGGCCCCTTCCAACTCTTATGATTCTATCTCTGTCTACACAGTGTACCCCTTGGATTATTGTAATATTCTGTTTTTTTTCATAAGATATTTATTAAGGTTTTTTAAAGATTTATATAAAATAGAAAAAACAGAAAAACAAAAATACATACATACAAAATACATACTACAACAAGTATAATTACCATCCCTTATATTCATAAAACCTATTTTCCCGACCTCCTCATACCTCCCCTTTCTATATTCTAATCTCTAATTAATTCAAATCAGCAAATCCCTGTTTTCTATTTAATTTTTGACCTTTCTTTTCTTATTTACCTAATCATTACAGCTGAAAACCACTAAATTTCTAAATCAACATCGTTCTAACATTCCGTAATTTTACAATATTTCTTAAGATAGTCCTTAAATTTCTTCCAATCTTCTTCCGCCGTCTCTTTTCCCTGGTCTCGGATTCTGCCGGTCATTTCTGCCAGATTATTGTAATATTCTGGCCCCACCTGTCACGGCAGCCAGTTTCCTAGCATTATTTATTTGTTAATGTGCAGGAACTTGACAGACTATAAGAGGATAGTTCCCTGTCCTTCCTGGCTGAGCTTATAGCCTATAATTCATATCTTTTGTCGTCTCAGCAAAAGAGGAGGGCAGTGGAGAGGGGGCTAAATCGGTGAAGGGTATAGGTTAATTTTATTTACATGTAGTAAACTAAGAGCGCTAGAAATGATCAAAAATGGTTTATAACAATTTTTGTTGTACAGCCCCGCCCCCCCGATCCTCACTGACTACTACTTGAACTCCTCAGTTTCCGATTTTTGAAAGCGTCTTTCTGGAACTCCTTTCTGCTCTTTTCAACCCAACCTGCTGCTTTGTGTATTTTGTTACTGAGCGGTAATCCTTTTATATCTGATTAGTTACACCGCTGCAATCCTCCTCTTAAGTTCCTAATTTTAGCAAGGCTTGGGAATTAGGTCAGCCAAAGCTACTGGAAAGGCTTCTTAGTGGATCCTGACGGCAAATTATTATGCTGCGTTTCTTGTTTTCAAGATGCGCACGGGACAGCTTCGCACATGGATTTAATTTCTTCCATAACCAGACATAAACACCAGCGTCTTGTCCTCTGTACTGGGGTAAAATATCGGGGAGAAATGAGGCAGTTTAAAGAAAAAAAGTGTTTGAAGATTCATGTACCTAAAGGTTGGGGCAGTGTCTATTCCAGCATCTTTTGCAGGAAATGTGATCCTGGGTCCAGAATATAACTGAGAATTTCAGCTTTTCTTTTTAAAAACAAGAAGAGCTCCCCAGTCCTTATGGTTACAGAGATGTACTTGAATATACATAGTGGACAATGCCTGCCGGAATCCCAGAAATCAAATGGGTTCTCCACCCCCCATTGTTCAGCCCAAACACTGAGGTCCGGTGCTGAGGGCCTTCTGGCGGTTCCCTCATTGTGAGAAGTGAGATTACAGGGAATCAGGCAGAGGGCCTTCTTGGTGGTGGCGCCCGCCCTGTGGAACGCCCTCCCTTCAGATGTGAAGGAAATAAGCAGCTATCTGACTTTTAGAAGACATCTGAAGGCAGCCCTGTTTAGGGAAGTTTTTAATGTTTGATGTTTTATCGTGTTTTTAATATTCTGTTGGGAGCCGCCCAGAGTGGCTGGGGAAACGGGGTATAAATGATAAATTATTATTATTTCCACTGCTTAAAACTATTCCAGTGGTGGGCAGTCCCAGAGGCAAAAAGGAGTGGGTCTAGAGGCAAAAAGCGGCTGTAGAGGAGGTGTGGCCTGGGGCAGATCCCAAGGGCCAGGTAAAGAGGACTCTGTTCAGTCCCCAGGCCTGACGTTCCTCATCCCTGCCTTAAAAGGGTGGATTGTCTGTGCTCTGCATCGCCCCCCCCCCCACACCAGCTAAAGCATAATGAATTTATGCCAGGTAGCACAACCAAAGAAACAGTTACTCAAAATGAGAGAAACCTTGGTACAAAATGCAGATTAAGTGCAGGACACACAGCCCTGTTTGTGCTATACAGTGGTACCTTGGCTTATGTTACCTTCGGATAACGTAACTTTCGGGTAGCAAACGCGGCAAACCCGGAAGTGTATACTTCTGGGTTTTGCCATGTGTGCATGCGCAGAAGTGTTCTATTGTGCCGTGCGCAGAAGCGGCGCCTCACCTTGAAGACTTTTCAAGGTACGTACAGACCCCCGGAATGAATTAAGTTCGTATCCAGAGGGTCCACTATATAATCATTGGAAAGGAAAAAGCAAAATTGAATTTTTGGCCTGCCTGGAGTTTGTTGGATCTCGACAACTCCTCAGGAAATACAAGTCCCACCTATTGTATAGGTGGGGCTAACACAATCACAGGTTTATTTAAGCTTTAAAGATGCTGAACGGAACGGAACATTGTGCTCTGTTGAACATGGCATCTGCACAAGCTTGCCAGACGGAACAATCCCCCCTCTCCTTCTCTTCCCATGTGCTGTTCTGGGGTCCTCCTGAACCATCACGCCTCAAGCCAATTTGGGCAGGGGGAGGGGGGGACAAAGGGGACAAAGCCTCGCTGTACAAGCGGAAGTCCTTGCGTAGAGTTTGCGCTGGCAGGGCTTGTTTGGTGAGGGCCCACTTCCCCTTTTGGTAGTGGCGCCCACCCTGTGGTATGCCCTCCCTTCAGATGTGAAGGAAATAAGCAGCTGTCCTATCTTTAAAAGACATCTGAAGGCAGCCCTGTTCAGGGAAGTTTTTAATATTTAACGCTGTATTGTTTTTAACACTTGATTGGGAGCCGCCCAGAGTGGCTGGGGAAACTCAGCCAGATGGGCGGGGTATAAATAAATAAATAAATAAATAAATAAATAAATAAATAAATATTTATTATTATTATTATTATTATTATTATTATTATTATTATCTGTCAGGAAACTGACATCGGAGCAGAGTGGAGAGGCGAGGCTCCCAAATGATGCCGGAGAGGGAACCATTACAGGGATAGAGAGGAAGTCCGCTGGGGAAGAAAAGCAAGGAGACACAAGGGAGAAAGAAGGGGTGGAGAGCTTATCGGAGGGAAGGCTCCGAGACTCTTCCAGTGAGGTGAGTGAGGAGAGTGGAGGACCACCGATAAGCACGCCCACTCTGCGCAGAAGGCTGCCGCGCAGAGAGGCTAGAAAGAGGCTGTCCGTTAAGGAATTTTTATGCTGGAGGAAATTTAGAAAACGCCCACTGACGGATTCTGCCAGCGACTGAAGCAGACGTGCCCAGGGGGAGGGCTGCTCAGCCGGGGGGAAAAGCAACCGCATCAAGCAGTTTGCAGGAGGAGGAGGTTTACACACAAGCAACCCCAATTCCCTTGATATTATCATTATATTATTATTATTATTATTATTATTATTATTATTATTATTATTATTATTTTATTATTATTATTATTATTATTATTATTATTATTATTATTGTTATTATTGTTATTATTGTTATTATTGTTATTATTGTTATTATTGTTATTATTCCTTCGCAGGTTATCGCCCAGCACCAAAACCTGCTGCTTGCTCGAGCCAACAACACCGTCAACTACACTTTGCTGAGCAACGACAACGCGTTTCTGAGCTACCACCCCTATCACTTCACGCAGAGGACACTGACAGCGCGCTTTCAGATGAACAACACCAAACCGCCGCATGTTCAGTTGGTGAGGAAGCCAGTGCTCACAGTGATGGGCTTGCTGGCTCTGCTAGGTACAGCAAACCACTCGTCCCGTTTCCTGTTTGCAAGAGGAAAAGCAGGAGAGGCCTTTGTGGTGGCGGCGGCAATACACTCTCCCATCGCTGGGGTCACCGCAGCTTACCTGGGCTTAGCTGGGGCAGAGTGGCGGCGAGGCCAGGATTGCATAAGATGCATATTAGTTCAACTGCACAGCCCTGACCATGGCCCCACCCTGCCCCACACCGATGTTGAGAAGGCCCCTCTCCCACCACAGGAGCCACCGCTGCTTCAAAACTCATTTTTCTTCAGTTTTTCTTCAGTTGTTTCCTGCTTGGCAGGGGGTTGGACTCGATGGCCCTTGTGGTCTATTCCAACTCTATGATTCTGTGATTCTACAAAAGAGGATATATGTGCGAGGTTCTGGCCACCCAGTGTTAACCAAACTGGGGCACAAACCTCTTACCCTACTTCCCAATGACATTTGGTAAATTTTTTCATATAGGAGCAGTTAGGGCCAGAAGCGCCACCTTGCAAGGGCAATTGGGGGGCGTGTGAGCATCGTGCCTCCTTCCCTAAGTTTGGCAGAAGGAGGAGGAGGAGGAGTTTGGATTTGATATCCCGCTTTATCACTACCCTAAGGAGTCTCAAAGCGGCTAACAATCTCAACAAACCCTCTGTGAGGTGAGTGGGGCTGAGAGACTTCAGAGAAGTGTGGCTAGCCCGAGGTCACCCAGCAGCTGCATGTGGAGGAGCGGGGAATCGAACCCAGTTCACCAGATTACGAGTCTACCACTCTTAACCACTGCACCACACTGGCACACTGGCTCTCCCAGCTCTCCCAGAAGCTTCCCAGGCTTTGGGAAGGAGGCACCAGCCTTCTACTTTTTTAAAAAATATTTTTTAAATTAAGTTTTACAGTTTAAACTTCCCATAATCTACATAAGTTATAGAGAAACAAATGCCAAAAAGAGAAACCCCTTCTCCCCCCACCCCCGGACTTCCCTCAACTTCCCCTTTCTGGTTCTTTATACATTTAATACTTCTGCTTACACTGTTTTATCACTATCTGTCTAAATACATTCCCATTATTATCATTTTGTATCTTCCCGCTATAAATTCTTCTTATAATTAATTAATTATTCCTTGCCTTTTACTGTCATTTTCGTGGCTGTAAGTGTTTACTCAAACCCTGCTAGTGAGTCTATTTCTTTACAAAATTTCTGTAGCTACAACAAATATAATTCCCAGTCTTTTTTAAAGCCTCAATTGTCTTTATCTCTTAATCTTCCTGTAAGTTTCGCCATTTCTGCGTAATCCATCATGACGAAGGAGGCGCCAGGCTTCAATACTTTAATACACTAATTTTCCGGGAACATTTAGGGGACTAGTCTAGTCCCCCTAGTCCACTGACCACACGCCACTGCCTGCTTCCCAAGGGACTATCGCCTCTCATTTAGACCTGCTATTTGCACGGCTCCACAGAGGCGTCCAGTTAGCCCCTGTGAGAAAAGGATGCTGTACAAGGTGAGACTTGGGCCTGATCCAGCAGCAAAATGGCAGCTTGGGGAGAGGCGAGACAGCGGGTGGGTGGCTACGAAAGTGGGTCTGCTTTTGAGGAGCACGGTGGGGTGCAATAAAACAAGGCCAAGTTCAACGTAAGATTCAAGTTTCTCTTCCTCTTGCGTAGGAGAGGAGCAAGTCTCTGCCAACATCTCCAGCCAGGAATCGGAAGACTGTGACACTCTTGGAGTCCTAGCCAGTGTGCACAGACCTCAAGAGCAGCCACCCGACAGCTGGCAGGCCTCCGTGTTGATCTATGCCAGCAAAGACAATGAGACGTCTTCCAACGTCAGTGCCATGACTCTAAACATAACCAATTACCCCAAACACAAAGGTATAGTTGTCACTGTGGTTGTTTTCCTGATGCGTCATTACGCGAAGACAAGTGATGCTATGATTGTATACAGTGGTACCTCGGGTTACAGACGCTTCAGGTTACAGACGCTTCAGGTTACAGACTCCACTAACCCAGAAATAGTACCTCGGGTTAAGAACTTTGCTTCAGGATGAGAACAGAAATCATGCTCCGGCGGTGCGGCAGCAGCAGGAGGCCTCTTTAGCTAAAGTGGTGCTTCAGGTTAAGAACAGTTTCAGGTTAAGAACAGACCTCCAGAAAGAATTAAGTACTTAACCCGAGGTACCACTGTATTTACTGCAGCTATTGAGTGGCTCACCTTATTTTAAAAGGACAGCTGGCCTGGAATAGCCATTTCATGCAGCCTAAACCATTGTGCCATGACACAATCATATATTTTGATTGCAGCTTTCTTTGGTTCCTCCCGCGAAAATCAGGCTTTTTTCTGGTTTGCAGCTTCTAAAAAGCTTGCAATTGAATCCAGCTTCTTCTGGTCCATATGTGGACTTCTTACAAGGCTATGGTGAATAAGAGCACCATATCTGAAAGCCTCGGTCTCTGGCCTGATGTTCAACTAACAATCAGAGTTTTCATGTCTTCCCAAAGGACTTGTGTACATCACTTACTACTTGGATAACTACCTGACCAACCCGTATTTGCAGTGGAGGAAACTGGGAGCTCCAGATTTTCCTTCCCCGAAGCAATTGGAGCAGATAAGAGCTGCTGAGGTATGATGTGTTCGTTTTATTTGCAGTCCTCACTGAGTTCAAAAGGGCTTGGTCCTGAGTTAAGTGTGGGCAGAATTGCAGCCATTCCTCCCTATCCTTCTATGTGTTTACTTGGAAGTAAGTCCTGCTGTTTCCAGTGAGGTATTCTCTCAGGTAAGTGGATAGGATCCCTCCCTTAGGAGGTATAGCTCATCATAAGTGTAAGGTTTTTTTATGGGGGTCAAGAGGTAAAGCAGACCTTTTCTCCTTCCTACAGAGGTCATATCTACTCAGGGTCCCTCCAGACCTCTTTTTTTATTGCACTTTTATGACTATTTGTGCCCATGGTGCTATTGAGGTGTGCCCACATGACCGTGATTTCAATACTGTTTGTGCCTGGAAAATATTTGGGGCAGCCACACCGCTTCATCTCCAACCAGTGCCTATCCCGTAACATCCTGCTGTAATCCCATAAATTTTCATACCACAAATGCTTTGTCCCACCTTTTGTGGCCCTCTGGACAGCAATCATGGGGTAACATTGGGGAAGCATTGCATAGGAAATAATGAAGCAGAATAAACCCCCCACCAGTGTGCTATTTCTGTGTCAATAGCAGGCTGCAGGATACACTCACAGTTATGCAGGAGTCACAGTCATTCTCCTTTCCATAGGCTGAACCTCTTGCAAGAAATTCCTGGCCATCTTCTCCCTCACAGACTTCAACTACGTCCTCCTGGGTGGTATTTTTTCGGTTCCCTTACCTCAGACAGTTTGCGCTCCATCCTTGCTGATCACAAAGGCTGCCCTGCCAGATCAGACCGAGGCCCACCAGATTCAGCATTCTGTTTCCCACAGCAGCCAGCTAGATGCCTCTCTGAGCTCACAAGCAGCATACGCCAATGGCAGCTATTCTTCTGTTGTTGGTCATTTGGCAGTGGGCATTCAAAGGTACACTGCCCCTGTAAAAGGAAGTTCCATTTAGCTATTTAGTTGTTTCTGTCCTGGGTGACGCGGGTGGTGCTGTGGGTTAAACCACAGAGCCTAGGACTTGCCAATCAGAAGGTCAGCGGTTCAAATCCCCGCGACGGGGTGAGCTCCGGTTGCTCAGTCCCTGCTCCTGCCCACCTAGTAGTTTGAAAGCACCTCAAAGTGCAAGTAGATAAATAGGTACCACTCCGGCAGGAAGGTAAACGGCGTTTCCGTGTGCTGCTCTGGTTCACCAGAAGCGACTTAGTCATGCTGGCCACATGACCCGGAAGCTGTACGCCGGCTCCCTCGGCCAGTAAAGTGAAGATGAGCGCTGCAACCCCAGAGTCGGTCACAACTGGACCTAATGGTCAGGGGTCCCTTTACCTTTGTCATACCTTGACTTCAGTCCTTAACATACCAGAGTACAAATGGCATTCAACACAGAGGATCTTGCTTCTGAGTAATCACGTTCAGGATTGCACTTAGTGATCTTTGTTCTCTAAGCTAAAAAGCACCAAACATTTTATTTATTATTATTACGTATCTACCCCACTTTTTCTCCAAGGGCCTCAAGGTGCCAACATGGTTCTTGCCCTCCCCATTTTATCATCACAACAACCCTGTGAGGTAGACTAGGCTGAGAGACAGACCGGCCCCATGGCTAAGTGAGGATTTGAACCCTGAGGTCCTAGTCCAGCACTCTATCCACTGCACCACATTGCCTCTTGCTTTTGCTTTTCTTCTTGGGAGGTAAAGATAAAGGGACCCCCTGACCATTAGGTCCAGTCGTGGATGACTCTGGGGTTGCGGCGCTCATTTCGCTTTATTGGCCGAGGGAGCCGGCGTACAGCTTCCGGGTCATGTGGCCAGCATGACTAAGCCGCTTCTGGCGAACCAGAGCAGCACACGGAAATGGCGTTTACCTTCTTGCACTTTGACATGCTTTCGAACTGCTAGGTTGGCAGGAGCAGGGACCGAGCAATGGGAGCTCACCCCGTCGCGGGGATTCAAACCGCCGACCTTCTTATCGGCAAGCCCTAGGCTCTACACTGAAATCCCATTGATCAGAGGTTCATTCACACATTTCACTGAACACCAGTGCAAGCATTCATTTATCATGTACAAGTGTTCGTGTATAAGAACGTACACTTATTTATTTGTATAGCTCAGCTACTGTACGTTTGTTGAACGTTACATATGGATAACTGTCATGTTAGTTGCGCTTTTAGATACTATGCCCCACTTCAAAAATATATTGGGCCCTCTACCCCCCCGGCTGCTAATCCACCCCCCCTTTTAATTTACAAGGTTTATGCCAGAGCCAGCCCCAGATGTTTTATTGCCTGAAGCAGAGGCCCTTCCACTACCACCTGATCATGGTTGCTCAAGTATATTTTGCCACCTGAGGCAAATAAAATTCCACAAGCGCCCCTCCCTCCTTTCTAAAAATACTGTGATAATAAATTAAATAACCATTTGTTGCCGTTTCATGACACCCAAAATCAGCCGTCTTCAGACAGCCGTCTCACTCTGGCTAATGCTTTTTTACTCTCACTGAATTTCTGCACGATGCAGAATGGTTTAAGAGGGTGAGAACCTTGACAGCAGTTCTTGTCTGCTATATAGCAGGAATGGACCACACCACCATCAGGAATCCTTCGCTTCTCCTCTGGTAAAATACAACAGTATATATTTCGACTAAATATAGTGTGATCACAGGGCTACTCCACACTACAGATTTTAACCGCCATAATATCCATTCCCTCTCCTCAGGGAACCCTGGGAGCCGTAGTTTTTGTGGAGTGGGAGAAGCAGAAGCTTGGGAGAGTCAGCACTCTCACCAAACTACAATTCCCAAAGTGCTTGGGGAGAAAGCTTCGGTTATTAAACTGGTATAGCACTGATATACATTTGTAGTGCGGTTAGGGCCTCAGAAGGTCCCAAAAATGACGGAGATGCCCCTTCCCCACTTTCAACCCCCTACTTACCTACCACTCGTGCCTCTGGTATCCCGTTCCTTGTGAGTACCTCAGAAGTGAGGAGCTGGTAAAAATTTATTCCGTCCCTTTTATGCTGTCCAGATGTTGGCTCCCTGCTGGATCATCTTTTCTGTAGAGCTGACTCCACAGTACGCTGTCGGTGCTACATAAATATTTGTTGTAAGGCTATCCGAATGAGCAAGGCCAGTGGAAGGGCCACCACCTTTGATCTTGAAGCCGGTTCTCCTTCGTAAGCACATACCTGCGCACTGGGGGATCCCTGCCCCACTGATCCCCCTCAAGGAAATCTGAACCCTGCCCTGTGGATATATTTTTTTTAAAAAAAATGATGTGGTTGGGGGTTTTTTGGGTTGTGTTTTGGCTAAAGGAAGAACAGCAAGTTACCTCATCGCACACATGTTCTCTAATGTAGGGTCGGGGAGAATTGCAGTGAGGCAGAAACAGGTGTTTTTTCCCCCGCTTCTGCGCCTGCCAATTTTCCACTGTAAATCACAGCAGAAATCCACAGTGGGGATTTTCCGGCACGCCCCTCTATCTTACTTTTGGTCTTGGATAATCTGAAATGGTCAGTCAGCTACACCATACATTTAAAGCATGCTGATGCCACCTTAACAGTCATGGTTCATCACCCCTCCACCCAAATAATCCTGGGAAACATAGTTTCCCCTCACAGAGCTACAGCTTGCAGACCTTTGGCATTCTACAGTTCCCATAATTCTTTTTGGAGGCAGGAAGGCATGATGCTATAAATGTACCGTATTTTTCGCTCCATAGGGCGCACCGGACCATAAGGCGCACATAGTTTTTAGGGTTGGAAATCAAGAAAAAAATTCTTATTTACCTTACCTTTACCTTTACTAAGCAGCTTAGTCATGCTGGCCACATGACCTGGAAGCTGTCTGCCGACAAACACCAGCTCCCTCAGCCTATAGAGCAAGATGAGCGCGCAACCCCAGAGTCGGTCACGACTGGACCCTTTACCTTTTTACTGTAGGGAAGTTTCTCCTCGGGGACCATTAAGCATTTTTATTTTATTTCATAGGACCCTGTGGTGAAAGGGCCATTTTCACTCCCAGCAAAAGGCAGCTTGGTGCTGAAACAAGAGCTCCCAGTTCCATCCGTCTTCCTCGTCCACATCTGTGCAAAGCCTCTCGCTGCTCCCGATCAGGTAGGCACAACATCCTGTAGACGTGTGGAACCTCTAATCCAATTTGAAACAAACAATTTTCTTTGGTTCATTTGTTTTTCTGAGTCCAGCTTAGGGTGTTGTAGTTTGGGACCCATTTTGTTACAGGTAAATACTATTGGCTCTGTGCTTTTGTTATCAAAAGCCACTCTTTATTAGCAAATCATATAAGATCACTCTTATTATTATTATTAATAATAATTTTATTATTTACACCCCGCCCATCTGACTGGGTTAACCCAGCCACTCTGAGCAGCTTCCAACGTATATAAAAACATAATAAAACATATAAGCGAGTGTCTGTTGATTTTGTGTAAATCAATGTGCTTTTTAATTTATTTTTGGCTATGTGTAAGTGGTCAGCCCTACAGACGGCTGCCCTCTTCCCACATCCCAATACAAATACGGCGCCTTTAGAGAAGCTGTTGGCAGCCCAGACTGCAAGGAGAAGCACCCTCTGGTCAGCTACTCTGGAAGCATGTCCCCTAAGGCCTAGTCTTGCCTTAGACCATTTGCTTGCATCTCAGTTTTTCTGCTTCTGGCTGCAGGTGGCAGAGGCGGTTATAGGGTAGCACGACTGCAGGGGACTTTAGGACGGAATGAGAGAGGCGGGGGTCACCAAATTTTAGCATCCCACAGGGCACTGCTGCAATTTGGAAGGCCATAGTCCACCACTGGATGTGATGAAACTCATGTGATGAAACACTTTCTCATGAGAAACCATGCCCAGTTTTCTTTTTCTTTTTGTCTTCAGTTTATCAGCCATCCTTAGTGGCCTCATCACTTGGACAAATTGATCCGTTTTTTAAAGCTCTCTTGCTTGCTTTAGTGAAAAAAAATGCATAAAATAATGTAAAAAATAAATAAAAATAAACTCACTCTTTTGATACATGCCATGCTAACCCTGAGCTAATGTGTCTTGTCAGGTGAATGGTGTTCGCCTCATCCGTCTCACAAAGGGACAAGTTTTGGTCGTGTGGGACGACAGCTGTGTAAATTCAAAGTAGGTAACTCGCGCCTAAAGGAATGCAGAACTGTCTCGGTTTTAAATCCACCTTTTTCAAATTCTTTGTGTAAAGCAGTAGCTAAATAGCAAATGTACATTTCACAAACTGTGAGGAATCAGACTGGAAAATCCAGAGGGCAATGGCTGAATATTGCTGAGCTCTGGGGCCATATGAATTGCTTCTTGCTCACCTCGCTTGGAGTCTAATGGCCTAGCGCAAGGCAGGTGCTTTGGAATACCGTATTTTTCGCTCTATGGGACACACTTTTCCCCCTCCAAAAATTAAGGGGAAATGTGTGTGCGTCTTATGGAGCGAATGCAGGCTCCTTGGCTTCAGCGATAGCAACGCGAAGCCTCCGAAGTGCAGAGGGAGCACTCCCTCCGCGCTCCGGAGACTTCGCGTTGCTTTCGCTGAAGCCTGGAGAGCGAGAGGCATCGGCGCGCACCGACTCCTCTCGCTCTCCAGGCTTCAGGGATAGCTGCCTGAAGCCTCCGGAGTGCAGTGGGAACTCGTGCTGCACTCCGGAGGCTTCAGGTTCCTCTTGCTGAAGCCGGGAGAGCAAGACTCCTGGCTTCAGCAGAGAGGGAGAGCTGCGCAGCGCCCTTTCAGCCAAGCGGGAGGAGAAATGGAAGGGGCTCCGTTTCTCCTGTCGCTTTGCTGAAGGGGCGCTGAGCAGAGAGGGGGAGAATATTTTTTTCTTGTTCTCCCCCTCTAAAACAAGCTGCGTCCTATGGTCGGGTGTGTCCTATAGAGCAAAAAATACGGTAAATAGGTTTGGAACAGTTGTCTTTAATTTCTGCTTATTTTCCTCTGAAAAATCACTTTTCCTTGCAGGGTAACAGCAATAAGCTTGCAAGTCTCTGTGATGTGCTTGTTTGTTTTTCTTCATAGGTGCCTGAAAAAATTTGAAGTGTTTTTCTCACAGGATGGAAAAACATTCCGCCAGATCAGTGTCAAAGACAGTATATTTACAGCATTGGTCTACAGCCCAGGTAACGTCCAGCGTCTTCCTTTATTTTTAATTTTAGAAGAAAAGCAAATTAAGATCATTTCAATTCTTCCACACAACATTTTTTAAAATTGGCTGCTTCATTTTTTGAAGCAATCTTGAGGAATTGTAATGTTTCCTTGCTTGATAATGGAGTCTATATGTCGCTGTTTATAGATTCAGGTTCCTAAACGCCACTGGTGTGAAGGAAGGAAGCTTTTAATATTTGATGAATTATTGTATTTTAATACTTTGCTGGAAGCTGCCCAGAGTGGCTGGGGAAACCCAGCCAGATGGGTGGGGTATTATTAATAATAATAATAATAATAATAATAATAATAATAATATCATCATCATCATGGTTGCTTTTGGTTGTAGAAGTTATTCTGCTCAAGAAGAGCAAAACTTTATGGGAAGATTTAAGGTACATAATGAGAAGTTCCACACAGGTTTATAAGGGGATGCTTTGTGTAAGAAGGTTAAAAGTACACAGAAGGATCAAAGATTCAGTCTAGGGACCCGGCAATTTTAAAGGCAGACAGCTTTTTAAAAAAATTCTTTTTCATTCTTGTCAAAACAAAAAATGGTCTTCAATTACTACCACAAAGTACAAATAGTTGATATCTGGCTTATCTGAACATTTGGCTGCAGAGGTAAGCATCTACTTTAAAAACACACACCAAAATATAGGCGTTTTGTCAATGTAGTTTCCCCCCCAGTCTTTCTCAGTATAATCAAGATGTTCAACTAACTATTTGTGTTGGACTTTCTCTACAGAAACAACCGTCTCGGGGTTTTACAAAGTGCGAGCTGTGGATTACTGGGGCAGAGCGGGGCCGTTTTCTCTCCCGGTGTACTACAGTGAAGGATCTTAAGAAAGGCCAAGGGCACCTCAAAGGCAAGCCAGAACTTACAGAATTAGACTTGCACTTGGTCGGGCTACAAGTCCTTAAAGCAGTGGTTCTTCATACTCTTTAAGAAATTCCCCCTCACAATGCCCAGAACAACTCGACTTCCAGGGCGTCAGAGGAGAAATGAGGAGAGCGACTGGAAGCCACTCCAGAGCGCCAAAAGTTTCGTTTTCAAGAGATAAATTTGAAAAATAAAGTAGCACCCTAAGGCAGGCAACAGAACTGCCTCCCCCCACAACCCAAGGGACGCCAGCTGCTGATGTAAGCACTTCTTCAAGCCCCTGCAGTAACTAGTTTTGAGAGTCAAATGGATTAGAAAACAAGAAAAGTGAATAGGCTGGAACAGGGGCCGGCAAACTACGGCCCGCAGGCCGGATCTGGCCCAATTGCCCTCTGGATCCGGCCCGTGGACGGTTCCACCCCCCCCCCAATTTTTTTCGGGCGCCATTTTTTTGCGACCCCCCCCCAACTACATCTCCCAGCATGCTCCAAGGTTGCTCAGACTTCCGCGACACTGGCCAATCCAAAGCCTAAGCAACCTCAGGCCTCCCCTCCACTGGTCGGTTTGACGCAAGCTGGCGGCCAATGGTAACCCTTCCCGAGACTCACTGCTCCAATCGGGGCGAGGCTCAGGGCAGGGCGCCTTGTTGACGTCTTGCTCCGAGGAGGAGGAGAAGCGAAGGGGCAGAAAGAAGTGGGAGCAGAAAGCCTGCAAGGAGGGAGGAGGAAGAGGAGGAAGACTCTTCTGTGCTGCTCAGCGCTTGCACATTAGCAGCATGGTCATGAACACCCCGGGGTAGGGGCACTTCCCAGCGGGGTGGCTGCGGACCCTCCACGCAAGCCGAGACCCAGTGCCGGCGGGGTGCCCCCTTCCCAGTCCAGCCCGCTCTGTCTGAACATGGTGAGTGGAGGTATCTCAGTCGGTCTGTCTCTGAGGGAAGTAGGGAAGGCGTGTGCCCCGTCCGGTCCACCACAAGTTCTGACGGTGAGTGAACTGCCCCCCCCCACAGAAAAAGTTTCCTGACCCCTGGGCTGGAAGAATAGCATGCTGGGAAAAGTGCTCAGGAATGGGAAGATACCAAGTGCCAATCTTTTTAAGAATTTGGTTTTAGAAGTAGGTTTGTATTTTCTAGCCTTGCGCAAAACAAAAAGTTGATTGAAGGTACTCATGTTGAGCTTGGATGCTACATGCAATTTTTGGAACCTCTCATTTGAATAAAGATCTGCTATATATTTCGGAAGGTTCTTTGTCTCTTTGTTTGTTCTGTGGGCGATTGGATACCTAACATAGCATAACCAAATTTTGCATGACAGCTCCTAAGATCAGGGAGCAGGTTTTTTCCTCTACGTTTGCATACAATTTGGACACCATTTTGAATCCAGATGATGGAATGAAATTTTCAGAACTGCACTGAATTGTTTTAGTTTCTTAGCATTCTTGAGCAATGCTGGGAGCTTTCCACTAGATTTAAGTAAATAATACATTGCATCTCTTTGACAAGGGAGAGTGTCCATGGCGGTTGCTGATATAGGTGCTCCCCCCACATCGATGGCGCAGCATGCCTGTGCCATTTTGGGGTCTTTTAGATGTGGCAGCCATTTTGTAACTGGTATCCACAGCACTTTTTTGAAATTCAAAGTACCCATTGCCCAGCTCTCCCAAAGTGGATGACTTGTTTTTGAGCTTAAAGAACTAAATAAAAGGAGGGCTTTCAATCTCATTGTGTTTGGTAGACTGAAACAGTCTGGTCCAGCTCTGGGAGCCACCTCTAAAACGTAAGAGCCACAGCCAATAATTTACAGAGATATGTTGCCTCCCAGGACTGCCTGCTCTCATTCTCAGGATCAGTTGAAAAAAATGAAGGACACCCCCCCCACACACACCCCCACACCGCCTCCATTATTTACACAGTCCCTCATACTACTAGTTAGTGCTCAGGATCCTTACAAATACTAGGCCTAGTGCGTGACTGAGGCAGGAGAGCTGCAGTATTTCTGCATACAGAATTTATTTTATTATTGGAGGGGAGGATGAGGACCACGACCAAGTCATTATTTGTGTAAATGTGTGCACATGAATGGATGTGGCTGTCTTGTGTTCGGAAAGGCTTACATCTGAGTAAGTCTGCACAGGATTGCACTATACTTTATTCCCCTGCTCTCTCTTGATCAATGGTTTCTGGCTCTCTCTGTCTGACAGACTGGCTCCTTTAGGCCTCAAACATTACTTTAGCTCTCACTTCATTTGTTACGTTGCTCCTCCTGCTCCCCCAACATGAGAACAGCTTTGGCACTTACTACTTACGTGGTAAGTAGGACGCGGGTGGCGCTGTGGGTAAAAGCCTCAGCGCCTAGGGCTTGCCAGTCGAAAGGTCGGCGGTTCGAATCCCCGCGGCGGGGTGCGCTCCCGTTGCTCGGTCCCAGCGCCTGCCAACCTAGCAGTTCGAAAGCACCTCCGGGTGCAAGTAGATAAATAGGGACCGCTTACTGGCGGGAAGGTAAACGGCGTTTCCGTGTGCTGCGCTGGCTCGCCAGATGCAGCTTTGTCACGCTGGCCACGTGACCCGGAAGTGTCTTCGGACAGCGCTGGCCCCCAGCCTCTTAAGCGAGATGGGCGTGCAACCCCAGAGTTGGACACAACTGGCCCATACAGGCAGGGGTACCTTTACCTTTACTTACGTGGTAAGTGGATCCCATTGACCTGGACCACTTTGCACACAAAACTGGCAGCTGAAACTTGAAACCTGGTGCTACATGGTGTCATGACATAGGACTTTTGTTTCTTTGTGTGGGGTTGTGTGTGACGAAGACGAAAGCCACAACGTTCCTGAATTGCCCACAGATGTCTCCAACCCCACACATTTTCCCATGTGAACACAGAGTGAGGAAGCAGTTTAAAAGATTACTTAAAAACATTTATTGACAAACATTAACACAGTCCTTTTGAGTTCAGACAAGCGAGGTGTGTAGCACCCAAGTGCCGTAAAATAAAAACAACAAGCCAACACTTAGATGTGTTTGAGGAAAAGCTCTAATCCAAACACTACATGGACGACTTCAAGATGCAGAGATCAGGCCTCTGCTCCAACTCTGAAGGAGTCTTGATTTAACAGGCCCCTGTGGAGACAAGCAAGAACAGCGCACATTAGATGTTGCATTGTCATAACCACGGTGCAAACTAGAACATTTTGCATTGTTATATATGTCAAGGTATGGTTGAGCTCCAGCTGTTTTATTTATTAACTGCCTCAGAAACCTCCATGCAGAAATCACTCACACATATACACACAAGTGCAATGGTGGAACAAAGGCTTTCAACACACACAAAACATCCAAGCAAAGCTGCTTTGAGAGAGAACAATTGCAAGTGAAGGGAGGGAGTGCGTAACTTTTCCCTAATAACTCTTTTCTTTCTCCAAGCGGAAAGTGGAAATGAGTGGGTGAACACTTGCCCAGAGCTCCCCTTAATTTTGAAGCTGGTCTGGCTTCTCAGCTTGTACATGTGTAAAAACATTATTTTTTAAGTGTAGAGCTTGTCTCTGAGATTTTGCTTTGAAGCCTCTCCTCATCACTACGTAGCAAAGACTGAATCGAAATTCTGGTTTCAAAACTGCCACCTCCCAGCTATGGATCAAACTCAAAGTGGACAAGTTCCAGGACCAAGCTATGCAGACCATGTACTGGAGAAAAACTGCCCCAGCTGAGGAGAAAGCAGCAAGAGCTTTAGAAGGCCTTTGGGGTCACTTGACTGACCATTCAGGCAAGCTAGTGTTGCAGCCTAGATGCTGCCCCCAAAAGTCCTGAAGTAGCCATGTGTCCTACTTGACAGAGGGGCAGTCCTAGTCCCAGTTAAAGGTTTGAAAACCCCTGAGAAGGGAGGAGGGGACTGGAAGTGACCTATCAACTGAGCCTCTGGACAGCACAATCAGCCGGTGCACAGGTCCCTGCCTACCATGTTATGATGAGATGCATTTTTATTTAAATTATAGTCATTATTTCAATATATAAAGAAGTTGACGCCAATTCAATGCAGATTTGTGCCTTTCATTTCCGTTTGTGATTCATTTCCTCTTTGTTGGTGATGCAAAACACCAAGCAGGCCTTGTCACAGAATCATACTGCAGGCACATACTGGTGACAGAACACACTGGTGCCCAAGGCAGTCTTCACAAAAGAATTCCCTCTTTTTTTATATGCCTTACAGCAGACGTGGCTAACCTGTGGTCCCAAGACCTATCAGTCCCTGCCTACATGGTCAGTGGTCAAGGATGATGGGAGTTGCAGTCCAATGGTGTCCAAAGCACCACAGTTTAGCCCAGTCCTACCTTACTCAGATGTCAAGGAGATATAGAACTATGCAAGTTTTAGAGGACATCTGAAGGCAGCCCAGAGTGGCTGGAGAATTGTTGTTGTTGTTGTTCCTATCCTGCCTGAGACAACACCCATGTGAGCTTTGTGTAGATCAGCCAAGAGGGTCATGTGTCACTCCTTTAGGTCGTCTGGTCCCATGACCAGATATTCTTGTAGGTTGGCTGTCCACACAACTGTTTCACAGATGGTACAGAACAACCCAAGCAACCTTGAACCTTCCCTTGTTCAAGAAAGGAGCAAAATTGTGTCTGTGTGTTTCTACATACCTGACTGTAGCACAGGCTGGAACTGGCCAGACATGCAGATTTCTTCCTGCTTCTGGCGCACAATGCGCTGAATGGCTGGGGGGAGACCACGAGGGTTGCGAGAGAAAATAAGGGAGTAGCCGTCATCGCAGGAGCCATCCTCTTTCAGACTGCGGCAGGCATAGGTGATGGCATAGTTGTCGTAGTCTGTGTCAATCACCCAGTAGTTGTCACCTGAAACCATACCAATGGCATGTTGTCACCTGAAGCCATACCAAAGTTTTCTGCAGCCAGGGCTGGCTTCGGACATAATTCCTTCCCACCCCAACCCTGAGTGATGGAAGAATGAAAGCGGGCATCTGTGTGCAATGCTGATGTTGACTATCCGAGCTTGGCTGCATGTTCTTTGCTACTGCATAAGTAGCAGCCATGCCAGTTCAGAACTGTTACGGCTTCCTCCTGGCAGATGGAGAAAGCTACAAAGATTTGAGGTTAAACTCTGTAGGAAAGGAGAATCAGTGGATCAGAGTTCTCCTTTGGTTTTATCTCTGGCTACAATCGTTCTACGAGTCTTCTCTAACACTTGGGAGGGGGAGAAGAAGGGAACGTTAGCTCCCAGAAGAGAAAATAAGATACAAAGCAGACACTTGAGCAGAGCTGGTTGAATTTCTTCGGATTTTAAGAGTGTGTTTCTTAGTGTGTCCATTGGGCATTTACAAAGCAAAAGCTTCTTTGAGGACTATAGCCAGGGCTTTTTTTCGGCTGGAACTCACCATAACTCAGTTCCGGCACCTCTCAGGTGGGAGAGCGAGGGAGGTGTTCATGGTGAGTTCTGACACCTCTTTTTCTAGAAAAATAGCACTGACTATAGTCAGTGTATCTGAAGAAGTGTGCATGCACACGAAAGCTCATACCAAGAACTAACTTAGTTGGTCTTTAAGGTGCACTGGAAGGAATTTTTTTTTGTTTTGACTATGGCAGACCAACACGGCTACCTATCTGTAACTATAGTCAAAGGGTGGGATATAAATCTGAGAGGTGGGATTCAATTAATGAGTCCTGTCAGCAAATTGGATCTGGTAGAGGGTGTTGAGAGAACCCCTGGAACAAACAGCATTGTGGTAGGAGAAGAGCGAGGCGGGTATTCTGTCTGGCAAGCCAAAATGCTTGTGTTGGTGGAACAGTCAACTTGGCGCAATGTTGAATTCCTCCCAGGATAAATTAAAAAAGTGGGGTACAATACAGTATAAGAGAGAGCTGAAGCAACAGCTCCTCTTTGCTCTGGTGAGTATGAAAGGTATATTGTGGGCTCCTCCCAGGTGACCAGAAATGCAGGGCTTTTTTACCTGGGGTACCCAAGATCTGGAAGGGAGGTCCACATAGCCCCATTGCTGAGTTCTATTCTTAATGTGTGTTTTAATTGTGTTCTTGATTCCCCCCCATAACTGTTCATTTTGTTCTTATTACAAGCCACTCTGAATATTTTATATTAAGGCGAGACATATTTCAATAAAGAAAGAAATCTAAGCAGTGAAGGAAGGGCTTCCACACTGCTAAGATAACGTCAAAAGGGGCCACAGACACCCGCCTCATTTGGGATACAGTATGAGGCACAACTCTTTGACATCCCCCTTTTCTCTACATCCTCACCCATGAGCAACAAGGGATATCTTGCTCACCTCCGCTTGACAAATAGCTTGCCAGGCCTTGATAATTCATGAACATTTTAGCTGGAGTGGTGGGGTCAGGCACCGAGTACTGGGCGGCCATGTCAGCGCAGATCACCCAGAACCTGAAAGAGGAAGACAGGAAGAGGAATTCTCGTTAATCGGAGCCAGGTCTAGCTTTAGTCAGAGTGAGGCAGCTGCCTCAGGCAGCAGATCCTAGAGAGGTTGTGGGAGCCAAATCAGGTCTCTCAACTGCTCCCTTTTGTTGGAGGCCAGAGCTCTGTGTGCCTGCAAAGCTACTTTGCTGCCCTCAAGAGTGGTGGTGTGAAAAAGACTCTATGAATTGAACGTGGAGACGCTATATGTACTTTTCTTTCTTGTTCGTCTGTCTGTTTTTTACACAAGACAATCTTTAATAAAAACTAATTTTTAAAAAGGAGAGTGGTGGTGCACGCTGTCTCATTGCCAGTATTGAAATAGGATTCATCTGCTTCTGAACATGACACCCAGATCAGTATCCTGCTCAGCTCTCATCTGATTCTGCATTGCTATCCTAACCCTTCAGGCCTCTTCCTGCCCACCATTCCTGTATCCTACTTGCCCCCATGCGCATTCCAATCCTACTTGCTTGGTCTACTCTTACAACAGAGATGGGGAAATCTATGGATATCCAGATGTTGTTCAACTTCAACTTTCAGTAGCCTTAACCCTTGACCATGTTGACTAGGGCTGATCGGAGTTGGGAGTCCAACATCTAGAAGACCACAGATTCCTCCACCCCTGCCTTGCGTAACCATCACCAAAATGCTTTTGACCGTATCTCTGGTCTAGTGTATCTCTTCCTGTCTCCTCTCACTGTGTGACTTTTCAGAAGCCGATCTTTCGTTGGCTGTGTAAGGACTTAAATCCTTCCCTTGAGAGGCCCACATCCTGAAATGCGGCTGTAATGCTTCTAGGGGTTGCTCGTGCGTAAGCCTGTGCCAACACCTGGCTGGGTTGCCTGAGTGAACCTTTCCTGTCCGGACAGCCACTCACCCGTGGCTGTCTCAATCGCTGGCAGTATCCGTCAGTGGGCGTTTCTTAAACTTCTTCCAGCAAAGAAGCTCTTTAACGACCAGTCTCCTCCTACTCTCCCTGCGCGGAAGCCTTCTGCGCAAGGAGGGCGTAGGCAGCGGAGGACCCTTCCTCTCCCCGCTGGTCCCCGGCAAGGAGTCATGGGACCGCCTCGCCGATTCCCCCATCTGCCCCCCTTCTCCACTGGAGCTACGCTGATTCCCTTCCCCAGAAGATGGGCTGCCTCTCCCACTCCCGGGACGCTCTCTGGGATCCCCTTGGAGCTTGCTCTCTCCCTCCGGCACTGATGGCAGTTCCCTGACAGCGGCCATTCGAGAATCATGTAGACCACACAATGACATTTGGTCCATCGTACGGCAAAATCAAAGTGAGATTATGAAGCATTGACCTTATAGGCTTTCTGATTATGTAGCAAATCAGATTTGGGTATGTGATAACATCTCCAGTCTAACCAGAGGAAGGACAGTGTTTCTTGCACTATCTATGAATGGATGAATATTTTTGCCCCAATTTGCAGGTCCCCATACTCAACAACTGCTGGAATTTGTGGGGGGTGGGGATTCTTTTGCAAATGCACCTTCCCCCCACTTCGACTCAGCCCTACAACCTAGTAGTTGCCACAACACATCTTGATCACAGGAACAGAATACGATGTCAGTAGGAGCAGGTGACCAGGAATACAAGGAAGCCTACTTGAGGTCACCCCGTGACTTACCCAAAAAGCTTCACTCTGCCTTTGGAAGATGCAATCATAGTGCCGTCCTCCTCAATGGTATATTCAGCTGAGATGTTATCTTGTAGAAACAGGCCTTCTGGGTCTTTCTTGGCCAGCGCGTACCATTTACCTGCATACTAAAATGCAAAGGACATTGAAAGTTACCAGGAAGGACAGTGACCACATGGCACCAGGCTAGAGTATTAATTGAAGCTGAATTACCAGGCATTGCCTGAAAGTTCAAAGCAAGCAGACTTCTATAATCCAAATCCAAATTTCAAACAGTTAAGCATTGGTTCATGTATAAAGCCTAATTCTGGAGCCCTTCCAAGTAATTAATGTGGCAACATCTGAAGACCAAGGCTCAGTTTATCAGCAGGATCTGCACCGCTTGAGTCTGCAGGTGGGAGACATCACTGGCCCTGCCTGTGTCACCTTTCTGCATATGTTACCACCAATGACATTGAAACAGCTCCAATACCTTTGCATGCCAGTGGCATGTGTACTAACCCTAACATGACAAGCTGAGGGAAGCATGTTCGGAAGCAGAGACCGAAGCCCAAAAATTGAGAAACACTCGAGGACGGCTAGCAAATTGGAAAGGTCATTTCATAAACTTAATTGCCATTCCCATCACATTTATACTGTTGTGAGTTTGGTGTGCGTGCGTTAAACTAAGCCCTAGAGTCTTCCATCCCTGGATCCAGCAAGTGTTAAAAGCTAATCAAACCTTCAAATTCCAGGAAATAGACAGACTAGCCTCCTGGTGAAGTATAAAGAGACCAAAGGAAGAGGCTCTGTGCAAGACAGCACAGCAAATGGGTGGGGCCCCAGCCTCAACTCTCAGATAGTGAGGAGGAATAAAGGAAGAGTTTAGAGTTGAAATTTGGCTGCTTGTGAGCTAGAAGCTGGAAGCAAAAGCAGCCAGCTGGAAAGGCAGAGAGGCAAAGCACAATGTTTGATGTTTGTTTGGATCCAAGGCTGCGACTATGAGAGAAACAAGACCCTTATGGGGTGTTGATACAGCGAACCCCTCCACCATAGGCTCAAGTTGTATATATGTGTAAATAAACCATATATCACAAAGACACCACAGTCTCCACAGTGCCTCATTTCCAAAAAGAAACGTGAACCGTGGGAATCTTTCACCGCTTGGAGATTGGGGTGGCTTGCAACAACACCTTTGCAAATGAACTGCATTACACGAGCTCACCGTCGCCCTTTATGTTAGAAAGTATTCATAGTTACCCTCTTGGGGTCAAAGTCTTCCTTCACAGAGAAAGACTCCACTGCACACGAAGGCTGCGCCGAGGAGTAATCGATAATGGAGATGATCGTCACCAGGAATGTGTACTGAGCGTATTTCATTCTGTGGAGCAACACAGTTTGTTCAGCACTGGTTAGAAACTTGCTCAGGGAGGTGCTGAATTTTGGCGTCACACAGGGGTCACTGAAATTTGAGATCCCAAGGTCTGCCACTATTGGCGGTGGGTTCAAGGGTGGAATTGGAGACATCCAAATCCTAGGAAATGCATTTAACTAAGGGTTCTTGGCACACTGTGAGTTCTATCGGCAGTAAGGTCTTGTGCCAATAGCGAATTCATTTTCCAAAGTGCCAAAACAGCACCATCCTTTCCCAACGGAGAAGTATAAGCAAGCTCAGGGGGACTTCAGGGATCTCAGAAGTCCAAAAATACTTAGGGGCAAAAAAAATCTAAGGGGATAACAACACAAATCGCTGCCAATGAGAGAAGCTAAATTATAGAGACTGACTCATCTGCATTTATCCAGCAGAGATTGAATTGAATTGATTGAACTGCTTGAATGTATCAAGCAACCAAATAACTGTCTCACAAGTGATGTCTGTTTACTTTATCGGCTTACACATCATTTATAGTTTGCAAATATTCTCTTGCAAATGTCTCTTGTGCTCCCTTTGCCTTGTTGATTTAAGTATGCTTTCCAGTTACTTTCCTTGAAACTTGACATTTCTGAAACCCTTGAAGCCCAATTTCATGCATGTTTACTCCAAAGAAAGCTCCACTGAGTTAAATGGACCATAAGTTTACTGCCTTGATGTACATCCTCTCTGCTGGTCAGTATCCAGAACCCCAGTCCAGCGACTACTGTGTGCAAGTTGTTTCTGAGATCTAGTTCTCACTAAGGTGGTCAAGCTGTGTCTAGCCTGTGCTGGTTCAATCCGCAGGTGGGGACTTATATGATAGAATGCTCCTCCATAGGAAATCCAGCCAGATGGGGGAATCCAGCCAGATGGGCAGGGTATAAATAATAAAATTATTATTATTATTAATGTCCCTGCTTCGTCTTAACGAAACTGAGTCCTAGGCATGCTCTTCCCCCTCTAGCCTCTCATTCCGGATCCCTCCCAAGCAAATGAAGGCTGTGCCAAGGGGGTCGGCTCCACATCTGGACTTGTCTGGTGCATTGCTCAGCAATGTGCAGGACCCTCCTTGAGTGGGGAGCCAGAGGGGGAGGAGAGCCAGCAGGACTGGGACTGTCTGCACAAACACTGTGACTCTCAGCTTCTAATCCTTTCCTGGACGGCCCTCCTCCTGAACGCCCTTGATCACTCAAATCTCCTGCTTCTATCAGCTCCCAGCTCATCCCTTCGGCTTACTGCTCTTCAATGTCCCACCACCAAGATCCAGGTTCTAAGGTGTCCTCCTGGGAGGGGGTTGTCTTGGGAGGCAGCCCCCCAGAAGTCTTCTTCATCCAGCCAATCAGAGCCCTTCTTGGAGGGCTCTTGGGCTGCCGGCTCCCACCACTCCCCCCTCATCCACCTGGTCCCTGACAAGGCCTGGCTGTGCATTTTCCATCTGTTCCGTCCAGGAAGTTTCCTTAATCCTACAAGGTGATCTGCCTGCAGTAGTCTGCTAAGTGTGTCCGTCTCCTTGCCTTGAGCGTTAACAGGCAAGGCAGCTGCCGCTTGGTTGATCAAGCTGTGAGTATTAAGCAGGAGAGGGAGGTGAAGCTAACCTAAAGTTGAGAGGAATCAGATTTCCAGAATCCAAACCATAAGCAATGACGCACTAGGTTGGGTGCAACATCCAATTCTATCCCCCTAGAAACCTTCCAAAGGATTTGGGACAAAATGACAAAAAGGATTTGGAACAGAATTGGACAAAACAACAGGAAGGATTTGAAACCTGAGGGACCAGAGATTTACAGAAGATTGGAAGAAGCATGTGAATTATTTGAAGAGCAACTGTAATCAACAAATTATGCTAGTAGGACTACAAGAAGTTTTGTAAGGAGAAATATATGAAGTGTTACAAAGTAGAAAAAGATAGAGATATTGGTTATGAGTTTGAATTATAATAGGGAAGATAAGAAATGCATACTGAGAGATTAGATTGGAAAATTTTCAGACAGGATTGATGGAAGTCAAAAATTTGAATAAGATGTAAAAGTATGTTTAATTACTGTTGAAAATGATATGTTAAAAAAACTAATAAAAATTATATAAAAGAAACCTTCCAAAGGATTGACGTGGCATTCCTGAAGGTTAGTAAAGGTAGAGAGTTAAAGGACCTCTGGACGGTTAAGTCCAGTCAAAGACAACTATGGGGTTATGGCACTCATCTTGTTTTCAGACTGAGGGAGCCAGCGTTTGTCCACAGACAGCTTTCCGGGTCATGTGGCCAGCAGGACTAAACCACTTCTGGTGCAACGGGACACTGTGACGAGTGCCAGAGCGCACGGAAACACCGTTTACCTTCCCACCACAGTGATACCTATTTATCTACTTGCACTGGCGTGCTTTTGAACTGCTAGGTTGGCAGGAGCTGGGACAGAGCAACAGGAGCTCACCCCATCACAGGGATTCAAACCGCTGACCTTCTGACTGGCAAGCCCAAGAGGCTCTGTGGTTTAGACCACAGCACTACCCGTGTCCCTTGAGGGTTAGTGTACCTAGTCAGCAGACTCAAATGCTGAAGCTTTCCTGGACTCTAACGTGTCAGGATAAAGTCGAAGTAACCGGAATCCCATTACAGGCCTAACTATGTACAGTAATTGCCGTTCCTCAGGTGTTACTGTTAGCAATCTGGAAACAGCCACTTTGCAGTGACCCCCTCATATCCCTCCAGACAACACATGTATCAGGTTGAACTTGTTAAACCAAAGGGTGGACATCTTTTAGCCAATACCTTGCCATGAAATTCAGGTATCTGATCTGCACCATAGTCCAAACCTTATGGAAGCCCATCAAAAGCATTTAAGTGGATCACACCACTTTACGTGGAAGCTGGGCTTCCCCACCAGAGATTGTATTAAAAACTGGCCAAAGGCAGCGAAAAACTAATTATCTATGTAAATAACGAATGCATCTCAGTAGATGGAATAAGAAGACACCTCAACGAATCAGGAATAAAATGACACAAAATTGCATCTTCTACAGCTATTGAAAGACCTACCTGATGGATCGCTGAGTCTTCTTGAACTTATTCCAAGCAATTTGTCCTTGTTGCTCTGAAGAGGCCTGACTATGGATAGCACTGTGCTGGCTGCCTTTAAATAAGGTGTTTGGAAAGGCACTAATTGGCTCTTTGTCTCCTGGACCTGAGTAAGATGCTTAAAGATGGATAATCCATTATGTAAACAACTTCACTAGTAATCCCCACACTGGACCATCAGCTGTTACCAAACACACATTGCTTTTACCTAATCCAAGAAAGCATCCCAACCGATGAGCCTAAATAGCCAAAGCAGCACCACCGCTTCCATGTCCAGCCCTCTGTCTCCTCTGAAGCACATGGCCTGCTAAATTAGAAACTCATGCATCCTAAGATGCGCTGGAACTTTCCTCCAGTGATCTCAAATATAGATATCTAAATAAAGACAACAATATATATCTAGGGGTGCCACCTTTGTTCTGGCAAAATACGGGATGGGGCAGTTGGGGGGGAAATATCAGTTTTGTGCTTCAAAAGCAATCCATTACAATCTATTGCGGCCTAACGGTTTGGACCCTCTGGAATTTGTCACATGCAGAGACATGAATTTGTAAATCTGTCTGTGCTTGGCTACCCAGAGTTTAAATGCATGACCTTTCACACACCTTTTCAAACACATGAATCTGGAGAGCATCCCTAACTTGGCAGAGAGAGAGAGAGAGAGAGAGAGAGAGAGAGAGAGAGAGAGAGAGAGAGAACCTGAAACACAGAACAAAACAGTATCAATACAGGATGTAGCATTTTGCACTGAAATAAGGGACAATCCTGTCTTATACAGGACAAGTGGTAACCCTACTCTACCTCAAGTCTCCAGATGTTTTTCTGTCCAGGCCCAAACTCACATGCTTAGCTTCAGCAAAGAAACACTGAATCGCGTCCCTTTAGATCATTTTTTATAACTTGTTGCCTGAAACCAAGAAGATTTTAAAACTTGCATATATTTTGCATGCACACAACTCAGTGGGGGCTCCATCCCCGAGTGACAGAATTTAAATTCTAAGGACCTCAGAGCAGGGGGCTATCTATCTATCATCTATCTATCTATCTATCTATCTATCTATCTATCTATCTATCTATATCTATCTATCTATCTATCTATCATCTATCATCTATCTATCATCTATCTATCTATCTATCTATCTATCTATCTATCTATCTATCTATCTATCTAATCTATCTATCATCTATCTATCTATCTATCTATCTATCTATCTATCTATCTATCTATCTATCATCTATCTATCTATATTTATTTAATCAATCAATCAATCAATCAATTAATTTGTGTACCATCCTTCATCCGTAGATCTCAGGGTGGCTCACAACATAAAAATACAAGGTAAAATCTCAAAATCTTCATTGCAAAACACCAAAAACTTGGAGGTTACCATGTTCTTGTTTAATCCAGTAGTTTACTATTTCTAGTATAATTATTTTAAAAGCCTATTAACAGAAACACAGATTAAGACCAAAATAGTCTAACTAAGCAGCGGAGTACTAGTTCATGAGAATTCTGGGTAAGATATTTGGCCAAGTTCAACAATCCTCATTTCTTTGGCTGAGCTCATCTGCTTGCATGCATTGTACTCAAATAATATATACACACATCAGTGGTCTGTGTCACGAAGGGATGGGTTTTTTTTGGCCGTTGACTGCCTCCTTGGCAGTTGTGTTGGGATGGGTATCAAGCACCAGGCGGACTGTTTGAATGGGCACTGATCCTTACCCTCAGTGCTGTGCCAACCCCTGATTACTTTGCTCTAATCGATAAAGTTGTGGCCTGTTTTTTAATACCCACACACAAATATATATGCACACAACAAACTTACATTTGTTTTGTACTAGTTTATCTGCTGTGGTTTACCCAAACAACTCTGGAAACTGTAGATGCAGTTTTTTCTTATAACAATTGTATTAAAGTTCCCTAGCCCCCTTGCAGAATTAGAGCTCCCCGGGCAGATATGCCCCATAGAGTAGACCACTCAGTCTTATTCCCCTCAGGGACAGAACAATGTCTTTCTGGAAGTTTCCCCTTCCAACAGGAATGCAGAGAAATGGCCTTCAAGAACCACTCTTTACCGGTTTCAAAGGAAGCTCAACATCTGTCTCTGAGGGCTAATCCACAAGCCACTAGATTGTCATTAAAAGGTCATGGCTTGTACCAGACTTTGGAGATCAGCAGCGACCCTGGGTGGAAACGCACTCCACTGCCTCACCCATCCCAGACACAGTGTCAAGATAAGCTCTCTTAGTTCAAGCACAGCACATTACATAAGGCCTCGCCACACTCATGAACGCTCGCTCTTCTTGACCCTTCAGTCAACTCTGAATGGTGGTGATCCTCTTGGCATTTCCTTTAGTGACAATATGTAGCCTTCAAGTTACTTTTCATGAGACCAGACCATGACCTCTTCAATCCTAGCCTCCGAATTTGGCAACATATTTACAGCAAGGATCCCCATTAGGAGTTGAACAAGGGCTGAAAGGTCAGGGGGTGGGATGGAAGGATCTGTCCATTTCTGTCCTCTCAGTTTCTCGGTTTCCCCACACTTAAATTCAGTTACCCAGGGCCCCTATTGCTCTTCTCCCTTGCTCTCTCTGCCTGTTCATCTGCCTTTTCTGAGTGTACAGTGACAAGAGGGATGAGTTGCAGCAGAATCTTGAACATGCCTTGCATGCGCCCTCTGGACTTTTGTATGCATCAGGCCCAGAGGAGAGAGGAGGCAAAAGAAGAGAATCATAGAATCATAGAGTTGGAATAGACCACAAGGGCCATCGAGTCCAACCCCAAGAGGAAAGAGTGGAAGCAACAAGAAAGATATTTGGGGTAGGGGTGCTGCTGAGGGTATCTTGCCCAAACCTCCTCCCTTCAAAGCTAGAACCAGCACTCTTAACAAAGTCTCATTTGCTGACATAATTTATGGAACCACTTCTTTTTTATTTTATTTTTATTTTATTTCAAAACCAAAAAGAAACAAAATACAAACATCAAATTCAAAATGCATATTCATTTTCTAACATAAGCCTATTACATAAAGGTAAAGGGACCCCTGACCATTAGGTCCAGTTGTGACCGACTCTGGGGTTGCGCGCTCATCTCGCTCTATAGGCCAAGGGAGCCGGCATACAGCTTCCGGGTCATGTGGCCAGCATGACTAAGCAGCTTCTGGCGAACCAGAGCAGCGCACAGAAATGCCGTTTACCTTCCCGCCAGAGCGGTACCTATTTATCTACTTGCACTTTGATGTGCTTTCGAACTGCTAGGTTGGCAGGAGCTGGGACCGAGCAATGGGAGCTCACCCCGTCGTGGGGATTCGAACTGCTGACCTTCTGATCGGCAAGTCCTAGGCCCCCAACAAGCCTATTACATAGATTACCTAAATTAAAATATACATGATTACTCTAGGCTTCCCTTTGCTGTATGTAAATACATCACAGTTAGGAAATTTATATTATAAATAATATTATAGATTCTCACATGCCCCCCACTCCCCTTCACCCACGTGTGATATCAATATTTTATTTCTTCCATCTTGTTGTGTTGTTATAATTGCCACTTCTTTATTTTCATGGGTAAATATAGGTATGGGAACACAGGGCAATAATTTCAGATGACCTGCTTATTGAGCATTTATCCTGATCTGTTTGCTGGGACATGAGATCATGGACTTGCTTTCCAGACACAAGTCTGTGATTTAAAGCTCCATGTTGGAGTGGGTTTTGTTTTTGTCCGGGCTCTTTCCCTAGGAAGCCTCACATGTGAAAAATCTGATTGCCATTTGCGGTTTTTCCAGGAAATGTGGTGGGACCAAAACAAAAACACGCTTGGCGCTTGGATGCAGAGTTTTAAAGCCTGGAGCGGTGCCTAAAAATGAGGCACATGGACATGCCCAATGTTGTGAGACAGCCAATGTTGTTCACGCTTTCCACTGCATTTCCTTATCACCTGATATTGGCTCTGCGGTGGGCTGCTGTAATTTCATCGTATATGAGGCAGTCCGTGGGAAGTGCATGAATAACTGCGACTTGACCATTTGCTGGAGGAAACTTTTTATACTGGGGCTGGCTAAGAACTGAGGTAGGACGAAATCTAACTTTTCCCCTCTTTTGGCCCAGTCAAAACAATGTTCTCTCTGTCAGCGTGAACTACTGTATTTTTTGCTCTATAAAACTCACTTTTTCCCTCCTAAAAAGTAAGGGGAAATGTGTGTGCGTCTTATGGAGCGAATGCAGGCTGCGCAGCTATCCCAGAAGCCAGAACAGCAAGAGGGATTGCTGCTTTCACTGCGCAGCGATCCCTCTTGCTGTTCTGGCTTCTGAGATTCAGAATATTTTTTTTTCTTGTTTTCCTCCTCCAAAAACTAGGTGCGTCTTGTGGTCTGGTGCGTCTTATAGAGCGAAAAATACGGTATATTGGGGTACATTCCAGCTGTTACGTCACCTTTCACCACAGCCTAGTTCTCAGAGTTGGTGTTAACATCTCTTACGTCGCCACCACCTCTGGCTCTTACAAAACCTGATGCTCTGAGTTGCCCAAGCCACTGTGTTCTCATTCCCATGATAATCTCCATTGTTGCCTGAGAAAGGAAATTTTTCTCACAAAAAGCTCGTTCCCAGCCATTTCTTTGTGCCTTTTGCCATGCCTGGAAAGCCCAGAGAAGAGCCGTATGGTCACTAAGACCACTAAAAGGAGGATTCCCCTGCTCAGTGCCTGAGGGCCCCAGTCCTGCCACTCACCACCTGGCCCGGGGCGGGGCCTGATGGGTTCTATAAAGGACTGCTGCCGCTGCTGGGCAGAGAGGGCTCCGTTTTGTTTTGTTTTTTGTTTAAGTTGCCATTATTTTCTTACCTAAGTCATTTTAAACTGTGATATTAATGCTGTATTCTTATTTTTAGATTTTGATTTATGTGGAAATTGTTTCCCGTTTGGTTGTGTATTTTTTTGATGTGGTTTGTTTATTGTTCGTGACTTTTGTAATTATGTAAATCTTGTCATGCCGTAAGCCGCCCTGAGCATTGTTTTTTTAACTGTGGGACAGCGGCATACAAATAAAAAATGATGAAATGATGATAAATGTTCCTGCACTAAATCTTTTTCTGCACAGCATGGCTGCACGCTTTTGAGTGCAGGTAACACGAATGCAAGGGTACATATCATCACGTTCCTTACTGCAGAAAGTTTGATATGCTGATGAAGTAAGCCTATTGCACAGGACGTGGGTGGCGCTGTGGGTTAAACCACAGAGCCTAGGACTTGCCGATCAGAAGGTCGGCGGTTCGAATCCCTGCAACGGGGTGAGCTCCCGTTGCTCGGTCCCTGCTCCTGCCAACCTAGCAGTTTGAAAGCACGTCAAAGTGCAAGTAGATAAATAGGTACCACTCCGGTGGGAAGGTAAACGGCGTTTCCGTGCGCTGCTCTGGTTTGCCAGAAGCAGCTTAGTCATGCTGGCCACATGACCTGGAAGCTGTACTCCGGCTCCCTCAGCCAATAAAGCGAGATGAGCGCCGCAACCCCAGAGTCGGCCACGACTAGACCTAATGGTCAGGGGTCCCTTTACCCTTTACCTTAAGCCTATTGCACAAGATCTCACAGGCAACGTTGATTTCACAAGCTGATTTTGCTGGCGGTATGTGATTGGATCCCACCCCAAAATAGAAGCAGCCACAGCTTCACAAACACAGTTACTCTTTGGGTTGCATACATTCAACCCAGAAAGCATCTCTTGAGCTAGTCGATTAAGCTCACGGCATGACCGCTCCTTCCGGGCCATGTGTCTGAGTTCTTTACAGAGCTCCATGAGTTGTCAGCCTGCTATTGGTAAGCTAAGCTTGCTTCTGTCTTTATTGAGGCTGGATTTAAAAAGCTAAGGAGTGAAACTGTCAAAGGCTAAAGAATTCCATCCTCAGCACGTGTCGCCAGAAAGAGGATGCCCTTGGCCAGATGTCTACTTGCGCTAATGAATGCCACTTCAGACACAGTTCACAGAGAGTCTAGACCAGAGAAGCTGACAGGGCTACCACAGGACAAATGTATTTTGAAGCAGAAGGGTTTTTTTGTTTTTTGAAAAGTTTTTATTGTTAAAATAATTCAGCATTAATACACAAATATTGTGAATATACAAGCATACAAACATAAATTTCATACAATCCTTAAAAATATTCATACATACCTACATTCAGTTCCACAGATAATTCCTTTTCCCATCACCCTCCACCAGCCCTCAACCCACCTTTGTGTTAGACTTCCAATCTACTCAACTGCAATTTCTTTCCACTTCTATTACTTTCTTTCACACACCTTTAACCTAATTTCATGCTTCTTTTTCTATTACACATTGTTATCCATCTTATTTAGTATTTCAGTATTTAAAACGGAACTTGTTTATTCTAATAGGAGTTCTGATTTTTCAACATGGTTTTGCAAGTATCCTTTAAACACCTTCCAATCCCTGTCTATCTTCTCTTTTGAGATCCTTCCAATTTCTCCCATTGTTTTGGATGTATTGTAGTACTCCAGTAATTTGGCAAGCCACTCTGTTTTTGTCGGTATAATACCGCTTTTCTAATTTTTCGCAATCAATAGTCTTGCGGCTACTGTTGTGTACAAATATAATGTCTTGTCTTCTTCCTTTAGACTTCCTGGTACTATTCCCAATAGAAAACCTTCTGGTGTTTTCCTAAATGAATATCTAAACATTTTTTTCATTTCGTTATATATTGTTTCCCAAAATTGTTTGATGTTTAAACAATTCCACCATATGGTGGAATTGAAGCAGGTTTCATTTAATGAGCAGCCATTGTCCAAAGCTGACATGTAGCATCCCCTCCAACATTTCTCCAATGAAAATGGGGACATGGCTGTCCTATTCCATGCCCCCCAACATTTCTCCAATGAAAATAGGGACGTCCTAAGGAAAAGTGGGTCATTCCAGGATCAAATCAGAAACCAGGACAGCTTCTGTAAATCCAGAACTGCCCCTGGAAAATAGGGACACTTAGAGGGTCTGCATGTAGAATGTCAAATATACCTTTTCCATGATCATTTAGGATGGTGGTTTTAGGGCCTGACACACTGGGCAACTGCCTGGGACTCCACACTTTAGGAGGCCCAAAAATCTTGTACGAAACCCTGCCTGGCCCCCATACAGCCTGTTCTTATGCCTTTTTTCCTGCACATGCACAATTTCCCAGTTCTCTCAGCATACCAGGAGGAGGAAGCCGCCATTTTCTTTTAGTACACGGTGAAGGGAGAAGAAATTCACAATTTCACAGGGATTGTTTCACAACAAAATCTCAGCAGAGCGGAGAAAATATTGTCTTTCAGTCTTTTCAGCGGGCTGAAGAAGATCTCATTGAGAAAACATTCCCAGAGCTGTGTGTGAGAGAGTAACACAGACTTTACTAGATGAAACACCAGAAGATGCCATTCTTGATCCAAAAGACAAATCTTCCATAGAATTCTTTGAAGTTGTGGTGGACGAAACAATTGCTCACCTAAATGGCAGATTTAAGCAGTTTAAGGATAAGCATGGATTCATATTTGATGTTAAATGCATGGCTAAAATAGGAGGTGATGACCTTACAAAGAGTTGCAAAAATCATCTTTGTACCTTAAATATTCACAGAGGCGGAGCTTTCTGCTCCGACACCTGGAGCAGCACACATGCTGTGCACCCAGGGGCGGGGCTAGCTGCCCGTGGGGGCGGGGCGAGCATCCCAGGGGGGCGGGGCGGCAATGTCACCCCGCCCTCAGGGATGACACCCAGGACGGCCAGTACCCACTGCACCCCCCTTCCTCCACCACTGAACATTCAATAGAGTTGCTCACCGAAATCTAGTGGGGTGTTTTAGGTTATATAATCAACCTCACGAAAAATGTGCAGCTTGGGCAGACTTTCAGGCACAACACTTACAGGTACCGTGGGAATAAGTACTACATGTAAATTGGGGTAGTTTAATAATCAACATATCTACCCCAATTTACATGTAGTACTTCACAGTGTACTTGTAAGTGAGAGGTTGTTTTCAAATTTGAAATGGTTTCTTTTTGTTTATGGCATGCATTCATGTACTTAAAGTGTGGTGTTGATATAACGTATTAAGCAATGTTTGCCACTCCACTTGTAATAGAAACTAACCACTGTGAATGTGTTAGGATATATCCAGTGCTTTTTTTCTGGGGGGACGCAGAAGTACGCATACCCCTGAACATTTTGTGAATCTAAGTTGGCCTCATTGAGGGGCAGTATTTCAATATGAGTATGAAAATGAGAGTACCCCTAAACATTTTTTTAGAAAAAAAGCACTGGATATATTTCTCCATACTTCCATGTACAGTGGTACCTCGGGTCACAAACACCTCAGGTTACAAACACTTCGAGTTACAAACTCCGCTAACCCGGAAGTAGTACCTCGGGTTGAGAACTTTGCCCCAGGATGAGAATGGAAATTACGCAGTGGCGGCGTGGCAGTGGCAGTGGCAGCGGGAGGCCCCATTAGTGAAAGTAGTACCTCAGGTTAAGAAAGGTTTCGGGTTAAGAACAGGCCTCCAGAACGAATTAAGTTCGTAACCCAAGGTATCACTGTACAGATTAAAGTCCAATCATATGCCTGTCTTGCTTTCATATCTATAAGGGTTCCCAAATGACTCTCTTCCACAGAGCCCCCCAAATCCCAGGGCGCCACAGTAGTGGGGGAATGCATCTTGTTTCTACCTCATGTGTGTGTAAATACAAGCAGGGCCATCTTTACCTGGGGGTGCAAGGGGTGTGGGGCACCTGGGCGCCAAATTCTGGGGGACTCCAGGCGCCGGCCGCTGAAGCTGCCTAAGCTCTTAACTATCTACCTGTTTTGAAAAAAAATAATTATTTTGATCAAGCTAGAAAAACAAAATACATATATACATATATACCGAAATGTATACTTACTGTTTCACTAAAGGACTTTCGACTTTGTGCGCTCATTTACCAAAGTGGTGCTTGTCATTCACATGCATGCGAAATTGGGGGACTAAACTAAATTTGGGGGCGCTGGGCAGATCTTTGCACCCCGGCGGCGCATATGCTAAAGACAGCGTTGAACACACGCCTATGTACACTACAGCATCATGACACATTTTGTCATTTTTCATACTGGAGCTGGTGAGATGCATTTAGAAATGTGCGCCATCTTTACCATCTGTTCATCGCTTCAGGGTACAACATATTAAATTCTCGGCACAGGTTTAAACGATTGATTATTTGTTTCATAAAATGTATACACCACTTGGTTGTTGTTGTTGTTTTAAGCCCTCAAAGTGGTTTACAAAAAAGACAAAACTATAAAATCAGGAAAAATGTAGAGCAATTATATTTTTCTGTTACCTCTTTAAACAAAGGTCCGAACACTGTCTTTGCTGTAATTCAGAATGGACAAGGAAGGCTCTCTCTCTCTCTCTCTCTCTCTCTCTCTCTCTCTCTCTCTCTCACACACACACACACACACACACACACACACACACTCATAAGCACCCCCAGTGTCGCCAAGATTATGGCCATTATTACAATACACAGGTCACAATTCCCACATAGTGTATTGCGGAACCTCCCCAATGTGCTACCAGGTCATTTTGACAGACACAGCAGCTTCTTGGACCAGTCATTGTACTATGGCGCCATCCAATGGCCAGATCAAGAAACGAAATACTGTCAACAAGACACTGTTCCTATTCTGGGTGCAATGTATGAGCATCATTCCTAAGCAAGAAGTTTCACCTATGAGCCTTTAAGCCTCTCTTTCAGTGCACATGTATGAAGATGAATATGGGATGGGTTGCACAGGAGCGTGATTTTAAATTGACTGTGCATGCTATCTAATGGAGATTTTGCAATTGCATAACTTCACCTTTTGAACGTGGCTGTAACTCCCACCCCAATGAACAGTTGCAACTGACCCAGGCGAGAACCTGCATGGGCTAAGAGAGTGTTGGGTGGAAGGTGCTTAATTTTTTCCTGAAGCCACAAGCATGGATTTGAAGAAGTCCTAAGGAACTGGGAATCCGGCTTCCAAAAAATTTATCCATGCTCTGTGGTTGCTTATCCAAAGTGGATCAAACTTCTAGGCCAGAAATGACTCGAAACATTTTGGTGCTTTGGGCAGCAAATCCAAATTAGTGCCCCCACTAGAAGCTGGCGAGAAAATAATAATAAACTAAAGAACTGTCAGGGACGCGGGTGGCGCTGTGGGTAAAAGCCTCAGCGCCTAGGGCTTGCCGATCAGAAGGTCGATGGTTCGAATCCCCGCAGCGGGGTGCGCTCCCGTTGCTCGGTTCCAGCGCCTGCCAACCTAGCAGTTTGAAAGCACCCCGGGTGCAAGTAGATAAATAGGGACCGCTTACCAGCGGGAAGGTAAACGGCGTTCCGTGTGCTGCGCTGGCTCGCCAGATGCAGCTTTGTCACGCTGGCCACGTGACCCGGAAGTGTCTCCGGACAGCGCTGGCCCCTGGCCTCTTGAGTGAGATGGGCGCACAACCCCAGAGTCTGTCAAGACTGGCCCGTACGGGCAGGGGTACCTTTACCTTTACTAAAGAACTGTCAGTTTGCATTTTTATGCTCCCAAAATACGTCAGCCTGAGGTGAGCCACTTCACCTCTGTCTAATGCCAAGGCTAGGTGCTTAGCCAATAGGAAAAATACAAGCTTGTATATACCGTAATGCTTGTCCTACTCAGAGTAGACCCACTGAAATTAACAGACATAATTAACTTAGGCTGCTCACTATTTAAGTAAGCCTATTCTGAGTAAAACCTAGTTGGAGACAACCCATTATGTCCAACAAATGATTCCTCTTGTTGACAGTCTGTACCAGCCAGTTTATGGAATATATATACCTTATTTGATTTCAGGTTTCCTACATGTCCCTTCTGAGAGCAGGAATAATAAGATATTCACCTGGTTAGCTAAGGATTAGAACGCGGCGGTGTGTGTTTAATTAGGTTTTGGAGAGCTTATTTGACCACTACCAGGAGAGAAAAAATATCACATACATACACAATTTTGAAAATGAGGAAGAGAATAAGGGCAGTGCGTTGCAGAAATCTGTTCCTTCTAAATATGAAAATATAATAACTTATCTTACATCTGCGAAGAGGGGGCTGGGAATTATTTGCGGCTTTGGGACAGGTCATCTAATCTGTTTGCTTGAGAAGATCTGCCCTTCCACATACTCAGCTTGTCGGTGGATAATTACCCCTCACAGATCATTGTCTCCATGTTTTACACTGAGACCATTGTTGTGAAAGGGTAACACCCAGAATCAAAGGAACGGTAACATGAGCATTAACGCAGGTGAAGTTGAAAGATTCCTGGACACCCACCCAGATTTTGCTAGGCAGTATTTTGAGAAGAAAATGGGGAATGGGACCCCGGTTGCCACGACAAATAGCCACCAACGCTTGGAAGAGTTCACTGGGCTGCGCCAGGAGGAGGAGAGCGAAGCGTTTTTTGAGCTGATCCAAGACATGCAGGAGAGCATCAACATGGAGAAGGTCGTCTTCAAGACCCTACGGAGAATCAGTGTCCTGATCCATGCCGACCGGTGCAGCCTCTTCATGTTCAGGCAGCGAAATGGCACCCCTGAGCTTGCAACCCGGCTGTTCAACATTCATAAGGAGAGCGCACTAGAAGAATGCTTGGTAGCCCCTGACTGCGAAATTGTCTTCCCTTTAGACATTGGTGTCGTGGGGCACGTTGCGCAGACCAAGAAGACTGTGAACATCCCAGATGTTGGTGAGGTAAGGCTACCAATTTGTTTGCCAGTTTCTTTCTGGGACCAATTCAAGGTGCTCTCATTAGTACTACTTAAAGCCCTAAACGCCTTAGGCTAGGGTTACCAGACATCCCCATTTCCCGGGGACAGTCCCCGGATTTGCAAATAAGTCCCCAGACAAATTCCATCCCCGGATTTCATCTAATGTCCCCAGGAAATGCAGTCTCAGCAGCCCGGAGCAGTTGGATCTGGCTGGCTTCAGGAGCTGCTCGGAAGTCCCCATACGATGGTGGTGCAGGGGCTCTAAGATGCAGCTTCCGGGCTGCTTCCACCTTCCCTGACCCCGGCAACTAAGCTGTGAAGGGAGGCTTCGTGCTGCCTATTGGAGCAGCCTCCCAACTCCTACTTGCGTGCAAGCAGGAGTGGGGCGGGGATCTCTCCCTTCCCAGCTGAGGCCCCTGTCCACTGGCTGGGAGAAATCGGGGCGCCCTAGGATCAAGGCAGAAGCTGTAATGGTTTTAGTCATTCCAGGGCCATCCCGGCAAAATCGGGACTGTTGGAGGGTATGTTACAACCACCATAGAATTGCAAACATTGCCTCTTTCCAGAAATGTCTAAGCCAGCCTGCCTTCCAGCTTCAGGGACATGGGTGGTGCTGTGGGCTAAACCACCAAGCCTCTTGGGCTTGCTGATCGGAAGGTTGGCGGTTCGAATCTCCATTACAGAGTGAGCTCCCATTGCTCGGTCCCAGCTCCTGCCCACCTAGCAGTTTGAAAGCACACCGGTGCAAGTAGATAAAAAGGTTCCACTGCGGTGGGAAGGTAAACAGCGTTTCCATGTGCTCTGCTTTCCATCACAGTGCCCCCTTATGCCAGAAGCGGTTTAGTCATGCTGGCCACATCACCTGGACAAATGCCAGCACCCTCGGCCTGAAGCAAGATGAGCACCGCAACCCCATAGTCGCCTTTGACTGGAGTTAACCATCCAGGGGTCCTTTAACTTTTTTTTTTTTAAAAAAACCTTTTTACTGTTCAACTCTTTCACCTGCAGTTTGCATTCAGACAAAATTTGTTTGAGCCCCCACCTCACCCAGCAGGTAGGTATGACCTGAATTCTTGATCCCGTCAATAATCAATCAGCTGCCTGCCTGAGAAAAGAAGCTTCAAAATAGGACAGTATGGTTGCACCAGGTCAAAGATCTGTTATGATTTCAGTATAATTTACTTATTGTATATGTTCTGTGATGAATGGAATGTAGAAAGGCTAGCCTATCTCAGACATCTCTACAGCTAGATGGGTTAGTTCAAACTTATAGCCTGCTTAATTTTGTAGTTAATTTTGTAATTATGCCACATCTGCCCTGGAGGGTCCCTCAACCTTCTGGAGTGGATTTAGGAGGTGGGGGCTGCAAGAGGGAGGGGGAATCACTCAAAATTGCTTACCTACTGTTCTGTTGATGAAAGCCTTACTATCAGCTAAGCGACACTGTCGGATATAACTGAAGGTTTTTGAAATAAGTGAAAATCCAGTATTACTGGAGCTCATTTCTAAGACTTTGTAAGCTTTCAGAAAACCGTTGTGATGGGCAAGTTAGACTTGTTCAATTTGCTGTGTGTTTTTCTGCTACTTTTAAGGTATTTGTGCATCATGTCATTTCTCTCTTACTCATTTTGAAAAACCTGAAATATAGCTGTTCGTAAAAGAATAAAAATTGTAATTTTTAATTAAAATCAACAGTGTGACCATTTTAGTACTTTTGTTGATGAACTCACCGACTACACCACAAGGAACATCCTTGCAACCCCAATCATGAATGGCAAAGATGTGGTTGCTGTGATCATGGCAGTGAATAAAGTCGGAGGTCCATTCTTCAGCAGTGCAGATGAAAGTGTAAGTATGTATACAACTTGTTAGGGAGAATCTCCTTGCCCATTAACACTGCCTATAAGCATTATAGCATTGCCACACCTTGTTGAACTGACTGAAGCTTTCTTAATGTTCCCAGATTTTCCTGAAGTACCTCAATTTTGCCTCTTTGAACCTGAAAATTTATCATCTGAGCTACCTTCACAACTGTGAAACTCGAAGAGGTCAGGTAAGGAAAAAAATATTTCTGAACGCAAGGTGTCTTTCCCCCACTCGGCCTAAACCTTCTTTAGATAAATAGCAACTGTTGTTTCTGCCCCTAATTTACCTGGTTTTCTTCTCCTACTCCTGCTTGTCTGAGGATGAGGGCCAATATTTTTTTAAGTCAAAAGCTGACATATTTATTTCTTGCACACATACCCTGTAGAAGTGAAAAATCATGGGAGACGAGAGAGGCAGGTGTAGCTAGGCGTCTGGCCAGGGCGGACCCTGGGAGCCTGTTTTATTGAATATTGCAAGCATTGCCACAGGTGGGCCTGTGGCTGATTGGTTGATACATACACACAGAAACTTGTAATTGGTTAACATAAGTACTAAGGCGGGAATTACATGTGAAAGGTGGGGATTACATGTGATCATTTATCATTGATGGAGAGAAGGCTAGGAATCGGAGCTAGAACTAGACAGGCATGAAGCCTCCTAATTGAATTGTAACTAGGGATTAATTGGCACAAACAATATAACAATCAAGTTCTATAGATGCGGTCAGCTAGGCATGGAGAGCAGGTACAGTTTGTTTTCCATGAGCTTGGGATGTCTGTTACTAATGATTGATCATAGCATAAGACAATGTAACAATCAAGTTCTGTGGATGTGGTCAGCTAGGCGTGAAGAGCAGGTTCGTACAGTGTGTGCAAAAGCAGGGAAAAACCTACGAGCAAGACTTCTCAGAAAGCAAGAGAAAAGAGGAGCAAGGCTTCCCCAAAATGGGGCAGTTTTGTGCAGAAAGAGACTAACAGTTATGTGCAGAAAGAAGACTTCCCTTTATCTCCCCCTTTCTTTTCTTGTTTGCGAGGCATTCTGGGTAAATAAGGCAAAAATGTTTCAGGATTAGTGGTGTGCTAACAAATGCGAAAATAAGTTCGCCAGGGTCGATGGGACAAGAATACTTTGGGATACGTGGTTTGCCAACGCAGTCCCAAAATAAGCCCGTCCACATCTCACCTTAGGTTTACTGTTGGTGTTGCCATTTCGCAAAGTAGGCGGCGAGAAGTTTATTAGGTGGTTGAGGGGGAGAGAGAAGCCGAGAGAAAAGGCTTATGAGGCCAGGAACGCATTGAAGGAAGCAACATAACAAAATTAAGATGCATATAATGACAAGGGCATATTGAAAGAGATTACGAAGCCAAGTAAGATTAGGTAGCCAAGCAGTAAGCCACTGGGTGAAAGAATCCCAGAGGCCAGAAAAACCAACATCTTGTGTAATGTGGTGTGTAAGATTTTGCAAATGAGAAATCTGGCTTTGAATGGCTTTAGAATTATCTGTGATGTTAAAACAACACGTCGGCCACTTGTTCACAGCCATAATGATGAAACATGAACAAATAATTGATAGCACGATTTTTGTAAAAGTCCATTATATAGTCCACTCTGTTCTTTATTCAGAAGATGAAGAACTTGAGAAGTAAAATTCAGGGCTTTTGCTGCAGAACAAGCTGAAGAATTAATGTTTCTACTGTTGCGTACAGCCAATCCAGGGGCTCCTAGGAGAGAAAAAGCTGAAGAGATATATTCAGACCTACTGAGAAGAGAAACAAAAGCATCACAATTGTTAGTCAATTTTTCAGAGCGGCGATTTCGAGAGCGGGATAAATGATGCTTCTTGGGTAAAATGATGGACAAATGGCTTAAACAGCAAGGTGTGCCATGGCTGATGTTTGCTGGAATGTAATTAAACGTATAGCCAGGACACAACCAGAAGAGTTCCAGTTGAGGGGAAGTGCAAGCTTGCTCATTAAATTGAATGGTAGCTTGTAATTGTTGGAATAAATCTCTTCCCCACAGGTTAAGGTGGATTTTCAGCACACAGGGCTGGATGTATGCAATGGTTTCAGAACTATCAGGCAGAGAAACAGGCAGCCACTGTACGCTTTTAGAAGAATTTTGGGGGCCACCCACGCCCCAGACTGCAGAAGCAGACTCAAGGGGCCACGTGGGGTCCCAGCAATCACTGGAAATTACAGAAATGTCTGCGCCCGTGTCAATCAAGCCTTCCAGAACTTTTCCATTGATTTTATACTTACAAAGAAGTTTCTTCTCACCAATCCTCTGGACTACAGTTAAAAGCTGTGGAGGGATAAAAGAAAGCTCGTGCAAATTAATATCCATAATGGAAGCAGTAGGATGAGAAGGGAGCACCACTAAATGCGCCCAAGACTCACCCTTTTTTAATTGCATGGGCATATGGCTCCAAAATTGAACCATTATTGTGCCTACATAGTCAGGATCCAGAACGCCAGGAATAACCTGGATTCCTTCTTTTGCCGCAGAAAATTTGGGTAAGATTAAGCCTGCGACTTTAGGAGGTAATTGGGTGGTCATAAGCACAATTTCATCAGGTAAAACAGTGTCTTTGGTTTTTTGATTAATTAAGTCGATGGTAAAATCAGAGCGTGTATCCTTTGAGATGGTTTTAATAGTGGAGACTAACGGCGGGGGGGGGGGGGGGCTCCCTATTTGTCCTGGCCCGGGAGTGGGGCCCCTAAGGAGTTTCCCGAACTCCTGCATTGATTTTCCCAATGATAGCCTTTACCGCACTTTGGGCATTTCTTGGAAGGTTTAGCCTTATTGGCATCACCATTCCTGTGCGCCCCACCGCCAGGTGCTCTGCATTCTTTTGCAAAATGACCTGGGCGATTGCAGTTGAAGCAGTTGCTATTCCATCCAGCATTCCTGTCACATAAGAAGATTTGAGACCAGAATCAACAATGGCCCTTCTCAATTCTCTCATTACAGAGTAAGGAAGGGTTTCATACAGCACCTGTTGTTGCGCTGTGCCTGGGTTTACATAAAAAATGGGGAAAGCAGATGGGGTTGAGCTGGAGACAGGGAAAGCTGATGGGGTTGAGCTGGAGACAGGGAAAGCTGATGGGGTTGAGCTGGAGACAGGGAAAGCTGATGGCATTTCACCAGCCCACTCAGATTCTTCCTCTAAGGAAAGGAGACCTTTTTGCCTGGCTTGACAAAGTGCAACACGAACAGCTCCCGTGAAACAGGCAGGAGCTGAGGCAGGCAAGGGAGGGGTGGAAGGAGGGAGGGAAGAAGGAGGGGGGGAAGTGGATGTGGGCTGAGACATAGCTTCTGGAGAAGCAGGCAAAGGAGACACAGAAGGGAGGGAATGGGGGATGTTGGAAGCAGGCTGAAGCACAGGTTTTGAAGGCAGCAGTTTGGGATAAGGAGGAGGGGGATTGTCAGTAATAGTTAGAAGTGCAGGAGCCGTGGGAGACGCCTGAGAGGGCAGGAGCCCTAAGTTTGCCACGGCATCAGCACAGATCTGCCAAGTTAGCAGACAGTGGATAGGAGCCCTGGGTTCTGCAAAAAAGGTTTTTCCAATCTTTTGCCAAGCCTCTACCCCCAAGGAGCCTGCCTCAGGGTACCAGGGACATTGAAATGCAATCTCACATAGCAAACGTTCAATTTCCTTTAAAGAAACATGAGCACCTGCACCTCTCTGTCTGACTAAATGAAGCAGTTCAGTAGCATGCACTTTCTGGGACTTTGTAAGCTCCCCCCCCATACTCACGGTGTAGCCGGCTAAGACTTCTCCAGTCAAGTGAAGTATGAGGCTGGCTGACTGCTCGGCTGCGCAAGGGATCTGGCACGTCGGGGTCACCAGATGTAGAAGTGAAAAATCATGGGAGACGAGAGAGGCAGGTGTAGCTAGGCGTCTGGCCAGGGCGGACCCTGGGAGCCTGTTTTATTGAATATTGCAAGCATTGCCACAGGTGGGCCTGTGGCTGATTGGTTGATACATACACACAGAAACTTGTAATTGGTTAACATAAGTACTAAGGCGGGAATTACATGTGAAAGGTGGGGATTACATGTGATCATTTATCATTGATGGAGAGAAGGCTAGGAATCGGAGCTAGAACTAGACAGGCATGAAGCCTCCTAATTGAATTGTAACTAGGGATTAATTGGCACAAACAATATAACAATCAAGTTCTATAGATGCGGTCAGCTAGGCATGGAGAGCAGGTACAGTTTGTTTTCCATGAGCTTGGGATGTCTGTTACTAATGATTGATCATAGCATAAGACAATGTAACAATCAAGTTCTGTGGATGTGGTCAGCTAGGCGTGAAGAGCAGGTTCGTACAGTGTGTGCAAAAGCAGGGAAAAACCTACGAGCAAGACTTCTCAGAAAGCAAGAGAAAAGAGGAGCAAGGCTTCCCCAAAATGGGGCAGTTTTGTGCAGAAAGAGACTAACAGTTATGTGCAGAAAGAAGACTTCCCTTTAATACCCAGTTTGAAATTTCAAACAGTGCTCCTGGAATCTGCTCTGTTGTCGAATCAACTAACATGTCGATTTGCTGTTCTGCAGGTTTTGCTGTGGTCAGCCAATAAGGTATTTGAGGAACTGACTGACATTGAAAGGCAATTCCACAAATCATTTTACACAGTGAGAGCATATTTGAATTGTGACAGGTATTCTGTAGGCCTTCTGGATATGAGCAAAGAAAAGGTAAGCTAAGTTTCTGAGATTTTTTAGTAAGAGTGGTAGAGAGCATGCTTTGCATGGAAAAGGAACCTAGTCCAGTCCTTGGCATCTCCAAAATTGTATTCAATGTACATACCTCCTCCTCCTCCTCCTCCTCCTCCTCCTCCTCCTCCTCCTCCTCCTCCTCCTCCTCCTCCCTCTTTTGTAATAATGTCACACCTGGACATATTTAAATCATGGGAGGCATTCACTTTTTGTTTTGTTTTTTGTCTTCATATGGCCAAAACTGACCTTCTGTAATAATATTTATCTCCCTTTCCAGGAATTCTTTGATTTATGGCCAGTTCTAATGGGTGAAATTCCCCCTTACTCAGGACCTCGGACTCCAGATGGCAGAGTAGGTCTTTAAACTGACAATAAATATCTCGTTTCACCACTTGGTCACTCGCTATGAATTCCCATTTCTGTTCTATTTGTAGGAGATCATCTTTTATAAAGTCATTGATTATATCTTACATGGAAAGGAGGAAATCAAAGTCATCCCGTAAGTAAAAAAGAAATGACCTCATGGGCAGTGCAAAACTATTAAAAGTACAGGAGCCTTGTTCTCTTTTTCATCTGGCCACTTTATTTGCAAAATATATTTGTAAGACAACATTAGGAACTCTTATTGAATCATACCCCACAACTGTCCCAGGAAAAGCGGGACACACCATTTTTTCCACACAAGAGAACAGCAGCCATTTTGGATTCTGCAATTTCTCTGTGAAAAGAATACCGGGGGGGGGGGGCGCTGCGATCTCATGTGGGTCATGTGACTCACCCGTGAACATGGCCCAGAAAACATGCAACACGGTTTTTGGCCTGGATATGTTGGAGGGTATGAAATGTTAGAAGGGAAAGCATCAGGAGGCTGGGATTGCAGTAAAGTTCTTTAAGAATTTCAGCATGAGTAATTTAAGTGTGTTCTGCTTGTAGCCAGTCCTCATTTGATCAATGTTTTTGTGCATTTCCCTTTCCATTTAGAAATCCTAAGCCAGATCACTGGGCACTGGTTAGCGGCCTTCCAACATATGTTGCAGAAACTGGTTTCGTAAGTATTTACATTAGCATATTTCCATGATTCATCAAGACAACGTTGGCCAAGAGCTAAAGAACCATGGGATGACTTCCATGTGACCAAGAGAGCTTTGGGACTGGTTCTTCTCAAACAGCCCCCACCCTGTGCCGCATAGCAAGTAGCCATCTTGAAATGAAGGATAGTTTCAAAAGTAGTTTGTGCTATGACCTGGAGGTTGTGCAAGACCTTGGGTGGTCTTGGTTGGAGGGCTTTGGATCAGATGACTTAAATAATTCTACTTTAGATTTAATTAACAGCATGTAAAAAATACAGATGGAAACTAAACATTTCTGCATTTTTTTAAAGATTTGCAACATTATGGATGTAGCTTCGGATGAGATGTTTACGTTTCAGGTACTGTAAATGTGTGATTGCAGCTGTTCATGAGGGGTCCCCTCATGGTGTATCTTGGGAAGAAGGAATGGATGCTAAATCCATTTAAGTTTGTAATGCAGAGCTGTGCATACGACATCCTCCTTTACCTTGGGTGATGTCAGGGAACTGCCATCAGCTCAGAGGTGAGAGGTGGAAGGGCAGCTGGATTACAGAGAGCCTCCAAAGATCGTGGGAAGCAGCACTTCCTCAGCAGAGGAAGGAAGCCCTGCCTCTAGTGGGGAAGAGCTGCAGGGCTCGGAGGATGCAAGAAAGAGCCAAGCGCCTGAGCAAAGCGGGGAGGAGGGAGGTCCCCCTTTACCCAAGCCTTCCCTGCGCAGTAGGCTTTAGTGCAGAGAGGGGAGGCGTCGGCTGGGGGTCAAGAGACTACTCTGCTGGGGAAAAGTTTAAGGACCGCCCACTCTCAGATTCTGCTAGTGACTGAGCAAGACATGGAATAGAGGCGTTCTGCATTGTAAATGTTTTTGCACCAATAATAAAGCCTTTGAAAAGACCAGTGAGGGATCTTGCCTGATCGCTCTCGAGCAACCACACCGGTAGGCATAACAGGTGAGTAATAACATTACTATTATATTGAGACAATGTGCCATTTATAGTGACACATATTTCGTATGTTGCTTTAAGGAAAGTCCTGTTGATGAGTCAGGGTGGATCATCAAAAACGTTCTCTCCATGCCAATAGTCAACAAAAAGGAAGAGATTGTTGGTGTAGCCACCTTTTACAACAGAAAAGATGGGAAGCCCTTTGATGAACAGGATGAAACATTAATGGAGGTGGGTTTCTTTATTGGAGCTAGAATTGAAAACAGATGTTCTTTTGCCCCATCTTTTTGTGCCTGCCAAACAGCTGTGTCATGCTTATGATAACATTTTATTCTCTTGTTAATTAAGCTGTTTTAAATGTGCATTTTATATTTGACTTCACTTAGCAATTTTTTGTGGGGGTTTTAAAAAAAAAGTTTAAGTTTTTTTTGTTAACTTTGTTGTGTTAAATATGTATTCTGCAGTTGACCGCCTTTGTAATGCTTTATTTTGAAATCTTTAAGATAATATTTTAGTTTTCTGTTAATTATGTTGTTTTGACAGATTGGCTTACAGTGGTACCTCGGGTTAAGTACTTAATTTGTTCCGGAGGTCCGTTCTTAACCTGAAACTGTTCTTAACTTGAAGCACCACTTTAGCTAATGGGGCCTCCTGCTGCTGCCGCGCCGCCGGAGCACAATTTCTGTTCTCATCCTGAAGCAAAGTTCTTAACCTGAAGAACTATTTCTGGGTTAGCGGAGTCTGTAACCTGAAGCGTATGTAACCTGAGGTACCACTGTATTGATATTTTATTGGTGTTTTAATATGCTGTAAACTGCTTTGAGATTTTTCTTAAAAATATAAACTGGTGTAGAAATGAAATAAATAATAAGAATAAGAATAAAAGACAGTTGATTGCAAAATACGAACACAATTCTGCAATAAACCAACAGAGTTAATCTTGTACTAGCTTTAGGTTCCTACTCCATGCAGTATGCAAATAAATAGCTACTTGATGTATGGAGCTAGCCTCCATTTCTTAAATGGTTGGTCTCCCACTTCTTTTTATGCTACTGCTACAAATCCATTTTACCTACAAGTTGTATGTCTCTCACATACCTTTAGGCCACTCTTCAACTGGCTTCCTGTACCTCATTTAAACCTCCCCCTTGACTTGAGATAGTTACTGATTCCACCCACCTATTGTATCATCTTTTGCTTTCTCCGGCTCCTCTCCTCTTTGATTGTCTACAATTAAACTTTGTTCCAAATCCATGGTTTTATTATGTGCATTCCCCTTAGCTTCTTCTCCATATCATCTTCAAAAAGTCGTCAAAATAGCCTTCATCAACCAGGAGCCCTCAATATGTGTTTGGACTGTGTTGCCGAACAACATCTGGAGGGCACTGGGTTGGCAAAAGCTGCTCTAAAGCCTTATCTCTTTCTTCTTAGATTGTATCATTCAGAGGCGGATTTAGGGCTGCACAACCGGTTCCACCACACAGGGTACAAGAGCCAAGGGGGCATCTTCCTGCCTTCTTCCCAAAGGCTAGCAAATGCTGGGCTTTGGAAAGAAGGCCTGAGGGCTCTGACAGGGTCTTTGGGTCCTCCTGTCACCTTCCCAACGCCCAGGTAGCACTTGCCTAGCTTTGGGAAGCAAGCAAGAGGGCTCTAGGACCCTGCGCCTCCCTCCCAAAGCCCAGTGCCTCCCTCACCAGGCTGTGAGAAAGCAGTTTTGGGTTGTGGGGGGGAGAGCATCAAATTTTGGCCTTGCACAGGGCACCATATTACCAAGGTCCACCTCTGTATCATTCCCTCCAGTAATGGGTTTGTAGTTGTTCTTTTTAATTTGCTACTGGGTTTGGTTTTTTTTACAGAATTTTTGTTTTTAAAATTATGATATTCCTAGTCTGTTTTTAACTTGTGGTGTTAGCCACCTTGGCCGTTTCCTTGACTGTAGGAAGGCAGAATAAAAATCCTAGTAATAGTTAATAAACATATACATATCACCAGTGTATTAGTACTGTTCTTTAAGAGGCATAACTGAGATCTGGGAGAGGTAGAAGGGCCAACTCCTGTGCAGTTGTAATAGTAACTTTTGTTTTATTTCCCAAGTCCTTGACACAGTTCCTGGGCTGGTCTGTGCTCAATACTGATACCTACGATAAGATGAACAAGCTGGAGAATCGAAAGGATATAGCACAGGACATGGTGCTCTACCACGTGCAATGCGACAAGAACGAAATGCAAGCAATACTGGTATGGTTTTTAAAGCCCTTGGTTTTTTTTCCCTCACTCCAAAACCACTTGTTAATATTTTAAACATTCAAATCCAGGCTTCTCCCCATTTCGACTGTTGCCAATCAGTTGAAATTAGTGTTCTAGGACCCCCCTCCCAATTTTTTACTTTTTTGGGAAACCGGTGTTGCTTTCATCATGCCACAAAAACTGGCAACACTGAAATAGAAACTCACACATCCATGAGAACTCACACATCCATCTTGCAACCACATGACAAATATCCAAGTAACACACAAATATATATAATAAAGATTTTTGGTTTTGTTTTTTCACCGGAAAGCAGCATCAGAAGCCTGCGGTTTTGAGCAGAGTAGGGGGAAGTGGAAATGGCTGCCCCTTTCATGTTGGCCGCTCTCCTAATTAAATCACCCCCACAAACTGCTTTGCCCCCCCCCCAGCCACCTGGGTTCTAGATGCATATGTACCTTTCCCTAGAACCCTGACATGGGGAAGGCATCTTGGGTGGCCAATTTTGAGTGAGAAAATGGTTGGTGGAGAAAGGGATAAACAACAAGCCCTCCTTCCCTGCCATTTCTTCATTCAAAGTGTACAGGCTTATGAGGCTGCTTTTCAATTATGTGTAATTTACCCCTTGAAAAGAGTATTTGCTTCAATGCTGCAGATGGAAGGATTGAATATACTTCCCAAGTAGGGATGAGGAAGACATGTAGAGGGAGAGAGGGCACCTTTGTAATAATTTGGATGTTTAAATTGCTTTTAAAGTGTTATGTAAATTTGCATGAGGAAGAGTTGTCAAGTCTCACTCTTTAAAGTACAGTAAGCACCTTTAGGGACGCGGGTGGCGCTGTGGGTAAAACCTCAGTGCCTAGGACTTGCCGATCGCATGGTCGGCGGTTCGAATCCCTGCGGCGGGGTGCGCTCCCGTCGTTCGGTCCCAGCGCCTGCCAACCTAGCAGTTTGAAAGCACCTCCGGGTGCAAGTAGATAAATAGGGACCGCTTACCAGCGGGAAGGTAAACGGCGTTCCATGTGCTGCGCTGGCTCGCCAGATGCAGCTTGTCACGCTGGCCACGTGACCCGGAAGTGTCTACGGACAGCGCTGGCTCCCGGCCTATAGAGTGAGATGAGCGCACAACCCTAGAGTCTGGCAAGACTGGCCCGTACGGGCAGGGGTACCTTTACCTTTACCTTTAAGCACCTTTAAATATATATGTGCACAGAGAAAGTTGGTCTCTGTGACTATGTACACATTTCCATTTACTCCAGCTCCACTGCCCTCCCACTGCTGTGGACACATTAAGTCTGAAGCTGTGGACACATGATGTTAGCCGCAATCCATATTTATCCTGTTGTTTCTTGAGAACGGCTCCTGTCTCATGCGTTTTCCCTCACACCATCTGATTTGAAAATGTAAGCCACATTCACTTCACAGTTCAGCTGAGGTGTGTACATTTGAGACAGCTGCTGCACATGCTCAGTGGGCTACTTCCTGAGTAGGGGTTCAGGGAGTCTTACAGGCACAGGGAAAACTAATGTGTACATTAGCCTTTGCATGAGTGGTATTTCAGACACTTGTCAGTAGGTGCCAGAATGACATTTGCTCAGCAGCCTCACACACTCTGTCACCAGTAGCATCCTTGTAGCATTGGATCTGCCTTAGGCACCAAAACGTCTTGGCCCATCTCTGAGTGTTGTCAGCAATAATTCAACTTGTATATGTCTCCACAGCCGACACGACAGAAACTTGGGAAAGAGGTTGCTGAGTGTGATGAGGAAGAGTTGACTGCAGTTCTAGTGAGTATCCACATGGCTTGTTCTGGGTTAATACCCTTCTTTTGAAATTTCACAGTTAAACTTTCTCCCCTGCCAAAGTCATACAACACAGATTATAATATAATCAGGGGAAACATCTCCCCCGGCACAGCTGGGTGTGCAGGGTGTATCAGCAGAGTCCAATATCAAAGAATATGATCAATACTATTGAGATACTATGATCAATAAATGGCAAAAGTGGTGTTGTCCCCCAGCCCAGCTCCTGGCAGCTGGTCAATTTTTATGGTGCAGCTTTTACATGTAAAAAAGCAAAATTGATTTTTAGTGTGGGATTCCCCCAACCAGCTCTGTCAGCAGAAGGACTTCTGCTTGCTTCCTCCTCTCAAAAAACCCTCAAAAATTGGCTTGGGGGATCTGGAAGAATCCCCAAAACACTGTGGGGGGAGAGGGGAGGGTGTGTTGTTCTGTCTTGCAAGATTGAATGCTTGTGCAGATGGAACAATTGGAAGAACGCAACACTTATCTTCCCCTGTAAAAGAAGAATAGAAGGGAGGGAAAGTTGTTCCTTACTTTAATGTTACTTCTTGGTTAAGTGTTGGTTTTATTATCTATCTTTTTCACTCACACAGAGGTTGGGCTATGTAGCAAATTGCACACTTTGGGCTCCTAAGAATACAGGGTAACTAAACATTCAGTAGCTACTTCAATTGCTGGCATCTCTGAATAAACCAAAAGTGGTATTCACACAAAATCTTAAAACAGGAAAGCAGGATGAGTGATGTGTCTTAGATCCCAAGACCAGTTTGACTCTCAGGCTATTAGTATTGTATATATTTATTAATGAAATTTGTGCAACAAATGTTATTTGGGCAACCCCATAACAAAGTTCTCTAGGCAGCCTACAAGAAATATCCATTGGCCGAAAGAGACGATAATCTTTGGCAATTGATTTAGCTCCTTTGTAGAAGCAAAATTTGCCCTCCATCACAGCAGTAAGCAGCGCCAACACAAATATTATTGTGTCGATCACATATGGGTGCATAAAAATAATTAGCCCAGCAGCTGCAGTTCGGGAGATCTTTGATAAATTCTTGGTACTTGGTCAGTGGAACTTGCACCACTTCAACCAAGGCTGCAATTCTCCCCCTGCTCCAGAAAGAACAACTTCCGGATCCTGCACAATTTGAGATCTACGATTTCCACTTTTCTGATTTGGAATGGACTGAACTCGACCTTGTGAAATGTGGCATTCAGATGTTTTATGAACTTGGAGTGGTGAAAAAATTCCAAATTCCACAGGAGGTAAGTGACAACTTTAATCTGTGGGCTAATTCTCTCAGTTGTCCACATGAGGATATTGTATGCTGCATATATTTTCCTTTGACCTGTTGTTTGTCTATAACATATTTTGGTCCCTTGACTATTAAGTCCTGATTGATTGACTGGCATCTGCCCACTTCTCCCAAGCTCCAGAAAATCCATCAGGCAGCAGCAGCAACAACCTGCACGAGGAACCCACACTCTGGTAGAGACTTGCAGCCATTTGGGGGCTGCGATTCTTTCCTCTGAGACCTGATGTGGCCCCAAAATTTTTCAATTAGAACACCTGAGGTCTAGGGAAAACTTGTATATACTTTCCCCTCTCCATAGTAACGTTCATTTAATTTATTGCAATGAAAACTTTGCTTAGCAGGCAGATTCCAAAAATACTCCAGAAAGTGAGCCAGCGGTTTGTTTGTTTGTTTGTTTGTTTGTTTGTTAGTTAACCCCCACCCACCCCTTATATTTTATGACAACTATCTCATCTGTTTCTGGCTGCAAAGTTTTCAAAACCTGTGCTTACTAAAGTTCTGTTTTCCCAGGTCCTGGTGAGGTTCATATATTCCGTCAGTAAGGGTTACAGAAGGATCACCTATCACAACTGGCGCCATGGCTTCAACGTTGCACAAACCATGTTCACACTTCTCATGGTATCTCGGTCTTTACTGATGTTTTTCCTTCCCAAGATGCTGTTTCGGCTGAGACCAACTGCCCTCTCTTTACATGACTTTCATCCTCCCATCCCCTTTAGACTGCCTTTATCCTTAAATGAACAAAGAAGAAGTCTTACTGCAGGAAGAGTTATCAGCCTTTTCTGATGGTTTGCATAAGAGACTGTTTGTCTGTTTTTGCAGAATTTTAATCCCACTCTTCAGCCCCCAAAGCTCCCAATGTGGGAGCTTAGAGCCCCTACTGTCAGGTTTACACAGTGCTTCTCCCCCCCCAAAAAATGTTTAGGGGTATTCTCATTTTCCTACTCATATTGAAATACTGCCCCTCAATGAGGCTAAACTTAGATGCACAAAATGTTTTGGGGTATGCGTCCCCCTGCGTCCCCCAGGGAAAAAAGCACTGGGTTTACAAACTAAAGGACACACACACAACACAAAAGGAAAGTGGGTTGTGTCTTTTTTGTGAGGGGTGGGGAATAAGCAAACTCAGGTGCAAGTTCTTGGTTACAAGGTCTTCTAATGATCATTTAGGGTAGAAAAGTTCAAGGAGAGTAGGGTAGAAAAGTTCAAGGTGCAAAAGTTGCTGGTCTCTCAGCTGTTATGAGTGGTCCTGTATCTGTGCTTCTCCCTAAACATCTGCAGCAGCTTCTAGCTAATATTTTCGGCCTTTGCTGTCCTATCTATGAAGCACTTAAGAACTCAGAAGGGACTGTGGAATCAGTTTATACAGCCAGTGGAATCAAACAGTAAAAAAATTCCTGGGCTATATACTACTTCACACCACAGGTGGAGGGATTAAGGATTGTATATTTGGATGCTTTTCACTTTAAATGCATCTTGCATTCCAAGTTCAAATTTTAGTTCTGTATCTGCCTAGTAGAATAGGTTTTTAACTACAGTGGTACCTCGGGTTACATACGCTTCAGGTTACATACGCTTCAGGTTACAGACTCAGCTAACCCAGAAATAGTACCTCGGGTTAAGAACTTTGCTTCAGGATGAGAACAGAAATTGTGCTCTGGCGGCCCGGCGGCAGTGGGAGGCCCCATTAGCTAAAGCGGTGCTTCAGGTTAAGAACAGTTTCAGGTTAAGAACAGACCTCCGGAACGAATTAAGTACGTAGCCCGAGGTACCACTGTACTAGTAAGTAGCAATGCCAAGTGAATTTTCTACTAGAAGCACTAATCAAAATCTGTGATCCTTACACGGTGTAGACAGGCAATCTGAAACAGTACTACACAGATCTTGAAGCGCTTGCAATGGTGACTGCGGCTTTGTGTCATGATATTGACCATCGAGGGACCAACAATCTTTATCAGATGAAGTAGGTTCTATTGTGCTGGTGTTTGATGCACGTGAGGTTTTTAAAGTATGCAAAGTCTAGCCAGCTTTCAAAGAATTTTAAATATTTGTGTTAATTCTTTACTGTCTGCAGTTTTAGATATGATTTTATTGTTCCTAATTGATATACCTTTCTGTTGATTTTTGTTGTTGTAAATTGTTGTGAACCTCTCTGGAATTAACAATGAAGCATAGTCTGAAAGTGTGTTGAGAAGAATATATCTATCATAGCTCAAGGGCACAGTTTCAGCTGGCCAGATGGAAGGAGGTGAAGTGTGGGTGGGTTCCCACAGGCAAGACACAGTGATAACAGCAAAGAACCTTTATTGAACTAACAGAACTGGACAACAGGGGCAAAGCAACTGCTTATATACATTTCTGAAGGCCTGGGCCACTCCCACTCCCAACGTGATTGGCTGTCTAAACTTCTAAGCTGCGAATCATGACTCAGAGTTTAAGGACAAATGGCAGAGGCCCAAATCCTGAAATGTTCTGTGATTGGATAGGTAAAGGTAAAGGGACCCCTGACCATTAGGTCCAGTTGTGACCGACTCTGGGGTTGCGGCGCTCATCTCGCTTTATTGGCCGAGGGAGCCGGTGGCCAGCATGACTAAGCTGCTTCTGGCGAACCAGAGCAGCACACGGAAATGCCGTTTACCTTCCCACCAGAGTGGTACCTATTTATCTACTTGCACTTTAACGTGCTTTCGAACTGCTAGGTTGGCAGGAGCAGGGACCGAGCAACGGGAGCTCACCCCGTTGCAGGGATTCGAACCGCCGACCGTTTGATCGGCAAGTCCTAGGCTCTGTGGTTTAACCCACAGCGCCACCCACGTCCCTTCTGTGATTGGATACCATGTATCAGAACACAGAAGCTCAGAATCCTTAGTCTAGACTCAAGCTCAGGCAAACACAGACCACTGAATACATAACAGGAGGAGTGGGGAGATTGTTCAACTGCTGTTCTGTGGGTTCTCCTCACTGAGCCAATTTGGGAGGGGGAACCCCATTGCTCAAGCAGAAGTCCTTGCACGCGCTTCCACTGACAGTATTCTGGCTCTTTGCACATCACTTTCACTGTCAAGCTCTTATTGAAAAGAGCTTAAACTCACAGTTTAAGAAACGAAAATATCTGGTTGCTATTTTAGTTTCGTTTCTCCAGTCCAAAAATAACATTTCGCGTACTAAGCTTTGCTTTTTGTTTCTAACTATCCCCTTTCAATTTTGTCCTTCGGAAATATTTCCTAACAGATCACAACACGCGTTAGCCAAACTTCATGGTTCATCAATTCTAGAGAGACACCACTTGGAATTTGGCAAGTTTCTACTCTCAGAAGAGGTTTGTGGTCCATACTTTTCATACCGCATATTAGGAGAAATGCTGATTAGATTTCGCATAGGTTTTTTTGTTTTTTAAACTACAGACTGATGTGGAAATAAGGAGAGCTGAACTTAACAGTGGGGAAATGAGAAACCGAGAGAAACCAAAACTGACAGATTTCTCTCCATGTGAGACAAAGTATTAGGGGGAAAGATGTAGATACCCAAAATGATGCAGGACAGACGAATTCTAGTCTTCCACTCTGATTTATGCATTTCCCCCTCTTTAGTCTCTGAACATTTACCAGAACCTTAACCGGAGGCAATTTGAACACGTGAATCACTTGATGGATATTGCCATTATAGCTACGGACTTAGCATTGTACTTCAAGTAAGTTATTAATAGATTTGCTATGGAAATTCAAGATGGTGGATGTTTTCCTTCAAAGCATTCATTTATATTCTTATGGAGAAGGAAGCAGAACAAGCTGAGGATGGGATATAGGATTGGCATTTTCCCTGGTATCATATCTCAAGTGCCCACAGAGTCTATTTAGGAGATACACCACAGTTCATTTTCTTTCAGGGACAACTGTTCCCCGGCTGTTGCTGGCAAAACAACACACACACACCACAAAAAGGGAATGGGAGGGGTGGAAGGGTGATTGCTGAGGCAAAGCAGCAGAGCCACACAGTTCTTTGTATGGAAAGTGAATCATAGAATCATAGAATAGAATCATAGAATCCTAGAGTTGGAAGAGACCCCAAGGGCCATCGAGTCCAACCCCCTGCCAAGCAGGAAACACCATCAGAGCACTCCTGACATATGGTTGTCGAGCCTCTGCTTAAAGACCTCCAAAGAAGGAGACTCCACCACACTCCTTGGCAGCAAATTCCACTGTCGAACAGCTCTTACTGTCAGGAAGTTCTTCCTAATGTTTAGGTGGAATCTTCTTTCTTGTAGTTTGGATCCATTGCTCCGTGTCCGCTTCTCTGGAGCAGCAGAAAACAACCTTTCTTCCTCCTCTATATGACATCCTTTTATATATTTGAACATGGCTATCATATCACCCCTTAACCTCCTCTTCTCCAGGCTAAACATGCCCAGCTCCCTTAGCCGTTCCTCATAAGGCATCGTTTCCAGGCCTTTGACGTGGTTTATTTGCTTTGAAGTGGTTTATTTGCTGTGGTCCAAGTTAAAGCCAAGGATAAGAAGACAACTCTTAAAAACTTCCTACGTGCATGCATTTAGCCTGCAGAAAATATCCCGTTGGCTTTCCATTTTAGAGACAATCTGGTCTGGTCTACAACAACAAAGCATATAAAAACAAACAGCAGTAAAACACTGCCATTTACTGCCTTTGAGTAATAGCCAGTGTGGTGTAGTGGTTAAGAGCGGTAGACTCGTAATCTGGTGAACCGGGTTCAATTCCCTGCTCCTCCACATGCAGCTGCTGGGTGACCTTGGGCCAGTCACACTTCTCTGAAGTCTCTTAGCCCCACTCACCTCACAGAGTGTTTGTTGTGGGGGAGGAAGGGAAAGGAGAATGTTAGCCGCTTTGAGACTCCTTAGGGTAGTGATAAAGCGGGATATCAAATCCAAACTCTAATAATAATAATAATAATAATAATAATAATAATAATAATAATAATTTATTATTTATACCTGACCCATCTGGCTGGATTTCCCCAGCCACTCTGGGTGGCTTCCAACAAAGTATTAAAATACAGTGGTCTGTTAAACATTAAAAGCTTCCCTAAACAGGGCTGCCTTCAGATGTCTTCTAAAAGTCTGGTAGTTGTTCTTCTCTTTGACATCTGGTGGGAGGGCGTTCCACAGGGCGGGTGCCACTACCGAGAAGGCCCTCTGCCTGGTTCCTTGTAACTTGGCTTCTCGCAATGAGGCAACCGCCAGAAGGCCCTCGGCGCTGGACCTCAGTGTCTAGGCAGAACAATGGGGGTGGAGACGCTCCTTCAGGTATACAGGACCGAGGCCGTTTAGGGCTTTAAAGGTCAGCACCAACACTTTGAATTGTGCTCGGAAACGTACTGGGAGCCAATGTAGATCTTTCAAGACCAGTGTTATGTGGTCTCGGCAGCCAAATAGTGGCTGAGTAGTGTCCAGATAAGGTCTCTGTCCAATGCTAGGACAGTCCCAGGGACAAAACCTTATCTAATACAGTGAAGGGAGTTTTATCTCATAGGTTCTTTCTCATTCTTCTGATCTTTGTGAGTGTATCTTGGAAGAAAGGCGAGAGATAAGGAGAAAATGTGGTATACGAGCTAACTATGGCTATACCCAGTGCTTTCCCACCCCCCATAAAAATGAGGTGCCAATATTTGTATACTGATAAAAGTGCCACCAGCACAAAATGGCTCCCCTAGACAGCAAAAAAACTAATGGCAATCCATACCTGTGAGTATCATCACAAAACATGCACAGGCTTTATCTAAGGAAAGTGAGATAAGCCCATAGGGAAATTCTTTTGGAGGACACCACTTACACGCCCTCTTTACTTACTCAAGGATGCTACTCATCTTCCAGAAGTAACTTGAGTGATTAAAAACACACACCTTGAAGAGCTTTTGCTCTTAGTATTGGGCTATCGAAAGGTGATATGAATTCATATCAAGGCATAGAAAGGGTTTAACCTTCTTTTGTTTCCTATCTGCAACCTTGTTGTTATTTTTTAAGAAAGAGGACCATGTTTCAGAAGATTGTTGATGAATCCAAAACCTACAACAGTGAGAGAGAGTGGGTTGAATATTTGTCCTTGGAGACAACGAAAAAAGAGATTATCATGTAAGTGATTTTTTTTATCAAAACGAAACAAAAACGGTTTGCCTGAACAAATGAGTGACAATGAGCAACCATGATATCTGTTTCATATGCTAAATATTTATATTGAGGCAAGCTGTTCAGTAACATCCTGAGATGTTGCAAACTAACAGGCTGAAAGGAAAATAGCACGCTGTTGCATGAGAAGAACAAAGGAACATTTATTGTCTTTGCTGGCCAGACAGACAGGCTCAGTGGATTAGCATCTAACAGGACTGAGCACCCTCTGAAGAAGGGGGCTTCCTAATATACTTTCCCCTTATCTGTTAAGACTATACATATGCATGGAGTACCTTCCAATCATTTGGGAATAACGCCCTACTAATGATTCCATATAAGGACTCTGGTTAATTGCATATTAATTAAGCAAGCAAACAAAGGACTCTCTGAGCACCTTCAGGCAGCATGTGGGCCTCTTCTGTATTTTGCATACACTTTGGTATGTGGTAACAAGATAAGGAATAAGGCCATTCCTGGTACCTTAAGGACAGAATGTCTCCTGATACAATAGGGCAACTCTTTGGTGCAAGATTAGCTGCAGGTCTCTAATTGCCACATTGGAAGGGCAGATGATGCTCTTGAGACCACATAATTGGTGCATGCTACAGCAATAGATCATGGGGGGGGGGGCAGGATCCCAGGAAAATGCATTATTATGCTTTGGACCACAATCCCCCCACAGATGCCCTGACAAAGGAGCATCGGTATTCAATCCTTGTGGTAAGGACCTCCGATTTTTTTCAGGAACTAAAGCACAACTTAAACACAATTTTGTTCATTGGGTTTGTTGGCATTATTATTTACATCTGCTTAAAGAGAACAAGAGGGACGTGGGTGGCGCTGTGGGTAAAAGCCTCAGTGCCTAGGGCTTGCCGATCGAAAGGTCGGCGTTTTGAATCCCCGCGGCGGGGTGCGCTCCTGTTGTTCGGTCCCAGCGCCTGCCTACCTAGCAGTTCGAAAGCACTCCCGGGTGCAAGTAGATAAATAGGGACCGCTTACTAGCGGGAAGGTAAACGGCGTTCCGTGTGCGGCTCTGGCTTGCCAGAGCAGCGATGTCACGCTGGCCACGTGACCCGGAAGTGTCTCTGGACAGCGCTGGCTCCTGGCCTCTTGAGTGAGATGGGCGCACAACCCTAGAGTCTGTCAAGACTGGCCCGTACGGGCAGGGGTACCTTTACCTTTACCTTTAAAGAGAACAAGGAGTTTGCTGTTTCATCTTCAGCCATGATCCATCTGTGCTGATTCAGCTGTTCCAGCTGTTCCCTTGAATCTGAAAAAAACAGATTGAAGATACTCCACAAGGTGTCTAAATCTACTCTTCAAAGCTTTTAACGGTTCCCTCCCACTAGGGCCCATGCTTAGAGCAGAGTGTGCTTCTCAGTAATTGAAACCAATTGGATTAGATGAGCCATTTTAGCAGCAGCTAAGGAACCAGGAGCCCTTTAGGACTGGGGATTAAAAATGGAAACTTTAAAGACATGGGCAATGTAGCTAGCTGCTATATTAGTCACTACACTGTGCAAGCGCGCATACACACACAAATAGCACACATATAGGGTGGGCTTTGAGGCATGAAAGGAAATAACTGTGCATCTTATACATTAGATGCATAGGCATAAAAGCTCACCCCCTGTCTATGCTACTAAGTCTTTTATAGGAACTATAAACCCAGGATTAAGGAGATTTGACTACAAGGTCAAAAGAGGCAATCGTGTTATCTAGACATATGACAGGCTTGCCGCAGCCAACTGTACCATCCTAACTAAATGTAAGAAATATGATTTCAGGATAAATACCTATCTTGGTAGAATTCTGGGGTATAGGGCTGATTCAAGGATTTTTGCCGCCTGAGGCAAAGGACAAGATGGCTTCCCCTCTCTATTCCATGCACAGAAACCAACTGGACTGGCAGTTGAGTATTATCATTTCAACACTGGTCATGGGATAGTTTCCTTCACAGCAGCTGAGGCAGCAGGCTTGTTTGGGAAATGAGGACAGGCCGGGCCATTATCATACACAACTAGGTCCTCCGATGGAGAGGAAAGTCTGGGGAGCTTCAGAGAACTGGCCAGGGCGCTGCTGCCACTGCCCACTAACATCGGCTCTCTCAGGTAGGGCTGATCCTGTTGGTGTAAAACAACACTAGAACAAAGTAGATTCTGCAGCCAGGAGAAACAGACTTCTACACTCAAGTCTCCACTCTTTCTCCCTGCCAAATCTCACATTTCTCAGACTGATTCCACACTGCCAGACCTCCTTGATGCCTTCTTAGTGTTGTAAGTGGGACTGCTTTTAAGACTGCTCGTAAGTTTAACATGTGCAAAATACATCAGCAAATTGCTGCCCGGGACAGGGGGAACGGAACTTCTATTACCTGTCTTAACTGCACTGATTCTCTGTTTCTCTTCTGCCCCCCCCTCTCTTTCTATAGGGCTATGATGATGACTGCCTGTGACTTATCTGCTATCACGAAACCCTGGGAAGTACAGAGTAAGGTCAGGTGCCCGGTGCAGAATGCCCATTCTTTAATGCATAGACTAAGAGCACATTACTGGGATGCGGGTGGCGCTGTGGGTTAAACCACAGAGCCTAGGACTTGCCGATCAGAAGGCTGGCGGTTCGAATCCCCGCGATGGTATGAGCTCCCGTTGCTCAGTCCCTGCTCCTGCCAATCTAGGAGGTCGAAAGCACGTCAAAGTGCAAGTAGATAAATAGGTACCGCTGTGGTGGGAAGGTAAACGGTGTTTCCGTGCACAATTCAAAGGGGAGGCAGCATATAAGATTTAATGAGCATATATATTTAATTTGACAGCATATGAAAAAGTGTTCCGGGTCTAGTAGCAGAACACACAAGATGTAAGGAATTCTTTCCATGCTTCAGTAGAGATTAGATTTTTAAAAATATGATTAACTTCAACAAATGCTGGAAACAAAAAAGTTTCGGGAAAGAAGTAACCATTGAAACATGTTCCCCACCCTAATTATTCTAAAAGTGAGCACTGATAGCAGTAAGGGAATTTATTATCCAGTATGCAAGCTGTCATGCTGGCCACATGACCTGGAAAAACTGTCTGCGGACAAATGTCAGCTCCCTCGGCCAGTAAAGCGAGATGAGCACTGCAACCCCAGAGTCATTCGCAACTGGACTTAACTGTCAGGAGTCCTTTATCCTTTTATGCAAGCTGCTAAACTGCAAATGTCCCAAAGCTTAGGCATTTGTTTTTCCTGGATACAGGTGGCACTGCTTGTAGCAGCTGAATTCTGGGAACAAGGAGATATGGAAAGAAATGTACTTCAGCAACAACCTATTGTAAGTTCTCTCCCCACACTTTTTATTATTTTCAAAGTGGATGTGAAAAAAAGAAAAGAAATCAGAGTGACTATATATGGAATAATCCAATAAAGGGGAAGTGGATAAATAATGCTATCAAGGATAAAAAAACACCCCCATATAATTACAAACTAACAATGTAAAACCAAAACCAAATCACTAACATGGAAACACATCATGGGAAAGGGTGTAGCTTTCTGAAATACTGCTTAACATGGCACTTTCAAAACTGGATGAGGGTGGCTGGATAAGGCAACTGTCTCTCCTTGTTTCGTATTCCAGCATATTTTAAAGGGGGGGGGTATTCTTGTTGAAACTCATTGTACCCTTTATGATTTATGATTTACTCATAAGATCCATGACTTATAAGATCCAGGAGATCTTGCTTAAAATGGCAGAATCCCACAATTTAACAAGCCACTCCTGAATTTTTGAGTGCTGTCTATGTAGAAAGACTGGGCATAAAGAGATTTAGTGGTTCTTAATTGATTGGTGTGGGACGCGGGTGGCGCTGTGGGTAAAAGCCTCAGCGCCTAGGGCTTGCCGATCGAAAGGTCGGCGGTTCGAATCCCCGCGGCAGGGTGCGCTCCCGTTGTTCGGTCCCAGCGCCTGCCAACCTAGCAGTTCGAAAGCACTCCCGGGTACAAGTAGATAAATAGGGACCGCTTATTAGCGGGAAGGTAAACGGCGTTTCCGTGTGCAGCTCTGGCTCGCCAGAGCAGTGATGTCACGCTGGCCACGTGACCCGGAAGTGTCTCCGGACAGCGCTGGCCCCCGGCCTCTAGAGTGAGATGGGCGCACAACCCTAGAGTCTGCCAAGACTGGCCCGTACGGGCAGGGGTACCTTTACCTTTACCTTTACCTAATTGATTGGTGATGTGGTATGTTGTATTGTATTATTTATGCAAATTGATTTTCTCTGGAGTTAAAGATCTGACTGGGACAAACCTTGTTATGTTGAGCTCGTATTTTGCACAATTTGTATATGGTGTCTGTTTGATAATATGTGGTTTGTCATGCCTAATAAAGGATAGCAAGCCACTCACGTAGCTGGGCCATTTCCTTCTCCTCTCCCCTAATAATAATAATAATAATAATAATAATAATAATACTTGACATAAAGTAGTGCATCCTTCCTGCAACAACCAAATGAAACAATAATTTCTCTTTGCCTTTTGGAGAATCAATATATTTATAGAAAATGTTTGGACTCTACACATATTCTGTAACCCCAAATCATTTTGGGAGTGTGTGTGTGTGTGGATATTTCTTAAAACCTGTTCCAACCTTAGTAGAAAAAATAGTGCAGAGTGCATTGTCGCTATTCATTTTCAGCAGGGAACAGGCAATGGCACAGCCGGGGGTAGCCTTGTCAAAACATGAACATCACACCAGAATCATGATTTGAGTCCTTCCACGTGGGATAGCCGTCCTTCCCCCACCCCCCACTTAACCATAAGAAGATGAGGAAAATGAGGGGTGGAGGATCCCCAGCCCTGTTTTAGTGGGAGCCAAATCACAAAAATTTAGTCCCCACAGCATGATAATCCTCCCAGTGCAATACCAGAGCAGGAAACAGTAGCCACCAAATTATATATGAAATAGTACAGGAGTACATTAAGAGACAGGGACGTGGGTGGCGCTGTGAGTTAAACCACAGAGCCTAGGACTTGCCGATCAGAAGGTCGGCGGTTCGAATCCCCATGACGGGGTGCGCTCCCGTTGCTCGGTCCCTGCTCCTGCCAACCTAGCAGCTTGAAAACACATCAAAGTGCAAGTAGATAAATAGGTACCGCTCCGGCAGGAAGGTAAACAGCGTTTCTGTGCGCTGCTCTGGTTCGCCAGAAGCATCTTAGTCATGCTGGCTACATGACCCGGAAGCTGTACGCCGGCTCCTTCGGCCAATAAAGCGAGATGAGCGCCGCAACCCCAGAGTCGGTCACGACTGGACCTAATGGTCAGGGGCACCTTTACCCTTTACCTTTACATTAAGAGACATCACTTCATTGATATTGTACAGAATCCTCCTTTACAGAGGACAGATCTCTATTTGAAGGTGTCCTGCATTTGAAGCTGCCCAGTCTAAGTCTGGTTTAAAGATAAGGTAAAGGTAAAGGTACCCCTGCCCGTACGGGCCAGTCTTGACAGACTCTAGGGTTGTGCGCCCATCTCACTTAAGAGGCTGGGGGCCAGCGCTGTCCGGAGACACTTCCGGGTCACGTGGCCAGCGTGACAAAGCTGCATCTGGCAAACCAGAGCAGCGCACGGAAACGCTGTTTACCTTCCCGCCAGTAAGCGGTCCCTATTTATCTACTTGCACCCGGGGGTGCTTTCGAACTGCTAGGTTGGCAGGCGCTGGGACCGAGCAACGGGAGCGCACCCCGCCGCGGGGATTCGAACCGCTGACCTTTCGATCGGCAAGTCCTAAGCGCTGAGGCTTTTACTCACAGCGCCACCCGCGTCCCACAGTTTAAAGATAAGGAACCATAAAAAGGACAGGGGCCGCCCTGAAAGTGCCTATCAGCATTTTGTAGCCCCTAGGAAGCAGATGAACAGGTATTCAAGTCACCTTCTGTACTGTGGTGAGATGTATTTCTATTTAAATTACAATGGTTATTTCTCAATTTCCACCTAATGCATATAAACCACCATATGCAAATTGGTGCCTTCCCTTTTTTTGGTGATGCAAATCCTCTTTTTTGGCAGTGAATAACTGAGTACTGATCTTGCCCCCTTACCAACAGTCTTGCTGATTACAGCCCATTTATTTTGACCCACAAAAATTAAGGGAAGCCACTAAGAATAGTGTGTACTTTTATCTGTAGAACACAGTCCTGGCTTCAGTTTCTTGGCCAGGGCATTATTACTAGAGAGCAACAGAGACCAAAACAAGTGATTATAATAATTTTTAAAGTTATTGCTGTTTTTTCCCTAGCCTATGATGGACAGAAGGAAAGCTGCTGAGCTTCCAAAACTTCAAGTTGGTTTCATTGACTTTGTATGCACCTTTGTTTATAAGGTAAGAAGTTGCGTGGCTATTCCCTCCCCCTCCACAGGTGGAATAAATAAAGACACTGGACACAATAATTTAGGTTAATGGGCGAAAATGGCCACAACTTTATTGATTACAGGTAAGAGAGGTATTGGCTTAGGCATTGGCCCCTAACAGACTATCCGGTCTAACCGGAGAGGGTTAAACACCAACAGGGGGAGCCACCCGAGATGCATATCCCTAGGCGCTCCCCGAGGGGTTACCGCTCGGGGGCGCGCTTTAGGCCCTAGCCTCCGTAGGTTTCGGACGAGGCGACGCCCCCCGGAGTCCTTTAACGAACTACCCTTCAAGCCTTGGGGGAGGTGATGGCGCTCCTCCCCCCCGATCTCATTTGCATGACAATACCCCCGGCCAATGCCTACCGCCAAAACCAAGGGAGTTGTGACGTTTTGCTACGAGGTAGGCAAAAAAACCAAGTGGCTCAAAACCAGCCAATTAGCCAAATGGAAAAACTCCTACCAGGCCCCTTGCGGCGACCAGCCGAAACCCATAGCAAAACCAGGGCAAACCTAAGGCAAACCTAAAGGGCGGGTGGGTGGGAAACCGCGTCGGCTGCGAGGGAGAAAAGGGGCGAGCCCAGGGCTGCCCCGACCTTAAGTGGCCTCTAGTAGGCCCGCCCCCGCCGCCAGCCGATTGGCTGGCGCTGCGGGGGGATGGGAATCAAGGGGAATCCCCTGGTTCCCGCGAGGCTGGCGACAGCCCCGCGGGAGTGTGGGCGGGGTCCTGAGCCCGCAACCCCCCCCTCCTCCTGAAGATCGGTAGTGGAATTAGTACTCAATATCTACTAGGCCCTTAAACTCTAGCTACTGGTAGTTAAGGTAAATAATTTTTAATTAGAGCTAACATTTTCAAATGTTTTAAAATAATGACACAAATTAGGAAACTAAGATTGCTTCTGCACTAGATGTTTCCTCAACAATTACCATACTTTGTTCGCTCACATATTATTGTTGCATTCTAGTACTTTCTGTGTTGTCCTCCCCATTTTTTTCAGGCCTGATTTGTGGCAAATTTTTGCAATGCAACCCAGTTAATAGGTATTTTTTTAAAAAAGGTAAAGGACAACTGGATGGTTAAATCCAGTCAAAGGCAACTATGGGGTTGTGGCACACATCTTGCTTTCAGGCTTAGGGAGCCGGTGTTTATCCACAGACAGCTTTTTCCGGGTCATGTGGTCAGCAGGACTAAACCGCTTCTGGTGCAATGGGACACAGTGACAGAAACCAGAGCGCATGGAAACACCGTTTACCTTCTCGCCACAGCAGCACCTATTTATCTACTTGCACTGGTGTACTTTCAAACTGCTGGGTTGGCAGGAGCTGGGACACAGCAATGGGAGCTCACCCCGTCATGGGGATTCGAACCGCCAACCTTCCAATCGGCAAGCCCAAGAGGCTCAGTGGTTTAGACCACAGCGCCACCCGTGTCCCAGTTATAGAACTACCATGTGTACTATGGATAGGCAAGTTGCTATTGATGCTGTTAAGGGATTCTTAAAGGCTACCGTGAGATTAAGAATCTCATGCTCTACCAACTGAGCTATGAACATATTTAGTAACTGAGCAATGGCTACATAACTTCTTACCTCTCAACTGTCCCTCTCAGCTTGCTCTTGATAAGCTCAGTAAGGAACACACCTATGCTGTTAATTTTCTTGAAAACAATCTACCATTCGATTTAACAAGAAAGTTGGATTGATGTTGTGAATTGTATTTGAAATGTTAAAATATGATCTTTCCCACAGACATTTCTTAGCTACAGACTTACCACTGAAACTGATAACCATTTTAGAAAATGGATGTATTACAGATCTTTTTATTATGGGTAATTCATTTTTAATCTGCAAGAAGAAACAAAAGTACAACAACAAATATTTACAACAACAACAACATTTTTAGTGATTGGTTTAAAGAGACAAGACAGCCAGAAAACTGTAAATGTTTTGGGTTTCTGCTGCTACTGCCTTTTATTGTTTGCATCAGGAATTTACACGGTTCCATTCAGAAATTCAGCCAATGTATGACAGACTACTGAACAACAGAAAAGAGTGGAAAGCCCTGGCAGATGAGTATGACGAGAAAATGAAAGCTTTAGAGGAAAAACAAAAGAAAGAAGAAGAGAAAGTGGCTGCCAGTAGAGGTTAGAAAACAAATTCCATTTAAAATGCATCTGGAAAGGTTAATTTCCTCCATTTCTTTCCAGCTCCTGCTTTATACAGTGGTACCTCGCAAGACGAATGCCTCGCAAGACAAAAAACTCGCTAGACGAAAGGGTTTTTTGTTTTTTGAGCTGCTTCGCAAGACGATTTTCCCTATGGGCTTGCTTCGCAAGACGGAAACGTCTTGCAAGTTTGTTTCCTTTTTCTTAACACCGTTAATACAGTTGCGACTTGACTTCGAGGAGCAACTCATAGAACGCGGTGTGGTAGCCTTTTTTGAGGTTTTTAAAGACTTTGGTGATTTTTGAAACTTTTCCAAAACTTTCCCGACACCGTGCTTCGCAAGACGAAAAAAATCGCAAGACGACAAAACGTGCGGAATGAATTAATTTCGTCTTGCGAGGCACCACTGTATAGGCCCCATCTAAAATTCTTGTGTGTTTATTACTGGATGCTGGATAAAACTAAGTAACTAGATACATACCACCAACTTTTTTCAGGGGGGGGAAACAAGATGCTCTCCCATGCGAGTCACACAACCCGTGCTGCAATCTCACGTGGAAAAAACGGGGTGTCCCTTTTTTCTGGGACACTTGGTGGATATGTAGATATCAAGGCATCCTTCCTGAGGCAGCTTCATTAGCATATCAACAGAGCAAGAGCATAATTTTGTTTAGGTGTTAAACATGAACTACTAGTTCACACCCAGCCCTCTTCAGTCCTGAATTCATTTTCATATGCCCCAGTTTCAAACACCTAATATACTTCACTGGGCAACAAAATATTTTGTTCAACATCAAAACCCACCTGCCGAAGACATCCCCCACTCAGCAATCTCTTATGCAGAAATTAAGTAGGTTGTGCTTCATAGCTGCACATCTTTTAAAAAATGATCCTCCTAAAGCAGCTCACCCTAATAATGGCTGTTTTTTATTCCCGTAGGAACGATGGCAACCTGCAATGGGGAAAGCATTCCTCCGTCTCCAACTTGTTGCATAATTTAAGTCAACAAAGGTCTGTTTCAGGGATCATGCAACCCCTGGCCTGGATTTGCCACAACCAGCAGTAGACCGAGAGTCACAGACATCCTGGCTGCCCGATGACCACACCAGTATAATATGTTATATAGTATGTGTGTTACACTTTGTTTTTTATGTGTACAGTGAAAACATATATAGCTAAAAAGAAATGCCATCAAACATTCTCAGAGTCATTCCCTAGAACATGGTGTGTGTGTTAATATCTATCTATCTGATGGGAATTGGTAGGAAGATATATTCATTATGTTTAATCCTTTAGAGACCCACATGTGTAAGTTAACAAAACAGCTGGATGATTTTAAAACATGAGGCTAGCGCGCAGAGAGCCCCAGCAGAGGAGTATTAAGTCCCATAGTTAAGCAGTTTAATGAACAGGAATAGGCTATGAAACCTTATTTATTCTGTCTGAAGCCGGTGACTCCCTTTTCCCACTTTTTCCAATGGAACAGACCCAAGACCGCAAAGTAAGTTTAAAATGTTTTATTTACAATTTCTAGGTCTCCGGCATGCATTTTTCTTATGTAGTTGCAATGGAACAATGCAAGTAAAATACTACTAGCTGAAATTCAGCAAAGGTAGCTTCAGGCTGTTGTCTGAAGCAGGGAGGTCTTGAGAGACACATCCTGCTTCCATGACTGCATCATGGAGAGGGAGAAAGAGAAATGGGGGGGGGGGGGACACGGGAAACAGGCTTTACTTCCTCTCTCTCAAGAGAAGATGGGGCATAACCTCACTGAGCCTACTCTAGCAATTGGAACTCTTTGTTCCTTAACCCTTTCATATACAAACTAGCAAACATGCAGGGCTTTTATTCAGCTGGAAATCACCAGAACTCAGTTCTGGCACCTCTCAGGTGGGCCCCATTGCCATTATAAGAGAGCAAGGGTGGTGTTGACGGTGAGTTCTGGCACCTCTTTTTCTAGAAAAATAGCACTGCAAATATGTATTGTTCGGGTTGACTGCTAAAATTTCCCACACTATTTACAATATAGGTATGTATATCAGTACAGTGATACCTCGGAAGTCGAACGGAATCCTTTCCAGAAGTCTGTTCAACTTCCAAAACATTAAAAAACCAAAGCATGGCTTCTGATTGGCTGCAGGATCAGAAGGTCGGCAGTTCAAATCCCTGCGACGGGGTGAGCTCCCGTTTCTCAGTCCCAGCTCCTGCCAACCTAGCAGTTCGAAAGCACGTCAAAGTGCAAGTAGATAAATAGGTACTGCTCCGGCGGGAAGGTAAACGGTGTTTCTGTGCGCTGCTCTGGTTCGCCAGAAGCGGCTTAGTCATGCTGGCCATATGACCCGGAAGCTGTACGCCGGCTCCCTTGGCCAATAAAGCAAGATGAGCGCCGCAACCCCAGAGTCGGCCACAACTGGACCTAATGGTCAGGGGTCCCTTTACCTTTACCTATACTTTAACAATCAGCCAGCAATTCTGGATCTCATCCTTGTAAATCCAAATGCCGTACCCTCACCTTCCCCATCAGGGGAAAAAGGGTGAGTGAAGATCTGCATCAGGAACAAGGGGGGTGGAATTAATTTCTACATCGGGATCTGCTGCCCCTGTGGATCCTGCCACCTCCACCTGAGGCAGTTTCCCTGACCTCACCTTGCCTGCTGGGTGAGACTGCCCTGCCACAGGGTTTTGTCAATAAATGCTCTCCCGCTTCCTTCTTACACACAGAATGCTGTAGTTGTTATATTGCAGAAATTTAGTAACAGCAACAACTACTACTGTACTTTGATTTGTTGGAGTGGTTAATTTTTTACCTCTCAGTATCTTGTGTGGTTAACAGTCCTGAAGACAGATTTAATGCTGAGCTTTCAAAAGAATGTCAGATTTATTTTACAGACGTATTAAAGATGTCAAAACACATTCTTTTTCTCTCTGGTCTTTATTATATATAGAAGAACCACAGAAAGTAATAGTTTTTAATAGGATGAGTATATATGATAGTTCCCTTTCGATCTGCAAAACAGTCACAGCAATGAACAAGCAATGTTTTAGTCATCGGAAAAGTGACCAAGAACCTGATTTCTTTAGCAATAAAGACACTGTAGCAATTGGTCAGGCCAGTCAAATGACCACAGAGCAACAGGCCAGTCAAATGACCACAGAGCAACAGAGAAATAAAGCAAGAAAGTTTTGATTGTTTGCCGGCAGCAAGCAATGGCACGGAGGAATAAGTTCCAAAGTCCGGAACCCTCCCAACAGGGGAGGCTTCCCTTTATATATTCTTGAATCAGGTCTTTATCCAATCAAAAGTTACAGCATTACATATACTCTGACAGATGCAATAGATTCTGCTTAGAGACAAGAACTGCTTTGCCTGAAGATTGTGTTCCGGACAGATACATTAGGTTCCTCCTAGAGACAGGGCACGAGGAGTTGGACATTGCCCTTCCGTGTCCTTATTTGGTAATCCTTATCAGCCTATCTCTGTGTGTCTCTAGGTAGCACATTGCCACAACACCATAAGGACCCACTTCCATGTTGGTGATGCGTATCTGTGATGTTTTACATTTTCCTCTTTTAGAAACATTGTGACACGTTACATTCCTTAGCTTCAGGGCTCAGTTCCGGCACCTCTCAGGTCAGTTCCATTGCGATTACAGTGGTACCTCTGGTTGCGAACGGGATCCGTTCCGGAGGCCCATTCACAACATGAAAAGAGCACAATCTGCAGCGGCACGTCTGCACATGTGCGGGTTGTGATTTGCCGCTTCTGCACATGTGCGTGATGTCATTTTGCGCTTCTGCACATGCCCAAGCGGCAAAACCCGGAAGTAACCCTTTCTGGTACTTCCGGGTAGCCGCGGGACGTAACCTGAAAGAATGTAACATGAAGCAAACGTGACATGAGGTATGACTGTATAAGAGAACAAGGGAAGCGTCCATGGTGAGTTCCGGCACCTCTTTTTCTAGAAATACAGCACTGCTTAGCTTAATTTCTTGAAGTGAGTTTGTTTGACAGAAGCATCAATGACCTGAGAAAGATGATGGGGCAGCTCTTCCCCAACCTCCCCTGAGGGAAGGCAGGAGTGAGGGAGCCTAGACCAGGGAGCACATATACCATTAGCTTCTGACATAAACATCAATTTGTTCTAGTATTTTGGAATTGTAAACCAGCTCAGGTGCCTTAGAATGAATGAATGAATGAATGAATGAATGTTCCATGTATTTCAAGCTAACTTTGTCCATAGCTTAGGAAACACAGGACATGCAAAGATCTTAGTAGGGTGAAGAAAAAACAACACATGGGCCATGCAATGTGAAAACCCCAGAAATAGAACAAAACACCTCCAATGGATATGTTTGTAGGGGACCAGAGACAGAGACTGGGTTTTTCTGGTTTTGGGAGTGAAGCACGGAACGCAAGTGGGTACTCGCTTGGTGTTAAAATAAGGATCAGCCAGACTCAGCAATGGAGAATAAGAAGGTGAGGTTTATTGCCAGGCAATAAGGACCCAGTTGGAATCTCTTCCAAAGAACTGGGACCCCGATTGACAGAAATCCAGAGGTCTTTATACCTGAGCAAATCACAGCAAATCATAGATCATAAGACAATCATGAGGGACTCACAATATTGTCAGCGAGAATCAGCCAATCAGCAAGCTCTTGTCACGCTACCCGACCCTGGTCAAGCACCGGATTCTAGTTCTGCTTTCTGATGCTTGCAGTGACGCTCTGTCTAACCTTTCCCCTAGTTATGACAGGACAGGGAGCTTGGACATTTTGCGGTTTTGCTCTTCCTGTTCTGTGGATTAATTTAGCCTGTATCTGAGGGGAATTTGTACCAGAATCTCTGATTCACGTCTTCCCCTTATCCAGGGTACACAGATGTTTATAGGGGAAAGGTCGGTTCCTAACTTTGCTGTTTCAAACAGTTTGCAGTTAGCTAAGGCACAGCTTCCCTTGATTCAAAATTGGATTATAAAATACTGTAAGCCTTGATTATGTGCGAGCATATATGGATATATATTGAATATATTGATTACTGATAACTGATTATATGGATAGCATAGGGGTAGCCCTTCTTCCTTGCCTCAGGAGTTTTAAGGTTTTGGGATGCTTGCTAGCCCAACTGCCCTCCCTCCCTGGGGATCTTTGTGTTTTAAACTTGACTTCTGACACCATGACATGCAAGGTCCAGCCAGGAAGAGACAGAAGAAACTCCAGGAAACTGCTAACAGCACACAGATACAATCTTCCAGTGCCACCTATGTTTTAAACTACATATCATGGGGGAAGGGGGAGCCAACTGCGGGATGCTTTTCTCTGATTTCAGACAAATGGAAATGAAAAGTCCCGAGAGATTCTTTTACAGCATTTCCATTTTTCCTTTGCCTAATTGTTTTTGGAAACCTGGCATGCTCTGTGGTTGCTGTAAACAAATTGCTGAATTTTCATGCACTGTATCATCAGCTCACTCCCTGTAGGGAGGTCAGGCCTACCTAGGCAGCAAAGTGAGAGCAGGTTAGGGATAAAGTCTGGTGAGATGGGATGGAGGCAGTCTGAGGAAGAGTCTGGCTGTACCTCTTGCCATGAAATATGGAAAATCACTGAAACCAAGCAAAAAATACCATTGTATTACTACTTTATTGATAAAATCATTTCTATACTGTCTTTCAAGGATGCCAGAGCAGTTTACAGCAGTTAAAATACTAAAAACAGGATAACATTAAAACCAAACAAGTCAATATCATCACCATCTAGAAACACTAGAAATTATGGGCCAGTTAAATTAACAATGCTGTTAAGAAGGAAAGAGATTTATAGAAGTCGTAAATGAATGAACTTTACAATATTGTAAAGGAAGAGTTTGAAATCTCAGGGTGAGGAGTAGATTACATGTTGTTATTTGTCATAATGGTCAAATGATTAGAAAAAGTTCCAATGAACTAAATGATTAGGACAGGTATTTCCAGCATTTACACATATTTACACCTGAGTTTAGTTGAAGGGAATACAGAATATTGCACACTAAGGTGGCAATGTGAAAATACCCCTACTCTAACAGTGGGTGCCCCTTTCAGCCTATCTGAGGGTAGCAGTCTAGGTTGGGGGATGAAGAGCAGATTCTGGGCCACACAGTTCTGCATTCCAAGGCAAACCACATTTGAACCTAAAATAAAGTAGTTTGTTGATGGTGTTAGAGATTTGTGAGGGGGACCCTCCTAAAGCCCAGAAATTAATAAATGGTAAGATTTTGTCCATTTGGGATGTGAAGAGAGAAATACAAGCCAATATACCTGAGGCAGGTATCACACACACACACAAACACACACACACACACACACACACACACACACACAGCAAGGGGGAAAATGGCTGGTGGGGAAATCTTTGGGGATTTTCTTTTGCACAAGCGCTGCATGTCAAGAGCTTTCTTTTCTTTATCTTAGCTTCAGAATGTGCACTAAGATTACTTTGAGTTTTGCATTGGACAATATCAAGATTACTGAGTGTGCTGAAAGGAGGGCAGACAGCACTAAATCAAAAACTAATTGCATATCTGTGCCATACTTGTATAAAATAGCCATAGGAATGACTAAAGCAGCAAAATACGTAATGCCAAAGAAGAGAGAGAGCAACAAAGACTTCATGACATTGAGATAGACCTGTGTGCTGAGGTCCTTAATGGCAGAGCCACTCTTTCTTAGATTCCTTATGTGCCTCCAAAGAGAGATGAGGAAAAGCATGGATGCCGTTATGCTCAGGATGAAACTCATGCACATAGAACAGAACTGTAGAATTCTGAAAGCAGATAATGGGTCTTTGCAAAGCTTGCTGAGACTGGCATTTCGTGTCAGAGTTCCTGAGAGATTGCAGAGCTTCTTATTTTCAAAATAAAGAATGGTTGGAGGAACAGAGAAGAGCATGAGAGCTATGATCACCATTCCGAGAAGTCTAGATACAAGCACATCGATCCTTAGCTTCAGCCAGAGGAACAGGTGATGGGGGAAGTTGGTGACCTTCACACAGTAGAAGATATTGAGCCATGTGGCACACCAGAGGCTAACACTGCTGAAAAACAACCAGAAATATGCGCCAATCTCTTCTGTAAAAGTACGCGTATAGTTCTCTGGAAGGCTGTTGTACAGAATATTATTCATCATGACGGTCAGCTGCAGCATAATTCTGGAGGTGCTCAAACTGGTCAAGAGGACATCGCAAGGGGCCATCTTCCTGTTTTGGAGCCATCGGTGCCCATTCACAACTATGATAAATCCATTTCCTAAAAAGGCTCCAGCAGACTCAATTGCTAAAATGATCTGGAAAATGATAGCAAGTGGAGTAGTTATGCCCATTGTTGTTACTTTCCACGAGAAAAGCCTGAATGGAAGAAGTATCAGTGTGCGATTCTCCTGGTTTCTTTTGGATCTCCAGCAGTGGAAACTCTGGAGACTTGGGCTTTTTAAATGATGAGATCATGGTGTGGAAAGAAATGCAAATCTCAGAAGGATTCTGTTACTAATGACAGAACCAGGTATCATGTTATTCACATATACTTGGATTTCGACATATGCTGAGACTTCAATGATCAATCTCTGTCAGTTTGGGTGGGTAGGTTGTAGACTTTCTCTGTGAGGGAAAGAATTGCCTGCAGATGAAATGTTTCTCCCTTTGTGGAGAGAGGTTTGCGACCTGACAGGCTACAGCTGACTGTTTATGTGAGGGTTACATTCCAGGAATAGCACATAAAGCCAAAATAGCATAGAGTCAAAACACTCCCACCCTGCAAACTTCGAACGCTCTCCCAAGGTGAGTGCAATGGCAGGTGGGAAGTTTTTTTCTTTTGCAAGATCCACCTCCTCCTTTGGGGCCAAACACCGAATTTGCGTAAGTTAAATGTGCATAATTTGCAAGTTGGTCATACAGCAAATCCTTGGGGCAGAATGAAAATTGACTACACACAGAGAGAGCAACTTGATTAATATGGGCAGAGTGTGTTGTGGTTAGTGCACTGACAAGCAAGGCAGTTTATTTGACCTATGCAGAAATCTGTTCCAAAGGACTTAATAAGTCAAAACTGTTATGTTTCCAAGGGGTTGCTCAGGAGCAAGCAGGCAAATAGCTCCCTGCCTGGCTGTGTGAAGACCTGGCTTGGCTGCCAAAGTAAACTTTATCTGTCCGGAGCGCCACTCTCCCGTGGCTGGCTCAATTGCTGGCAGAATCCGTGAGTGGGCGGTTCTTAAACTTTCCCCAGCAAAGAAGCTCCTTGACGCCCAGTCGGCGCCTCCCCTCTCTGCGTGAATGCTTTCTGTGCAAAAAGGGTTGTGGGCAGCGGAGGACCCCTTCCCTCCCCACTTCTCCCAGGCAAGGAGTCCTGGGACCGCCTCACCACTTCCGACTCCTGCACCTCTTCTCCACTGGAGTCGCGTCTATTCTCTTCCACAGAAGAGGAGCTACTTCCCACGATCCCTGGAGGCTCTCTATAATCCATCTGGCTTTTGCTCTCTCCCTCCTGCACTGATGGCAGTTCCCTGACATCCACCCCCTCCTCAGGACCTCACCACTGGTGAGGTCTTTTGATGTATCCTCCTCTCTCTCGTCGACTGGCGATGCGGGGAATCCCCTGAAAGAACCGTCATCATCTTCCGTGGATTCAAAATCGGCCTCCCATCCCCTCGGATCCCCTCCAGCTGGTTGAACCTCCCAGTCTGATTCTTCTCCCACGGACACCTCCCCTCCCTCCTCTTCGGAGGCAGAGAAACCTACAAAGTCCCCTTCGTCGTCTGTGAGTCCGAACTCCTCCTCCCAGAATCTAGCTAATGGTTTAGGCTTATGCGGGAACAAACCATGAAATTCTTCCACCAGATACCCCTCTGTAATTGATTCAGCAGGGACCCAAGTGTTTTCAGACCTGGGTTCTCCCTCCCAGGCTACCAAGTACTCTACTTGGTGACCTCTCCACCTCGAATCGAGTATTTCCATAGCTTCATTACAGTGTTCCCTCTCCTCTACCCACGGATGGGTGGTAACCCCTCCCTCCCTTCCCGGGAATTCCCGCCCCTCCCTGTGATGTGAAAGGAGGGACCTATGGAACACCGGATGTATCTTCATGCTGTCCGGCAACTTGAGTTTGAATGCCACTGGGTTAACCTGCTGTATTACCTCAAAGGGCCCCAGTCGCCTTGGCTGCAACTTTTTGCACCCTCCCTTTAGGGGCAACCCTTGGGACGACAACCACACCCTGTCTCCCACCCGTATGACCTCCCCTTCCCGATGGTGCCTGTCTGCCTGCCTTTTGTAAACTTCCTTGGCCCTTTCCAAGTTTAGCCTGAGTTGTTGGTGTAAAGCCTCCATTTCCTCTGCAAACTGCTCCGCCGCAGGTACACTCCATCCCTCCTCCCCACGTCCTGGGAAGGCCCTCGGGTGACACCAGTAATTGGCCATGAAGGGGCTCATTCCCGTGGACACGTGTTCAGCGTTATTGTATGCAAATTCAGCCAGCGCCAATTTCTCTACCCAATCGTTCTGCCTCTCACTGACATAGCAGCGTAGGTACTGCTGGAGTATTCCGTTCGCTCTTTCAGCCTGCCCGTTGGTTTCTGGGCGCCTCGCCGTCGAGAAGCTCACCTCAACCTGCAGCAAGCTCACGAGTTTCCACCAGAACCTGGAGGTAAATTGTCTTCCGCAATCAGAGATCACCCTCAATGGGGTCCCATGCAGCCTAAAAATGTAGTCCACAAACAGCCTGGCTGTCTCCTCTGCTGACACCGCATGCGAGCAAGCCACGAAATGGCACATTTTAGTCAGCAGATCTACCACCACCATTACCGCTGTCTTTCCCCTTGACTTGGGCAGATCTGTCATAAAATCAATGGACACCACCTCCCAGGGCCTCTCTGGTGTTGGTAAGGGTTCCAGTAACCCTGCTGGGGCGGTCCTTTCCCCTTTTGCCCTCTGGCACTTGTCGCACCCCCGGACATATTCTCGTACATCCTCTCTTACCTTTGGCCACCAGAACTGCCTGGTGACTAGTAGCATGGTCTTATGCTGCCCAAAATGTCCGGCTGTTGGGTTGTCATGGAGCTGTCTAAGTATCTTGCCCCTCAATGTCTCTCCTGGCACATACAGTGCCCCCTTGTAGTACAGTAGCCCTTCCTTTTCCTCAAACCCCCCATTGTCTTCCTTTCCACCTCTGAGCTCCCTGATTTTAGTCTGAGCAAACCCATCGTCTCTGGTGAGCCCTGCTAGCTCCAGTTTCCCTACCAACGCTCCCCCACACACCCATCGGTCCTCGAGGAACACGTGCCTGGCTACAGGAGGCCCTTCCCCCTCCATGTATTCCGGTTTCCTGGAAAGTACATCCGCTCTAACATTTCCCTCCCCCGGCACGTATTGTATCTCGAAGAAAAACTTGGCAAACTCCTGGGACCATCTGACCTGTCTCTGGTTAAGCACGCACGCTGTCTGCCAGTATTCCAGGTTCTTGTGGTCCGTTCGGACCTGGATCTTGTGTCGCGCCCCAATCAACAGGTGTCTCCACTGTCAGAATGCCGCGTAAATTGCAAGCAATTCTCGGTCATAAACAGTGTAGTTTTGCTCTGACTTGCTCAGTTTCCTAGAGAAAAATGCACAAGGCCGCCAGTCCTCCTTGGATCCTGGCTGCAACAGTACTGCTCCAATGGCGCGGTCGGAAGCGTCCGTCTCCACTCTCATGGGCTTCTCCGGATCCACGTGCAGGAGCTGCTCTTCCAAGGCGAACGCCTTCTTCAACCTTTCAAAGGATCGCTGCACTCCCTCTGTCCATGCAAACTTCTTTTTGCTGCTAAGACAATCTGTTATGGGTGCTGTCAAGTGAGCGAAGTTCTTTATGAACTTCCTGTAGAAGTTGCTGAAACCCAGGAACCTCTGCACATCCTTCCTGGTTTTGGGGGTTTTCCATTCCAGCACTGCTTTCACCTTGTCTGGGTCCATGGCCAGTCCTTTGTCTGACAGCCGGTACCCCAGGAACTCAACCTCCCGGGCATGGAATTGGCATTTTTCCAGCTTGACCCACAACTGATGCCTCTTCAATCTCTGTAGCACCTCCCTGACGTCTCTGATGTGCTGTGCTTCATTCTCAGAGTAGATTAAAACGTCATCCAAAAAGGCCACGCAATTCTTGTACAGCAGGGGGCCCAACACATGGTGCATAAATGCTTGAAAGCAGGCGGATCCCGATTGCAATCCAAATGGCATGACCAAACACTCAAAAGCCCCCAGGGGGGTGAACACTGTCATTTTCCATTCGTCCCCCTCTCTCATTCTAATCAGATTGTATGCCCCCCTGAGGTCCAGCTTGGTAAAAATCTTCCCCTGCCTCACACGTATCAAAATATCATCAATTCTGGGCATTGGGAAGGCCACAGCTTCTGACACCAAATTCAAACTCCTATAATCCACTACCATTCTGGGCTGATTGGTTGATTTTTTTGCCCACAAAGAACACTGGACTTCCCCCCACCGCCTTCGATTCCCTTATGAAACCCCTCTTCAAGTTCTTGTCAATAAACTGCCTCAGCGCCTGCATCTCCCGGTCGGACATGGCATACAGCTTACCCACCGGTAACTGGGCCCCCGGAAGCAGGTTGATTTGGCAGTCATATGGTCTGTGGGGGGGGCAGTCTGTCAGCCTCTCTCTCGCTGAAGACCTCCTTTAAATCTGCATAATGTGGTGGCACCCACCCTTTCTCCTCCAGGGCCACCCCAGCCACCCTGGCCACAGTCATTCTTGGTTCCTTCCCTCCCAGGCAGTGCTCTAAGCAGTAAGCTGACCCAAAGGTGAGCAACCACTGATGCCATGACACCACTGGGTCATGTAGTGCTAGCCAGCTCATTCCCAGTATTATCGGGGGTCCCGCCAGCGTGGCCACATGAAAGGCAATGGTTTCCATGTGCCTGGAAACACTCATCCTCATTGGCGGTGTCTGGTGTGTCACTCCCCCCCCCAGTAGCTCCCTGCCATCAATGGTGGTCACCTGCAAGGGGAAATCTAGTAGCAACAGGTGCAGCTGGTGCTCCAGAGCGAAGTCTCTACTGAAGAAGTTACATGAGGAACCAGAATCCAGCAGACCATTCACCTTGACTGGGTGCCCATTTGGGAGTTCTAGCACCACTTCAATGGCTATAGCTGCCTTGGGAGGGTCAGGTTGGGGCTCTTCTACTGGTTGCTGGCCTGGCTGCTGCCCCTGTTGGTCGGCAGCCAGGCTTTCTCATTTCCCTGCACTGGCCCCGTCTCCCCCTCCTCCTCGTGGCCTGCTGTCCCCATCATGCCTTGCCAGGCCTTTCGTTGGGGACAGACCTTCGCAAAATGTCCCGGGCACTGACAGAGAAAACACTTCTTTGTTGTTTTCCACTCCTTTCCCTCCTTTTTCCTGAGCTCACTGGCATTTGAAACTTCGTGCACGCGGGCTCCATCGATTTCCATCGGCTCTGCCGCCTGGGAAAGCTCCCTTGGCATCTCAGGAATCCAGTTGCCATGGAAATGCTCCCCCCTTATCTCCCGCCTTTCTTGAGCCCGAGCTTCTTGGCGTACTCCTATCGCAAGCACAGTCTTTGTAAGCTGATCCATCAACCGTGGGCGGGCGCTCTGGACAATTCATCTTTCACTTCGGAATTCAAACCTGCCTCAAACAGCGTTTGCATGGGTTCAGAATCTAGGTCCCGCCCCAGCTTGTGCACTAACATCACAAAACGCGACCAGTAGCTTCTGACGGACAGACTTCCCTGTTTGCAACCCAGCAGCTCCCTCAGTGTCACACTTTCTTCCGCCTTGCTGGAGAACATCGCATCCATTGCCTGATAAAAAAATTTCAGGTCTTTCAAAGCATCGTTCCCTGTCACCATGAGTGGTCTAATCCATTCCCGTGCCCCATCCTGTAGGTGTCCAATAATGTACGCCACTCTTTCCCTGTCATTAGTAAAGTCGCTTTCTTGTAATTCTAAAGCGTATTGAATTTCTGTCCAGAAAACATTGTAGTCTTGGGGCTTCCCTCCAAACTTATTTACCAGCCCGGGTACTTTCCTCCCGATAGGGGTGGATCTGACCTGCGCGTCCTGAGCCCATCTCTCCTCCAGCCTTGCCGACAGCATAGCGACATGTGCCTCTAGGTCTCGGTTCCTCTCGACCAGTCCTCACATCATCACTTCCTGCTCCCACTCTCCAGCTGGTCCGGTCTGGCTCATAGTGCTGCCTTCCCCCGGGGGCTCTCGAGCAACGTCAGGGACTCACAGATTGCTGTTATGTTTCCAAGGGGTTGCTCGGGAGCAAGCAGGCAAATATCTCCCTGCCTGGCTGTGTGAAGACCTGGCTTGGCTGCCAAAGTAAACTTTATCTGTCCGGAGCGCCACTCTCCCGTGGCTGGCTCAATCGCTGGCAGAATCCATGAGTGGGCGGTTCTTAAACTTCCCCCAGCAAAGAAGCTCCTTGACGCCCAGTCAGCGCCTCCCCTCTCTGCGTGAATGCTTTCTGCGCAAAGAGGGCGTGGGCAACGGAGGACCCCTTCCCTCACCACTTCTCCCAGGCAAGGAGTCCTGGGACCGCCTCGCCACCTCCGACTCCTGCACCTCCTCTCCCCTGGAGCCACGTCTATTCTCTTCCGCAGAAGAGGAGCTACTTCCCATGATCCCTGGAGGCTCTCTATAATACATCTGGCTTTTCCTCTCTCCCTCCTGCATTGATGGCAGTTCCCTGACAAAAACAAAACAAAACAAAACAAAACAAAACACCTCTAATGGATATGTTTGAAGCGGACCAGAGACAGAGACTGGGTTTTTCTGGTTTGGGGAGTTTTAAGGTTTTGGGATGCTTGCTAGGGCAAACTGCCCTGCCTCCCTGGGGATCTTTGTGTTTTAAGCTTGACTTCTGACACCATGACATGCAAGGTCCAGCCAGGAAGAGACAGAAGAAACTCCAGGAAACTCCTAACAGCACTCAGATACAATCTTCCAGTGCCACCTATGTTGTAAACTATATATCATGGGGGAAGGGGGATTACACTGCGGGATGCTTTTCTCTGATTTCAGACAAATGGAAATGCAAAGTCCCGAGAGATTCTTTTACAGCATTTCCATTATTCCTTTGCATATTTGACTTTGGATACATGGCATGCTCTGTGGTTGCTGTAAACAGATTGCTGAATTTCCATGCACTGTATCATCAGCTCACTCCCTGTAGGGAGGTCAGGCCTACCTAGGCAGCAAAGTGAGAGCAGGTCAGGGATAAAGTCTGGTGAGATGGGATGGAGGCAGTCTGAGGAAGAGTCTGGCTGTACCTCTTGCCATGAAATATGGAAAATCACTGAAACCAAGCAAAAAATACCATTGTATTACTACTTTATTGATAAAATCATTTCTATACTGTCTTTCATTCCAAGATTTACCAGAGCAGTTTACAGCAGTTAAAATACCAAAAATAGAATAACATTAAAACCAAAAAAGTCAATATCATCACCATCTAGAAACACTAGAAATTATGGGCCAGTTAAATTAACAATGCTTTTAAGAAGGAAAGAGATTTATGGAAGTCGTAAATGAATGAACTTTGCAATATTGTAAAGGAAGAGTTTGAAATCTCAGGGCAAGGAGTAGATTGTTGTTGTTTACTCATTTAGTCATGTCTGCCTCTTCGTGACCCCATGGACCAGAGCACGCCAGGCACTCCTGTCTTCCACTGCCTCCCGCAGTTTGGTCAAACTCATGTTGGTAGCTTCGAGAACACTGTCCAACCATCTCGTCCTCTGTCGTCCCCTTCTCCTTGTGCCCTCCATCTTTCCCAACATCAGGGTCTTTTCCAGGGAGTCTTCTCTTCTCACGAGGTGACAAAAGTATTGGAGCCTCAGCTTCAGGATCTGTCCTTCCAGTGAGCACTCAGTCCTGATTTCCTTCAGAATGGAGAGGTTGGATCTTCTTGCAGTCCATGGGACTCTCAAGAGTCTCCTCCAGCACCATAATTCAAAAGCATCAATTCTTCGGCGAGGACTAGATTACATGTTGTTGTTTGTCATAATGGTCAAGTGATTAGAAAAAGTTCCAATGAACTAAATGATTAGGACAGCTATTTCCAGTATTTACACATATTTACACCTGTGTTTAGTTGAAGGGAATACAGAATATTGTACACTAAGGTGACAATGTGAAAATACCCTTACTCTAACAGTGGGTGCCCCTTTCAGCCTATCTGAGGGTAGCAGTCTAGGTTGGGGGATGAAGGGGAGATTCTGGTCAACACAGCTCTGCATCCCAAGGATTCACTCCCCAGACCACAACATCTGCCTCTGTTAGTGCCAACTGTGAATGAAAATATCCTCTTAAAGGCATGAATCTGGATTGGGCAGTCCAGCAGAGGGGTATGTGCAGTCTTCTCCATTCCAAAGCAAACCACATTTGAACCTAAATAAAGTAGTTTGTTGATAGTGTTATAGATTTGTGATGGGAATCCTCCTAAACCCCAGAAATTAATAAATGGTAGGATTTTGTCCATTTGGGATGTGAAGGGAGAAATACAAGCCAATACACCTGAGGCAAGTATTACACACACACACACATATACATATACATATACATATACATATACATATACAGATAGAGCGAGAGGGAGAATGGCTGGTGTGAAAATCTTTGGGGATTTTCTTTTGCACAAGGGATGCATGTCAAAAGCTTTCTTTTCTTTATCTGAGGTTCAGAATGTGCACTAAGATTACTTTGAGTTTTGCATTGGACAATATCAAGATTACTGAGTGTGCTGAAAGGAGGGCAGACAGCACTAAATCAGAAACTAATTGCAGATTTGTGCCATACATGTAGAAATCAGCCATAGGAATGAGTAAAGCAGCAAAATATGTAATGCCAAAGAACATAGAGAGCAACAAAGACTTCATGACATTGAGATAGACCTGAGTGCTGAGGTCCTTAATGGCAGAGCCACTCTTTCTTAGATTCCTTATGTGCCTCCAAAGAGAAATGAGGAAAAGCATGGATGCCATTACACTCAGGATGAAACTCATGCACATAGAACAGAACTGTAGAATTCTAAAAGCAAATAATGGGTCTTTGCAAACCTTGCTGAGACTGGCATTCCGTGTCAGAGTTCCTGAGAGATTGCAGAGCTTCTTATTTTCAAAATAAAGAATGGTTGGAGGAACAGAGAAGAGCATGAGAGCTATGATCACCATTCCAAGGAGTCTGGGTGCAAGTACATCGATCCTTAGCTTCAGCCAGAGGAACAGGTGATGGGGGAAGTTGGTGACCTTCACACAGTAGAAAATATCAAGCCATGTGGCACACCAGAGGCTAACACTGCTGAGAAACAACCAGAAATATGCGCCAATGTCTTTTGTAAAACCACGCGTATAGTTCTCTGGAAGGCTGTTGTACAGAATATTATTCATCATGACGGTCAGCTGCAGCATAATTCTGGAGGTGCTCAAACTGGTCAAGAGGAAGTCGCAAGGGGCCATCTTCCTGTTTTGGAGCCATCGGTGCCCATTCACAACTATGATAAATCCATTTCCTAAAAAGGCTACAGCAGACTCAATTGCTAAAGTGATCTGGAAAAAGATACCAAATGGAGTAGTTATGCCCATTGTTGTTACTCTCCACAGGAAAAGCCTGAATGGATGAAGTATCAGAGTGTATCATCCTGGTTTCTTTTGAATGTCCAGCAGTGGAAACTCTGGAGACTTGGGCTTTTTAAATGATGAGATCATGGTGTGGAAAGAAATGCAAATCTCAGAAGGATTTTGTTACTAATGACAGAACCAGGTATCGTGTTATTCACATATACTTGGATTTCGACATGTGCAGAGACTTCAATGATCAACCAATCTCTGTCAGTTTGGGTGGGTAGGTTGTATACTTTCTCTGTGAGGGAAAGAATTGCCTGGGGATGAAATGTTTCTCCCTTCGTGGAGAGAGGTTTGCGACCTAACAGGCTTCAGCTCACTATGTTTATGTGAGGGTTACATTCCAGGAACAGTACATAAAGCCAAAATAGCATAGAGTCAAAACACTCTCACCCTGCAACTTCGAACGCTCTCCCAAGGTGGGTGCAATGGCAGGTTGGAAGTTTTTTTTTCCTTTTGTATGACCCACCTCCTCCTTTGAGGCCAAACACCTAAAACTAAATTTGCGTAAGTTAAATGTGCATAATTTGCAAGTTGGTCATACGGCAATTTCTTGGGGCAGAATGAAAATCGACTACACACACAGAGAGCAACTTGATTAATATGGATGCAGAAGATGGGCAGAGTGTGTTGTGGTTAGCGGGCTGACAGGCAAGGCAATCTATTTGACCTATGCAGAAATCTCTTCCAAAGGACTTAATAAGTCAAAACAGAACAAAACACCTCCAATGGATATGTTTGTAGGGGACCAGAGACAGAGACTGGGTTCTTCTGGCTTTGGGAGTTTTAAGGTTTTGGGATGCTTGCTAGCCCAAACTGCCCTCCCTCCCTGGGGATCTTTGTGTTTTAAACTTGACTTCTGACACCATGACATGCAAGGTCCAGCCAGGAAGAGACAGAAGAAACTCCAGGAAACTGCTAACAGCACTCAGATACAATCTTCCAGTGCCACCTATGTTTTAAACTACATATCATGGGGGAAGGGGGAGCCAACTGCGGGATGCTTTCGTCTGATTTCAGACAAATGGAAATGCAAAGTCCCAAGAGATTCTTTTACAGCATTTCCATTTTTCCTTTGCATATTTGACTTTGGATACCTGGCATGCTCTGTGGTCGCTGTAAACAGATTGCTGAATTTCCATGCACTGTATCATCAGCTCACTCCCTGTAGGAAGGTCAGGCCTACCTAGGCAGCAAAGTGAGAGCAGGTTAGGGATAAAGCCTGTTGAGATGGGATGGAGGCAGTCTGAGGAAGAGTCTGGCTGTACCTCTTGCAATGAAATATGGAAAATCACAGGGGGCCGCTAGGGCGCATTGGAAGATGGCCGACAATACCATCTCTCCGGCTCACACGAGGTAATTAAGAGGCTGATATGGGAGTATGCAGCCTCCCTTGTTACCCCAAGGGAATGGGGAACACTGCCTCTCCTGCAGTTGCCATAAATCAGCCCCGGATTTGAAAAAAGGGGGGTGAGGGCACTAGGCGCACAGCCCTTGTGTGGGACAGCTCTCCCTGACGCTGTCTCTGATCGCGCGGCCTGGTTGCAGGTGCTCAAAATAAACAATTAGAGAGAAGCAAATGCACATATTTCGAGTGAAGATCGGGAGTTAAGACTGCTAATTAAAGTGACCTCTGTGAAGTGGAGCGACGGGCTGGATTCAACAACATATTAAGAAGAAGATACATCAAAGGGTCGGTATGTCGGAACGGGACTGAAAGGGGGGGAACTTTTATTTTTTTTATCCTATGTGAGTACCTAACAATCCTCCCCCCAAGAAGAATCATTGCAATTTCTGATTACAAGCAGGATGATTAAGAACTGTGTGGAAATAAATCACTAATCAAAGGCATGGCTTATGGAATATCTGGAAAGGAATGAAAGGCCTTTGTGACGCAGTTATAAAAAGAGACTTGTCAGGGCAGGCCTGTCTACAGGATTTATGATCGAGGGGGAGGAGACCATGGCTTGTTATTATATCGGACTGTGAGTTTGACCTGGCAGTACCCCCTTAGAAGATTGAGGAGAGACTGACAGACCTGCAAGGATTAATGGGCAGACTTTAAGAATGTTTTGTATGGAAGTGCGGAGATGGGTCTGTCTGTTTGAATATGGCTCTTGGAGAAATGAAAAATCCACACAGGATATAACAACGTTTGTTTTCAACCTGCTTGTGGAGCCTATCAGAGGTCACAAAGAAAGGAATATATGACAACAACAAGAAGATGAGGAAAATAATAAAGAGAAGATTGAACAGAACTGTGAATACTATTTGGGCAGAACAGTGAACATTAAAGCAGCAGCAAGAGAGATGTTTGGATCTCTTTCTGAGCTCAAAGCATGGGTACCGCCAACAAAAAGTTAAAAATTTGGCTGTGTAATTTGGAACTAATGTGATTTGATTGGTTTGTTAGTAAAAATTATATTAAAAAAAAAGAAATATGGAAAATCACTGAAACCAAGCAAAAAATACCATTGTATTACTACTTTATTGATAAAATCATTTCTATACTGTTTTTCATTCCAGGGTTTACCAGAGCAGTTTACAGCAGTTAAAATACTGAAAATAGGATAACATTAAAACCAAAAAAGTCAATATCATCACCATCTAGAAACACTAGAAATTATGGGCCAGTTAAATTAACAATGCTTTTAAGAAGGAAAGAGATTTATAGAAGTCATAAAAGAATGAACTTTGCAATATTGTAAAGGAAGAGTTTCAAATCTCAGGGCAAGGAGTAGATTGTTGTTGTTTAGTTGTTTACTCGTGTCCGCCTCTTGGTGACCCCCTGGACCAGAGCACGCCAGGCCCTCCTGTCTTCCACTGCCTCCCGCAGCTTTGTCAAACTCATGCTGGTAGCTTCGAGAACACTGTCCCACCATCTCGTCCTCTGTCATCTCCTTCTCCTTGTGCCCTCCATCTTTCCCAACATCAGGGTCTTTTCCAGGGAGTCTTCTCTTCTCATGATGTGGCCAAAGTATTGGAGCCTCAGCTTCAGGATCTGTCCTTCCAGGGAGCACTCAGGGCTGATTTCCTTCAGAATGGAGAGGTTTGATCTTCTTGCAGCCCATGGAACTCTCTAGAGTCTCCTCCAGGACCATAATTCAAAGCATCAATTCTTTGATGAGGAGTAGATTACATGTTGTTATTTGTCATAATGGTCAACTGATTAGAAAAAGTTCCAATGAACTAAATGATTAGGACAAGTATTTCCAGTATTTACACATATTTACACCTGAGTTTAGTTGAAGGGAATACAGAATATTGCACACTAAGGTGGCAATGTGAAAATACCCTTACTCTAACAGTGGGTGCCCCTTTCAGCCTATCTGAGGGTAGCAGTCTAGGTTGGGGGATGAAGGGGAGATTCTGGGCCACACAGCTCTGCATCCCAAGGATTCACTCCCCAGACCACAACATCTGCCTCTGTTAGTGCCAACTGTGAATACAAATATCCTATTAAAGGCATGAATCTGGATTGGGCAGTCCAGCAGAGGGGTACGTGCAATCTTCTTCGTTCCAAGGCAAACCACATTTGAAGCTAAAATAAAGTAGTTTGTTGATGGTGTTAGAGATTTGTGAGGGGGACCCTCCTAAACGCCAGAAATTAATAAATGGTAGGATTTTGTCCATTTGGAATGTGAAGGGAGAGATACAAGCCAATACACCTGAGGCCAGTGTTACACACACACACACACACACACACACACACACACACACACACACGCATATAGATATACAGATAGAGCGAGAGGGAGACTGGCTGGTGGGAAAATCTTTGGGGATTTTCTTTTGCAAAAGGGATGCACGTCACAAGCCCTCTTTTCTGTATCTGAGCTGAGAACCAGAAATATGTGCCAATGTCTTTTGTAAAAGTACGCGTATAGTTCTCTGGAAGGCTGTTGTACAGAATATTAGTTATCATGACGGTCAGCTGTAGCATAATTCTGGAGGTGCTCAAACCGGTCAAGAGGACGTCGCAAGGGGCCATCTTCCTGTTTTGGAGCCATCGGTACCCATTCACAACTATGATAAATCCATTTTCTAAAAAGGCTACAGCAGACTCAATTGCTAAAATGATCTGGAAAAAGATACCAAATGGAGTAGTTATGCCCATTGTTGTTACTTTCAACGAGAAAAGCCTGAATGGATGAAGTATCAGCGTGTAATTCTCCTGGTTTCTTTTGGATGTCCAGCAGTGGCAACTCTGGAGACTTGGGCTTTTAAAATGATGAAATCATGGTGCGGAAAGAAATGCAAATCTCAGTAGGGTTCAGTTACTAATGAGAGAACCAGGTATCGTGTTATTCACATATACTTGGATTTCGACATGTGCAGAGACTTCAATGATCAACCAATCTCTGTCAGTTTGGGTGGGTAGGTTGTAGACTTTCTCAGTGAATGAAGGAATTGCCTGGGGATGAAATGTTTCTCCCTTTGTGCAGAGAGGTTTGCGACCTAACAGGCTACAGCTGACTCTGTTTATGTGAGGGTTACATTCCAGGAACTGCACATAAAGCCAAAATAGCATATAGTCAAAACACTCTCACCCTGCAACTTCGAACGCTCTCCCAAGGTGAGTGTAATGGCAGGTGGGAAGTTTTTTTCTTTTGCAAGATCCACCTCCTCCTTTGGGGCCAAACACCTAAAGCTGAATTTGCATAAGTTAAATGTGCATAATTTGCAAGTTGGTCATACAGCGATTACTTGGGGCGGAATGAAAATCGACTACACACAGAGATAGCAACTTGATTAATATGGGTTCAGGAGATGGGCAGAGTGGTTAGCGGGCTGACAGGTAAGGCAGCCTATTTGACCTATGCAGAAATCTCTTCCAAAGGACTTAATAAGTCAAAACAAAACAGAACAAAACACCTCTGTCAGGGAACTGACATCAGAGCGAGAGGCAGAGGGGAGGCTCCCTGATTCTGCTGGCGAGGGACCCAGCACCAGGGGAAGGAGGAGCCCGGTAGAGGAGGAAGGAAATCAAAGCGACACCAGGGAAAAGGAGGGGCAACTGGAGGAAGCGGAGGGAGAGCTCCAAGATTCTTCACTGGACATCAGTGAGGAGAGCACAGGTCCTCCACTACCCACGCCCTCCCTGCGCAGAAGACTCCCGCGCAGTGAGAGGCGGAGACAACTGGGTGTCAAACAGCTTCTATGCTGGAAGAGGTTTAAGAAACGCCCACAGACAGATTCTGCCAGCGACTGAGACAGCCACGCTGAGAGGGGCTGTGCAGTCAGAACAGTTTAACCAAGGCAATTAAGCCTAGAGAGGCGGCAGTTTACGCACGAGTAACTCATAACCACTACAGCAATCTGTCTGTCCCTGAAAGTTACTCGGGCACAACAGGCAGACGGCATCATGAGTAAGACCGAACAAGTGAAAGCCACGGAAGGGGCTGCTGGAGGGCAATCGCTGGTGGAGAGGAACCGCAAGTTGGAACAGCATGTGGCCCTTCTGACGGCGCGGCTGGAAGAAAGGCGGTCTCAAGATGCCCAGGTCAGGCCCACCCCCATAGCAAGGAAGGTACCGGGACTGGTGCACAAGTTCGGGGGGAGGCCTCAGGATTACAGTGTGTTTAGAACGGAAATAGAATACGCATTGAAATTGCAGCATGACGATTTTGAAGATGATGCAGCACGGGTTGCCTATATTGTGGGGCACCTGCAAGATGGGGCCAGAGAGTGGATCAGGCCCCTTATAGCAACGCAAAATGCTGCCATGCAGGACCTGCGAAATTTTTTCCAGGCAATGGACGCAATGTTTTCCAGTGATGTGCAACAAAGTGTGACAAAACGGGAACTGATGAACTGTAAACAGGGCAACCAGTCAGTTAGAGAATACTGGTCACGCTTTGCAATGATAGTTCACCGTCTCGGGTGGCAGCTGGACTCTGAACCCATACAAATGTTATTTGAGGAGGGGTTGTCCCTAACGGTCAAGGATGAGCTTTCGCGCGCACCCCGCCCACAGTCCATGGACCAGCTGACCAAGGCTGTGCTTGCGATTGGAGTGCGGCAGGAAGCGCGGGCTCAGGAGAAGCAGGAAGGGAGAGGAGGTGGAAAAGACACAGGAACAGGGAAACGGGAACGCTTGGCTGCCACTCAGCGGGCACAGCAGCCAGGCCAGCAACCAGTAAGAGTGCCCAAACCAGACCCCCCTAAGGCGGCTATAGCCATCGAAGTGGTGCTAGAACTCCCGAATGGGCACCCAGTCAAGGTGAAGGGAATGCTGGATTCGGGCAGTTCCTGCAATTTCTTCAGCAGAGACTTTGCATTAGAGCACCAGCTTCACTTATTGCCTTTGGATTTTCCCTTGCAAGTAACCACTATTGATGGCAGGGAGCTTCTAGGAGGGGAAGTGACACACCAGACCCCACCGATGAGAATGAGGGTGTCCAGGCACACGGAGACCATCGCCTTTCACGTCGCCTCACTAGCGGGGCCTCCAATAATATTAGGAATGAGCTGGCTAGCACAACATGATCCAGTGGTGGCGTGGCATCAGAGGACAGTCAGCTTTGGGTCAGCCTATTGCCTGGAACACTGCCTAGGGGGGGGAAACCCCAAGGATGAGTGTAGCCAGGGTGGCTGGAATGGCGGTGGAGCAGAAGGGGGAGGTGCCGCCGCAATATGCTGATCTGCGTGAGGTCTTCAGCGAGAAGGAAGCAGATAGACTACCACCCTATAGGCCCTTTGACTGTCAAATCAACTTGCTCCCGGGGGCGCAGCTGCCGGTGGGTAAGCTGTATGCCATGTCAGACAGGGAGATGAAGGAGTTGCGGGAGTTTATTGACAAGAACCTAAAAAGAGGATTCATCAGAGAATCAAAGGCAGTGGGAGGGAGTCCGGTGTTCTTTGTGGACAAAAAAGACACAAATAAACCCAGGCTCGTTGTGGACTTCCGGGCCGTCAATTTGGTGTCGGAGCCAGTAACCTTCCCAATGCCCAGAATCGACGACATTTTGACGAAAGTGAGGAAAGGGAAAATTTTCACCAAGCTGGACCTCCGGGGAGCATACAACTTGATCAGGATGAGGGAGGGGGATGAATGGAAGACCACAATGTTCACCCCTCTAGGGGCATTTGAGTACTTAGTTATGCCTTTTGGATTACAGTCAGGCTCCGCCTGTTTTCAAGCTTTCATGCACCACATGTTGGGGTCTCTGCTATACAAGAACTGCGTAGCCTTCTTGGATGACGTCTTGATTTATTCGGACAACGAGGAGCAACACGTCCGGGACGTCAGAGAAGTGCTACAACGGTTGCAGGAACACCAGTTGTGGGTCAAGCTGGAAAAATGTCAGTTTCACGCTAGAGAAGTCGAGTTCCTGGGCTACAGGTTATCTGACAAAGGTCTAGCGATGGACCCAAGCAAGGTGCAAGCAGTGTTGGAGTGGAAGGCCCCAAAAACGCGGAAGGACGTGCAAAGGTTCCTAGGGTTCAGCAACTTCTACCGGAAGTTCATCAAGAACTTTGCTCACTTGACAGCACCCATCACGAATTGTCTCAGTAGCAAAAAGAAGTTCGTGTGGACAGAGGAAGCCCAGCAATCGTTTGAAAAACTGAAGGCGTTCGCCTCGGAAGAGCAACTCCTGCACGTAAATTTGAAGAAACCCATGAGGTTAGAGACCGACGTGTCCGACCGGGCCATAGGGGCGGTCCTCTTGCAGCCGGGGAGGGGCAAGCAGGAATGGAAACCATGTGCCTTTTTCTCGAGGAAGCTGAGCAAGTCGGAGCAAAACTATACCGTGTATGACCGAGAACTGCTCGCGATCTATGCAGCCTTTCGTCATTGGCGTCATCTACTGATAGGAGCGCAACACAAAATCCAGGTGTGCACTGACCACAAGAACTTAGAGTACTGGAGGACTGCACGAGTACTCAACCAGAGACAGATTCGATGGGCACAGGAGTTCTCCAAGTTTTCTTTCGAAATCCGGTACGTGCCAGGAGAAGAAAACGTGAGAGCAGATGCTCTCTCTCGGAAGCCGGAGTACTTCGAAGGAGAGGGGCCACCGGAGACACGACACATCATCCCCGAGGACCGATGGGTGTGTGGGGGAACCTTGGTGGGAAAACGAGAACTGGCCGGGCTTACCAGGAGCGATGTATTCGCACAAACTAAGATCCGGGAACTCCGAAACGGAAGGGGGGGCCCAAGAAGGGTTTGAGGAGAAGGAAGGGGTACTGTACTATAAAGGGGCGCTGTATGTACCAGGGGAGACCCTGAGGGGAAAGGTACTCAAACAACTTCACGACAACCCCACCGCTGGGCACTTTGGACAGCACAAAACAATGATGTTGGTCACCAGGCAGTTCTGGTGGCCCAGGGTGAGGGAGGACGTACGGGAATATGTACGGGGGTGCGACCGCTGCCAAAGGGCAAAGGGGGAGCGGGCTGCCCCAGCAGGTTTACTGGAACCCTTACCCACACCGGGTAAACCCTGGGAGGTGGTGTCCATTGATTTTATGACCGACTTGCCCAAATCCCGGGGAAAGACAGCAGTCATGGTAGTGGTCGACTTACTAACTAAAATGTGCCATTTTGTAGCCTGCTCACATGCAGTGACGGCGGAGGAAACGGCACGGTTGTTTGTGGAGCACATTTTCAGGTTGCATGGCGCCCCCTTGAGGGTTATCTCCGACCGTGGGAAACAATTTACTTCCCGGTTCTGGAGGAAGCTCATGAGCTTGCTGCAAGTCGAGGTGGGGTTCTCGACAGTGAGACACCCAGAAACCAATGGGCAAGCAGAAAGAGCAAACAGTATACTCCAGCAATACCTACGCTGCTATGTCAGCGAGAGGCAAAACGATTGGGTAGAGAAACTGGCGCTGGCTGAATTTGCGTACAATAACGCTGAGCACGTGTCCACGGGAATGAGCCCATTCATGGCCAATTATGGGTGTCATCCCAGGGCTTTCCCGGGGAGCGAGAAGGAAAACTGGAGTGTACCCGCGGCGGAGCAGTTTGTGGAAGAAATGGAGGCCCTGCACCAGCAACTTAAGATGAACTTGGAGCGGGCCAAGGAAGTATACAAGAGGCAGGCAGACAAGCACCGCAGGGAAGGGGAGACCATACGGGTGGGGGACCGGGTGTGGTTGTCCAGCCAAGGATTACCCTTCAAAGGGGGTTGCAAAAAGCTGCAGCCCAGACGGCTGGGGCCATTTGAGGTAACACAGCAGGTAAACCCCGTGGCATTTAAGCTCAAGCTGCCCGACAGCATGAAAATACACCCGGTGTTCCACAGATCCCTACTCTCACCACACAGGGAGGGGCGGGAATTCCCGGGACGAGAGGGGGGAGTCACCACACAACCGCAGGTAGAAGAAAGGGAACACCTTCACTCGGCCACGGAAATACTCGATTCAAGGTGGCGAGGGCGCCAGGTGGAGTACTTGGTGGCTTGGGAAGGGGAGCCCGGGTCAGAAAACACGTGGGTTCCTGCTGAAGCCATCGAGGACAGGTATCTGGTGGAGGTATTCCACCGCCAGCTCCCAAACAAGCCCAAACCCCTGGAGAGATTCTGGGGGGAGAAATTTGGAACCACCGACGACGAAGAGAGTTTTAAGGGGTTTTCAGACTCCGAGGGGGAGGAAGAAGAATCGGACTGGGAGGGCCACCCCGTTGGGAGGAATCAGAGCGGGTGGGAAGCGGGTTTCGATTCCACTGAGGACGGTGACAGTTCCTTCCGGGGTTTCCCTGCCTCGTCAGGCGAAGAAGGGAAAGAAATTGGTTCCACAGGTCGGTCTGGGGGTGGAGGGGGTCCTGGAGGGGAGGTAGATGTCAGGGAACTGACATCAGAGTGAGAGGCAGAGGGGAGGCTCCCTGATTCTGCTGGCGAGGGACCCAGCACCAGGGGAAGGAGGAGCCCGGTAGAGGAGGAAGGAAATCAAAGTGACACCAGGGAAAAGGTGGGGCAACTGGAGGAAGCGGAGGGAGAGCTCTGAGATTCTTCACTGGACATCCGTGAGGAGAGCACAGGTCCTCCACTACCCACGCCCTCCCTGCTCAGAAGACTCCCGTGCAGCGAGAGGCGGAGACGACTGGGTGTCAAACAGCTTCTATGCTGGAAGAGGTTTAAGAAACGCCCACAGACAGATTCTTCCAGCGACTGAGACAGCCACGCTGAGAGGGGCTGTGCAGTCAGAACGGTTTAACCAAGGCAATTAAGCCTAGAGAGGTGGCAGTTTACGCACGAGTAACTCATAACCACTACAACCTCCAATGGATATATTTGTAGGGGACCAGAGACACAGACTGGGTTCTTCTGGCTTTGGGAGTTTTAAGGTTTTGGGATGCTTGCTAGCCCAAACTGCCCTCCCTCCCTGGGGAACTTTGCGTTTTAAACTTGACTTCTGACACCATGACATGCAAGGTCCAGCCAGGAAGAGACAGAAGAAACTCCAGGAAACTGCTAACAGCACTCAGATACAATCTTCCAGTGCCACCTATGTTTTAAACTATATATCATGGGGGAAGTGGGAACCAAACTGAGGGATGCTTTCCTCTGATTTCAGACAAATGGAAATGCAAAGTCCCGAGAGATTCTTTTACAGCATTTCCATTTTTCGTTTGCATAATTGACTTTGGATAGCTGGCATGCTCTGTGGTTGCTGTAAACAAATTGCTGAATTTCCATGCACTGTATCATCAGCTCACTCCCTGTAGGAAGGTCAGGCCTACCTAGGCAGCAAAGTGAGAGCAGGTTAGGGATAAAGCCTGTTGAGATGGGATGGAGGCAGTCTGAGGAAGAGTCTGGCTCTACCTCTTGCCATGAAATATGGAAAATCACTGAAACCAAGCAAAAAATACCATTGTATTACTACTTTATTGATAAAATCATTTCTATAGTGTCTTTCATTCCAAGGTTTACCAGAGCAGTTTACAGCAGTTAACATACTAAAAATAGGATAACATTAAAACCAAACAAGTCAATATCATCACCATCTAGAAACACTAGAGATTATGGGCCAGTTAAATTAACAATGCTTTTAAGAAGGAAAGAGATTTATAGAAGTCGTAAATGAATGAACTTTGCAATATTGTAAAGGAAGAGTTTCAAATCTCAGGGCAAGGAGTAGATTGTTGTTGTTTAGTCATTTAGTTGTGTCCGACTCTTCGTGACACCATGGACCAGAGCACGCCAGGCACTCCTGTCTTCCACTGCCTCCCCCACTTTGGTCAAACTCATGCTGGTAGCTTCGAGAACACTACCCAACCATCTCGTCCACTGTCACTCCCTTCTCCTTGTGCCCTCCATCTTTCCCAGCATCAGGGTCTTTTTCAGGGAGTCTTCTCTTCTCATTAGGCGGCCAAAGTATTGGAGTCTCAGCTTCAGGACCTGTCCTTCCAGTGAGCACTCAGGGCTGATTTCCTTAAGAATGGAGAGGTTTGATCTTCTTGCAGTCCATGGGACCCTCAAGAGTCTCCTCCAGCACCAGAATTCAAAAGCATCAATTCTTCGGCGAGGAGTAGATTACATGTTGTTATTTGTCATAATGGTCAACTGATTAGAAAAAGTTCCAATGAACTAAATGATTAGGACAAGTATTTCCAGTATTTATACATATTTACTCCTGAGTTTAGTTGAAGGGAATACAGAATATTGCACACTAAGGTGGCAATGTGAAAATACCCTTACTCTAACAGTGGGTGCCCCTTTCAGCCTATCTGAGGGTAGCAGTCTAGGTTGGGGGATGAAGAGCAGATTCTGAGCCACACATCTCTGCATCCCAAGGCTTCACTCCCCACACCACAACATCTGCCTCTGTTAGTGCCAACTGTGAATGAAAATATCCTCTTAAAGGCATGAATCTGGATTGGGCAGTCCAGCAGAGGGGTACGTGCAATCTTCTCCGTTCCAAGGCAAACCACATTTGAAGCTAAAATAAAGTAGTTTGTTGATGGTGTTATAGATTTGTGAGGGGGACCCTCCTAAACCCCAGAAATTAATAAATGGTAGGATCTTGTCTATTTGGGATGGGAAGGGAGAAATACAAGCCAATACACCTGAGGCAAGTATTACACACACACACACACATATACATATACATATACAGATAGAGCGAGAGGGAGAATGGCTGGTGTGAAAATCTTTGGGGATTTTCTTTTGCACAAGGGATGCATGTCAAAAGCTTTCTTTTCTTTATCTGAGGTTCAGAATGTGCACTAAGATTACTTTGAGTTTTGCATTGGACAATATCAAGATTACTGAGTGTGCTGAAAGGAGGGCAGACAGCACTAAATCAAAAACTAATAGCATATTTGTGCCAGACATGTAGAAATTAGCCATACGAATGAGTAAAGCAGCAAAATACGTAATGCCAAAGAACAGAGAGAGCAACAAAGACTTCATGACATTGAGATAGACCTGAGTGCTGAGGTCCTTAATGGCAGAGCCACTCTTTCTTAGATTCTTTATGTGCCTCCAAAGAGAGATGAGGAAAAGCATGGATGCCGTTACGCTCAGGATGAAACTCATGCACATAGAACAGAACTGTAGAATTCTAAAAGCAAATAATGGGTCTTTGCAAACCTCGCTGAGACTGGCATTCTGTGTCAGAGTTCCTGAGAGATTACAGAGCTTCTTATTTTCAAAATAAAGAATGGTTGGAGGAACAGAGAAGAGCATGAGAGCTATGATCGCCATTCCGAGCAGTCTAGATACAAGCACATCGATCCTTAGCTTCAGCCAGAGGAACAGGTGATGGGGGAAGTTGGTGACCTTCACACAGTAGAAAATATCAAGCCATGTGGCACACCAGAGGCTAACATTGCTGAGAAAAAACCAGAAAAATGCGCCAATCTCTCTTGTAAAAATACGCGTATAGTTCTCTGGAAGGCTGTTGTACAGAATATTATTTATCAAGATGGTCAGCTGCAGCATAATTCTGGAGGTGCTCAAACTGGTCAAGAGTAAATCGCAAGGGGCCATCTTCCTGTTTTGGAGCCATCGGTGTCCATTCACAACTATGATAAATCCATTTCCTAAAAAGGCAACAGCGCTCTCAATTGCTAAAATGGGCAGGAAAAAGATACCAAATGGAGTAGTTATGCCCATTGTTGTTACTTTTGACGAGAAAAGCCTGAATGGAAGAAGTATCAGATTGTTATTCTCCTGGTTTGTTTTGGATGTCCAGCAGTGTCAACTCTGGAGACTTGGGCTTTTTAAATGATGAGATCATGGTGTGGAAAGAAATTCAAATCTCAGAAGGTTTCTGTTACTAATGACAGAACCAGGTATCATGTTATTCACATATACTTGGATTTCGACATATGCTGAGATTTCAATGATCAACCAATCTCTGTCAGTTTGGGTGGGTATACATTTTTTTTTGCAGGGGTATCAATTTTTCAATGCTTGGACTCTAGGTAATTCTGTTCCACCATAAGTGACCTCCCAACTTGTGATAATGTGAAATGTTAAACCTCATGGATAGGATAATGTACTGAACTACAGTAGAAGAGCAACTAAATCAATGAGGTATTTGTGAGATGCTTTGGGGCTGCGTCATGGGGACAAATCTTAGGTGAGCCATGGATTGAAGCCTTGCGAGTCAAGGGAACCAAAGGGGAAACCAGGACTGAGAGCAAGTAAGAAGTCAGGACCAAAAAACAAACAAACCGCCATTTAGAGCCAAGGGATATCTAGGAAGCAGGACTGAAGAGTAAGCCAGATGTCAGGATTGAACGGCAACAAAAGAATACAGGAAAGTCAGGTTCACAGGTCAGTCCCAGGCCTGGGGATATTAAGTAACTCAGAACCTGGAGCATTCACACACTAACCCAAAGCTTCTCTGTTCAAACCTCCATAGGTTTCTGTATATGTAAAGGTAAAGGTACCCCTGTCCGTACGGGCCAGTCTTGACAGACTCTAGGGTTGTGCGCTCATCTCACTCTATAGGCCGGGAGCCAGCGCTGTCCGCAGACACTTCCAGGTCACGTGGCCAGCGTGACAAGCTGCATCTGGCGGGCCAGCACAGCACACGGAACGCCGTTTACCTTCCCGCTGGTTAGTGGTCCCTATTTATCTACTTGCACCCGGGGGTGCTTTCGAACTGCTAGGTTGGCAGGCGCTGGGACCGAATGACGGGAGCGCACCCCGCCGCGGGGATTCGAACTGCCGACCATGCGATCGGCAAGTCCTAGGCGCTGAGGTTTTACCCACAGCGCCACCCGCGTCCCGCTGAGTGAATATATACGTATTCTGTATATGTACTGTCTCACAATTCTCAAGACAGCTCCTTGGGTTGGCCTCATCCATTAGGGAAAAAAGAACCTGCCCAAGAATGACATGGGATGAAGCAGCTGCTTTGGGTGGCACCTGAGAGAAATGGCACAGATGAGGAAGAGGAGGAGGGAGCTGTTGCCCCACTGCTGCTTTACGTGGTGGGATTGCCATAGCCACTGTCTGAAGTGGTGGTGGCAGCATGTCAAGGCAAGAGTCAGGGGGATGTCAGAAATAAAACAGCCGGTGCCAGTGAAGTTAACTCTTTATTCAAGGAAACAGAACAGCTCAGGCCTAGTGAGCCCAGCAACTCTTCCCCAATGCCCTGCCCAATGCCCTGCCCTCCCACAACTCTCCAAGTCTCCTTCTTGCCAGCAACTTACCCAAGGAACAGGAATATTCTCTGTCTTTCTATCTGTGTTCCACCCTCTTCATACCTCCATGGGTTCTGGGAGACCAGAGGGTGTGGGATGTGAAACACAGAGCAGTCAAATATAACATTCCTAGAGTGGATGTAAAAGAGGATGTCTGGACCAGCCAGTCGGAACTTCCTGTTTGCTCCTGGGCTGGGACAAACTTCCTCTACATGTGACCAGATGTGGGCGTGACCTCACCAAGCAGGTAAGAAAATAGCACAGTGGAGGTAGCCATCTCTCTGACTCCATTCCTCAAAGAAGCAAAAATCTTCATAGCCTGAGATGCTCTCTTGGCTTGCAGCCAAGAGAGGACAAAGGAACTATATCCTTATGGGATAGATTCCAGGTGTATATATTTTGTAACTTAAGTCTGCCTCCTGGGATCCATTTGTGAACAGAATGTGAGTAAACTGTTTTATATACTTATATACAAGACTGTGTCGCGTCTATTTCTTTTATGAGGGAATAAAAGGGGAATTACCAGGAAACTTATTTTGAGGCTTAAACAAGCCTGCCAAAGACGTTATCTGCTGTACAAGTTTAAAAAGGGGAATGTGACTCTGCTAAATTGTAGAACTTGCTAACACAAGTTGGGAAGGATATAATTAAACAATATATCCTCTCCTGCCTCCCTGATCATTCCCACAAAGGAGAGGGGAGCTGGTCGCAGCAGGAGGGGGAGACTCCCTGGCCTCTTTAGCAGCCTGACTTGCTGCTGCCTCTTGACCCTCTCCTCTCCAGCCTCCTCTTCTGCCTCTCATTCAGGATTACTGTTTCCCACAGCCTCTTCCTGCTCACTAAACCCTGTTACCTCTTCAGCTTCCAATACCTCCTCCTTCTACTTTGCTCCCTGTTCTCCTTCTGACCACACATGGTCATCCCACCACCAATCCCCTGGCTCTAAGTTGTCTTCCCTTTGGGGTTCCCTTGCAGGTTCCCCTGCTAGTGCCTCACATCACTTCTCTGCATCCAGGCTGTCACTGACAAAGCAGGGCATCCTATTCAAGGCATGAATCTGGATGGGGCATTCCAGTAGAGGGTATGTGCAGTTTTTTCCATTCCAAGGCAAACCACCATTGAACCTAAAATAGAGAAGATTGTTCATAAAAAGAATGTGGATGGCATCTGCCTGTCTCGAGAGAGAGAACGGACTGCACCTTTTGAAGTGGGGGGTGGGGTGAAGTCAAAACAGTACGTTAGCAGCACCGAAGTGACCCCCTGGGGTGCATAAGCTGGGGTGTGGGTTAGAGATCCAGGGAGGGCGCAACCATCCCTGGACTCCCCATGGACTTGCAATATCTCATAGAACCAGAGTTGGAAGGGACCACGAAGGTCATCTAGTCCAACCCCTGCAATTCAGGAATCTTTCTGCCCAAAATTGGGCTTGAACCCACAACCCTGAGATTAAGAGTCTCGTGCTCTACCAACTGAGCCATCAATATTTTTGTCACAAAAGAAATAATACAGCTACATAAGAGCAAATGATTGGTTTTGTTTTGTTTCTTCGTTTTTTAATTGCATTTATTTACAACACATACACACACTTGTCAAACTAAACATGAAAATAATAGTACAGAATCAAAAGAAAAGCAACAACAGAACACAAAACCAAAAATACAAATAAAACATGATAAAGTATGACAACTTTATATTATTTGTTTTGTACACACACACACACACACACACACACACACACACACACCATATTTCAGTTCTTCTTTTCTTCTAATTGACTTATTTTTGGTAAATTGTCTCCTTTTTAGTTCATTATTAGCCCTTTTTCTTTCTGTTTTTAAGTACCATAAATTATTCTGCAGAAGTTAATCGAAACAAGTCCAAGTATTAATTTGAGGGCACTGCTTTTTAAGATATTCTCTATATTTTACCCATTCTTTTTGGAATTTTTGCTTGGTTTGACCCCTAATTGCCTCTGTCATTCTAGCCAATTCAATATGATCAAATGATTTGTCTTGCCATTCTTTTTTTTGTCGAGATTATTTCTTTTTTCCAATTTTTGGCAATTAGTGTTCTTGCCGCTCCTGCGGCTTACAGGAATATTTTCTTATTTTCTCTGGCAATATCTGTGTCTAGTATCCCCAATAAAAAAGCTTCTGTTTTCATAACAAAGTTTTGTTTAAACATTTTCTTTAACTCTTCATACACTATATCCCAGAAGCCTTTGATTTTATCACATCTCCACCACATATGTATGAGTGTCCCCTACCTGCAACACAGATTTGATTTAGTTTTATACATTTTACATATTTTGATTGGTGTTAAATACCATCTGTAAAACATCTTTATTAAATTTTCCGTTATCGCTTCACAAGCTGTAAATTTTCAACTCTCTTTCCATAATTCTTTCCATGATGATAATTCGATAGTTTTATCTATATCTATAGCCCATCTGGACGCAGGTGGCGCTGTGGGTAAAACCTCAGCGCCTAGGACTTGCCGATCTCATGGTCGGCGGTTCGAATCCCCGCGGCGGGGTGAGCTCCCGTCGTTCGGTCCCAGCTCCTGCCCACCTAGCAGTTCGAAAGCACACTTAAGTGCAAGTAGATAAATAGGTACCGCTTTATAGCGGGAAGGTAAACGGCGTTTCCGTGTGCTGCTCTAGTGCCAGTTCGCTGGAGCAGCTTTGTCACACTGGTCACATGACCCGGAAGTGTCTCCGGACAGCGATGGTCCCCGGCCTCTTAAGCGAGATGGGCACGCAACCCCAGAGTCTGTCAAGACTGGCCTGTACGGGCAGGGGTACCTTTACCTTTACCTTATAGCCCATCTAATCATCACCTCTTTTACCTGTTCATCCTTCACCTCCCACTCCAGTAATGTTTCATAAATTTTAGAAATTATCTTGGTGTTATTTTGTAATAATTCTTTATCTAGTAATGAGATTGCCTCTGTAAAGCCTCTTTTCTTGTCTGCCTTGAACACTTCATTTAGTTGGTGATACTGAATCCACCCTGTTTGATGATGTCTTATTTCCTCATAGTCTTTTAATATCAGCTTATTATTAATTTATTTTAATTAATCCTTATTCGTAGTCCAATTTAGTTCCATATTTTTCTTTTTTACCGTTATTGCTTCTAAAGGCGAAATCCACCAGGGTGTCTTTGGTTCTAGTAGTTCTTTGTATTTACCCATACTCTGTATATCAATTTTCTTATGATATGATTAGTAAATCCCCTGTGAACTTTCACCTTTTTGTATCCTAAATACGCATGCCACGCATAGCGGTTATTAAACCCTTCTAGGTCCAGTAAATATCCATCCTGTAATAATATCTACTTTTAACCAATTTAAACAAACCGAATCGTAATACAACTTTAGGTCAGATAATGCCAATCTACCTCTGTATATTTTATCTATTAAAAGTTTATATTTAATTCTTGTTTTTTTATGCTGCCAAATAAATTTTGATAGGTCTATTTGCTATAATTTGAAACTGCCCTCCCCTCCAATGATTGATATCATTTGAAATAAAAACATCGTTTTAGGCAACACATTCATTTGTCCTACTGATATCCTGCCACAAAGTGAAAGTCTTAACTTATTCCCGATTTCCAAATCTCTTGTGACTTCTTTCCAAATTTTTGTATAGTTGTCTTTAAATAGGTTACAGTGGTACCTCGGGTTAAGAACGTAATTTGTTCCGGAGGTCTGTTCTTAACCTGAAACCGTTCTTAACCTGAGGTACCACTTCAGCTAATGGGGCCTCCCGCTGCTGCTGCACCGCCACCGTGTGATTTCTGTTCTCAGCCTGGGGCAAAGTTCTTAACCCGAGGTACTAATTCTGGGTTAGCGAAGTCTGTAACCCGAAGTGTCTGTAACCCAAGGTGTTTGTAACCCGAGGTACCACTGTACTATTTTGGTTTGTCAGCCAGATTCCCAGGTACTTGGTTTTGTTTACTATTGCCAATCCTGATATCTTTGTAATTCTTCTTTTTCCTAAATAGTCATATTATTTGCTAACATATTGGTCTTGTTTTTGTTTAACTTGAATCCTGCTACTTTCCCGAATTCAAGATTTTTTTCTATTTTTTGTGGCACACTTTCTTCTGGGTTTTCGGTTGTTAATATCAGTTCATCTGTGAAGGCCTTTATTTTATGTGATTTTTTCCTCAACTGTTATGCCTTTTATCTTTGTGTCTTTCCTTATTACAATCGCTAGGCGTTCAAGTACCATGATAAATAATAAGGGCGAAAGAGGGCAGCCTTGCCTGGTCCCCTTATCTGCATAAGGGCAAATGAATAAACATACATATATCTAGCTCTGAATTAGATTGTAGATATAATAGCTCACTAAGTCATGTAAGTCATCGTGACAATCCCAAACGATGTTCAGAGAGGCTCCTTCCTGCTATTTGATGACCAATCATGGATCATAGAAATCGTCAACCAACTTCTGATCTATAGGTAGGTTTTACCCTGTTCGTTGATGTTCCTCACCAGCAAATGAATATATATATTCTTATAAATATATTCAAGGAAAGTGCTGACTCCAGGCATTGACTCTAAGAAAATGTTCCGAAGATCTATACTAAATGAATGAATCTATAATTAAAAACGGAAGAATGAATAAATATTTTATTTCCACCTTACTCATTACCAATATCGCTGTTAGTAATGATTGACAAGTGGAAGGATCTGTGTAAATAATGATCAAAGGTTGGATTTCTAGGCAGGAATAAAACTCCGGGCAGGTTTAGGAGGAACAGACAAGTATTTAAGGGGGGGGGGGGGTTTCTTGGATACAAGGAATGCGTGCTCACAGCCCTCTTCACTTTATGAAGCCACATTTCTGATGTTTAGTATGCGCAATAAGATTTCTTTCAGTTTGGGATTGGACAATATTAAGATTATGGTATGTGCTGAAGGGATTGCAGACAGCACTACTGCCAAACTGAAACCGTCATATGCTACATACCTGAAATAACCGCTTACAGGAATGATTAAAGTGGAAAAATACGTAATGTCAACGAGCAGAGAGAACAACAAAGACTTCATGAGATTGAGGTAGACCTGAGTGCTGAGATCCTTAATGACAGAGCCACTCTTTTTCATATTCTTTCTGTGCCTCCAAAGAGAGATGAGCAAAACCATGGATGCCACTACGCTGAGGATGAAACTCATGCATATAGAAAAGAACTGTAGAGTATTAAAAACAAAGAATGGGTGGTGGCAAACCTTGCTGAGACTGGCATTCCTTGTCAGAGTTCCTGAGAGATTGCAGGCCTTCTTCGCTTCAAAATAAAGAATGGTTGGATGAGCAGAGAAGAGCATGAGAGATATTATCACCAATCCAAGCAGTCTGGGTGCAAGTACATCGATCCTTAGCTTTAGCCAGAGGAACAGGTGATGGGGGAAGTTGGTGACCTTCACACAGTAGAAGACATTGAGCCATGTGGCACACCAGAGGCTGGCGTTGCTGAGAAATAACCATAAAAATGTGCCAATATCCTGTCCATAGGTACGCATACCACTTTCTGCAGAGTTGTAGTACAGAATATTAATTGTCAGGATGGTCAGCTGCAGCATAATTCTGGAGATGCTCAAACTGGTCAAGAGAAAGTTGCAAGGGGCCACCTTCCTGTTTTGGAGCCATCGGTGCCCATTCACAACTATGATAAATCCATTTCCTAAAAAGGCTACAGCAGACTCAATTGCTAAAATGATCTGGAAAAAGATAACAAGTGGAGTAGTTATGCCCATTGTTGTTACTCTCCACAGGAAAAGCCTGAATGGTAGAAGTATCAGCGTGTAATTCTCCTGGTTTCTTTTGGATGTCCAGCAGTAGAAACTCTGGAGACTTGAGCTTATTATAATGATGAAATCAAGATGTGGAAAAAATGCAAATCTCAGTAGGATTCAGTTACTAATGAGAGAACCAGGTGTCATGTTGTTCAGGTACTGAGACTTCAATGATCAACCAGTTTGGGGTGGGGTTTTTGTTGTGGGTTTAAATTTTACAGTGCTTGGACTCTTGGTAATTCTGTTTCAACATAAGTAACCTCCCAACTTCTGATATTTTGAAATTGCACTTGTGAGATGCTGTTGGGGCTGCATCTTGGGCAGGCATGTGAGGTCAGACATAGTAGAAGGGGAAGTAACAGTAATAATAATAATAATAATAATAATAATAATAATAATAATAATATCATCATTAATCTCACTCCACATATCACTAGGTTGCCCCAGCTGAATGGCTTCCATCAAAAATACAGAGGAAAAGGAAAAACACATCGAGCATTAAAAGCTTCCCTAAAGAGGGCTGCCTTCAGATGTCTACAAAAAGCTATATAGTTCTTTAACTCTTTAACATCTGCCAGGAGGGTGCTCCACAGTTTGGGTGCAACGCCCAAAAAGGCCTTCTGCCTGTTTCATTGTAATTTCACTTCTTGCAGTGAGGGAACTACCAGGAGTCCCTCAGAAGTGGACCTCAGTTTCCAGGCTGAATGATGATGATGGAGATGCTCCTTCAGGGTGAAAGGCTTTAGGGCTCTAAAGGTCAACAGCAATACTTTGAATTGTGCTCAGAAACATCCTGGGAGCCAATGTAGGCGTTATGTTGAAGCCTTGGGTGTTAACAGAACCTAAGGGAAAACCAGGAATCAAAGCTGGGGAGCAAGCTAGAAGTCAGGACCATAAATGGCATTTAGGGCCCAGGCATATCTTGGGAGCAGGACTGAAGAGTAAGTAAGACATATTCGCTGAATGGCAACAAAAGGATACAAGAACAACCATAGCATAGGATCAGTCCAAGCCTAGGGATATTAAGCTGCTTAGAAAGCTCTTGGAAGTAACACAGAACCTGAAGCATTCACACACTAACCAAAAGCTTCTCTGTTCAAACCTCCATAGATTTCTGTATATCACTAAATTAATGAATTTATAACTAAAAGAAGAAGGGATAAAAAATATTTTATTCCCACCCCTACTTTTCGCCAATATCCCTGTCAGAAATGGTTTACAGGTAGCAGTGTCTGAGTAAATTATTACTGAACGGTGGATTCCTAGGCAAGGACATACCTTAGGGCAGGTTGAGGAGGAGAGAAAGTTGATATGTTCGATTAGAAAAAAAACATTGCTGACATTTTCTTAATAACGATAATTAGAGAGCCCCTTTTGGACTTTTCATGTGAAAAGAAAAAGGAATTAATTTGAGACATTTGGGTCAGAAGACCAGGAAAATGTTGCCTAACAGAAAAAGAAGCTCAGTTGGATATCATTCTAGAGAGAATGTTTTTTGGGAGAAACCTTTATGTAACTGACAGGTGGAAAGTCCTTTTACTTTTCTTCTTTCTTCTCTGAATATTTTGTAGCCTTTGCTTCATGTAGGTAGTAGGTGGAGAGGCAGGGAAGGGAAGACCTCCCTGGGTGAGAGAAGGGGAGAAGAAAGGAACGCTCCCAGGTCAGAGCTGGGAGGGTCCACCACGTTCTATGTTAAGACCTATTTTTGAGAGGAATCCATATTTTCTTTTCTTTATTTTTCTCTGTTTTTCTTTTTACATAGATTTCTTTTTTATGTGATTGTATTATGAAAAACAGCAGACAGTACATCGGAGGAAAGTTAGAGAGGGAGGGAGAGAATCTTGTCATCTGGGATTCAAAGGGTGCATATCCACAGCCCTCTTCTCTTTATGTAGCACTTTGTCTGATGTGTAGAATGTGCATTAAGATTTCTTTCAGTTTGGGATTGGACAATATTAAGATCATGGTGTGTGCTGAAGGGACTGCAGACAGCACAATCTCAAAAAGTAATTGGCCACTTGTCCCGTACCTGAAAAATCGAACCACAGGAATGAGTAAAGAAACAAAATACGTAATGTCAACGAGCAGAGAGAACAACATAGACTTCATGACATTGAGATAGACCTGAGTGCTGAGGTCCTTAATGACAGAGCCACTCTTTTTCATATTCTTTCTGTGCCTCCAAAGAGAGATGAGCAAAACCATGGATGCCGCTACACTGAGAATGAAACTCATGCATAAAGAACATAACTGCAGAGTTCTGAAAACGAAAAATGGGTCGTGGCAAACCTTGCTGAGACTGGCATTCTGTGACAGAGTTCCTGAGAAATTGCAGAGCTTCTTGTTTTCAAAATGAACAATGACAGGATGAACAGAGAAGAGCATGAGAGCTATTATTACCATTCCAAGCAGTCTGGGTGCAAGTACATCAATCCTTAGCTTCAGCCAGAGGAACAGGCTATGGGGGAAGTTGGTGACCTTCACACAGTAGAAGATATTGAGCCATGTGGCACACCAGAGGCTAAAATGGCTGGAAAACATCCAGCAGAATGAGCCAATATCCATTGTAAAACTATGCATATATTTCTCCAAAAGGCTGTAGTACAAAATATTATTGATCATGACAGTCAGCTGCACTATAATTCTGGAGGTGCTCAAACTGGTCAAGAGGAAGTCGCAAGGGGCCATCTTCCAGTTTTGGATCCATTTCTGTCCTTTCACAACTATGATAAATCCATTTCCTAAAAAGGCAACAGCGGTCTCAATTGCTAAAACAATCTGGAAAAAGATACCAAATGGAGTAGTTATGACCATTGCTGTTACTTTCTGCCAAATATGCCTCAATGGAAGAAGTATCAGCGTGTAATTCTCCTGGCCTCTTTTGGATGTCCAGCAGTGGAAACTCTGGAGACTTGGGCTTTTTATAATGATGAAATCATGGTGCGGAAAGAAATGCAAATCTCAGAAGGTTTCTGTTACTAATGACCGAAACAGGTATCATGTTATCACTTATACTTGGATTTTGACATATACTGAGATTTCAATGATCAACCAGTCTCTGTCAGTTTGGGGTGTGTGTTTTTTGTTGTTGTTGTTTTTTACCGGGGTATCAATTGTACCATGTTTGGACTCTAGGTAATTCTGTTTCACCATAAGCGACCTCCCAACTTGTGATAATGTTAAATGTGAAATAGCGTGCACATTGGCAGAGTAAGCCGATCGGGCACCTGGGGTGGTGTGCCTGGGGGTGGGCCAGCAGCCCATGGGGCGGGGCAAGCCAGGGCAGGATGCTCCATGGGGCCTCCGAGGAGTCTGCCTGCCACCTCCCACTCAGCCACCCTACAGCTGAGGGGGAGGCGGTGGGGAGACCATTTAGGGCAGAGGAGCGCCTGCTGGCCCCCAAGCCACCACATCACTCCCAAAAGAGATGTGTGGCTCAGGTGCGCTGCAGGCCCAGCGATGAGTGACACCCGGCATTTTGTCACCCCCCCCCCACTTAGTGGTGTGTAGGAGTGCAAATATCCAGAGTTTGGGGTCAGGTGGGATTACTATGAGGAATTATAAAATATGCATCATGCCATTGTGTCCATGATGAATGCATTGTGTTGACTGGGTTTGATACATTGACAATAATTTCTGATCAAATCCCACAACCCTCTGCATCTCTGGCCATTTTCTCTACTGCCCATTTCTCTTTCTTGACCAGTCACATAGACTGCCCCTTGCTTCGCCAGGCAGGCTCCTGGGTCATTAAAGATAGTGGGCAAGCTTCTTTGAAGTAGCTTTCTGATATGTTAATCTTAGGATGTTAATCTTAGGGCAAGGAAACAGATCTCACATGAAGGTGAAAATGATCGCTGTCCTCCTGGCCATCCTTCTTATCATGTATATTGCTTGTTTATCACCTCCGGGGTTGCCAAATGTCCTCCTTTGTAGTTCTGTTATTTGTTTACCCCAGAAATATGTGTGCTTAATGAGTTTAAATTGTCCCGACGTGGGTTTGTTGAAGAAATCTGATTGGTTCTTACGAACACTCTGTAAAAAGTTCTTTTGCGAATAAAACGACATGGACCGGAGGGTGGAGACACAGATTATTATACGCACCCTTCCCAGAGTCTTGCTGGTTCAAGCCTCTGTGTGTATTCTTATTAATCAGAGTTCACTCCTTCCTTTACTTTGGGAATGCCTCAGTGGTGACACCCGGGACGGACCGCCCCTAGCACACCTCCCTACCTCCACCCCTGAGCCTGCAAACTCATGGATAGGATATGCTACGGAGAAAAATGAGAAACGCACCTCAGAATCTGTTTGACTTCCGAGTCGTGTTCGAAAACGGAAGCGTTTACTTCCAGGTTTTCAGTGTTTGGCTTCTGAAACGATCAGCAGCCAAGATGCTCGAAAACCGAGGTTCCACTGTAATTCTGTTTCACCATAAGTGACCTCCCAACTTGTGATAATGTAAAATGTTAAACCTCATGGATAGGATAATGTACTGAACTACAGTAGAAGAGCAACTAAATCAATGAGGTATTTGTGAGATGCTTTGGGGCTGCGTCATGGGGACAAATCTTAGGTGAGTCATGGATTGAAGCCTTGGGAGTCAAGGGAACCAAAGGGGAAACCAGGACTGAGAGCAAGTAAGAAGTCAGGACCAAAAAAATAAAAAAGCCATTTAGGGCCAAGGGATATCTAGGAAGCAGGACTGAAGAGTAAGCCAGATTGAACGGCAACAAAAGGATACAGGAACGTCAGGTTGACAGGTCAGTCCCAGGCCTGGGGATATTAAGCTGCTTAGGCAGCTCTTGGAAGTAACTCAGAACCTGGAGCATTCACACACTTACCCAAAGCTTCTCTGTTCAAACCTCCATAGGTTTCTGTATATGAACTGTCTCACAGTTCTCAAGACAGCTCTTTGGGTTGGCCTCATCCATTAGGGAAAACAGAGCTGGCCACAACAATGACATGGGATGAAGCAGCTGCTTTGGGCGGCACCTGAGAGAAATGGCACCGAGGAGGAAGAGGAGGAGGGAGCTGCTGCCCCACTGCTGCTTTACGTGCTGGGATTGCCATAGCCACTGTCTGAAGTGGTGGTGGCAGCATGCCAAGGCAGGAGACAGGGGGATGTCAGAAATAAAACAGCCGGTGCCAGTGAAGTTAACTCTTTATTCATGGAAACAGAACAGCTCAGGCCTAGTGAGCCCAGCAACTCTTCTCCAATGCCCAAGTGAAACAGTTGCGGGAAGTGAAGTTCCTTGCCTTCCCTCAGCTCTCCAATCTCCTCCTTCCCAGGGTGTTTCCCAAGGAAGCTGAGAATCCTCTGCCGCCTTCTTCTCTGCTCCACGCTCTTCATACCTCCCTTGGTTCTGGGAGACCAGAGGGGAGGGGAGCTGGTCACAGCAGGAGGGGGAGACTCCCTGGCTTCTTTAGCGGCCAGACTTACTGCTGCCTCTTGACCCTCTCCTCTCCAGCCTCCTCTTCTGCCTCTGGTTCAGGATTACTGTTTCCCACAGCCTCTTCCTGCTCACTAAACCCTGTTACCTCTTCAGCTTCCAATACCTCCTCCTTCTACTTTGCTCCCTCTTCTCCTTCTGACCACACATTGTCATCCCACCACCAATCCCCTGGCTCTAAGTTGTCTTCCCTTTGGGGTTCCCTTGGAGGTTCCCCTGCTAGTGCCTCACATCACTTCTCTGCATCCAGGCTGTCACTGACAAAGCAGGGCATCCTATTCAAGGCATGGATCTGGATGGGGCATTCCAGTAGAGGGTATGTGCAGTTTTTTCCCTTCCAAGGCAAACCACCTTTGAACCTAAAATAGAGAAGATTGTTCATAAAAAGAATGTGGCTGCCATCTGTCTGACTCAAGAGAGCATGGACTGTGCCTTTTGAAGTGGGGGGGGCGAGGTGAAGTCAATCGCTACGTTAGCAGCACCAAAGTGACCCCCTGGGGTGCATAAGCTGGAGTGTGGGTTAGAGATCCAGAGAGGGCGCAACCATCTCGTGCTCTGCCAACTGAGATATAAATTTATTTTCATAAAAAGAAATCAAACAGTAGCTGCATAAGAGCTAATGAATAAACATACATGTATCTAGGCTTGAATTACAATGTAGAAATAATAGCTCACTAAGTCAAGTGTACAATATCCATCTTTCCACATACAAAAACAATTCTTCTTCTTCTTCTTCTTCTTCTTCTTCTTCTTCTTCTTCTTCCTCTTCTTCTTCTTCTTCTTCTTCTGAAATGGTATGCGAGACATCATGACAATCCCAAATGTTGTTCATAGAGGTACCTTTCTGGTATTTGATGACCAATCATGGATCATAGAAATCATCAAGCATTTCTGATCTATAAGTAGGCTTTTCCCTGTTCCTTGATGTTCCTCACCAACAAATAAATATATATTCAGGCAAAGTGCTGACTCAAGGCATTGACTTAAAGTGCTCTAAAAAAATGATCTGAAGATATATACAAAATGAATGAATTTGTTAATAAATGGAAGAATGAATAAATATTTTATTCTCCCCCCACTCATTAGTAATGATTGACAAGTGGAAGCAGCTGTGTAAATAATGATCAAAGGTTGGAATTCTAGGCAGGAATAAAACTCAGGGCAGGTTTAGCAGGAGCAGCTAGTATATCTCAGACAAATATTAAAGAGATGGGGGGAGTTTGGGTGTTGTTTTTTTGATACAAGAAATGCGTGTTCACAGCCCTCTTCTCTTTATGAAGCCACTTGTCTGATGTTTAGTATGCGCAATAAGATTTCTTTCAGTTTGGGATTGGACAATATTAAGATTATGGTATGTGCTGAAGGGATTGCAGACAGCATTATCACAAAACCTAAACTGCCATATGTGCCATACCTGAAAAAATGGCCTATAGGAATGATTGAAGCAGCAAAGTACGTCATGTCAATGAGCAGAGAGAACAACATAGACTTCATGACATTGAGATAGACCTGAGTGCTGAGGTCCTTAATGACAGAGCCACTCTTTCTTAGATTCCTTATGTGCCTCCAAAGAGAGATAAGCAAAACCATGGATGCCGCTACACTGAGGGTGAAACTCATGCATAAAGAACATAACTGTAGAGTTCTAAAAATGAAGAATGTGTTTTGGCAAACCTTGCTGAGACTGGCATTCCTTGTCAGAGTTCCTGAGAGATTGCAGAACTTCTTGTTTTCAAAATGAAGAATGGTTGGATGAACAGAGAAAAGCATGAGAGTTATTATCACCATTCCGAGCAGTCTGGGTGCAAGTACATCGATCCTTAGCTTCAGCCAGAGGAACAGGTTGTGGGGAAAGTTGGTGACCTTCACACAGTAGAAGATATTGAGCCATGCGGCACACCAGAGGCTGACGTTGCTGAGAAATATCCAGAGAAATGTGACAATATCTCGTCCATATGCACGCATATTGCTCTCTGCAGCATTGCAGTACAGAATTATATTTGTCAGCATGGTCAGCTGCAACATAATTCTGGAGGTGCTCAAACCGGTCAAGAGAAAGTCGCAAGGGGCCATCTTCCTGTTTTGGAGCCATCGGTGCCCATTCACAACTAGGATAAATCCATTCGCTAAAAAGGCAACAGCGGTCTCAATTGCTAGAATGGTCTGCAAAGAGATAGCAAGTGGAGTAGTTATGCCCATTGTTGTTGATTTCTGCCAAATATGCCTGAGTGGAAGAAGTATCAGCGTGTAATTCTCCTGGCCTCTTTTGGATGTCCAGCACTGGAAACTCTGGAGACCTGGGCTTTTTATAATGATGAAATCATGGTGCGGAAAGAAATGCAAATCTCAGAAGGTTTCTGTTACTAATGACCGAAACAGGTATCATGTTATTCACTTATACTTGGATTTTGACATATACTGAGATTTCAATGATCAACCAGTCTCTGTCAGTTTGGGGTGGGTTTTTTCTTTGTTGTTTTTTACCGGGGTATCAATTGTACAATGCTTGGACTCTAGGAAATTCTGTTTCACCATCAGCAACCTTGCAACTTGTGATAATGTTAAATGTGAAATAGCATGCACATCGGCAGAGCAAGCCAATCGGGCACGTGGGGTGGTGCGCCTGGGGGTGTGAAAGCCGCCCATGGGGCGGGGCAAGCCAGGGCAGGATGCTCCATGGGGCCTCCGAGGAGTCTGCCTGCCTCCTCCCACTCAGCCGCCCTACAGCTGAGGGGGAGGTGGTGGGCAGACCATTTAGGGCAGAGCGGAGCCTGCTGGCCCCGAAGCCACCGCGTCACTCCCAAAAGAGATGTGTGGCTCCGGTGCACTGCAGGCCCAGCGATGAGTGACGCCTGGCATTTTGTCACCTCCCTTAGTGGTGACACCCAGGACAGACCGCCCCTAGCACACCTCCCTACCTCCGCCCCTGACCCTGCAAACTCATGAATAGGATATGCTACGGAGAAAAATGAGAAACGCACCTCAGAATCTGTTTGACTTCTGAGTTGTGTTCAAAAACGGAAGCATTTACTTCCGGGTTTTCAGTGTTTGGCTTCTGAAACGATCAGCAGCCAAGATGTTCGAAAACCGAGGTTCCACTTTAATTTTGTTTTACCATAAGTGACCTCCCAACTTGTGATAATGTGAAATGTTAAACCTTGTGGATAGGATAATCTACTGAACTACAGTAGAAGAGCAACTAAATCAATGAGGGATTTGTGAGATGCTTTGGGGCTGCGTCATGGGGAGAATTCTTAGGTGAGCCATGGATTGAAGCCTTGGGAGTCAAGGGAACCAAAGGGAAAACCAGGACTGAGAGCAAGTAAGAAGTCAGGACCAAAAACAAAAAACAAAAAAACAACCCATTTAGGGCCAAGAGATATCTAGGAAGCAGGACTGAAGAGTAAGCCAGATGTCAGGGCTGAACGGCAACAAAAGGATAGAAGAACGTCAGGTTCACAGGTCAGTCCCAGGCCTGGGGATATTAAGCTGCTTAGGCAGCTCTTGGAAGTAACACAGAACCTGGAGCATTCACATACTTACCCAAAGCTTCTCTGTTCAAACCTCCATAGGTTTCTGTATAGAGCCAGTGTGGTGTAGTGGTTAAGAGCGGTAGTCTCGTAATCTGGGGAACCAGGTTTGCGTCTCCGCTCCTCCACCTGCAGCTGCTGGGTGACCTTGGGCCAGTCACACTTCTCTGAAGTCTCTCAGCCCCACTCACCTCACAGAGTGTTTGTTGTGGGGGAGGAAGGGAAAGGATATTGTTAGCCGCTTTGAGACTCCTTAAATAAAGGGAGTGAAAGGCGGGATATCAAATCCAAACTCTTCTTCTATATGAACTGTCTCACAGTTATCAAGACAGCTCTTTGGGTTGGCCTCATCCATTAGGGAAAACAGAGCTGGCACAACAATGACATGGGATGAAGCAGCTGCTTTGGGTGGCACCTGAGAGAAATGGCACCGAGGAGGAAGTGGAGGAGGGAGCTGCTGCCCCACTGCTGCTTTACGTGGTGTCAAGGCAGGAGACAGGTGGAAGTCAGAAATAAAACAGCTGGTGCCCTTGAAGTTAACTCTTTATTCAAGGAAACAGAACAGCTCAGGCCTAGTGAGCCCAGCAACTCTTCTCCAATGCCCAAGTGAAACAGTTGCGGGAAGTGAAGTTCCTTGCCTTCCCTCAGCTCTCCAATCTCCTCCTTCCCAGGGTGTTTCCCAAGGAAGCTGAGAATCCTCTGCCGCCTTCTTCTCTGCTCCACACTCTTCATACCTCCCTTGGTTCTGGGAGACCAGAGGGGAGGGGAGCTGGTCACAGCAGGAGGGGGAGACTCCCTGGCTTCTTTAGCGGCCTGACTTACTGCTGCCTCTTGACCCTCTCCTCTCCAGCCTCCTCTTCTGCCTCTGGTTCAGGATTACTGTTTCCCACAGCCTCTTCCTGCTCACTAAACCCTGTTACCTCTTCAGCTTTCAACACCTCCTCCTTCTACTTTGCTCCCTGTTCTCCTTCTGACCACACATTGTCATCCCACCACCAATCCCCTGGCTCTAAGTTGTCTTCCCTTTGGGGTTCCCTTGGAGGTTCCCCTGCTAGTGCCTCACATCACTTCTCTGCATCCAGGCTGTCACTGACAAAGCAGGGCATCCTATTCAAGGCATGGATCTGGATGGGGCATTCCAGTATAGGGTATGTGCAGTTTTTTCCCTTCCAAGGCAAACCACCTTTGAACCTAAAATAGAGAAGATTGTTCATAAAAAGAATGTGGCTGCCATCTGTCTGTCTTGAGAGAAAGAATGGACTGCGTCTTTTGAAGTGGGGGGAGAGGTGAAGTCAATCGCTATGTTAGCAGCACCGAAGTGACCCCCTGGGGTGCATAAGCTGGAGTGTGGGTTAGAGATCCAGAGAGGGCGCAACCATCTCGTGCTCTACCAACTGAGCTATCAATTTTTTTTCATAAAAAGAAATAAAACAGCAGCTGCATAAGAGCTAATGAATAAACATACATGTATCTAGGCTTGAATTACAATGTAGAAATAATAGCTCACTACGTCAAGTGTACAATATCCATCTTTCCACATAGAAAAACAATTCTCCTCCTCCTCCTTCTCCTCCTCCTCCTCCTCCTCCTCCTCCTCCTCCTCCTCCTTCTTCTTCTGAAATGGTATGCGAGACATCATGACAATCCCAAATGTTGTTCATAGAGGTTCCTTTCTGGTATTTGATGACCAATGATGATCATAGAAATCGTCAAGCATTTCTGATCTATAAGTAGGTTTTCCCCTGTTCCTTGATGTTCCTCACCAATAAATAAATATATATTCAGGCAAACTGCTGACTCAAGGCATTGACTTAAACTGCTCTAAAAAAATGTTCTGAAGATCTATACAAAATGAATGAATTTGTTAATAAATCGAAGAATGAATAAATATTTTGTCCCCCCCCTACTCATTAGTAATGATTGACAAGTGGAAGCAGCTGTGTAAATAATGATCAAAGGTTGGATTTCTAGGCAGGAATAAAACTCAGGGCAGGTTTCGCAGGAGCAGCTAGTATATCTCAGACAAATATTAAAGAGATGGGGGGAGTTTTGGTGTTGTTTTTTTGATACAAGAAATGCGTGTTCACAGCCCTCTTCTCTTTATGAAGCCACATGTCTGATGTTTAGTATGCGCAATAAGATTTCTTTCAGTTTGGGATTGGACAATATTAAGATTATGGTATGTGCTGAAGGGATTGCAGACAGCATTATCACAAAACCTAAACTGCCATATGTGCCATACCTGAAAAAATCGCCTACAGGAATGATTAAAGCAGGAAAGTACGTAATATCAACGAGCAGAGAGAACAAAAAAGACTTCATGACATTGAGATAGACCTGAGTGCTGAGGTCCTTAATGACAGTGCCACTCTTTCTTAGATTCCTTATGTGCCTCCAAAGAGAGATAAGCAAAACCATGGATGCCGTTACACTGAGAATGAAATTCATGCATAAAGAACATAACTGTAGAGTTCTAAAGATGAAGAATGGTTTTTGGCAAACCTTGCTGAGACTGGCATTCCTTCTCAGAGTTCCTGAGAGATTGCAGAACTTCTTGTTTTCAAAATGAAGAATGGTTGGATGAACAGAGAACAGCATGAGAGTTATTATCACCATTCCGAGCAGTCTGGGTGCAAGTACATCGATCCTTAGCTTCAGCCAGAGGAGCAGGTTGTTGGGGAAGTTGGTGACCTTCACACAGTAGAAGACATTGAGCCATGCGGCACACCAGAGGCTGACGTTGCTGAGAAATATCCAGAGAAATGTGCCAATATCTCGTCTATATGCACGCATATCGCTCTCTGCAGAGTTGCAGTACAGAATTTTATTTGTCAGCATGGTCAGCTGCAACATAATTCTGGAGGTGCTCAAACCGGTCAAGAGAAAGTCGCAAGGGGCCATCTTCCTGTTTTGGAGCCATCGGTGCCCATTCACAGCTATGATAAATCCATTCGCTAAAAAGGCAACAGCGGACTCAATTGCTAGAATGGTCTGCAAAGAGATAGCAAGTGGAGTAGTTATGCCCATTGCTGTTAATTTCTGCCAAAAATGCCTCAGTGGAAGAAGTATCAGCGTGTAATTCTCCTGGTCTCTTTTGGATCTCCAGCAGTGGAAACTCTGGAGACTTGGGCTTTTTAAAATGATGAAATCATGATGTGGAAACAATGCAAATCTCAGTAGGATTCAGTTACTAATGACAGAACCAGGTGTCATGTTGTTCAGGTACTGAGACTTCAATGAGCAACCAGTTTGGGGTGGGGTTGTTGTTTTTTTGTGTGTATAAATTTTACAGTGCTTGAAATCTAGGTAATTCTGTTTCACCAGAAGTAACCACTCAATTTCTGATAAGTTGGTCACATTCCTCCCCGTCGTTGTATTACGTTGTATTATGTTGTATTATGAAAAACAGCAGACAGTACATCGGAGGAAAGTTAGAGAGAGAGGGAGGGAGGGAGGGAGAGAATCTTGTCTTCTTGTATTCAAGGGGTGCAAGTCCACAGCCCTCTTCTCTTTATGTAGCACTTCGTTTGATGTGTAGAATGTGCATTAAGATTTCTTTCAGTCTTGGATTGGACAATATTAAGATCATGGTATGTGCTGAAGGGGCTGCAGAGAGCACAAACTCAAGAGCTAATCGGCCATTTGTGCCATAACTGACTAAACCGCCTACAGGAATGATTAAAGCAGCAAAGTACGTAATGTCAATGAGCAGAGAGAACAACGAAGACTTCATGACATTGAGACAGACCTGAGTGCTGAGGTCCTGAATGAGAGAGCCACTCTTTCTTAGATTCCTTCTGTGCCTCCAAAGAGAGATGAGCAAAACCATGGATGCCGCTACACTGAGGGTGAAACTCATGCATAAAGAACAGAAATGTAGAATTCTAAAAACAAAGAACTGGTCGTGGCAAACCTTGCTGAGACTGGCATTGTGTGTCAGAGTTCCTGAGAGATTGCAGGCCTTCTTGTTTTCAAAATGAAGAATGGTTGAAGGAACAGAGAAGAAGAGCATGAGAGCTATGATCACCATTCCAAGCAATCTGGGTGCAAGTACATTGATCCTTAGCTTCAGCCAGAGGAACAGGCGATGGGGGAGGTTGGTGACCTTCACACAGTAGAAAATGTTGAGCCATGTGGCACACCAGAGGCTAACTTGGCTGAAAAATAACCAGAAAAATGCGCCAATATCTCGTGTAAAAGTACCTGTATAGTTCTCCGGAAGGCTGTTGTACAGAATGTTATTTATCATGATGGTCAGCTGCAACAGAATTCTGGAGGTGCTCAAACTGGTCAGGAGGAAGTCGCAAGGGGCCATCTTCCTGTTTTGGAGCCATCGGTGCCCATTCACAACTATGATAAATCCATTTCCTAAAAAGGCTACAGCCGACTCAATTGCTAAAAAGGTCCGGAAAATGATAGCAAATGGAGTAGTTATGCCCATTGTTGTTACTCTCCACAAAAAAAGCCTGAATGGAAGAAGTATCAATGTGTAATTCTCCTGGTTTCTTTCGGATGTCCAGCAGTGGAAACTCTGGAGACTTGGGCTTTTTAAAATGATGAAATCATGATGTGGAAAAAATGCAAATCTCAGTAGGGTTCGGTTACTAATGAGAGAACCAGGTGTCATGATGTTCACGTACTGAGACTTCAATGAGCAACCATTCTCTATCAGTTTGGGGTGGTTTTTGTTGTTGTTGTGGGTATAAATTTTACAGTGCTTGGTAGTAATTCTGTTTCACCATAAGTAACCTCTCAATTTCTGATATTTTGGTTACATTCCTTCCTGTCGCTTGCAAAAACTAACAGAGTGGTCTTCTTGTCTCTTTCCGGTGGAGAGTATCCTGAAATTATCCCAAGTTCACCACAATGAGAACACTCACAACTTATGGACAAATTGCTTACAGACCTAGACTTTGTTTGTTAGGGGGTTGGACTCGATGGCCCTTGTGGTCTCTTCCAACTCTATGATTCTATGATTCTATGATTCTATGAAATATGACAATATCCTGAATGTCTTTATACAAAATGCAGCAGGCTATTAATATTTTCATATGTATTATGATACCAATATCAAATTTGTATAAGAATGTATGAGTTAGGGTATTTTTCGTATAATGCGTATATTCATGTTTCGTTTCTTTCAACACATTCTTGTGCCTTTTATTTTTATTTTCTTCTTTGAATCACTTTTTTCTTTATAATTGAAAGTTTTTCAATAAAATGTTAATATCAAAAGTCCCCCCACTGTGATTTTATCTTGCTGTCCCCTTAATGTGAGCCTCCTACTCATTTGATCTTGTTTAACAACTCTTATCATATTCGCAATCACAGTATTTTTCAAAATTGGGATAAAATAGGAATTGTAGCTCTCTTCATCCTCACCTCGCCAATACCCTCCCTCTTTGTTCTGCCAGTTTCTTCAGTCTCCATTGGGCAAATTGTGCACTAAATATTACTCAACATATGTGCCCCTCCTATTCACACCTTTTGTCTCCACGGTGGCTAATGTTTTTGCTACAATGATGTTCCTGGGCTGCCATGTTAAGTGTGAAACAGCCTTCAACCCCATGGATAGGAAATGCTACTGAACTACTGTAGAAGAGCAGATGGGTCAATGAAGTATTTGTGAGATGTTGGGGTTGCCTCATGGGCAGGCATTTGAGCTGAGCCATAGTAGAAGCAGTAGTAGTAGTAGCAGCAGCAGCAGCAGCAGTAATCATTATCATCATCATCAGTTTCTTATATCCTGCCCTTCTCATTAGGTTGCCCCAGCCACTCTGAATGGCTTCCCTTGACAGAGGAAAAGAAAAACTCATTGAGCATTAAAAGCTTCCCAAAACAGGGCTACCTTCAGATGTCTACAAAAAGTTATATAGTTCTTTTCTCTTCAACATCAGTTGGGAGGATGTTCCACAGGGTGGGTGCGACTACCATAAAGGCCTTCTGCCTGGTTCATTTTAATTTCACTTCTTGCAGTGAGGAAGATGCCTTTGCTACATGTAGGTAGTGGATGGAGAGACAGGGAAGGGAAGACCTCCCTGAGTGAGAGAAGAGGAGAAGAAAGGAGAGCTCCTAGGTCAGAGCTGGGAGGGTCCATCACGATCTGTGTAAGACAAGAGTTAAGACCTACTTTTGAGAGGAATCCATATTTTCTTTTCTTTATTTTTCTCTGTTTTTCTTTTTACATAGATACCTTTTTATGTTATCGTATTATGAAGATCTTATTGTTATTATTTTTAAAAAAGGAGCAGCAGACAGTACATCTGAGGCTGAGGGGGGGGGGGAGGGAGAATCTTGTCTTCTTGGAGTCAAGGGAAGCATATCCACAGCCCTCTTCTCTTTATTTAGCCCTTTGTCTGATGTGTAGAATGTGCATTAAGATTTCTTTCAGTTTGGGATTGGACAATATTAAGCTCATGGTATGTGCTGAAGGGACTGCAGACAGCACAATATCAGAAACTAATTGGCCATTTGTGCCATTCCTGTACAGACTAAACATAGGAATGATTAAAGAAACAAAATAAGTAACGTTGAAGAACAGAGAGAACAGCAAAGACTTCATGACATTGAGATAGACCTGAGTGCTGAGGTCCTTAATGGCAGAGCCACTCTTTTTCATATTCTTTCTGTGCCTCCAAAGGGAGATGAGTAAAACCATGGATGCCATTACACTGAGAATGAAACTCATGCATAAAGAACATAACTGTAGAGTTCTAAAAACAAAGAATGGGTTGTGGCAAACCATGCTGAGACTGGAATTCCATGTCAGAGTTCCTGAGAGATTGCAGGCCTTCTTGTTTTCAAAATGAAGAATGGTTGGATGAACAGAGAAGAGCATGAGAGCTATGATCACCATTCCGAACAGTCTGGGTCCAAGTACATCGATCCTTAGCTTCAGCCAGAGGAACAGGTGATGGGGGAAGTTGGTGACCTTCACACAGTAGAAGATATTGAGCCATGTGGCACACCAGAGGCTGACATGGCTGAGAAACAGCCACAGAAATGTGCAAATCTCATCATAAATACGCATATAGCTCAATGGAGAGTTGTAGTACAGAAGGGAACTCACCATGGCCGTCAACTGCAAGAGAATTCTGGAGATGCTCAAACTGGTCAAGAGGAAGTCGCAAGGGGCCATCTTCCAGTTTTGGAGCCATCGGTGTCCTTTCACAGCTATGATAAATCCATTTCCTAAAAAGGCAATGGCGGACTCAATTGCTAAAATGGTCTGGAAAAAGATACCAAATGGAGTAGTTATGCCCATTGTTGTTACTCTTCCACAAGAAAAGAAGTATCAGAGTGTAATTCTCCTGGTCTCTTTTGGATGTCCAGCAGTGGAAACTGACTTGGGCTTTTTAAAATGATGAGATCATGGTGCAGAAAGAAATGCAAATCTCAGAAGGATTCTGTTACTAATGACTGCGCCCCCACCATGCAAATAATCTGCAGGGCAGCCTTTTGGTCTTCTGCCTGCCCATCACCTCCTCCTTCCTTGCCCCCCATTCCCTCGCTTGTTTGCCTTCCTTCTTCCCCCACCCACCTGCTGCTTCATTTTTGCCTTTGGTGCCTCCTCAACTCGGATCCATATTTATCTATTGCCTTTATACTCTTCCTGTTAATCCCATGAGCTCAAGGTGGTGTCCATATCTTCTACCCCTTATCATTTAATTCCCACAACATTCCTGTGAGGTAGGTTTAGGCAGAGAGAGCGAGAGCGAGAGATTATCCCAAGGTCACCTAATGAGCTTCACGGCTAAGTGGGGATTTTAGCCCTGTTCTCCCAGGCCTACGTCCATCACTCCAGCCACTACCCAACATTGACTCTTTGGTGTCACGTCACCCCTGATCATTGGCCATGCTGCCTGGGGGCTTTTGAGTGCTTGGTGTACAAAAGGGGCAAAGGTCCTAGTCAGCTTGCATGGTGTGGGGGGCAAGGACGATGCTGACACATGTTGTGGTTCACCTCAGATACAAAAAAATGTCCTGGGCTGGTCCTGAGGATACATATCTATGTATGCAATTCCCCAAACTGATTCTGAATGATGATTGCAATCAGAATTTGGGAACCTCAGCTATTAAACAGTTTCCTTGTGTGAAGCCAGCTGCCGCTGTTCCCAACTATGCTCAGTCCATTTCCTCTAGGAAAGTCAATGGGCACAGTTCCAAAAATGATCAGAGAAATAGTATGGAGGGGGTAGTGTAATTTGGGGGTATAAGGGTATTAGACTAGTTTTCTAATATCTGTCTGAGGGGGAATCTGTGGGTGTATAATAGGTTGTCCTACAAAAAGAGAGGTTGGGTTGGAGGGAGAGGGAGATGCAAATCTTAATAGCTTTCTCTTACAAATGACACAGCCATGCATCATGTTGTCTGTATATGCCAAGGACCATATTGCAATTTGCATGGTGACATTGACAGTAATTATTTATTTCCTTCTGTCACAATGGTATTTACCAAGCCCTGATCACTGGTTACTGACTCAGATATTAGATTTAAAATGTATGTTTTATGAAAATCACCTGAGCCATATTCTGCGTAATGATCTGATTTTGTGTGTGTTGTTGTTGCTGTATCATTTTATGTAGGCAGCAAACCAATGTAAGAAAAGAAAAGAAAAAAGCCTTCTTCTACAGCTTTAAGACACAACACCTTACTTAACCAAGAACCTCTGATGTGAAGACACAGAAGGCAAATAATCATGGAACTTTGGAGTGTCAGGCATAGCCCTACTGGCTTTAGCCCAAACGTAGCAGAGTTTTCCTGCACAGCGAAGAAGCTAGTTGCGGCAGTAATGACTAGTCAGCTAGACTCAGAATAACTATTTACAGGATTTATTAAAAAGGAGAAAATAAAACCAGCAGAGTTTCTGCATACAAGTAAAAGTAAAATAAACCCTCTCTTTCTCTCTCTCAAAACCATACACAGCACTTCTACTCCTAACAACACCTCACCTCAAACTGAGCTAGCAATCCCTTGATAACAGAGCAGAGTGCTGGTCGTTAACCAATCAGAGTAGTTTCTAGGTCAAGCAGACCTGGGCTTTCTGCCAAGAGTAAATTGACACCAGCTTGAGTTAATTGTGCGAAGCTAGAATCTGCAAGTTTCCCACGAGAACCAATTAACAGAAACTGAACACCCCCTCACAGATTCTGCTGAACAATTAACACCAAATACACCTATGTAGGAGATCATTTTTCCAGCAAACCTAAACCCTTGCACATTCGCTTGTTCTTTATCTTTGCCAATGGTTTAGTTAACACATCTGCTACATTTTCTTCACTTGATACATAAGTACAGGTGATTACATTGTCTTGTACACAGCAACGTACATTTTGGTATTTTACAGAGATATGCTTGGAACGCGATTTAAAACCCTCTGTTTTACTTAAGGTTATACAAGCTTGATTATCAATGTAAACTTGTACTGGTTCTCCACAATTTACATTTAAATCTGCTAACAAATGCTTGAAATAAATCACCTCGTTGCACAATTCACTCAATGCGGCGTACTCCGATTCCGTTGATGACACACTTACAACGTCTTGCTTGCGTGACCGCCAGCTGATTAAAGCTCCACCGACCATTATGACTAGTCCTGTGACAGATTTTCTATCCGGCAAATTTCCCCAGTCACTATCACAGTAGCAACTCAACATTTCATCCTCTGAAGAATTTAATTGTAACATATAGCCAATTGTCTGTTTGAGATATCTCAGAACTTGTTTTACCCCTTTCCAGGCATTTAGTGTGGGTTTTGAGACCAATCTACTTAATATGCCTACTGCATAACTAATATCAGGTCTGGACCACTGTGCTAGATACAATAAACTTCCAATTACAGAATGATATACATCAGGATGTTCAAATTCAGGACTCTCATCTGTATGAAGTGTTTTTATGAAACCTGGATCCATAGGCACCACTGCCCCTTTGCAATCCTGCATCCTGTATGTAGTCAGTAGTTGTTTGACTTTGTTCTGCTGACTAATTAGACAGCTGCCATCTTGGGCCCAGCACACTTCCAACCCTAGATATGTCCTAACCGGGCCTAAGTCTTTCACTTTGAACTTACTGGACAATTGTTTGGCAAACCTTTTAGTTTGTTTACCCACCTGCAGCCTACAATCTTTGCCCCCTCAGGCGCTGCTACTGGTGTAAAGACCTTGTGCTCATTCAGAGAGGACATCTCTTCCTCCATTGCCTGTTTCCAGAGCTCTGCCTCCTCTTTTGGTAACTTTAACACCTCCTGAAAACTCTTGGGTTCTGCGATCACACTAAACACATTTGCAGTATCTGGGGAAAAACGCACCGGAGGCACTCCTTTGTTTTGTCTTTTAGATCTTCTGGGAGAAAATTTTTCTTCTGACCCACTTTCCTCCTCAGAACTACGACCTCTCTTTTGTTGCTTAGCAACTGGTCTTTGGCTAACACCACTTTCTTGAGAGCTCTTATCTGAACTTTCCTCCCCCTCAGACTCTGATTCTCTATGTTTACCTTCAGAGTCATGAAGCTCCTGGGAAGGTTCAAACCAAACCTCAGTATTGGCATGTAGTCTCTCCCAGCCACTATGTTCACAAAAACTGGCATTCCTGGAGATCACAATGCCATTTGTCCCTTCAGCAAAGCGGAAACCTTTTCCCAGCTCCTGGTAACCCACAAACACTAACTGTTTGGTCTTAGGATCTCCCTTCTTCCTCATTTGTTTTGGAATTAATACGCAGGCTTTTGATCCAAACACATGCAAATGGTCAATTTTGGGTTTTTTCTGAAACAATTTAAAGTACGGGGTTGTACCTATTGTTTGATGAAAGAGCCTATTTTGGAGATAACACGCGGTGAGCATGCTCTCCCCCCAATAAGACATGGGCAAATCAGCATCCTCAAGCATGGCAAACATCATATCTTGTAAAGATCTGTTTTTCCGCTCTGCAACGCCATTCTCCTCTGGGGAAAAAACGTTCGTTTTTCTATGCCCAATGCCACGCTTTTGTAACCAATCTTTAAAGGCATTTGACATAAATTCACCACCTCTGTCCGTCTGTATCCTTTTAAGTTTCGTGGACAGAAATCTTTCCACAGATGCCACCCAGCCTTTAAACTTAGTGAACACATCACCCTTATTCTTCATGGGAAAAACCCAAGAATAACGTGTGGCGTCATCCACAATTGTTAGTGAAAAGCGCGATCCACCCCTGCTTACAGCAAATGGACCAATTACGTCCATGTGAACCAGCTGTAGCGGTGACTCACTAACTCTGTCACTTCTGGGGTAAGAGACTCTGTGGGTTTTAACCTTTTTACACACATTACAATCAAGGTACTTGTTACAACTCTTTAAATTACCCCCATCAGCCAATTCAGACATTTTTAGTACACTTTTCCAGCAAGCATGCCCCATTTTCCTATGCAATAAGTGCACACAGTTGTCATGTATAGCTTTGTTATTCACTGCAGGCTGAGATTTACTGACTACTGCTGCAACTTGAGATCCTGCTTTAAGCCAAAACAAGCCTCCCTCTGACTTAGCAGTGCCTAAAATCTCACCAGCCTTCTTAATGATGCAACTGTCTCCTTCAAAATGCACTTTAAACCCAGCTTTTAGCAAACAATCTACAGACATCAGATTGCTCCTTAATGAAGGCACACAAAGTACATTTTGCAGGCATTCACGAAGACAAGGAACAAAAACTGCACCCCCCGAAATCACTTCGGAAGTACTTCCGTCTGCTAGAGCCACCTGGCTGCGCTGTGCTGAGTTCTTGGAAACAAACAATTCATCTGAATTTACTATGTGGCGAGATGCTCCCGAATCGACCACCCAGACCGCTTGTTTCTCATCAGCAATCTTGACCTCGCCGGTCACCAGCTGAGCCGACTGTTTTCGTTTGAAGAATTTCTTTTTACGCTGCTGCTGCTGCTGCTGCTGATCTCGTCTCTGCTCCTGCACCGGCAACTGAGACTTGACCAACTCCGGACATTGTCGTTTTAGATGCGCTGAAGACCCACATTGGAAACAACGCCTAACAGCAAACGCTGACTCCTCACCGGTATGCTGCTCTTGCTTCACCTCTGGCACGGCATGAGAACTCCTTCCAAACCGCCCGCCTGTAGAAGCCTCTGCAGCCAGCGACCTTTCTTGCCTCTTCTGCCATTCTTCAATCAAACGCCCAGTAACGTAACTGACTGATAAATCATGCTCCTGCATGCCTTCTAGAGACAAAACTAAATTATCCCAGCTTTCCGGGAGAGAACTCAAAATAATAGCCACCTTCTCCTGCTGGTCTAACGCACAGTCTCTTTCCTGTAGTGCAGCAAACTTTAACTGTAAACTGTGTAGGTGTTCCTGCATTGTAACCCCAGGCTGTAACATTGCCTTGTACAATGCCTTGCGAATGAACAGCTTGGAAACCGCTGTCTCACGCACATGGAGTTCTTTAAGTGCTTGCCACACACCTCTAGCTGTCTTGATTCCCCTCACATACGGCAACTGGGAATCTTCCAGCCCCAAGACAATTGTGGCCCTTGCTCTTTGGTCGTTATCGAGGTCTTCATCATCAGGCTTCGCAGGAAACTTACTCACCACTTGCCAGAGACGATCCCTCTGCAGCACTGCCTGCATGCGTTCCGACCACAGCAAGTAATTGGAGTCATTCAGACGCTCAAAAGCCATCTGAACTGGTTGTGAGGCCATCTTGAGAGCGATGTCCCTGGAACCCGGAACCAGCTACTCACGACCACCGAGAGAGAAAACAGGAACCACAGCACCCAGCACTCACACGCTGCAGCTGTTGTCCTTGTGTCCACTGCGTCACCAGCTCACCACGGTCAGGAACCAGCCAGAGTCCATCTGCTGCACCAGCAGGAACAACAACTTCTGGAACTACTGGAACCAACGCCGTTGATGCTGACACCACCGCAACTCAGGCTGGCAGCACAATGCCCATAACCTCATGGAACTTTGGAGTGTCAGGCATAGCCCTACTGGCTTTAGCCCAAACGTAGCAGAGTTTTCCTGCACAGCGAAGAAGCTAGTTGCGGCAGTAATGACTAGTCAGCTAGACTCAGAATAACTATTTACAGGATTTATTAAAAAGGAGAAAATAAAACCAGCAGAGTTTCTGCATACAAGTAAAAGTAAAATAAACCCTCTCTTTCTCTCTCTCAAAACCATACACAGCACTTCTACTCCTAACAACACCTCACCTCAAACTGAGCTAGCAATCCCTTGATAACAGAGCAGAGTGCTGGTCGTTAACCAATCAGAGTAGTTTCTAGGTCAAGCAGACCTGGGCTTTCTGCCAAGAGTAAATTGACACCAGCTTGAGTTAATTGTGCGAAGCTAGAATCTGCAAGTTTCCCACGAGAACCAATTAACAGAAACTGAACAATAGGCTTATTCCTGTGGACTGTATATCGTAACCTGCTTTGGGACTTTGAAGTGAAGAATAGGTAAGAAAGATAAGAAGTAAGAAGTAAAAATAAGAAATAAGAAATAAAATAAACAAAATGAAATGAAATAAAAAATATGACTGTGAATTGTCCTCTTATGTGGTTCCATCAACCACAGTCAGCACTTGGATCAGAGGTTCTACATCCCCCCTTTTTTTAAATCAAGGTTTTTTCCACACCCTGAAAGAGTTAAGGCTTTATGAACATTCAAAGTGAATATTCACAAGCCTCCAAGGAACCTTTTGCTTCCCCTACTCCAGGCCAAGGAAACTTACCCTGCGGCATGTGGTACAAATCACTCTCAGCTCCTGGCAGAATGTCTGTTCCCACGGGAAACTGGGACTCCGACTTCCGGTTTTTACTGCGACCGGGACAGGTGCGCTCTGCAGACTCTCTAGAGCAAGAGCAGTTGTTGTTGGAGGTTTTGGGGCACACCACTTAAGGTAACCCAGCGGCTAATGAGAGAATGGGGTGTCCGCAACACGTACAATAAATGGCTGCAAATGGCAGAAATGGTAGCCTATTCTGCAAACCGAACCAATTGCACGGTCTGCACTCTGGGACCTACAGATGCTTTGGGAGGAATACCCCTCCTCCCTGTGCCTTGGAATGAGTCCTCAGTTACGGCCCCGATTTTGGGTTCCGCCGGATTTTGTGCCGCATTACATTTGATGGGAGGAGCCTGCTGCTTTAACATCTCTGACCATGGTGAAGCTATTTGACACCTGGCAGCAGAAATAGAAAAAGTAGCCCATGTTGTTGTCCCAACCTGGAACGGATGGGACATGTCTTGGTTGACTGAGTGGCTTGCGAACCTTGGGTGGCTTAGAGGACTTTTAATGATGTTAATAGGCCCCTTGCTAATCTTGCTTCTTTTCTGCACCCGTATACCCTGCTTAATGCAATGCCTGCAAAATATGATACGTAAAAGATGTCACGAATGATTCGGCCCCAGATTATAGCACTGACATGAGAATACCAACCAGTGCCTTGGGACGAGCTGTAAGGCTGTCCAAAAGAAGAGGGGGGAATGAAGGAATGGGTTTCTGTGCAGTCAGTTTGAAACGGGACCCCAAATCCACCTTTTTTTCCTTTTCCAAGCGAGCATTTCTAAAATGCTTTAACTTGAGCTCTTGAGCCAAAACCCAGCTGTATAAACAAGTGCTCAAAGCTCTCTCCCTTATCAGTCCATGAAGGCTGGTAATGACGGATGGCCTTGTCCATTCCAAAGTGGAACAGGGATGACATGTCTAGGTCTTATCTTACGTCCTGACCACACTCTGAGGCACAGACCTAGTCCGGGAACAGCGCCAGAGTATGTTCTTGGAGTTGGTGACCTCTTGTTCCAAGATAAGAATATAGGATCAGGAATAACCTTTTATGGTCAGGATTACAGGAAGGAAAACCCTTTTATGGTTAAGAGTACCGGAGCAGTAACATCTGTGATGTCAACCTGCGTGTATAAGCTGACGTGGTTAGATTCCTGGGGAAGGGGGAGAGGGTGCCTGGAGGATATATATACTGCATGAAATCTCTCATTTCTTTGGACTTGCTGTGGACTGACCATGCAAGTGCCTTTCTGCTGTTCCGGAGAGCAGAAATAAAGAACTCTTTCTCTGAACCAACCCTCGGTGTCATTTGACTTCCTTCCTCCGTCCAGGAGCAATGCAGAGCCCACCAATCAGTAAAGTCTAATAAGGCTACACTGCCTCTTGCACTCTGCTTGTCACTTAATTTCTCTCTCTGCTTCTCGCCCACATTGCTTCCTAACTCTATTACTTCATTCCTAACTTCCATTCTATACTCTAACCTTTCCTAACATGCTAAAACACTGGAGTTGTCTTTTACACAAAACCCTTCATTGAGGGTATATGCTGAAAGCCTCCCAGAGTGGTTGGGGCAACCCAGTCAGATGGGCGGGGTATTATTATTATTATTAAACACACTCATTTGCAAATGGGATTTTTTTTATTATTCTTTGTGTAGCTCTACCCCAGACTAACACATCAAATGAAAATTATCTAACTTAATGAGCTTTTACACTTGGTTAAATAAAGGATTAACAAGGTCCAGCACATGGCTTAGATACACATTGGGTCTGACTTAAATACACACATGAGTCGAGGTATCACCTCCAAGGAAATTAGCCTTGATGCCCCAAAACTTCATTTAACCCATAAACTTAAAGGGACGTAGGTAGCACTGTCGTCTAAACCATTGAGCCTCTTGGGCTTGTTGATCATAAGGTCGGCAGTTTGAATCTGCATGACGGGGTGAGCTCCGGTTGCTCTGTCCCAACTGCTGCCAACCTAGCAGTTCGGAAGCATACCAGTGTGAGTAGATAAATAGGTACCATTGCAGTGGGAAAGTAAGCGGTGTTTCTGTGCACTCTGGCACTCATCATGGTGTTCCGTGCGCCAGAAGCAGTTTAGTGATGCTGGCCGCATGACCCAGAAAAAGCTGTCAGCAGACAAACGTCGGCTCCCTTGGCCTGATTACCTTTACCATTACCAAATCCATAAACATATAACAGGGTAATATTTCAGTGGCAGAGAATGGCTTTGTACTTGGAAGATCTCAGGTTCAATCCCTATCATCACCAGTAAAAAACAAACAAAAAAAAACCCCCACAACTCAAGCTTCACAGATAGCAGAGTCTTTGCTTCAAACCTTGCAGAGACACTGCCAGAAAGAGTCAACCACGGTGGACCTGCTGGACTATTAGTAGAAGGTAGCATCTCATGTTTGCCTGAGGATCAACAAGGTCTTCTGCACCTTTGGAAAATTTTAATCAAGGCCTCTTTCACATCTCTATTCTTCAGACTCTATATAATTGGATTAAACAACGAATGACAATATTATAAAACAGAGAGATCACTTTGTCCTGACCAGGGGAGTGGCTCGACTCAGGTCTCATGTACATTAATATGGCGCTCGCCATAGAAAATCACCACCACTGATACATGAGATACAGAAGTAGAGAATGCTTTGTGCTGTCCTTGGCAGGTTGAATTTCTCAGATCCTGAGAAGCCAGGACGAGGATGTAAGTCATCGAGATAAAGGAGATGGGGATAAGCAAGGTGAAAATGCATCCCACCGAAGTGACCTTTTCAACTACCTTGGTATCGGCACAGGCCAACTTCAGCAATGCTGACATTTCACTCTGTTTAAGACAAGGGTTAAGATCTACTTTTGAGAGAACTCTGCATTTTCTTTTCTTTATTTTTCTGTTTCTCTTTTTACTTAGATTCCATTTTCATGTTATTGTATTATGAAATACAGCAGACAGTACATCTGAGGCAAGTTTTATATAGAGAGAGGGAGGGAAGGAGGGAGAGAATCTTGTCTTCTTGGATGCAAGAGATGCGTGTCACAGCCCTCTTTTTATTTAGCCCTTTGTCTGATGTGTAGAATGTGCATTAAGATTTCTTTCAGTTTGGGATTGGACAATATTAGGATCATGGTATGTGCTGAAGGGACTGCAGACAGCACAATATCAATAACTAATTGGCTATTTGTGCCATACCAGCCCAAATTTGCCGTAGGAATGATTACAGCAGCAAAATAGGTTATACCAAAGAACAGAGAGAACAACAAAGACTTCATGACGTTGAGGTAGACCTGAGTGCTGAGGTCCTTAATGACAGAGCCACTCTTTTTCATATTCTTTCTGTGCCTCCAAAGAGAGACGAGTAAAACCATGGATGCCATTACGCTGAGGATGAAACTCATGCATAAAAAACATATATGTAGAGTTCTAAAAAGGAAGTACGGGTCGTGGCAAACCTTGTTGAGACTGGCATTCCATGCCAGAGTTCCTGAGAGATTGCAGAGCTTCTTGTTTTCAAAATAAAGAATGGTTGGATGAACAGAGAAGAGCATGAGAGCTATTACCACCATTCCGAGCAGCCTAGGTCCAAGTACATCAATCCTTAGTTTCAGCCAGAGGAACAGGTGATGGGGGAAGTTGGTGACCTTCACACAGTAGAAAATGTTGAGCCATGTGGCACACCAGAGGCTAACATTGCTGAAAAATAACCAGAAAAATGTGCCAATCTCCTGTGTAAAACTACCTGTATAGTTCTCTGGAAGGCTGTAGTACAGAATATTATTTATCATGATGGTCAGCTGCACTATAATTCTGGAGGTGCTCAAACTGGTCAAGAGGAAGTCGCAAGGGGCCATCTTCCAGTTTTGGAGCCATCGGTGCCCATTCACAACTAGGATAAATCCATTTGCTAAAAAGGCAACAGTGGACTCAATTGCAAAAAAGGTCTGGAAAAAGATACCAAATGGAGTAGTTATGCCCATTGTTGTTACTTTCTGCCAAAAATGCCTGAGTGGAAGAAGTATCAGCGTGTAATTCTCCTGGTTTCTTTCAGATGTCCAGCAATGGAAACTGACTTGGGCTTTTTAAAATGAGGAGATCATGGTGTGGAAAGAAATGCAAATCTCAGAAGGATTCTGTTACTAATGACAGCACCCCCACCATGCAAATAATCTGCAGGGCAGCCTTTTGGTCTTCTGCCTGCCCATCACCTCCTCCTTCCTTGCCCCCCATTCCCTCGCTTGTTTGCCTTCCATCTTCCCCCACCCACGTGCTGCTTCATTTTTGCCTTTGGTGCCTCCTCCACTCGGATCCATATTTATCTATTGCCTTTATACTCTTCCTGTTAATCCCAGGAGCTCAAGGTGGTTTCCATATCTTCTACCCCTTATCATTTAATCCCCACAACATTCCTGTGAGGTAGGTTTAGGCAGAGAGAGAGAGAGGGAGAGAGAGGGAGAGATATTATCCCAAGGTCACCCAATGAGTTTCATGGCTAAGTGGGGATTTTAGCCCTGGTCTCCTAGGCCCATGTCCATCACTCCAGCCACTACCCAACATTGACTGTTTGGTGTCACATCATCCCTGATCATTGGCCATGCTGCCTGGGGGCTGTTGAGTGCTTGGTGTACAAAAGGGGCAAAGGTCCTACTCAGCTTGCATGGTGTGGGGGGCAAGGACGATGCTGACACATGTTGTGGTTCACCTCAGATGCAAAAATGTCCTGGCCTGGCCCTGAGGATACATAGCTATGCATGCAATTCCCCAAACTGATTCTGAATTATGATTGTGATCAAAATTTGGGAACCTCAGCTATTAAACAGTTTCCTTGTGTGAAGCCAGCTGCCGCTGTTCCCAACTATGCTCAGTCCATTTCCTCTAGGAAAGTCAATGGGCACAGTTCCAAAAGTGATCAGAGAAATAGTATGGAGGGGGTAGTGTAATTTGGGGGTATAAGGGTATTAGACTAGTTTTCTAATATCTGTCTGAGAGGGAATCTGTGGGTTTATAATCGGTTGTCCTACAAAAAGAGAGGTTGGGTGGGGGGAAGAGAGATGCAAATCTTAATAGCTTTCTCTTACAAATGACACAGCCATGCATCATGTTGTCTGTATATGCCAAGGACCATATTGCAATTTGCATGGTGACATTGACTGTAATTATTTATCACCTTCTGACACAGTCGGATTTACCAAGCCCTGATCACTGGGTACTGACTCAGATAATAGATTTAAAATGTATGTTTTATGAAGATCACCTGAGTGATATTTTTGTGTTGTTGTTGTATCATTTTATGTAGGCACCAAACATTGTAAAAAAACAAAACAAAAAACAAGCCTTCTTCTACAACTCTAACACCAACACACTACTTAAACAAGAACCTCTGATGTGAAGACACAGAAGGCAAACAAACAATAGGCTTATTCCTGTGGACTGTATATCGTAACCTGCTTTGGGACTTTGTGGGGAAGGACAGGTAAGAAAGTAAAGAAATAAGAAATAAGAAAAGAAAAGAAAAGAAAAAAGAAAATGACTGTATATTTTCTTTTTATGTGGTACCATCAACCACAATCAGCACTTCGATCAGAGGTTCTACATTGGTTTTTTCTTTTTTTTTAAATCAAGTTTATTTCTACACCCTGAAAGAAGTTAAGGCTTTATGAATATTCAAAGTGAATATTCATAAGCCTCCAAGGAGCCTTTTGCTTCCCCTACTCCAGGCCAAGGAAACTTACCTTTTGGCATATGGTGGGGAGCACTCTCAACTCCTGGCAGAGTGTCTGTTCCCACTGGAGACTGGGAATGCAACTACCAGCTCCAGAATACCCCAGAGGAAAACTGAGAATATGCAATTCCATTCCATTCTCTGAGAGATAATCCACCATAGAGCAGGAACTGGCACACTGGGCATTAGTTCCCTGCTAGAAATTCTTGGACTTGTGGCCTCAGTCCCCAGTGAGAAATGATGCTCAGCTGTGGGCTGTGAGTGCCTCCTGCCACTTCTGCCTTTGTCCCAAGGCATGTTTCTTCACCTTGGGGTGGGAGAAGGGAGAGGAAGGGACAGTTTGCAGGACTGGGGAAAGACACAACACTCAGAAATAAGAAAGAACAATGGCAATTAAAGTAAGAGACCAAGTGTGGTGAAGTGGTCGGAGTGACAGACGAGGACTTGGGAGACCAGGTTTCAGATCCCCACTCAGCTGCGAAGCTCATTTGGTGACCTTTGGCCAGTCACTGCCTCTCAGCCTAAGCTACCTCATAAGATTGTTGTGGGGATTAAATGAGGATGGGAAGAAAACCATGTATGTCCCCTGCTCAGAGTGTGAAAGAAGGCTCAGGACAAGCAGAAAATGTCTCAGATCCATGTTTTCTAGATGTGAGACAAGCAAAGTGTGGACGAGCCCTGAGTGAGGTCCTGGCCCTAACTTACAATTTCTTAAGCTATGTTCTTGTTTGGTTCCGCATGCAGGTCAAAGAAAGGGGCTGTTACAGGGCACCCCAATCACCGAGCAGTGTGAGATTGCAGGGGTACCAGGTTCACTTTCACCCAAGGTCTGTGTTTCCTTTTCGAATGAGGCACAGCAGAGACTGTAGTGTCTTTATGATATATGGTTTATTTACACATATATACACAGCATTACAATCCAGGATTGTCTTATCTCCTCCAGGAGCGAAGCATTGATTTCAACCAACCCTATATATTTCTTCTGCCTCCTGCACTCTGCTTTTCACTTAATTTCTCTCTCTGCTTCTCACCCACATTGCTTCCTAACTCTATTACTTAATTCCTAACTTCCATTCTAAACTCTAACCTTTCCTAACACACTAAAACACTGGAGTTGTCTTTTACACAAAACCCTTCATTGGGGGTATGTACTGGAAGCCTCCCAGAGAGGTTCAGGCAACCCAGTCAGATGGGTGTTGTTGTTGTTGTTGCGGTTGTTGTTGTGAAACACACACATTTGCAAATGGGATTGTTTTATTATCATTTGTGTCGCTTAAATGGCTCTACCCCAGACTAACACATCAAATGAAAATTATCTAACTTAATGAGCTTTTACACTTGGTCAAATAAAGGATTAACAAGGTCCAGCACATGGCTTAGATACACATTGGGTCTGACTTAAATACACACATGAGTCAAGCTATCAGCTCCAAGGAAATTAGCTTTGATGCCCCAAAAACTTCATTTAACCCATAAACTTAAAGGGACGTAGGTAGCACTGTCATCTAAACCACCAAACCTCTTGGACTTGTTAAGGTCTGCAATTCGAATCTGCATGGTGGGGTGAGCTCTGGTTGCTTTGTCCCAACTGCTGCCAACCTAGCAGTTCAGAAGCATACCAGTGTGAGTAGATAAATAGGTACCACTGCGGTGGGAAAGTAAGTGGTGTTTCCGTGCACTCTGGCACTCGTCATGGTGTTCCATGCGCCAGAAGCTGTTTAGTCATGCTGGCCACATGGCAAAGAAAAAACTGTCTGAAAACAAACGCCAGCTCCCTTGGCCTGATTTCCTTTACCATTACCAAATCCATAAACCTATAACAGGGTCATATTTCAGTGGCAGAGAAAAGGCTTTGTACTTGGAAGATCTTAGGTTCAATCCCTATCATCCGTAAAACAAAAACAAAAACCCACAACACAAGCTTCACAAATAGGAGAGTCTTTGCCTGAAACCTTGCAGAGACACTGCCAGAAAGAGACAACCACAGTGGACCTGCTGGACTATTAGTAGAAGGTAGCATCTCATGTATGCCTGTGGATCAACAAGGTCTTCTGCACCTTTGGAGAATTTTAATCAAGGCCTCTTTCACATCTCTATTCTTCAGACTTTATATAATTGGATTAAACAAGGGAATGACAATGTTATAAAACAAAGAGATTGCTTTGTCCTGACCAGGGGAGTGGCTCCGCTCAGGCCTCATGTACATTAATATGGCGCTGCCATAGAAAAGCACCACCACTGATACATGAGAGACACAAGCAGAGAATGTTTTGAGCTGCCCTTGTCAGGTTGAATTTCCCAGGTCCTGGGAAGCCAGGACGTGGATGTAAGTGATCGAGATAAAGGAGTTGGGGACAAGCAAGGTGAAAATGCATCCCACCGAAGTGACCTTTTCAACAACCTTGGTATTGGCACAGGCCAACTTCAGCAATGCTGACATTTCCCTCTGTTTAAGACAAGGGTCAAGATCTACTTTTTGAGAGAACTCTGCATTTTCTTTTCTTTCTTTTCCTGTTTTGGTTGACTGAGTGGCTTCTGAACCTTGGGTGGCTTAGAGGACTTTTAATGATGTTAATAGGCCCCTTGCTAATCTTGCTTCTTTTCTGCACCCGTATACCCTGCTTAATGCAATGCCTGCAAAATATGATGCATAAAACATGTCACGAATGATTCGGCCCCAGATTATAGCACTGACATGAGAATACCGGCCAATGCCTTGGGACGAGCCTGGGAGAGCTTCCAAGATGGCCACCGTGTAAGGTTCCTCCTTCCAGTTCTCTCCGACCTCTTCTCCTGACTTGGATTTTACAACCGTTGGAGTAAGCTATTTACTTTAGTTTTGCATTTTGCTAGACAAGTAATTGCTGGACTCTCCACTGGTGTGATGCCAGATTTTAACTAAGTTTGACGAAGGAGGATTGCTTTGGATTGATCTGGGTGGTGCCAAACTTGTGTGCTTCATAGAACAACAATCCTTCGGACCTGCACCTCTGGTACGAAGAGAAACTCCCCTGTTTAAGGTGAGGCCTTTGGGAGTTCCCCTTTCATCTGAGACCGACCCGCGGTGGGCCCTGCGATAAGCTTCGAAGGAGAAACTTATATTAGTCTTAGTCCTGGTGGGAGTAGGACTTCAAAGGAACGGTCTGTGTTGCTTACCGGTAGTCTCCTTATAGACCTAAATTGCCGGCTTGTGAGGGAGAAGGTGAAGACGCCGACTTTGAAATACTATCCCCCCCCCCCTTCTTGACATCTGAATTATGGGATATGGGAAACGCCTTAGAGATTCCGAGGAGATAGTCCCCGTTCCCTTTCCGAAATCAAAGCAAACAAGGGTTGAACCAGGTCACTTTAAAGATGGGAGTAATTTACTGGATTGCTCCTACACGGTAGAAACTCAGAACCGCTTCAACCCACTGATTGATTGCGCGTCAGCACTTAAAGACGAAGAGCAAATAATTCCACAAATAACAAGCGATGTGGCCAACAGTAAGAGTGTAGTCTCGCCTCAGAAGGAGGAATTGGTCCTTGGCACGGCCAATCATATGACATTTGAACAGTCCCATTTGATAATCAAAACCTTGCACTGTATATTCAAAAGACTAGATGATCTTTCGTCCCAGCTGCACAGCCTCCAACAAAAGCTAGTTACTACTTCCCCAGCGTCAGTCGGTGTAAAGTCCCTTGAAGAGAGGAAGGGGACGAGGAGTTTGTCCTTAAATAACAAACGTACTGACAAATTTAAATACAACCTTAACCTTCAATTAGGTCATCAATCCTTGATCTTAACTCCGAGGAAAGTGAGCCTAACTATACAAAATGGGGACCCAAGATGGAGAACTCTGGGTGGTGCTAAGGAACTCCTAAAGGTGCTTTTAAATATGGAAGCAACACAAATTGACCTCTGTGCAGTCCTCCCCCTTGTCCATCATCATAAATTCCAGAGAGTCCTGCTTGCGTTCCAATCCACAAAAATTCCCACTATCATATTACGAAAGAAAGCATTTTTGTTTCGCTGTGGGATAGCACCAACGAGAACCTTTATAGACCCTTCGCCTAAACCCCTATTGTTGGAGGCAATAACCAAAGAGGGCTCAAAATCTGCTAAACCCGATCCACCAGTGGACACCGGAGTGGGTCTTCTACCCCAGGAGAAGAGTTATGTGGCCTCCACTCCCCTAGCAAAGAACAACGACCAACCGAAAAGTGGCATGACACCACCAGAAGAGATCGAACTCATTGCCTCCTTTGCTGATTTACCAGTGGTGGAACAAAAAGAAATTATTAATAGACTGGAATCGCTTAAAACCCAACTTATGAGGAAACTCAGCACCAGAATACTCACGTACAGCGAACATGAAGAACCAGAAGAACCAGATCATATGGATCTCTCAATATCTAATGCTAAATGTATGTCGGCAATGGAGGATAACATTCAACCCCAAGAAGCAACTACCAGTCCTTCCCTCCAAGCAGAACAATCCTCTGTGCTCTTAATAGATTTACATGACCGTCCATTGAAAAACATACCTGAAGAATGCAGCACACAACAGGAAAAATCCCCTTCCACACATTCATCGATGCCAGACCTGGAACCTTCTTATAGCACTGACCAATCAAGAGAAGAGGTGCCTTTGCAAACCCTCCCAAAAAGCCCTCTCACCCAGCCTTATCCCTCTTTGCGGAATATTATGGATTCAACAACAAGACCAGTGACGGAACTGATTGAAGACCCAACAGGCCACATAAATCAAGTAGCCCAAAAGACCAGTAGCAGGCTACAGAGAGACCAAACTGACGAGATAGCTGGTCCATCCCGGGTGGCCCACCAAACTCTTTTGGAAAAGGGGTCCGCCCCTGTTCAAAGTCCTACTCCTAGTAGATCGAGGGGCCAAGCTCAACAGTCAGATGACCTTGTAAATCCCACTCAGCCTTTACGAGAGGTTTCTCATCAGAGGAAGATAACTGATTTCTTTATTGGCTCCCCTCTTCCCGCATTAAAGTTGAGCCAATTTTCCGAATGACAGTCAATTGGAGGAACGGGGAAACCCCAGCCTTCAATATTAAGTTGGAACATTGCTGGTTGGAAAAGCAAAAAATTAGATCCAGAATTCCAAAAATATATTAATTCCTTTCTTATCATACTATTACAAGAAACTTGGGTGGAGGAGGAAATTGAGTTAAATGGCTTTGAGTTTATATGTCTGCCTGCTAGCCCGTCAATGAATGGTGGCCACCCTAAAGGTGGCCTTACAATTGGTATCTCCCTCAAACTTCGGGCTAAACTTTCACTAGTGCATGCATTTCCGCCTTATGCTATTACCGGACTGATCTCTGGTGGAAACTTCACTTTATTGGTTACAAATGTCTATTTCCCTCCAGGAGGGTTAGCAGCTGATCTTACTTCTAGATGGGAATCCCTAGAGGATTTTTTACTTTCTTGTTATCTTAAGTATCCCAATGTCCCCTCCATTACTGGAGGCGATTTTAACGCTCGGATAGCATCAAATCAGGAGGCTCTTAAAAAGTCTAAGTGGTGGGTTGACCCCGGCGTTCAAACCTACGATCTAGTATACACCCCCAGTAGAATATCAAAGGATGTAAAAGTCAATAAGGCGGGAGTGATGCTCTATCAGATGACTCTACGCCTTAATTTAATCATATTAAATGGCAGGTGTCCTCCAGACATACCAGGAGAATTCACCCACCTGGGCTTAAAATCAAACAGTGTTCTCGACTATGTATTGGTTTCCCGGGATCTATTTTTGAATGTCACCTCTTTTAAAATTGATAATGCCCAATTTAGTGACCATCTTCCCCTGACAACCAAGTTATGTGTTGACTGGCAGTTGCTCGACCGCTCCCACCCAATCCCGGTGATTGTGGAGTCGTCCACTAAAATAAAGGGGACTAAATGGTCCCCTGCCCTCACTCATAGATATACGGATTTTATCCGAGAAAAGTTTCCTGGCGATCAGATGGACGTAGGAATAGTCTCGCGCGATCCTATTACCTGTATGAATTGTTTTTCTTGCCTGATAGACGTTTTAACTCGCTTTTTTACTTCTACAACCTATGGAGCTAAAAACGATTATTTTAAATTTGGCGCCCCTTGGTTCAACTCTGCTTGTAAACAAGCCAGACTCCATCTACATACATGGGAGCAGTTCCTGAGAAAATATTTCTCAGTGGCAGAAGCTCCGGCCACTCATTGGAGACCTTCTAATCCCCTTCCCGTCTGGCCTAATACCAACCCTGCTGAAATCCTAGAATTGATAGCTGAGCTGAAAACTGGTAAGGCCCCTGGGCCAGATTTGGTCCCTGTTGAGGCTATAAAGCTTCATTCTGCATGGTGGGCAGGGATTTTAGCTAAAACATTCGACGCAATAAATGCCACGGGCTTAATACCAGGAATGTGGAAGGAGGCCATTATAATTCCTATCTACAAAAAAGGCCCTCCCGGTGACCCAGGGAATTATCGGAATATCAGTCTGCTATCGTCCATTGGGAAAATATATGCCCGTTTTTTGCTGGCAAGGCTGATGAAGTGGTCAGTTGAGGCTGACCTGATTGGACATGAGCAAGCTGGATTTAGATTAAACCGATCCACAACAGACCAGGCAATTATTCTTTATCACTTAGCCCGGAAATACTCGACACCTCGACGGGGCCAACTCTGCGCAGCTTTCATAGATCTGAAAGCTGCGTTTGATAGTATTCCGAGGAAATTACTATGGGATAAACTTGCTTGTTGGGGAATAGATAGAAGGTTATTGTGGCTTATCTCCCAACTTCATGCCGGGTCCGTGGCCAGGGTGAGATTATCCCCTGCTGGAGATCTGACTAACCCAGTGCCAGTAAATAAGGGTGTACGCCAGGGTTGTATTTTAGCGCCTCTTCTTTTTAATTTATTTATCAGCGATATGAGGAACCCATTAGCCGACTCACAAAAATTTATCCACTCCCCTCGTATAGCAGATTACCGCTGTCCTTTACTTCTCTACGCAGATGATGCGGTACTACTCTCTTACTCCAGAGTGGGTTTAAGGAGGGCACTAAAGATTTTTGCGACATATTGCCATTCTAATCATCTGACTATCAACCATTCCAAGTCCAAAGTACTGATATTTTCAAGGAGTCGAAAACTTTATTCATGGAAACTGGAGGGCACGAAAATCGAACAAGTACATAAATTTAAATATTTAGGAATTTATTTTCAATATAATTTAGGGTGGAAAGCGCATGTTGAATATCTTCAAAACATGACAAAAGCCCTATCACACTCCCTCCTCCGTTTTTTCTACTCTGAGGGGGCCTTATTCATCCCTGCGGCCTTGAAAGTGTATAGCATCAAAGTGATGGCCACAATGGCCTATGCTGCACCTCTATGGGCTGCCTTTGCAAATCTCTCACCTTTAGAGTCACTTCAAAGCCAATTCTTACGCCGACTTCTAAAATTACCAACATGCGTAAGTAATGCGGCTATCCGCTTAGAAATGAAGATCCCCTCAGTGGAGTTAGTTATATGGAGGAGAGTTTTGAATTATTGGATATCCCTATGGCATAAACTCCCGAACCACTATCTCATTCAATGCATGTGGCGAGATGACTTCACCAATTTGTGGTCAGGAAAAATCCATGCCAAATTGCTGTCCTATGAGATCTCGCCCACTGAATTGCTCAAACTGGATCTAAATGTGGCAAAAAGGTGTATAAATCAAAGGCTGGATGATGTGGAGCTATACCAAAATTTCGTAGCTGGTGGTGGAGTCTGCTCGCCATTAAATTTCGGCATAACCCCTATCTACCGCGCTCCGTCCTACTTAACATCGCTTACGGCCGCGTCTCACCGATATGCCTTCATTAGAGCTAGGTTTAATGTCTTTCCAACAAACGTGCTGAGACATAGATTCACTAAGGGCCAAGTCCCTTCAATGTGTGCGTGTGAAATGAAAACATCTGAATCTCTACATCATGTTATGTTTATCTGCCCTTTGTACAGTTCAGCCCGTGCTAGTATACTAAACTCCATAATCCAGCCTATGGCTGACAAATCAGTAGACCTACAGCTGGCCTGGGTTCTTCAAGATGTGGATCCTTATATCACCCTACAGGTTGCTAAATTCCTAACAGCCGTCCTCACGTACAAGAGACGGAATGGAATGTTAGCTGATTATTGATAGTTATAAGAATTTTCTATAATTACATGAGATGTTGATTTTAGTGTAGTGCCTAAATTATTTATTTTTTAAAAAAATCTTAATGTTAAACTTTTCTTATGAATGGCTAATATCTGTCCTTCTGAGTTGAGAACTGTGTTATACTACTTGTGGCTTGTACGAGTCCACTGTTTTATTTGATCTGATTTGTTTTTATTTGTTTTGTTGTGTTGTGTTGTGTTTCATGATGGGCGTAAAGCCGAATAAACATTTTGATTGATTGATTGGGACGAGCCGTAAGGCTGTCCAAAAGAAGAGGAGGGAATGAAGGAATGGGTTTCTGTGCAGTCAGTTTGAAATGGGACCCCAAATCTGTCAAGTTGATTGATTGTTTTGGCGTGACCCCCGCTAATTGATTTACGATCCACAATTAGCTTTAGCTCTTTACTGCCGTCCGGCGCGCTTCCCTCAGCTGCGCCACTTAGCTCCGTCGTCCAGTCACGCCCAGCAGAGTTCACACAGCGGGAAAGCTACCACGTCCTTTGACAAACACACAGAGTACAGGTTTGTCTATTTACAGTTGTTTATTCCAACATTTCTCCGGAAAATCCAGGACTACTTGCAGCCATGACAAACTGCTTCCTTTCCCTCTCACAGCACAGAGAGGAACAGCAAACTCCTCCCAAACTCCTCCCAGCTTCGAAAGCTGACGTCAGAATGTTGTGGCATCATGGGAACAACTTAACCTGTTAAGTTCCAAACTCCATACCCCCCCTTGCCGCACATTCTGACAAGACCTTTTTGAGTTCAACACCTTTCCCTTTGCCTTGTGCCTCTTTCCAGCATCTTTCCCCGGCACCTGTTGAACCCCTTCAACACTCCCAGAATCACATTGTGCGAAACATACCCACGCACTTGTGGCCTGATACCTTTCAGGTGGAATACCCTTTGTTGTGCGACTGGACCTTCTAGGCACAAACTCAGATGTTACTTCTGACTCACCGCCACCAGAAGGTGTGTCCTCAGCATCAAGGGATTCCCCTTCTGACTTAAAGCGTTTTCGAATCCTCTCCATTACACTCACAGGAGAACTGGGCTCGCTTTTGGGTGTTCTCTTAACATCTTGTGGAGAAGCTACAGATACCTCCTCCTGTTCCTGACTTTGGTCAGTGACCTGATCGTCATCATCGGATTCTGAACCCTGATCGTGGACCTGGTCCTCATCACCGGGATCAGCCTCTACCTCCCTTTCCTCATCAGAATCAGATAGACATTCTGAGAGCACATCACGCATGACAGCAGTTTTTGACCTTTTATCCTGCTCATAGAACTCAGCATGTTTACTGATCAGCACCTTACTCTGGTCACCTGATGGATATGCAAACCTCCATGCACGTGCTTCTGGCTCATACCCGCAGAAGATCATTTTCCAAAACTTGGATCCATCTGACCCCTGCAATGCAGTAGGTACCGGCACAGATGCACTTGAACCAAACATACGCAGAAAATGAATCTGGGGTTTCCTGCCATGCAACAACCCAAAGGGTGTGTCACCTACTAGTGAATTGTAGGTACGATTCCAGGTGAAGCCCACATACTTGATTGCCTCCAGCCAAAACCTTGGAGGTAACCCAGAATCTGCCAGCATCACCTGTGCAGCCTTAACCAGAGCCTCACTTCTCAGCTCTGCCACCCCCCTCTGATTGGGTGAAGTCACTGTGTGACGTATCCCTTTCTTGTGAAAGAACTTCTGCAAAGCAGACCCTGTAAACTGAGCTCCTCTGTCACTGGTGACTGCTTGCACTCTGGTGGAAAACCTTTGTTCCACCTCCTCAATCCATCCTTTGATCAGCTGTGCTGCATCATCCTTGGATTTGAGACCATGGGTCCAGGTGTTCTGCGTAAAATTATCCTGCACCGTCAGCAGAAACCTTGCACCTCCCAGACTCGCCTCCTTTACAGGACCCCACAAATCTATGTGGACCAGTTCAAAAGGTTTTGTGGTTTCCCTCTCCACTTTTGGATAACTGCATCCTCTTACCTTTGCCAGTTTGCAAGTTTCACAATTTACAGCACATCCACATTCTGTGATTTCACAACCTTTGGAAACCTCAGGCAGCACCTGTAGTTCTTCTAGAGAACCATGAGCTGTTCTTGCATGCCACGCATGTGCACATGTCACATGATTGCTGATTTCAGCACGTAGAGCCTGTGCTTTCTCAACCTTCCCCTCACCCTCCAGAGGTGTTTTAAGAACAAAGAGATCATTCTGCCCCTTTTTAACCTTGGCAAATATCCTCCCTCCTTTGGAGATTGTGCAGACATCATCTTCGAAACAAACCTTAAACCCCTTTTTCAACAAATAAGGCACAGATAAAAGACAGTGGTGCATCCCAGGAATGGTACAACACTCCAACGTCTCCTGTAAAACAAACACATGCACATTCACAGAATTAGTTACATTCTTTTTCTGTCCATTTGCAAAGAGTACAGTTTTTCCAGTCGGAATTGCCGTGCAATTCCACATCTCGACAGCAGGGGTCTCTGGAATCAAATTGCAGTTTGCTGCAGAGTCGATTACAAAACAAAGCTCTGAGCCTGTCTCACAGCTGTCCTCAGACAAAGCCAGACTAGCTGTTAGTTGATAAGCCTCCTCACGTTGTTTTCCACGTCCTTCTCTTGCGTTCCCACGCTGGCCCCCTCTTCCAGACTGGTTGCCATGGAAACCCGACTGATTCCCATGGGAAGTGTCCTTGAAGCCTTCCTGTGCAGCTGCCCTCGCTCTTTGTGGACAGTCTCTTTTGAAATGGCTGTTGGATCCACACACATAGCACCGACGAGTGGAAAAAGCCTGAACAGAGCTCTCATCTGGCCTGCCCCCCCCCCTTGCGTCCGGTGGAGCTGCCTGCGCCAGACTTGCTCTCCCTTACGCGTCTCTCCTGTTCGTCAGTCAAGCGTCCCGTGACGTATGACAGAGTCAAATCCTGCGGACTCATAGACTCCAAAGTTAGACATAAATTGTCATAACTTTTGTCCAGAGAGCTGAGCAAAATATATACCTTCAGCTCATCTGTGAAGTTAACCTGCAACAGCCGCAGCTCATTAAACACAGAGAGCATCTCTGTAACATGCTGTCTAATGTCCCCACCTGGACGCAGCTTCATCTCAAACAAACGCCTGGTGGTGTGGATTTTTGCACCAGCCGTGGTTCTGTGGTGCACTCTTTCCAAAGCAGTATAAGCTTCATGCGCAGTGTCCAAACCCTCCACATGGGGCAACTGTGAGCCCTCCAAACTGAGCACTATAGCTCCCAGGGCTTTCTGATTTTTTCTCTGCGAAGCATGCGCATTTGCAATGTCTGCAGCCGAAGCTCCGGCAGCTGGTGGAGGCAGTGGAGGCCCTAAGACCGCCTCCCACAGACCCTTGGCTACCAGCCAGGCCTTCAGCTTTCGACTCCATTCCGCCCAATTCTGGCCGTTTAACTTTTTGAAAGGCACGGAGAATGAATCATGGCCGTCCGCCATCTTCTTCCGTTCTCCCAAGGGGCCCCAAGCTGTACTCACAGATTACAAGCTCCTCCGGCACCCATCCGTGGAGAAACGATCCCTTGCTGCTCTCAGCTCTCGGCTCCGCAGCAACACAGGCAAACCTCTGCGTCTTTCAGCTAGCCGCTTGCCTCAAATTCCAGCCTCCGCCTCCTGCCGTGCTTCTCTGCTCTAGACCGCAGACTTCAAAGCTCTCGGCAGATCTCCAGTGATAGCTTTACGATCGGTGATTAAGTTCCATAACCTGTCAAGTTGATTGATTGTTTTGGCATGACCCCCGCTAATTGATTTACGATCCACAATTAGCTTTAGCTCTTTACTGCCGTCCGGCGCGCTTCCCTCAGCTGCGCCACTTAGCTCCGTCGTCCAGTCACGCCCAGCAGAGTTCACACAGCGGGAAAGCTACCGCGTCCTTTGACAAACACACAGAGTACAGGTTTGTCTATTTACAGTTGTTTATTCCAACATTTCTCCGGAAAATCCAGGACTACTTGCAGCCATGACAAACTGCTTCCTTTCCCTCTCACAGCACAGAGAGGAACAGCAAACTCCTCCCAAACTCCTCCCAGCTTCGAAAGCTGACGTCAGAATGTTGTGGCATCATGGGAACAACTTAACCTGTTAAGTTCCAAACTCCATAAAATCCACCTTTTTTTCCTTTTCCAAGGGAGCATTTCTAAAATGCTTTAACTTGAGCTCTTGAGCCAAAACCCAGCTGTATAAACAAGTGCTCAGAGCTCTCTCCCTTATCAGTCCATGAAGGCTGGTAATGACGGATGGCCTTGTCCATTCCAAAGTGGAACAGGGATGACATGTCTAGGTCTTAACTTACGTCCTGACCACACTCTGAGGCACAGACCTAGCCCGGGAACAGCGCCAGAGTATGTTCTTGGAGTTGGTGACCTCTTGTTCCAAGATAAGAATATAGGAACAGGAATAACCTTTTATGGTCAGGATTACAGGAAGGAAAACCCTTTTATGGTTAAGAGTACCGGAGCAGGAACATCTGTGATGTCAACCTGCGTGTATAAGCTGACGTGGTTAGATTCCTGGGGAAGGGGGAGAGGGTGCCTGGAGGATATATATACTGCATGAAATCTCTCATTTCTTTGGACTTGCTGTGGACTGACCACGCAAGTGCCTTTCTGCTGCTCCGGAGAGCAGAAATAAAGAACTCTTTCTCTGAACCAACCCTCGGTGTCATTTGACTTCCTTCCTCCATCCAGGAGCAATGCAGAGCCCACCAATCAGTAAAGTCTAATAAGGCTACACTGTCTCTTGCACTCTGCTTCTCACTTAGTATCTCTCTCTGCTTCTCGCCCACATTGCTTCCTAACTCTATTACTTCATTCCTAACTTCCATTCTATACTCTAACCTTTCCTAACACGCTAAAACACTGGAGTTGTCTTTTACACAAAACCCTTCATTGAGGGTATATGCTGAAAGCCTCCCAGAGTGGTTGGGGCAACCCAGTCAGATGGGCGGGGTATTATTATTATTATTAAACACACTCATTTGCAAATGGGATTTTTTTATTATTCTTTGTGTAGCTCTACCCCAGACTAACACATCAAATGAAAATTATCTAACTTAATGAGCTTTTACACTTGGTTAAATAAAGGATTAACAAGGTCCAGCACATGGCTTAGATACACATTGGGTCTGACTTAAATACACACATGAGTCAAGTAATCACCTCCAAGGAAATTAGCCTTGATGCCCCAAAACCTCATTTAACCCATAAACTTAAAGGGACGTAGGTAGCACTGTCGTCTAAACCATTGAGCCTCTTGGGCTTGTTGATCATAAGGTCGGCAGTTTGAATCTGCATGACAGGGTGAGTTCTGGTTGCTCTGTCCCAACTGCTGTCAACCTAGCAGTTCGGAAGCATACCAGTGTGAGTAGATAAATAGGTACCATTGCGGTGGGAAAGTAAGTGGTGTTTCTGTGCACTCTGGCACTCATCATGGTGTTCCGTGCACCAGAAGCAGTTTAGTGATGCTGGCCACATGACCCAGAAAAAGCTGTCTGCAGACAAACGTCGGCTCCCTTGGCCTGATTACCTTTACCATTACCAAATCCATAAACCTATAACAGGGTCATATTTCAGTGGCAGAGAATGGCTTTGTACTTGGAACATCTCAGGTTCAATCCCTATCATCACCAGTAAAAAACAAACAAAAACAAAAAACCACAACTCAAGCTTCACAGATAGCAGAGTCTTTGCCTCAAACCTTGCAGCGACACTGCCAGAAAGAGTCAATCACGGTAGACCTGCTGCACTATTAGTAGAAGGTAGCATCTCATGTTTGCCTGAGGATCAACAAGGTCTTCTGCACCTTTGGAAAATTTTAATCAAGGCCTCTTTCACATCTCTATTCTTCAGACTCTATATAATTGGATTAAACAACGAATGACAATGTTATAAAACAGAGAGATCGCTTTGTCCTGACCAGGGGAGTGGCTCAACTCAGGTCTCATGTACATTAATATGGCGCTGCCATAGAAAATCACCACCACTGATACATGAGAGACACAAGTAGAGAATGCTTTGTGCTGTCCTTGGCAGGTTGAATTTCTCAGATCCTGAGAAGCCAGGACGTGGATGTAAGTCATCGAGATAAAGGAGATGGGGATAAGCAAGGTGAAAATGCATGCCACCGAAGTGACCTTTTCAACTACCTTGGTATTGGCACAGGCCAACTTCAGCAATGCTGGCATTTCACTCTGTTTAAGACAAGGGTTAAGATCTGCTTGAGAGAACTCTGCATTTTCTTTTCTTTATTTTTCTGTTTTTCTTTTTACTTAGATTCCATTTTCATGTTATTGTATTATGAAATACAGCAGACAGTACACCTGAGGCAAGTTTTATATAGAGAGAGGGAGGGAAGGAGGGAAAGAATCTTGTCTTCTTGGATGCAAGGGAAGCATATCCACGGCCCTCTTCTCTTTATTTAGCCCTTTGTCTGATGTGTAGAATGTGCATTAAGATTTCTTTCAGTTTGGGATTGGACAATATTAGGATCATGGTATGTGCTGAAGGGACTGCAGACAGCACAATATCAATAACTAATTGGCTATTTGTGCCATACCTGAGAAATAGAACCACAGACATGATTAAAGAAGCAAAATACGTAGTGTCAACAAGCAGAGAAAACAACAAAGACTTCATGACATTGAGATAGACTTGAGTGCTGAGGTCCTTAATGACAGAGCCACTCTTTTTTAGATTCTTTCTGTGCCTCCAAAGAGAGATGACCAAAACCATGGATGCCATTATGCTCAGGGTGAAACTCATGCTTATAGAACAGAACTGTAGAGTTCTAAAAATGAAGTATGGGTCGTGGCAAACCTTGTTGAGACTGGCATTCCATGCCAGAGTTCCTGAGAGATTGCAGAGTTTCTTGTTTTCAAAATAAAGAATGGTTGGATGAACAGAGAAGAGCATGAAAGCTATTACCACCATTCCGAGCAGTCTGGGTGCAAGTACATCAATCCTTAGTTTCAGCCAGAGGAACAGGTGATGGGGGAAGTTGGTGACCTTCACACAGTAGAAAATGTTGAGCCATGTGGCACACCAGAAGCTGGCGTTATTGAGAAATAACCAGAAAAATGTGTTAATTTCCTGTGTAAGAGTACGAGTATAGTTCTCCGGAAGGCTGTTGTACAGGATATCATTGATCATGACTGTCAGCTGCAGCATAATTCTGGAGGTGCTCAAACCGGTCAAGAGGAAGTCGCAAGGGGCCATCTTCCAGTTTTGGAGCCATCGGTGCCCATTCACAACTATGATAAATCCATTTCCTAAAAAGGCAACGGCAGACTCAATTGCTAAAATGGTCTGGAAAAAGATACCAAAAGGAGTAGTTATGCCCATTGTTATTACTTTCCACGAGAAAAGCCTGAATGGAAGAAGTATCAGCGTGTAATTCTCCTGGTTTCTTTCAGATGTCCAGCAATGGAAACTGACTTGGGCTTTTTAAAATGATGAGATCATGGTGCGGAAAGAAATGCAAATCTCAGAAGGATTCTGTTACTAATGACAGCACCCCCACCATGCAAATAATCTGCAGGGCAGCCTTTTTTTCTTCTGCCTGCCCATCACCTCCTCCTTCCTTGCCCCCCATTCCCTCGCTTGTTTGCCTTTCTTCTTCCCCCACCCACATGCTGCTTCATTTTTGCCTTTGCTGCCCCCTCCACTCGGATCCATATTTATCTATTGCCTTTATACTCTTCCTGTTAATCCCAGGAGCTCAAGGTGGTGTCCATATCTTCTACCCCTTATCATTTAATCCCCACAACATTCCTGTGAGGTAGGTTTAGGCAGAGAGAGAGAGAGGGAGAGAGAGGGAGAGATATTATCCCAAGGTCACCCAATGAGTTTCATGGCTAAGTGGGGATTTTAGCCCTCGTCTCCTAGGCCCACGTCCATCACTCCAGCCACTACGCAACATTGACTGTTTGGTGTCACGTCATCCCTGATCAATGGCCATGCTGCCTGGGGGCTGTTGAGTGCTTGGTGTACAAAAGGGGCAAAGGTCCTAGTCAGCTTGCATGGTGTGGGGGCAAGGACGATGCTGACACATGTTGTGGTTGACCTCAGATACAAAAAAATTTCCGGGGCTGGTCCTGAGGATACATAGCTATGCCTGCAATTCCCCAAACTTATTCTGAATTATGATTGCAATCAGAATTTGGGAACCTCAGCTATTAAACAGTTTCCTTGTGTGAAGCCAGCTGCAGCTGTTCCCAACTATGCTCAGTCCATTTCCTCTAGGAAAGTCAATGGGCACAGTTCCAAAAATGATCAGAGAAATAGTATGGAGGGGGTAGTGTAATTTGGGGGTATAAGGGTATTAGACTAGTTTTCTAATACCTGTCTGAGAAGGAATCTGAGGGTTTATAATAGGTTGTCCTACAAAAAGAGAGGTTGGGTCGGAGGGAGAGGGAGATGCAAATCTCAATAGCTTTCTCTTACTAATGACATAGCCATGCATCATGTTGTCTGTATATGCCACGGACCATATTGCAATTTGCATGGTGACATTCACTGTAATTATTTATCACCTTCTGTCACAGTGGGATTTACCAAGCCCTGATCACTGGTTACTGACTCAGATAATAGATTTAAAATGTATGTTTTATGAAAATCACCTGAGCCATATTCTGCGTAATGATCTGATTTTGTGTGTGTTGTTGTTGCTGTATCATTTTATGTAAAATGTAAAAACCAATGTAAAAAAGAAAAGAAAAAAGCCTTCTTCTACAGCTTTAAGACACAACACCTTACTTAACCAAGAACCTCTGATGTGAAGACACAGAAGGCAAACAAACAATAGGCTTATTCCTGTGGACTGTATATCCTAAACTGCTTTGGACTTTGTGGGGAAGGGCAGGTAAGAAAGCAAAGAAATAAGAAATAGAAAAGAAAAGAAAAGAAAATGACTATGAATTGTCTTTTTATGTGGTACCATCAACCACAATCAGCACTTCGATCAGATGTTCTACATTCTTTTTTCCCTTTTTTAAAAACCAATGTTATTTCTACACCCTGAAAGGAGTTAAGGCTTTATGAACATTCAAAGTGAATATTCATAAGACTCCAAGGAGCCTTTTGCTTCCCCTACTCCAGGCCAAGGAAACTTACCTTGTGGCATGTGGTACAAATCACTCTCACCTCCTGGCAGAGTGTCTGTTCCCACTGGAGACTGGGAATGCAACTACCAGCTCCAGAATCCCCCAGAGGAAAACAGAGAATATGCAATTCCATTGCATTCCCTGAGAGATAATCCACCATTGAGCAGGAACTGGCACACTGGGCATTAGTTCCCTACTAGAAATTCTTGGACTTGTGGCCTCAGTCGCCAGTGAGAAATGATGCTCAGCTGTGGGCTGTGAGTGCCTCCTGCCACTTCTGCCTTTGTCCCAAGGCATGTTTCTTCACCTTGGGGTAGGAGAAGGGAGAGGAAGGGACAGTATGCAGGACTGGGGGAAGACACAACAGCTCAGAAATAAGAAAGAACAATGGCAGTTAAAGTAAGAGAGCCAGTGTGGTGAAGTGGTCAGAGTGTCAGACGATGACTTGGGAGACCAGGTTTCAGATCATTCGGTGACCATAGGCCAGTCACTGCCTCTCAATCTAAGCTACCTCATAAGGTTGTTGTGAGGATTAAATGAGGATGGGAAGAAAACCATGTATGCCACCTGCTCAGACTGTGAAGAGAAGGCTCAGGACAAGCAGAAAACGTCTCAGATCCATGCCTTCTAGATGTGAGACAAGCAAAGTGTGAACGAGCCCTGAGTGAGGTCCTGGCCCTAACTTACAATTTCTTAAACTATGTTCTCATTTGGTTATGATATATGGGTTTCTTTACACGTGTACAGTATACATATCATTACAATACAGGAATGTCTTGCCTCCTCCAGGAGCGCAGCATTGGATTCAAACAGGTACTATCTTGCACTCTGCTTGTCACCTAATTTCTCTCTCTGCTCCTCGCCCACATAGCTTCCTAACTCTGTTGCTTCATTCCTAACTTCCATTCTAAACTCTAACCTTTCCTAACACACTAAAACACTAGAGTTGTCTTTTACACCACACCCTTAGTTGAGGGTATATGCTGGAAGCCTCCCAGAGTTCCTGGGGGCAACCCAGTCAGATGGGTGGGGTACAAATATGATGATGATGATGATGATGATGATGATGATGATGATGAAACACACTCATCTGCAAATGTGATTCGTTTTTTTAATCCTTTGTGTCACCTAAATGGCTCTACCCCAGACTAATAACTCAAATGAAAATTATCTAACTTAATGAGCTTTTACACTTGGTCAAATAAAGGATTAACAAGGTCCAGCACATGGCTTAGATACACATTGGGTCTGACTTAAATACACACATGTTACACATGAGTCAACGTATCACCTCCAAGGAAATTAGCTTTGATGCCCCAAACCTTCATTAAACCCATAAACTTAAAGGGACGTGGGCGGTACTGTGGCCTAAACCACCAAGCCACTTGGGGTTGTTGATCATAAGGTCAGCAGTTCGAATCTGCGTGACAGGTTGAGCTCCAGTTGCTTTGTCCCAACTGCTGCCAACCTAGTAGTTTGGAGCATACCAGCGTGAGTAGATAAATAGGTACCATTGCAGTGGGAAGGTAAGTGGTTTTCCAGGCGCTCTGGCACTCATCATGGTGTTCCGTGCGCCAGAAGCAGTTTAGTCATGCTGGCCACATGACCCAGAAAAAGCTGTCTGCAGACAAACGCTGGCTCCCTTGGCTGGTTACCATTATCTTCAACAAATCCATAAACCTATAACAGGGTCATATTTCAGTGGCAGAGAAAAGGCTTTGTACTTGGAAAGTCTCAGGGTCCATTCCTATCATCACCAGTAAAACAAAAGCAAAAACCCACAACACAAGTATCACAGATAGCAAAGTCCTTGCCTGAAACCTTGCAGAGACACTGCCAGAAAGAGTCAACCACAGTGGACCTGCTAGACTATTACTATAAGGATTAAAAATGGTCAGGGACCCTGACCTGGTAAGTCCAGTGAGTGGCGACTATGGGGTTGCGGTGCTCATCTCTCTTTCAGGCCGGGGGAGCCAGCCTTTGTCCATAGACAGCTTTCCGGGTCATGTGGCCAGCATGACTAAACTGCTTCTGGCACAACAGAACACCTGACGGAAACCAGAGTGCATGGAAATGCCGTTTACCTTTCCGCCACAGCAGTACCTATTTATCTACGTGCACTGGCGTGCTTTCGAAGTGCGAGGTTTGCATCTCATGTTAGGCTGAGGATCAACAAGGTCTTCTGCACCTTCGGAGAATTTTAATCAAAGCCTCTTTCACATCTCTGTTCTTCAGACTGTATATAATTGGATTAAACAATGGAATGACAATGCTATAAAACAGAGAGATCATTTTGTCCTGACCAGGGGAGTGGCTGGACTCAGGTCTCATGTACATAAATATGGCGCTGCCATAGAAAAGCACCACCACTGATATGTGAGAGACACAAGTAGAGAATGCTTTGTGCTGGCCTTGGGCAGATTGGATTTTCAAGACGGAAGCCAGGATGCGGGTGTAAGTCATCAAGATAAAGGAGATGGGGATAAGCAAGGTGAAAATGCATCCCACCGAAGTGACCTTTTCAACCATCTTGGTATCGGCACAGGCCAACTTCAGCAATGCTGGCATTTCACAGAAAAAGTGATCAATCAGATTGGGACCACAGAATGGCAACCGCCAGGTGAGGACTGTGTGTGCCACTGGCAATAAAAGGCCACTCATCCAGGTTGCCACGGCTAGCTTCATGCATACTCTCTTGTTCATGAGGAACGTGTAGTGCAGTGGGTGGCATATTGCCACATACCTGTCATACGCCATCACTGCCAGGAGGATGCACTCACTCGTGGCCAAGACCAGGAAGACATACATCTGTACAGCACAACCAGCCAACGAGATGGTTTGTCTTGGGCTCTGGAGGTTCACCAACATCTGGGGGACTGTGCTGGATGTATAGCAGATGTCCACAAAGGCAAGGTGGCTCAGGAAGAAGTACATGGGCGTGTGGAGTCGGGGGTCCAGCCAGATGAGCATCAGTATCATTGAGTTGCCCACCAGAGTGATGGTGTAGGTCACAGAAAAAAGCCCAAACAGCAAAAGACGGATCTTCAGGCTCTTCGAGAGACCAAGCAGAAGGAATTCAGCCACAAATGTTTGGTTCCTCATAGCAGCTTCCTAGTCTCATTTCCTATACAAAAGAAAGAGATGAAACCTGTCACCTGGGCTTGTGTGTCTGAAGTGGAGAATACTACTCACTCTCAGTGCTACAAACATGAAATGGGTTGATATCTGAGATGACTACTGTTCTGTCTTAGTTTGGATTAAATAAACTTACAAATATCACTTATCTCTACATGTTCCATTATCTTTTCCCCTTAATAATAGAGTTGGGACAGTCGCTCCCCCCCTCAGCAATGTTTCTTTGTGTGGGGTGTTGGCATCCTTGATGACTGGGAGTGGGCAAATTTCTTTCTGTGGAGAGTCTCACCATGGCAGTAAGCATCTGTGTAGGCTTTTCTTAATCACATTTAAAAATGACAAGGAAACCCCACTTTTGTCTCGTCATCTCAATTAAGCCAAACCCTCCCACCACCACCACTGCCCCACCAAAATATCAGACATCCACCCCCCTAGAAGCAGATGAATATCTCACCACCGTCATTTACTGGGATAAATGGTCTCAAGAAGGGAGAAGATGCCTTTATAATCAACAGAAACTTCCTTACCCCTGAAGCAGAAGAAAATAAACCTATTAAGAATGTATGGGTAAGGATAATAATAATAATAATAATAATAATAATAATAATAATAATAATATATTAAGTATGCACTAAATAAACGCTTTGTTAAAATGTTTGGAGGGCAACACACACACAAATCCTGATTTCTGAGGCACTGGTGTCCCCTTCCATTCCATTTGCTCTTCTAGCTTTCAAACCTTGATGGAGGTACCTTACCCTTCCACTCCTCCCACAGCCCCCTCTTGCTAGGATGGGACCCATAAGGTAAAGGTAAAGGTACCCCTGCCCGTATGGGCCAGTCTTGACAGACTCTGGGGTTGTGCGCCCATCTCACTCAAGATTCCGGGGGCCAGCGCTGTCCGGAGACACTTCCGGGTCACGTGGCCAGCGTGACATCGCTGCTCTGGCGAGCCAGAGCCGCACACGGAAACGCCGTTTACCTTCCCGCTAGAAAGCGGTCCCTATTTATCTACTTGCACCCGGGAGTGCTTTCGAACTGCTAGGTTGGCAGGCGCTGGGACCGAACAACGGGAGCGCACCCCGCCGCGGGGATTCGAACCGCCGACTTTTCGATCGGCAAGCCCTAGGCGCTGAGGCTTTTACCCACAGCGCCACCCGTGTCCCTCGATGGGACCCATAGCACACCCCTAATCCTCCCCTGTATGCATCTGATGCATTCTCAGTGAGCTGGTAAACTTGTGTTTGAGCTGTAGCATTTTAGACAGCAGGTGAGGGCTTGCATAACTGAATGCTCCTCTACAGTATTTATTTATTTTTTAGTAAATAAATTCCCACACAAATAAAACTTGCATGTCAGGGAGAAGTCTAGGCTAGAACCCCAACCTCTAGGGTGAGCTATTAATCACCCATTCATATTTATCACTCCCCTTCTCCCCAGAATCTTCATTCATGTTAACTTCTGGAAATCTAAAAAAGCGGAATATTTTGGTTCCTCCATACAGTCTAGTTTCTTTTAAGAATAAGGAGAAGAAGAAGGAGAAGGAGAAGGAGAAGGAGAAGGAGGAGAAGGAGAAGGAGAAGGAGAAGGAGAAGGAGAAGAAGAAGAAGAAGAAGAAGAAGAAGAAGAAGAAGAAGAAGAAGAAGAAGAAGAAGAAGAAACAACGGCAATAATAATTCTATTGTTGTGCATACCCCAGTCTCTAGTCTCTGGGGCTTCCAGTACTTACCCAGAGTTCAGTTTCCTTAGAATGAAGGTAAGTGGGAACTGTGGGAACTTTAGGAAATATTGTTTTATTTACACATATATACAAGCTGGACATAAGACAGTGGGACTCACAGCATTCACACTTCAGTAGATCTTGATTCCCAGTTAGGTTTCCAGGGACATCACTAAATCCATAGCTTTTCTTCTTCTGATTCTCCTGTATTTCAGTTTTTAAGAGGGAGGTGAAGCAGCACTTTCTTCTCTGACACCATGCATAAATTAATCTGTAGGTTTAGTAGCAATGGCTGCAAATTTGAACTACTTGAGAACCACTGCTCTTTCTGTATAGATAGAGAATTTATTATTGAAGTTTGTACTGTTTAGCCCTTCTCTGTATCCTTAGTTGTGGGTGCTATTGTGATATCTATTCAACTCTGAACACTCTAATACAGTGGACTAGAGACTCAGACACTGATCTGCAGTAATATGTTAATGAAATATGCCCTTTGGAGAAAGCGTTGAAGTACAAATAGCATTACCATTCCATATGGCTTCCGCTTTTGTCTCCTTTTGGATGCTGTCTCCTAATCAGAGTTATGGACATTGGGACATCTAATACCATGGAAAGATTTGGTCCAGAGATGTTCTTCATAGCAGAAGTTCCCATACTGTGGTCTGCAAGCTTCATTCAAGTGGTCTGTGAAGAACCATTTGAATTATATAAAAGTCCATGAATTCAGATTGTAATACAATAGAATACAACGTAAGAAATAATACAATTAAATAGCATGCAGCATCTAGCACTGGTCTCATTGCAACTGCTTCAACCGGCAGAAAACAAAATCATCAAGATCCTCAGCAACTTTCAAATGGTCTGTGGAAGGGAGAGCATATGGGAACCACTGTTTTATAGGTTATTTCTACTTTCTATCAATGATTAATGTGTGCGGGTGGGGGGGGAATATTTGGTAAAAAGAGAGAGAACAAATATCTGGCATGCATCTTTTAGATAAAATATTACATCTTTCAGAAGAGTTACTGTTCAATTCTATACTCAAAAGTAAGTCGCACTAAGTTCAAGGAAGTTCCTCTTAAACAGGGAAGTGAATATATGCTTGCAACCTAGCATATATACATGAAAATACATTTTGATCATGCTCTGTTAATATAGCTATTGTCAGTGCTTTTTCTGGGGGGACACAGGGGTGCACATACCGCTAAACATTTTGTGAATCTAAGTTTGGCCTCATTGAGGGGCGGTATCTCAATATGAGTAGGGGGAAAATGAGAGTACTCCTAAACATTTTTTTTTTGGGGGGGGGGGAGCCCTGGCTATTGTTATATAATAGCTATGTGTCTTTAGCACATAGATTTTGCTTATCTGTTGCCAGTTTTGGATTGTTTGATTGCTGCTTATTCAGTCTATAGTTAGTGATTCGAGTTGATCGCCACAATCACATGTTGGTTGAAAATCAGGACCTGTATGGTTTAGCAAATAAACAAATCACCGTTTTAGCAAAAAAGCAGTGTTAAAACTCACTCATCTGTTGATTTTCAGCATTGTTGTAAGGATTATTCAGTCTCCTCTGCATACACAATCTCTTACTCCCTCCAGAAAAAAATAAAGCATCACTAGGTGTGACACTGCCCACTTTTAAATCTTTGTTGATCTGGGGAGGTGCCGAAGCTCAAGTGGGAGAAGACATGATTTGTGTACAGAAGGATCCATGTTCTATTTCCACTTAAAAAGAACTCAATGAATATGCTGTTTCCAACTTGAACTCCCTTGACCATTGCAATGCTGGCTGGAGTGAATGGGAATTGTAGTCTAAAGCATTTGGAAGACAAGTTGGGGAAAGCTTTTGCAGATAATATGGGGCTAGAATATATCTTTTGTGAAACATTTTATATTTCAATGAATTTTCTGCTGTCTAGTCTAGGTAGGTAGGAAGAGCTTAAAAGGTAAAGGTAAAGGGACCTCTGACCATTAGGTCCAGTCGTGGATGACTCTGGGGTTGCGGCGCTCATCTCGCTTTATTGGCCGAGAGAGCCGGCGTACAGATTCTGGGTCATGTGGCCAGCATGACTAAGCCGGTTCTAGCGAATCAGAGCAGTGCACAGAAACGCCGTTTACCTTCCCACCGGAGCGGTACCTATTTATCTACTTGAACTGATGTGCTTTCAAACTGCTAGGTTGGCAGGAGCAGGGACTGAGCAACGGGAGCTCAGCCCGTCACGGGGATTCAAACCGCTGACCTTCTGATCGGCAAGTCCTAGACTCTGTGGTTTAACCCACAGTGCCACCTATGTCCAATGGGAATAGCTTAGCCCTTTCCTAATAGATTCCTTTAGCGTTCTCTACTGCTCTTTCCCTCTGGGTTGATTTTGAATGGAATATCAAGCGGTCTTTGAGCTATGGGAGAAAGATAAAGGGACCTCTGACCATTAGGTCCAGTTGTGGCCAACTATGGGGTTGCCGCGCTCAACTCGCTTTATTGGCCAAGGGAGCCAGCGTACAGCTTCCGGGTCATGTGGCCAGCATGACTAAGCCGCTTCTGGCAAACCAGAGCAGCGCACGGAAACGCCGTTTACCTTCCTGCTGGAGCGGTACCTATTTATCTACTTGCACTTTGACGTGCTTTCGAACTGCTGGGTTGGCAGGAGCAGGGACCGAGCAACGGGAGCTCACCCCGTCATGGGGATTCGAACTGCCGACCTTCTAATCAGCAAGTTCTAGGCTCTGTGGTTTCACTCACAGCGCCACCCGCATCCCATGGGAGAAAGGTAGAATCATAGAATTGTAGAATTGCATGGGACTATGGGGGCCATCTAGTCCAACCCTCTCAATGCAGGAATATTTGCCCAACATGGGGTTTGAACTCACGGCTCTGAAATTAAGAGTTTGCCGTCAGAACCACAGTTCAGTCCTGAGCTACTGTATATACTGTTACAAAAGTGGGGTGCCTCCCGCACTCTCTGCCAAACGGTGGCAAGAATTCATGGGGTTCCAGACACTCACCCAGGGTCTGTGTTCCTCTGGAGAACTGAGACACAGCGGAGACTGTCGTAGCTTTAAAAAATATGGTTTATTCACCTATTTACACATTTGGTCTGGATGGAGGGAGTACAGATCTTTCAGCATGGTCATTTCAAGAGGGACTTTTCCCTCACAGCAGTGAAGCCCTGGAGTCAAAGGCATCTCTCTCAGGCCAGCCTTCAGCCAGCCTGCCCAAGATGGATCCCAGTCTCTCTTCCTCCTTTTTCATGACAGAACCCCTTGCTACCAGACTCCCTTTTCCTGTCACCTCAAACACACAGTTATCTTGGCAACCTTCCAACACCCCTCCCCCCCAGTCTCTGTTCACACCTTAGGACTGTTAGGATACTGCCAGGGAGACAAAGTCCATCATGATCCCACGTCGATTCCGGACGATCCATCGATCTCCCGTAGATACAGTATCAGTCAATTAGTGACACGAGCTTCAGAAATAGCTTGCCACATTCCAGAGCTGGTGCACGCTCTATCAGCAGAGTTCGCACAGCGAAAGATGCACTCAGGAGAGCATATTTACAACTTTATTCAGCGTTGGTCAGAACAAAGAAAAAACATGACTGCCTGTCTGCAAGTCCGAGACACACAGAGAGAAACGAAAGCAAATACAAAAGCATAAACTTCCTGTGAACAGGAAATACGCAGGCTGTGACACAACAACCTGCTCCCTTTTAAGGTGGAACGGAAATATCCTAACAAGGACAGGGAGGGGAAGGACAATTCCCTTGCATTGCCAATGGTCCTTAATTGTTTCTTAATGGCCCTAGCTTGGCCAGGTCATTTTGCATAGGCTAATCCAGGAATTCCCCTACAGCTTATATTTCCTCCATCACTCCCCAAATAATCAAAATCCTACTATTTATTAATTTCTAGGGTTTAGGGGGTCCCCCCAATCTATAGCAATACTATTATTTTAATAATTGAGTGACTGAGGATCCAGCTGTGGGAGTAAATCTCATTAAATTCAGTATACCTTACCTCTGAATAGACACGTATAGGATTGCTCTGTTACTACAAGGTTCTACAACTGTATTTCAGTTTTCACCAGTAACAAACTGCCCTTAAACATGTTCACTCTGAAGTATATCTCACTGAGTTTAATTGAACTGAAAACATCTCAGTAGCAAAACATGCAATCTTTGTGTTAATGAAAGAAAGTAGGCTGCACGAATCTTCCAGCTGGGGAGATACACTATTTGGAGTTTTTGGAACTGGAAGCCAGCAATGACCCTGGCTCTTAAATCTACATTTCTTCCAAGAGTGAAAAATGGTGGGCTTACCTGAGAGAGAATAAAGTCTGTAAAGTGTTTCTAAGTCCCTCCTAGGAGAATGAGGTCTTAGGTAGGGTGTTAAAGATATGTTTAATATGCATAAAATGTAATGTTTGTATGTGCTGTGCTTGAAAAGATTTTGCAAAGAGAAGGTTGCATTAGACATGGATGTTTCACTCTGACAAATGTGGCAGGAGAGGTTGAATATTTCCATCCCATTCTTTAGGCTAATTGATGAGTCATCCCGGAAACCCAAGCTGCAGATCTGTCACAGCAGAAAGTGTTGTCCTGAGTTGCAGGCACATATACCGTATTTTTTGCTCTATAAGACACACCTTTTCCCTCCTAAAAAGTAAGGGGAAATGTGTGTGCGTCTTATGGAGCGAATGCAGGCTGCGCAGCTATCCCAGAAGCCAGAACAGCAAGAGGGATCACTGCTTTCACTGCACAGCGATCCCTCTTGCTGTTCTGGCTTCTGAGATTCAGAATATTTTTTTCTTGTTTTCCTCCTCCAGAAACTAGGTGCGTCTTGTGGTCTGGTGCGTCTTATAGAGCGAAAAATACAGTACATTATGATTGGGAGAAGGTGTGCGTAAATGATAAGGTCAGAAAGAGGTGAAAGGTGCACTGTCTCGCTAACTATTCACAAAACCAAAAACTAATAACACAGACATCCTGGCATTACTAAGACAATTAAAGAGTAGTATGGTAAAAATAAAATAAAATTGATGTGCCAGATGCAGAGTTGGTACATATAAGCACATGTGGTGGGGCTGCTCAAAGGTGACTAAATTTTGGAATAAGTTGTTCACTGATATCACTTTGATAACTAAACATACTGTGACTCCACTTTTCCACCTGGTTCTTTTGAATCTGTATATGGAAGCAGAAGAGGATTTGAAAAGCAAACAATTTAACTCCCATCATTTAACAACAGCCCAGGACTCCATTGCCAAATCCTGGAAGACCTGTGATCTTAACAATTTGGATTGCTAGTACTGCAGGCTTTGGCAAATTGCCCTCCTTGAAAAGATTTCTCATAAACTAAAAGTATCTAATGAACAGTGACTGAGTAATCCCCCCCCCCAATATGGCATAATTTTATTTGTTAAATGAATATTGAGGTGCACAGTCCTTCAGTGTCACCAGCATATGCTAACATCTGACAAATTTAAGACTTTATAGAACCTTTATTCCCAATAGTGATGGAACTCACAGGTGGATAATACTTTTGTTTTTATATATCTTTATGATTTCTAAAGGGAATTTTTGTATGAGTTAATACTTTACCATCCCTTTTAAGCTATGTTGTATCTTTGTACTTTTGTCTTTCCAGGGTGTGACATGTGTTTTTTTTTTTGTTTATTATTATTATTATTATTATTATTATTATTATTATTATTCCCCCTTTTAGCTAGGTTTAAACAAATTCACTAAAATCTTGATTATTATTATTTTTAATGTTGCAGTGCAGTCCAGAGAGATATAATGAAACCTCTTGGTGCAAGATTTTCTTTAATTCCTTGACAACCGTAGCAGAAATAACATTATGGCAAAGTACATCTACTTTTGTAGCAACTTATATTTGTTACAATAGCATACAACAGCATGAACTTAAAGAAAGTAGCCCACTCTGGAATCAGTTTCTCAATCAACAAAGCTTGTGCTGTGACAGAATTTTGACCAAGGCCGCTTTCATGTCTTTGTTCCTCAGGCTGTATATCATGGGATTGAACATGGGGGTGAATATGCTATAGAAGAGAGAGACTATTTTGTCCAAATCTGCGGAGTGACTAGACTCTGGCCTCATGTACATAAATATGGCGCTGCCATAGAAAAGCACCACCACTGATATGTGAGAGACACAAGTAGAGAATGCTTTGTGCTGGCCTTGGCCAGATTGGATTTTCAAGACGGAAGCCAGGATGCGGGTGTAAGTCATCAAGATAAAGGAGATGGGGATAAGCAAGGTGAAAACGCATCCCACCGAAGTGACCTTTTCAACAATCTTGGTATCGGCACAGGCCAACTTCAGCAATGCTGGCATTTCGCAGAAAAAGTGATCAATCAGATTGGGACCACAGAATGGCAACCGCCAGGTGAGGACTGTGTGTGCCACTGGCAATAAAAGGCCACTCATCCAGGTTGCCACGGCTAGCTTCATGCATACTCTCTTGTTCATGAGGAACGTGTAGTGCAGTGGGTGGCATATTGCCACATACCTGTCATACGCCATCACTGCCAGGAGGATGCACTCAGTAATAGCCAGGGTCAGAAAAATGTGCATCTGAACGGCACAGCCAGGCAAGGAGATGGTTTGTCTTGGGCTCTGGAGGTTCACCAACATCTGGGGGACTGTGCTGGATGTATAGCAGATGTCCACAAAGGCAAGGTGGCTCAGGAAGAAGTACATGGGCGTGTGGAGTCGGGGGTCCAGCCAGATGAGCATCAGTATCATTGAGTTGCCCACCAGAGTGATGGTGTAGGTCACAGAAAAAAGCCCAAACAACAAAAGACGGATCTTCAGGCTCTTAGAGAGACCAAGCAGAAGGAATTCAGCCACAAATGTTTGGTTCCTCATAGCAGCTTCCTAGTCTCATTTCCTATACAAAAGAAAGAGATGAAACCTGTCACCTGGGCTTGTGTGTCTGAAGTGGAGAATGTTACTCACTCTCAGTCCTATAAACATGAAATGGGTTAATATCTGAGATAACTCCTGTTCTGTCTTAGTTTGGATTAAATTAACTTACAAAATATCATTTATCTCTACATTTTCCATTATCTTTCCCCCTTGATAATAGAGTTGGGACAGTTCCCCCCCCCCCAGCAATGTTTCTTTGTACGGGGTGGTGGCATCCTTGATGACTGGGAGAGGGCAAATTTCTTTCTGGCCTGTGGAGAGTCTCACCATGGCAATAAGCATCTAGGTAGGCTTTTCTTGAAGGGACACGAGTGGAGCTGTGGGTTAAACCACAGAGCCTAGGACTTGCCGATCAGAAGGTCGGCAATTCGAATCCCTGTGATGGGGTGAGCTCCCGTTGCTCGGTCCCTGCTCCTGCCAACCTAGCAGTTCAAAAGCACAAAGTGCAAGTAGCTAAATAGGTACCGCTCCAGCGAGAAGGTAAACGGCGTTTTCGTGCGCTTCTCTGGTTCACCGGAAGTGGCTTAGTCATGCTGGCCACATGACCCGGAAGCTGTACGCCGGCTCCCTCAGCCAGTAAAGCAAGATGAGTGCCGCAACCCCAGAGTCGGTCATGATTAGACCTAATGGTCAGGAGTCCCTTTATCTTTACCTTTAGGGTTTTCTTAATCACATTTTAAAATGACAAGGTTTTCTCATGATGCCCTTACAGTCTCATTTCTGAACAAAAAGAATAGCATGATGCTTGCATTTAAATGAAGGGAATGAAAAGTATTGGTCATACTTATCATCAATAGACAATAGCCCTCCCCCATGGGTGCATGAACATGTTAAGGAGGTGGTAGAGTCATACCTTTAACCCTGCGTGAGATGCTGTATGTCTGGTCTTGGAGCTTGATGCATCAGGTGAAGTGTCTGCAGAAGGGAGCCTACATGGGTAGAATTAGCTCCATGCTATTTGGAGCGCTGCATTATCAGAGTTCCCAACTGCATGGAAGATACACACTTAGGCTTCCCTTTGCATACATCATTCTGAACATATGGGGCAAGTGGAACATGTTAGTTCAGGGATGGCACCAGCAGGCACTTCTTCACTTCTTCCAGCACATGTAATAATGTAAATGCGGAGGAGATCATCTAATGAAGAGGGATCATACCTGTAAGAGATCTTTTACTCTATTGTAAACATACACAAGGTATAGGATGCAGTACAAGTTGCAATACCCAAGGAGGATTGGCTTGTTCACCTGTAATGACAAAAATATAATCCACTGTTATCACTGTTTACACCTTGTGCTTTCAAGAGCAGGTGATGCTGGAAATTAATTTGAACTGGGCTTCAAAGCAATGCAGCCCCACATCCTGGCTCTCATTTCTGGAATGAGAGAGGTAGACATGGTTGATAGTTATCCAGAGCTGGATGGAAAAGCAGGCTTCCCAATCACACAGAAAGAGGTCTGACATGTAAAATGGTATGTGTGTAGGCTTTGTTCAGACACTGAACCCTTTTGGGGGCGGGGAGGAATTAAAACATTCATTATTTTGAGAATATAATTGTTATATTCTCACTATAGAGCATGAAGGACAAATGTAGAAGCCTTTTAAGAACCTACCTTTTCTTGGCAACTTTATTGATACCATCATAAGAACTGCTCTGAAGGACTAGGCTATGTACGTGTCTGACCTCACTTTCTGTTCCCAACATAAGACGGATACTATCAGGTTCTCAAAAGCAATGCAGAGTGATGCCCAGCCCTGTCTGTTCCCAACACTGCTTCCATAGAAGAAGTCCATTTAGGTATAATGGCTCATAGATATTGATAGGACTGTCTACCATGAATTTGTCTATTTGCTTAAAAGCAGTCTTACCCAACTTGGTGCCCTTCAGATGTTTTGGATTACAAACTCCGTAGCCCCAACTAGCATGGGTAACGGTCAGGGCTGATGAGAGTTGGAGTCCAGCAACATTTGGAGCACTCCAGTTTGGTGAAAGCTGGTTTAATGTTGTCTACATCAGCTGCCGTCATCACCACATCCCATGGCAGTAAATTAAGTCAATTATCTATTTTGTAAAGAAATGTGCTCTTGTGTCTGCCTTAAACCTGTTGCAAATCAGCTTATGACTTAGACCTTTTTAAAAGCTAAAGGTAAAGGACCCCTGACAGTTAAGTCCAGTCACGAACGACTCTGGGGTTGTGGCGCTTATCTCGCTTTACTGGCCGAGGGAGCCGACGTTTGTCCGCCGACAGTTTTTCCGGGTCATGTGGCCAGCATGACTAAGCCGTTTCTGGTGAAACCAGAGCAGCGCATGGAAACGGCGTTTACTTTCCTGCCGGAGCGGTACCTATTTATCTACATGCACTGGTGTGCTTTCAAACTGCTAGGTTGGCAGGAGCTGGGACCGAACAACGGGAGCTCACCCCATCGCAGTGATCCGAACCGTCGACCTTCCAATCGGCAAGCCCAAGGCTCAGTGGTTTACACCACAGTGCCACCCACGTCCGTGCCTTTTAAATTGCTATTATTTCAGATGCAGAATGGCAAACACAATTTATTAGTTTTCTGTGGTTCATTAACATTATATATTAAAGCAAAACCATCAAAAATATTTTTTTAAGTGTACACTCCATTCAGGAGTACACTGGGGAAAGTTATAAGCACAGCCAGAAAAGAAATGAAAACACTGAAGGAAGTAGTTGGCTTGGAAAGTGCAGTATCTAAAATTACCATTGATACACCCACATGGAAACAGCGAAACAGCGAAACAAAATCTGTGGTCCCAAGCGGAGCACATTTTCCCCAGTTTCCCCCAAATTTAGCAAATTATTCCTGCATCAGGTAAACTCAAATTTATAGAGGGAGAGCATCAAGATGTGCAGTGTTTGAGGGTAATGTCATGCAAACTATGTTTTTGTGCAGTAAACTCTGATATGGACAAACCCCAAGTATAAGACAGGGATTTTAAAATACACTGTTATGCACAGATACTTATGAATGGGTCTCACTGGACACAGTGGGACTTGCTTTCCAGTAACTGTGTATATAGTTGCATGGCATGCAACAAAGAGGAATAGACAACTTTTTTTACTAAAGCTCTCTGCATTAACTCTACTGTGTTGATGAAAAACAACCCTGTTGGTAAGCAGGATATAAATATCATGAACAGAAAATAGTATAAACAAAACTCTGCAGTATCACATGAAATGCATGAGCATACGCAGAGAATGATTATATCACTCTGCTGTGGAAGTTATAATGCTCATGATGTTAGGGTCACAGTGCATGTGAGACCACCCTGAATGTGGGAAAAAGCTAAAGCCATTATAGAATCAATTTTAGAATTAGCTGTTCAGAAACATTTCGTGAAACTTGGAGCAAAGGTCATAGAATCATAGAGTTGGAATAGACCACAAGGGCCATCAAGTCCAAGCCCCTGCCAAGCAGGTCAAATGGGGACAAATGTTTATTAGTCTAAAACTATTTAAATGCATACAATTAGACATTCTTATACAAAATTCTAACATATATAACACAGTGTTGCATTGATCTCCTGTTCTTGCTATTTTTGATCCTTAAGTTTTCCCTGTTGCTGCCGTAGTCTAACATGTCACCGGTAATTTTTGTGGGATATACTTTATGTATAAAGCTTACACGTAATATTTGAGATGTATTAAATGACAAAAGAGGCAGAGAGAGAATAACGAGAGAGAAAAGGAAATCGCATCCCACCAAAATGTTTCCTCTTGCCTTTCTGGTTTGCAGTAACAGCCCAACAGCAAATTGCTTGTGTTTAATAGTTTCCTGGCCCATTCCCTTTGAAAAAAAGGAAAGAACCTCTGCACAAGGGGACAATCAGAAGCGGAGAAGCAATGGGGGGGGGATGGAAGTGCCCAGCCTTTTCCCTGCCCATCATTCCTCCACTTCAATTCACTCCTAATAACCCGCCCCCCAGCCTTATGGAGGGATTTGGAGATGGGGAAGTGGAGACAGCGTTGGCTGGTTCGCAAGAGTCCTTTGGTCCCACTTCCTCTTCCTGTCTGCATTTCATGAAATCAGGCAGCCTGTGTTTGGTCCTAGACAGTGTGTTTTTTTTTCTGGGGGGACGCAGGGGTACATATACCCCTAAACATTTTGTGAGTCTAAGTTTGGCCTCATTGAGGGGCAGTATTTCAATGAGAGTGGGACACGGGTGGCGCTGTGGGTTAAACCACAGAGCCTAGGACTTGCCGATCAGAAGGTCGGCGCTTCGAATCCCGCGACAGGGTGAGCTCCCATTGCTCGGTCCCTGCTCCTGCCAACCTAGCAGTTCGAAAGCACCTCAAAGTGCAAGTAGATAAATAGGTACCGCTCCGGCGGGAAGGTAAACGGCTTTTCCGTGCGCTGTTCTGGTTCGCCAGATGCGGCTTCGTCATGCTGGCCACATGACCCGGAAGCTGTATGCCGGCTCCCTCGGCCAATAAAGTGAGATGAGCGCCACAACCCCAGAGTCAGCCACAACTGGACCTAATGGTCAGGGGTCCCTTTACCTTTACCTATTTCAATGAGAGTACCCCTAAACATTTTTTTTAGGGAAAAAAGCACTGGTCCTAGGAAAGTTGTTTACCTGGATATGTCAGACATGTGATGCTAGGGTGGCACCACTCCAGGGTGAGAGACATCATCTGAGATGCAGCTCTTATCAGGTCAGTTTAGCTCACAGGATGTTCCAGGAAATGAAGTAGAAGATGCTATATACACCCATTCCTTATTGAACCTGTTTATTTGAAACAGAAATAGCTTTTTGCTATAAAATTCCTCAGAGGTCTTGTCCCAAACTCCCTTTTAAAGTATTTTTGAACTGAGTACCAAATCCCACGATATGTATGTTCCCTAGTGCAATATTGTTTTTCTGAGTATTAAGGAGGTAATCATATAGGGAGGAGTATCACAGAATTGTAGATTTGGAAGGGATCCCAGGATCCACCCCACCCCTGCAGTGAAGGCATCTCAACACACGGTCCCCCATCTGATTTGAAACCATACTGGACCTTGCGTGGCTTTGCAAATGTGCTAGCCATTTTATTGCTGCACTGTTAGGAGGTCCATGATGTCATCTGGACACTTAACAAGCTCAGAAAATTTTGGGATGGTCAGCGTTGGTTCTCCTTGTAGTCTTCTGTTCCTTGAGCTTTTAACAAATGATTTGGTCAAAGCTTCCAATCTTTATTGCTGCAAGAAATGAGCAAGATTTTGGGTTTGGTCAAGTGATTATTCAACACAGGGTTTCTAGAAGAATAGTCCAAAGCTAGTTAAATGAAACATGGGTTATTGTTTTAAAGTGGGTTTCCGGTAGGAAAACTAGATATTATAATATAATAAATTATTCTAAGAGAACATATTATGTTTAATGCTGTTTTTATTATCTGTTCTTGTTTTTTGGAATACCGTGTCCAATTCTGGGCACCACAATTTAAGAAGGATGTTGACAGGCTGGAACGTGTGGAGAGGAGGGAAACCAAGATGGTCAAGGGTCTGGAAATTAAGCCTTACGAGGAGCACTTGAAGCAGCTGGGTATGTTTACCCTGGAAAAGAGGAGACTGAGAGGAGATAGGATAGCCATCTTCAAATATTTCAAGGGTTGTCACATGGAAGAGGGAGCAAGCTTGTTTTTTCCTGCTCTGGAGGGTAGGACTCAAACCAATGGCTTCAAGCAACATGAAAGGAGACTTCCTGAGGGTAAGAGCTGTTCAACAGTGGAACGGTCTCCTTCAGAAGGGTGTGGACTCTCCTTCCTTGGAGGTTTGTAATCAGAGGTTGGATGGCCATCTGTCCTGGATGCTGAAATATACTTGGAGTCGAGAGTGGATTTCATGCTCTTTATTCAGCTCATAGTGGTGAGGAGGAATCAAAGTTCCCCCACAATATCTGCTTTATATACATTATTTACACAATGGGCTGCACGTGATTGGTTAATTCCGGGATTCTCCTGTAGGCCAATCAGGTTGTGGATTCACATCCACCTGGAGCTGGATTGGGTGGCTCCTGCAAACCAATCATACTGCTGCATTTTGGATCCTATTGTTCTAGGACCAATCAGACTGCTGCATTTTGGATCCTATTCAACTCAGTACATAACAGATGCTTTAGCTGAGATTCCTGCATTGCAGGGGGTTGGACTAGATGATGAAGAAGAAGAGTTTGGATTTGATACCCCGCTTTATCACTACCCTAAGGAGTCTCAAAGCAGCTAACATTCTCCTTTCCCTTCCTCCCCAACAACAAACACTCTGTGAGGTGAGTGAGGCTGAGAGACTTCAGAGAAGTATGACTGGCCCAAGGTCACCCAGCAGCTGCATGTGGAGGAGTGGAGACGCGAACCCGGTTCACCAGATTACGAGTCCACCGCTCTTAACCACTACACCACACCACCTTGGGTCCCTTCCAACTCTACGATTCTATGATTCACACCCTTTGTCTCAACGTGATCCCAATAATAAAAACACAAATACAAAAACACAACCTTAATTCTTACTCAATCTGCTCCTTTTTCTTCTTTTGCCAATTAATTTTTATTGAGTTTCAATTATTTATTTTTAACAATGTAACTTCAAATTTAATACAAATTTAAATGAATTTTTATAAGTTGACTTCCCACCCTTCCTCCCTTGTCCTTCAATTCCCCCCCTTTCTTGCTGCATTATATAATCTGCTCCTTTTCAATACATTTGCAATTAGCCTTAACATGCCAACCCCTTTCTCCATCAAAAGCCAAGATAAACTGGGTGCATACACATTCAGGGGCCCATGGAACTTTTGTAGCAACATGGGCTGGCCAAAGACAGGACAACACTGGGCGGATGTTGGGGTAAACCCTGGGGAAGGCAACAGTGACCTTGGATGATTGTTGCCTGATTGGGGGGGGGGGGAGATTGGTGCTGAGGATCCTGGGGAGGGATTTCTTTCAATATCCTCCCACGCCCTGTCAGTCATGGCATGCCCTTCAACATTCCTCTGACGAAAATAGAGACATTTCTCACTTCCTACCAACTGACCATCCTTGACCCCCCCCCCATTTTGTCCCCTTCCTGCAGAGCATTTCCACCACCACCGCACCAACAGGACACAGCACACACACCCTCCGCCATCCTGAGAAAACCATTTAATCCTGATTTTATTTCATGGTAGATTTACAAAAAGAAAAACACACGCCAATAAACAATTTTTAGAAAGGGGCAAAATTAGACATGGACATGTCAGGAGGTCCTACACACGAGGAGGCATCCAACATTTGGTTATGGGCCCAGAGGATCGGGACCACAGAGGACAGCAGGCTCAGTGCCAGCAGAAAGGTCCGGGAGCTGTTTTTGTCCTGGTTGGAGTCTCCTGGAACTGGCGCAGCGGAAGCGTACTGGGCCCATAACCAATTGTCAGGAGCATCCTACATGCGAGTAGGAACCTGGCAGAGACACATGCCCAGTTGGCATGTTATCTCCCTTCTAGTCGGTCGTTTGAAAGACTCAAAGTCTTTCTCCAGCCCGAACATCACAGCTACTGATGCCTCAGAGACATCAGCACACTTCAGGAACAGCAGAGTATGGGCAGTCAGCGTGACAGACTCAGTAGAGCAGCTTTTTTGGCTAAACTACGTTTATTTACATATGCACACTTGGAGCACAGCAACTCAGCTCTTTCCTCTTCAGCTTCAAACAGCAAAGAGAAAGAATACAGGACAAAAAGTCCTACATCAGGGAAATACAGTAATACAAACATTCTGTCTCCGTCACTGCCCACAATGTGGAATGAAAACATACACTGTCATGTGCTAAAAACAATCCCATGACTGCAAGCACAGGAAAAGAATCCTAACAGGACACACACAAAAATCAAGACTCTTTGCGCTCTGCTCCCCCACCCCCAGGGTGGCCCTGCCAGGGGAGGCTGCAAGGGAGGCTGGCAAGTCCAATTTGTGGATTCAAACCTGCCTACAATTTGGCCAATCACAGGCAGGCTGAGGGGCGGGCCATTCCTAGAGGGTGGGTCCAATTCAGCCAGTAGCCTTTGCTTGGGTCCGCTCCGCAGGAATATAAAAGGCCTGCTTCCGTCCTTGTCAGCCTCTTCATGGAAAAGGAAAGAGAAAGGCAGACATAAATTCAATTATGATAGAGACTCGCTTGACCGTAAATCTCTGCAACCGAGTGTTAGTGTACATATATAAAATGGGGAAGTGTGGGTGAAATGGGCTGCAGTCACTCAAGAATGACTGCTCCCCGCTTAAAACGGGGGGTGCCCTTTGCGTGGATGCGTGCAGCCCCTAGATCTGGAGCGGCTCCATCAGCATAGGCTTGGCTTTGCCTTCCCTCAGGTGGGATACCTGGAGGTCTCCGCCTACCTCAGTCAGTTGTCCAATCCCACCTGGGGGAAGCGTTGCCAAGGAGACCAGGCCAGGTAGGGGAGGGACTACCTGCCCACACAATAGAGGGAGGATCTTACCTGGGAATCCGCACTTGGCTCCAGAACTTCTCCCACCCTACCCACCCTCAGTTAATGTCTTATTTTGCAGGTTAACTTTTCTTCACAGGTTTTGCAGGTTAACTTTTCTTCACAGGTATGCGGGCGCTGCTACGTTAAGGTCGCTGTTAAAGGGCCGGAAAGGAATTTCCCTGCATTGGCAGGTTTTGCCTTTCCCGTAGCAAAACGTCACAACTTTGGCGGTATCAGGCCTTGGGTGGAATCCTTTAGTCCATCTTCCTCTTTGCGGCGGCGATACCAGGGTTCCCCGTTAAAGGGGTTTTCTGAAGGGAGGCTTTGACCGTATGCCGAAAGGTCGTCATTGCTCTCCCCTGTGGCGGCGGCGGCGTAACGGGGGCGGCTATCTCTGCTTGAACATATGTTCTCCAGAGCCGGCCCATCCCCCCCCCCACACACACACTGGATAACCCTGATGCTCCCTAGGTCCCCAGCTGGGGACTGGGGAGGGAGAACGCCCAATGCCTGAGCCAAGGTCTACCCACATTTGAAATTTAATAAAGTTGTGGCCAATTTAATCCCATAGCACGTTGTCTTGAGTTGTTATTCCACATGATGGGGGGACTGCGCGGGATCTGGGGACTCCGCCTGTCCACGCAAATAGTTTCTCAATATTATGAGGCAATGGCTGAAGAAGGACAAACGTGTAGGAGAAACAGACGATATTCAACTGATTCCTAAACAGGGGCAAAACCAGAGTTGGTTAGGGGTGCTATATTTTCCAGACATAGCCGGTATTCAGTCCCTTAAGAAGCTTCCGGGTGGAAATCACTTAAATGTCCTGGAAAATCTGGATGTATGGCAGCCCATGTTGGTAGTGCAGATTTTTGCGATTTTAAATTTTTTAAAAGCTCAAAAACTCAATTTTTTTTGTTGAGTTTCCACACAAAAAAGCTCAACAACCTTTGTGTCCAGATTTTCAGAGAAAAGAAGCGGAAATACTAAAGCCTCTCCTCCTTCCGGAAGGGAGGGATTGTGAGCGGGAGACGATTCCCGAGTCACGCAGGGCGCGTCCTGCCCCCTGCCCTGTCATCATCGCTGGTGCGCCATGCCTCCCAGTTGGGCACCCAATCAGGTGACACTGCGGGAGCATGGTTTAGCCCCTCAAAAGCGGCCGCGCCAGCTTCCCCCACCATTCGCTCCCGATCTACCAGCGAGTCACCCACCCACCACTCCCTGTAGGGAGTAGCTGCTTGGCCTTGCTATGGACCCATGGTTGGTCGCCCTGGTTGCCCAGGGGGGCTGGTAGGAGTTTTTTCCAACTGGCAAATTGGCACCGGCCTCTTGGTGTTTTCCGCCTACCTCATAGCAAGTGTCACAACTTTCTTGGTATTTGGCGGTTAGGCATTGGAATGTGTTGTTGGTGCTTGGGAGGGCAAGGTGTGGCCATCGCCTACCCCTTCACTTATGGGTATTCCGTTAAAGGAATCCGGTGGTCGTGGATCTTGTCCGATGCCCTATGTGGCGGGGGGCCATGGCACGACCCTCGGTGACACCAGGGGAGAGTTTATAGTTGTATTTGCATCAACAGGCTCCCCCTACTGGTGGTTAACCCCTCATCAGACTCACCCCTCTCCGAGTGGGTGGAGTCAAATTTTCTGTGGTCCAATGCCTAAGCCAATACCTTCTCACATGCTGTAATCAATAAAGTTCTGGCCTTTTTCTTGCCCATTAACCTAATATACTGTGTCCACGTGTCTTCATTCCCCAAGCGGGGATCGGGTCCTCAAATCACAACTATACTTTGTAGATCTACAAAGCTGAGGGAGCCAACCCTTAGGCTAATAGAGAACTGTTGGTTGATATGCTCCTTTCTTTTGTGGGAGGGAAAGATGTGAGCACACTTTCACTTTATGTGGTTTTTGCTTAAGTGAACAAAATGAGGCTGGAAGGGGTCTCTGGGTAGAGGAATGTTTCAGCAACAGAGACGCTATGGCTTCCTTGAACAGAGACTCTTTATTCTGTAAATAGTTAATACAGATTATCTTACGTTTACGGACTTCCTGGATTCTGAAAGTTATTAGTAAAAGAATAACACAACCTTCACGATGACATGGTAGCTACCTGATTTTGCCTGTTACACAACTTCCTCTTGGTAGCCTCCATTGGTACAATCCAGGCACAATTTTCCCACATGATATGCTGATGGTTTAAGCTTTAAAGAGTCTCTAATACTCCTTACCCCTTCATGGATCACTGCCTTGTCATGGTGAAGGGGCTTGAATAACCCCAGGAAGCTATGAGCCATGCCGTGCAGGGCCACCCAAGACAGACAGGTCATAGCCAAGAGTTTAGACGAAATGTGACCCTCCTGGAGAAGGAACTGGCAAACCACTCCAGTATTTTGCCAAGAAAACTCCATGGACATAAAAAAGGAGAAGCTCTGAGAAGAAAGTGAGAGTTTCCAAGGTATGCTCGGGTTCATGGGGTCACGGAGAGTCTAACACCACTAAGACGACTAAACAACAACAAATACTCCTTAACTTCTCAGATGGCAACCAGCTACCACCACATTTGGTCCAAATGTTGGTTTAGATTAGACTAAAGTCTATTACACAATGCCCAGGGAATTCGAAAGTTTTATCAGAAATTTAGTTTGGAATGGGATCTCTGAGGCTTCTTTAAAGCAGTAGGATGTTTACATCAAAAATCAGGAACAAGAAATCCCTCAGAAATGTTGGCAAAGCCCTCTGTAGACGCAATCTAGTCATGTTCTTCTTCCTGCCCCTGTGGATTAATTTGTTAATTTGTTCCTAGTCCCCATTTGGATGGCCCAGAAGGAAATGTAAACATACAGTACTGTTTTAGGAGTCACTGCTGACATGCTTTTCTAGGTTCATAATTGCCAGAGTAATTTCGAGGCAGAGGCGCTCTATGGTCTTGATGGATGCCATCAATAGAACAAATCCAAGAAGGGGAAACAACTTGGCAATTTCTTTCAAGCCTCTGTAATCTGGGTACGTAATGAGAAAGCCAAAGTTTACCTTTCATTTAAAAAATGTCAATAACTGAAAACACCTCTTTCTGTGTGCTGCATTCTCCATAAAACTTACTGTAGCCTCCGGGTGGCTTGAGACCAATGGCTTTCAGTTTCCCATCCAAGGTCTTCTACAAAACCGACCTAATCAAGAATAGGATGTAGCTGTTTGAACTAGATAGTCTAGTGGATTGCTGTTTCTCATTCATTCAAGTCGGTATGCGTTTTACTTTTCCAGTATAATGATAGTGCCTTAAGCAATTTTAGCTCAGCTGCTAATTTGTGAGTGTTACTTTAACACAGTCTCAGAATCTTATTCTTCTGCAGCTCCCATTTGGTTTCAGCTACAACTCCTCTGTCCAGAGACAATTCTGGATTATGTCAATTTTATTGTATGTCTCTACCAATATGCCTTAAAACAGACCTCACCTCCTGTCTGTAAAAGAGTAAGTGTTGTTGTTGTTTAGTCATTTAGTCGTGTCCGACTCTTCGTGACCCCATGGACTAGAGCACGCCAGGCACTCCTGTCTTCCACTGCCTCCCACAGTTTGATCAAATTCATGCTGGTAGCTTCGAGAACACTATCCAACCATCTCGTCCTCTGTCGTCCCCTTCTCCTTGTGCCCTCCATCTTTCCCAACATCAGGGTCTTTTCCAGGGAGTCTTCTCTTCTCATGAGGTGGCCAAAGTCTTGGAGCCTCAGCTTCACAATCTGTCATTCCAGTGAGCACTCAGGGCTGATTTCCTTAAGAATGGAGAGGTCTGATCTTCTTGCTGTCCATGGGACTCTCAAGAGTCTCCTTCAGCACCATAATTCAAAAGCATCAATTCTTCGGCGATCAGCCTTCTTTATGGTCCAGCTCTCACTTTCATACATCACTACTGGGAAAACTTTAACTATAGGGGTTTAACTATATGGACCTTTGTTGGCAAGGTGATGTCTCTGCTTTTTATGATGCTGTCTAGGTTTGCCATTGCTTTTCTCCCAAGAAGCAGGCGTCTTTTAATTTCGTAGCTGCTGTCACCATCTGCAGTGATCATGGAGCCCAAGAAAGTAAAATCTCTCACTGCCTCCATTTCTTCCCCTTCTATTTGCCAGGAGGTGATGGGACCAGTGGCCATGATCTTCGTTTTTTTGATGTTGAGCTTCAGACCATATTTTGCACTCTCCTCTTTCACCCTCATTAAAAGGTTCTTTAATTCCTCCTCACTTTCTGCCATCAAGGTTGTGTCATCTGCATATCTGAGCTTGTTGATATTTCTTCCGGCAATCTTAATTCTGGCTAGGGATTCATCCAGCCCAGCCTTTCGCATGATGAATTCTGCATATAAGTTAAATAAGCAGGGAGACAAAATACAGCCTTGTCGTACTCCTTTCCCAATTTTGAACCAATCAGTTGTTCCATATCCAGTTCTAACTGTAGCTTCTTGTCCCACATAGAAATTTCTCAGGAGCCAGATGAGGCGATCAGGCACTCCCATTTCTTTAAGAACTTGCCATAGTTTGCTGTGGTTGACACAGTCAAAGGCTTTTGCATAGTTAATGAAGCAGAAGTAGATGTCTTTCTGGAACTTTCTAGCTTTCTCCATAATCCAGTGCATGTTTGCAATTTGGTCTCTGGTTCCTCTGCCTCTTCTAAATCCAGCTTGCACTTCTGGGAGTTCTCGGTCCACATACTGCTTGAGCCTTCTTTGTAGAATTTTAAGCATAACCTTGCTAGCGTGTGAAATGAGTGCAATTGTGGGGTAGTTGGAGCATTCTTTGGCACTGCCCTTCTTTGGAATTGGGATGTAGACTGATCTTCTCCAGTCCTCTGGCCACTGCTGAGTTTTCCAAACTTGCTGGCATATTGAGTGTAGCACCTCAACAGCATCATCTTTTATAATTTTAAATAGTTCAGCTGGAATACCATCACTTCCACTGGCCTTGTTATTTGCAGTGCTTGCTAAGGCCCATTTGACTTCACTCTCCAGGATGTCTGGCTCAAGGTCAGCAACCACACTACCTGGGGTGTACGAGACATCCATATCTTTCTGGTATAATTCCTCTGTGTATTCTTACCACCTCTTCTTTATGTCTTCTGCTTCTCTTAGGTCCTTACCACTTTTGTCCTTTATAATGGTAATCTTTGTACAAAATGTTCCTTTCATATCTTGAATTTTCTTGAACAGATCTCTGGTTCTTCCCATTCTGTTGTTTTCCTTTATTTCTTTGCATTTCTCGTTTAAGAAGGCCTTCTTGTCTCTCCTTGCTATTTTTTGGAAATCTGCATTCAATCTCCTGTATCTTTCACTATCTCCCTCGCATTTTGCTTGCCTTCTCTCCCCTGCTATTTGTAAGGCCTCGTTGGACAGCTACTTTGCTTTCTTGCATTTCCTTTTCATTGGGATGGTTTTCGTTGCTGCCTCCTGTATAATGTTGCGATCCTCCATCCATAGTTCTTCAGGCACTCTGTCCAGCAAATCTAAATCCTTAAACCTGTTCCTCACTTCCACTGTGTATTCATAAGGGATTTGATTTAGATTGTATCTTACCAGCCCAGTGGTTTTTCCTACTTTCTTCAGTTTAAGCTTGAATTTCACTATAAGAAGCTGATGATCTGAGCCACAGTCAGCTCCAGGTCTTGCTTTTGCTGACTGTATAGAGCTTCTCCATCTTTGGCTGCAGAGAATATAATCAATCTGATTTCGATGCTGCCCATCTGGTGATGTCCATGTGTAGAGTCGTCTCTTGTGTTGTTTGGAAAAGCGTGTTTATGATGACCAGCTTGTTCTCTTGACAGAACTCTATTAGCCTTTGCCCTGCTTCGTTTTGATCTCCAAGGCCAAACTTGCCAGTTGTTCCTTTTATCTCTTGATTCCCTACTTTAGCATTCCAATCCCCTATAATGAGAGGAACATCCTTCTTTGGTGTCATTTCTAGAAGGTGTTGTAAGTCTTCATAGAATTGGTCAATTTTAGTTTCTTCAGCCCCACTAGTTGGTGCATAAAGTTGAATTACTGTGATGTTAAAAGGTCTGCCTTAGATTCGTATCGAGATCATTCTATCATTTTTGAGATTGCATCCCAGTACAGCTTTCGCCACTCTTTTGTTGACTATGAGGGCCACTCCATTTCTTTTACGGGATTCTTGCCCACAGTAGTAGATATGATGGTCATCCGAACTGAATTCGCCCATTCCCATCCATTTTAGTTCACTGATGCCCAGGATGTCAATATTTATCCTTGCCATCTCATTTTTGACCACATCCAACTTACCCAGGTTCATGGTTCTTACATTCCAGGTTCCTATGCAATATTTTTCTTTACAGCATTGGACTTTCCTTTCACTTCCAGGCATATCCGCAACTGAGCGACCTTTCATCTTTGGCCCAGCTGCTTCATCAGCTTTGAATCTACTTATACTTGTCCTCCGCTCTTCCTCAGTAGCATGTTGGACACCTTCCGACCTGAGGGGCTCATCTTCCAGCGTCATAACTTTTATATGCCTGTTGTCTTTGTCCAAGGAGTTTTCTTGGCAGGAATACTGGAGTGGCTTGCCAGTTCCTGCTCCAGGTGGATCACGTTTGGTCAAAACTCTCCACTATGACCTGTCCATCTTGGGTGCCCTGCACGGCATAGCTCATAGCTTCTCTGAGTTATTCAAGCCCCTTCGCCACGGCAAGGCAGTGATCCATGAAGGGGAAGAGTAAGTGAGATATCTTCTTTTAACTTGATGTATAGCCTGGAGTAGAGGCAGACCATACATTTGCCTGGTGGAATATGAGGGAGGCATTATTACTCCATGCTGAGTTCATTTATTAAATTTCTGGTAGACAGCATTTGCTGTAGCATCTCTTTGATGCTACAGCAATGATTCGGTATATTGATGTGATGCTCCAGAACATGTTTAGATCATATTTATTTGGATTTCGACCCACCCCACCCACCCCCGCAGGTTGGAGTTCTGTTTCTGTTTTCCTTAGGTTTCCGTTCTGGACACAGGATTTATTTATATTTTTGCCTGTTTTGGGTGGGGGGTCTGAACATGGCCAATTCTTCTTCGATGAAATTGTATTTTGCAGTGCCCACAATGACATCTTAGATTCCCAAATGTTTCCTGAGGCCCGCAAGGGCTGGGGACCCCTGCTGTATGCTGTTATATTTTACATGGTGCCTGTTTCCTCCTCTGCAGTGTCAGGAAAAGATGAGGAATCAAACCGAAGTGACAGAATTTATCCTCTTGGGTCTTTCCAGCAGCCCAAAGATGCGCATTGTTCTCTTTGGGATTTTCTCTGTGGTCTACAGCATCACACTAGCTGGCAATGGGATTTTCTTGATGCTTATTTGGCTGGATTCTCAACTCCACACACCCATGTATTTCTTCTTGAGCCACCTCTCTTTTGTGGACATCTGGTACACAACCAGTACTGTTCCTCAGATGCTGTCCAATCTCTGGAGCCCAAAGAAGACCATCTCATTTGCTGGCTGTGGGGCTCAGATCTACCTCTTCCTGGGCCTTGCCATCACAGAATGTGTGCTCCTTGCTGTGATGGCCTACGACCGGTTTGTAGCAATATGTCACCCTCTGCGCTACACACTCATTATGAACCCTAGAGTCTGTGTCATGCTGGCGGTGTCATCTTGGATGTGTGGCTTCCTCCTTGCCATGGTGCACACAGTTCAGACTCTACAGATGCCTTACTGTGGCCCAAATGTCATTGACCACTTCTACTGTGACATATTGGCTCTGCTGAAACTGGTCTGTGCTGACACTCGACTCAACGAAATCATTGTCTTTGTGGTTGGTGTCCTCATTCTTCTGTGCCCCTTCTCCTTCATACTCACCACATACGTCCGCATCCTAGCAGCCATCTTGAAGATCCGTTCTGCCGAAGGCAGGCGCAAGGCTTTCTCCACATGTGCGTCCCACGTGGCTGTGGTGGCACTGTTTTATGGAACTGCTATGTTCATGTACATGAGGCCTGGTTCAAGCCACTCTGCAGAGCACGACAAAATGATCTCCTTGTTCTATAGCGTTGTCACTCCCATGTTCAACCCCATGATTTATAGTCTAAGGAATAAGGAAGTAAAGGGGGCATTGGTGAAAGCGCTACAGAGGTGCAAACCTTCTCATGGAGCATGACATGTTATTGAGGGTTAGGGTTAGTTGTCCGTGGTGACAAGGTGTGAGATGCTCTGTGCATTACTTTACTTGGAGGACTCCAATGGCTTGTAAACCATAATGTTTGAGCAGATGGTCTGTGGCCAACGATGGTCCTTCTATATGCAAGTGTAATCAGATTGCACAGTCCCACCAGTTGGAGAATACAAAATGACAGCTGGATGGAAAAGTGCTGAAAATATGGAAAAGGGACAGATGAGAATACTGAGTTTAGGGTCAAATATCTGAAAGGTCTGCCTGGAGGGGAAGGTAAATGTAGGGTAAAGTCATGCATATGCTGTCTCTCTACAGCAGGCATCCTCAAACTCGGCCCTCCAGATGTTTTGGGACTACAACTCCCATCATCCTTAGCTAACAGGACCAGTGGTCAGGGATGATGGGAATTGTAGTCCCAAAACATCTGGAGGGCCGAGTTTGAGGATGCCTGATCTACAGGTTTATATTATAATCCTGTTTAAGAGAAGCATGCATTCCACTTTATCTTAGCATCCAAGGAGGAAGAGATCTGCTGATTTGCTGCTGGGATCCTGGCCTTATTCCACATCATCTTTCGCACTCCAGCTAGACATGACTGGTGTCTACATAATGGAAAGAATTCTGTATCAGTGCTTGATTATCTAAAAGCTACAACACAACTTCCGTAAGCAGATCCATGTGCATAAATGTTTATAAAGATAAATCAACGAATGCTTAAAAAAAAGGACAAATGCCTTTGCAGCAAACGTTCTGAGCTAGCATCACTCGCCCTGCTAGGTCTTCTTCTCAGCAATATTTGGCTTAAGCATGCAGGTGCATATGTTGGCATTCAACGTGGTTTGCCTTAGCTCAGCTTGCTAGAAGTGGAAAATATTTGTTCCCATTGCTATCGGTGGGTGGAGGGGAGACTGCTGTGATCTTGGAGTTTCTGGGTTGCCATTCAGCACTTAACAGTCTTTATTTTATGTGTTGATTTGTAAGCATGGGTGAGATTTGTGTGGCGCATGGTAAGACCTCTCCTCCTACCAGAGGGGAGGAGTTGTGAGTGGGAGCTGGTACCCGCGTTGGCAGGGGGCCGTATTCGGCTCCCTGCGTCAATTATCTCAACTGCCGTGCCAAGCCCTTCAGCTAGCCAATAGGGCTGGCTTGGGAGCAGGGTTTAGCCGCATTTAAGTGGCCGCGGCGGCACTGTGCCCCCATTCTACTTCATGAATTCGTCGGATCACCCGCTCACCCTCCCTTTAGGCCATATCTATGCTTTGACCCCTTGCTATGGACTTTGGTCAGTTGCCTTGGTTGCCCAGAGGGCCTGGTAGGATTTTTTTCCATTTGGCAAATTGGCACCAACCTCTTGATTTTTCACCTACCTCATAGCAAATCGCCACAACTTTTCTGGTATTGGCGGTTCGGCATTGGAATATGTGTGGTGTGTTGGAGGGCAGGTTGTGGCCATCACCTACCCCTCACCTTTTGGGTATTCCATTAAAGGGATCCAGCGGTTGTGGATCCTATCTGATGCCCTGCTGGTGGCTAGGGCCATGGCACGACCCCGGTGACATCAGGGGAAGCTTCCAGTTGTATTTGCATCAACAAATGGGAATGGTGGGAGAGGATATTGATAAGAAAGATTAGAAATTGTTCCTATACGCAACAATAGCGGTGAGGTTACTGCTGGCTCTGGTGTGGAAACAACAATTGCCAACAGTAGAAGAGTGGCAGTACAAGGTCATGGAATATGTGGAAATAGCCAAATTAACGGGGAAAATTTGACAACAGGGCGATGAAACATTTCAAAAAGAATGGGGGAAATTTATGTTATACATAGGATAAGGGGAAACAGTGAAATCAGTAGAATGGACGTAAACCTCATAATTGGAATTAAAAGAAACTTTATTGGATGTTAATGACAATATGAATTAAAACGTAAAATACAATGAAGGTAACTAATTGTACCTGTAAATGAATATAGACAAACAAGACGTGTACATACAGAAATATTTATTTGTATATAAACACTGTACGGATAAAGTTGAAAGAAGAACAACAATATACAAAATCGATAAAGATCATGCGAAAAACTTAGAGACGACATTAAAAAGCCAGAAGAAGGAAGGAGGGAAGTCAACTCTTAGGAGTAATTGCAAATGTAAATGTAAATTAATGTGTATATGTATAGTATGTAGCAGGGACGCGGGTGGCGCTGTGGGTAAAAGCCTCAGCGCCTAGGGCTTGCCGATCGAAAGGTCGGCGGTTCGAATCCCCGCGGCGGGGTGCGCTCCCGTTGCTCGGTCCCAGCGCCTGCCAACCTAGCAGTTCGAAAGCACTCCCGGGTGCAAGTAGATAAATAGGGACCGCTTTCTAGCGGGAAGGTAAACGGCGTTTCCGTGTGCGGCTCTGGCTCGCCAGAGCAGCGATGTCACGCTGGCCACGTGACCCGGAAGTGTCTCCGGACAGCGCTGGCCCCCGGCCTCTTGAGTGAGATGGGCGCACAACCCCAGAGTCTGGCAAGACTGGCCCGTACGGGCAGGGGTACCTTTACCTTTATAGTATGTAATCATAAAATCAATAAAAATTATCTTCAGAAAAAACAACAAAAACAATACCACTCACATGCTGTAACCAATAAAGTTGTGGCCTTATTTAGCCCATTAACCTAAAATACATGTCTCCTTGTTTCGTTTTTATCTCTTAGCGGGTGGCGGGTCCTTGACTCACAAACATAAAAAACACTTAGCATCTGTTTACCTCCCTGTTAACTTAGCCATGAAACTAACTGAGAGTCTTTCATCAAATTTCTCTTCTTCAACCTAACCTACCTCATACGTTTGTGAAAGTAAAAGAGCGTACAGTGATACCTCAGGTTAAGAACTTAACTCTTTTTGGAGGTCCGTTCTTAACCTGAAACTGTTCTTAACCACTTTAGCTAATGGGGCCTCCCACTGCCGCCGCGCCACCGAAGCACGCTTTCTGTTCTCATCCTGAAGCAAAGTTCTTAACCCGAGGTACTATTTCTGGGTTACCGGAGTCTGTAACCTGAAGTGTCTGTAACCCGAGGTACCACTGTACTATGTACTATGTTCTAAGAGGAAGTGTAAAGTAACATTGGGGTGGGTGGATAGATGATAGATAGATAGATGATTAGATAGATAGATGATAGATAGATGATAGATGATAGATGATAGATATAGATATAGATATAGATATAGATATAGATATAGATATAGATATAGATATAGATATAGATATAGATAGATAGATAGATATAGATAGATAGATAGATGATAGATGATGATGATAGATAGATGATAGATAGATAGATAGATAGATAGATAGATAGATAGATGATAGATGATAGATAGATAGATGATAGATAGATAGATAGATAGATATAGATAGATAGATGATAGATGATAGATAGATAGATAGATAGATAGATGATAGATAGATAGATAGATAGATGATAGATAGATAGATAGATAGATAGATAGATAGTAGATAGATAGATAGATAGATAGATAGATAGATAGATAGATAGATTAGATAGATAGATAGATAGATAGATGATAGATAGATAGATAGATAGATGATAGATAGATGATAGATAGATAGATAGATGATAGATAGATAGATAGACAGATGATAGATGATAGATAGATAGATAGATAGATATAGATAGATAGATAGATAGATAGATAGATAGATAGATAGAGTGTGCTGGTCCCGGGGGTAAGGTACCTTGGGTGTAGCAAAGTCCACACGAAGAGGGGCAAGGTCCGAGGCAGAGAGCCGGGCGGTGAACAGGAACGCTGGAACAGGAGGCTGTGCAGGGAACAGGAACACCGGATAGTCAGGAACAGGAAGCCGAGCAGGGAACAGGAGTACCGGATAGTCAGGAACAGGAGGCCGAGCAGGGATCAGGCACGCAGGAAGGTCCGAAGCCAACAACGACGTTGCTCCCGCAACCTGGGGCCGGGCTGACTGGGCTTTTATCCTCTTCTAAGGCCAGGGGCGGTCCCGGCCCCCAGGAGCCCCGCCTCCTCTGGCCTTAAGGCGAGCACTCCTCCTGGGGGCAACCAGTTCCCTTTGCCTCTCTGCTCTAAGCCTCTGCAGATCAGGAGAGGCCGAAGGGTTACTGGGCCCTGGAGGAGGCTCACCTGTGGCCACTGAGTCGTCAAGCCTCTCTGGGGCCAGAAGGGCTTCACCTGGGGCCAGCTCCTGATGCACTGCCACAGGTGCAGGCTCTTCAGCATCTAGGCCTTGCCCCAGTTCAGCCGGCCCTGGAGGCGGGGACTCCTGTGCAGGCTGGGATTCCTCTGTTTCATCCTCCGAATCGGAATCCCAGGCCATCACATAGAGATAGATAGATAGATGATAGATAGATAGATGATAGATAGATAGATGATAGATAGATAGATAGATGATAGATGATAGATAGATGATAGATAGATAGATAGATAGAGATAGATGATAGATAGATAGATGATAGATAGATAGATAGATAGATAGATAGATAGATAGATAGATGATAGATAGATAGATAGATAGATAGATAGATAGATAGATATAGATGATAGATATAGATAGATAGATAGATAGATAGATAGATAGATAGATAGATGATAGATAGATAGATAGATAGATGATAGATAGATAGATAGATGATAGATAGATAGATAGATGATAGATAGATGATAGATAGATAGATAGATAGATAGATAGATAGATAGATAGATGATAGATAGATAGATAGATAGATAGATAGATGATAGATAGATGATAGATAGATAGATAGATAGAGATAGATGATAGATAGATAGATGATAGATAGATAGATAGATAGATAGATAGATGATAGATAGATAGATAGATAGATAGATAGATAGATAGATAGATATAGATGATAGATATAGATAGATAGATAGATAGATAGATAGATAGATAGATAGATAGATGATAGATAGATAGATAGATAGATGATAGATAGATAGATAGATGATAGATAGATAGATAGATGATAGATAGATGATAGATAGATAGATAGATAGATAGATAGATAGATAGATAGATAGATAGATGATAGATAGATAGATAGATAGATAGATAGATGATAGATAGATGATAGATAGATAGATATAGATAGATAGATGAGAGAGAGAGAGAGAGAGAGAGAGAGAGTGTGTTTCCCCCTCAAAATATTTGTGGGTAGTTTTTTTAAAAGAACTATTCATAAACTGTACATAGCTTGTAATTTAAGCTGCCTACACTCTATAACAGAGCTTTCCAAACTGTGTGTTGTGACACACTAGTGTGTTGGCCGCAGTGTGTAGTTGTGTGGTGTGTAGTTTTGTGGCTCTGCTCTTTATCTATAACGCACGTTCAAAACACATTACTTCCCTAAAAGAATTCTGGGCACTTGGTTAAGGATTTCTGGGAAATGTAATTCATTGAGGGAATGAACGTGCTTTAAATGTGCTCCTTCAAGAGGAGCGTAATCCATCCAGAACTGGACACAATCCACTCATCTGGACAGCAGAACTGACCAGTAAAAATGACTTTGTCTTATCTGGATTAACCTTCAGTTTGTTGACTCTCATCCAGTCCATCACCCAGACCAGACACCAATCTGGAACATCCACCACTATACTTGCTTGAGCTGTAAAGGAGAAGCAGAGTAGCATGTTGACATCACACTCCAGGGGCGCCATCTCACCCTCAGGATTGTGGGTGCCCACCGCCACAATGCCTGGAGTTGGCTGCTATGTCACATCCCCCAAATGTCAAATGACCCTAGTCAGTGGTTTCATGTACACGTGAAACAGCCCAGAGAATAACACTGGAGCTCCACAGGACCATGCAGTATCTCTCTAGGACCACGTCCAGGAGGAGACTGCAAAGCCGTATCTCCTACTCCCAACTCAGATTATCTCCCAGAATGTTTTGTTGTTTAGTCGTTTAGTCGTGTCCGACTCTTCGTGACCCCATGGACCAGAGCACGCCAGGCACTTCTGTCTTCCACTGCCTCCCGCAGTTTGGTCAGACTCATGCTGGTAGCTTCGAAGACACTATCCAACCATCTCGTCCTCTGTCGTCCCCTTCTCCTTGTGCCCTCCATCTTTCCCAACATCAGGGTCTTTTCCAGGGAGTCTTCTCTTCTCATGAGGTGGCCAAAGTATTGGAGCCTCAGCTTCACGATCTGTCCTTCCAGTGAGCACTCAGGGCTGATTTCCTTCAGAATGGATAGGTTTGATCTTCTTGCAGTCCATGGGACTCTCCCAGAATAGGGTTGCCTTATTTCATACAGTGAAAATCCGGACAGAAAAGTTGTTGACCTTTTGGCGGGAGGGGCACCAGAGACACACTCCTCCCCCAACATAGCTCATTATAGAGGGTGACCAAGGCAGTCTCTGTACCAGCCATACCTGTATGCTGATTAAAATGCTTAGAAATCAGTCTTATTCAAGAAGGTCAAGAGCTGGTTGGCAACTACTCACTCAGGAACCTTGGGACCATTTGCGACCAGCCTATAGTGTCTCCCCCCTGCCAAGTCTTCTGGTCCAAGAAGGATTTTTTAAAGAAGTAGTCTTACTGCCTGATTCTTTCACATGGCTTGGGAGCACTCCTGCTCTAAGAGAGGCATGAGTTATCTGCTTGGTCCAGCTGGCAGTCCACTCTCTAATAACAGCTGGTGGCAACTCCATCAAGGCCCCTGCTGAGGCCTGGTCTAAGACATTTTGCTGCCTGAGGCGAATGACAAGACTGTGCTCTCCCCCCATTCCATGTACAGTAGCTGAGTTGAGTCTTTCTTGGACACTGGTGGTGTCCTCATTTTGCCTAATGGTTGGGCTGTCCCTGCTCTCCCTTCTTGTGGTTTCATCTTTTAACTGGATGAAGACTTAGCAGCCCTTCAAACAGAGGACTGTCCTCCATAAAGTAAGGTATGTGGCCACCCAAACAGCCAGTCAGGGGCCAGAGCATCAGGAGTGGTGACAAGAAGTTGAGCAAACGTTGCTGGGAAGAAGGAAGAAAAAGACTGGTATCCATCTTGGGCTGGCTGGCTGAAGGCGGGCTGCACTGCTGTGGCAGACAAGCCCCTCTTGAAATGACCGTGCTGTAAGATCTGGACTCCCTCCATGTAGGCTGAAGGTGTAAACAGGTGAATAAATCATATTTCTTAAAACTATGACAGTCTCCACCATGTCTCCAAAGGAACAAAAACCTGGGGTGTGCCACCAATCAGCAGAGAGAGGGGGAGGCACCCAACTTTTGCAATACTATTTAGATTTTTAATTTGTTTTTGTTTTTTAACATTTGCCAAGGAAGCTCATAACTAATGACCCTAATCCAATTCAGTATCGGTTGGGTGTTAAACACCAGGCAGAGTAAGTAGACCCTGAGAACTATGTATAATGGATTGAACAGTATTATGGATTGAATGTGATATGGGGCAAATATTGCAGTGGACCGACACTGATGATGCCTTAGGTCAGCCATTGGTGAGAAGATGATGATCTACATCAATACCATCAAGTTACATCAAAGAGAGCTTCCCTGCATGAAGAAGGAATGGGGATGGTGCTTCAGAATTACTCTACATGAACACAACTGAAGATAAGATGGTTCAACACTTTTGGGGTCTTCCTAAAAAAAGCGCTCGATAACGCAATCTTACTTTTTGAAATATGGCAACCGTATACAATAGTTATTCAAGGCAAAATGTGTCTATGAGTGACCCATCTTAGTTCTCAAACTATTGAGTCCTAAACTTCTGATGTACTTCATTAGTACATCTTACTTCATTAAGCACAAATGTCGCACAGAGAATTTCTCAAGTATATTTATAATAAGTCACAAAGGGTTCAATTAAGGAAACAACTTTTCCACAATGTTATGAAGCCAACCGTAATAAGAAGCTGCAGTGGGCTTTGTTAACAGAGAGTAAGTGAAGTTGTTCATCGACAAGCCATTAATTATTTTTTCGTTGAATCACCAGTGTGTGTTGTGGCTAATTACACTAAAACGAGTCCTTGTTTTCTTTATTTTATCTTCATGTTATAACTGCCCTAAAGATCTCATTTTGGAAAGGCAGGATTTGAATATTATTATCTCCACGGGCTTTGGGCATGTCTTCGAAAACATAGCACACGAGTGCAGTGCCCATTTGGTGTGGGGAACAAGGGCAAGGTAATCGGTCCCAATTCTATTCTACTGTCACCACTACCAGTTCTTTGCCCTCTCCATTCATGCCCAATTTGCACCAATGGCCACAATGCCCATAATAAGAAAGCAATGGCAGTGGAAGCAGAAAACAGTGCCCCAAATAATTCTTTCTGTATTGTTGTGGCCCATTCCCATAACTCTCCAGAAAAATAAAAACACCCTGTTTTCCCAAGCCATTCCTATTGAAAATGGCCTTCAGAGAGGACAAAGAAAACCCACTCCAAACAGCCTTTATAATTATAAAATTACAATAAAATTATATAAAATATATGCCAGTTTTCATAAACTAATTATATCTATATCTACCTATCTATAAAACTGCAGCCTAAATAAATTATGTTAAGCATTTGATATTTCTCTCTCTGCCATCAGTAACTGAACTGGAAAGCAAACTATATGGAAATGCCATAACATCAAACCAATCAACTATATTAGACTCCAGAGAGAAGACACAGATACAAAAAGATTATTCCAATTTAGATGCCTTTTATTTGTTGTTGACAAAACAAAGTACCTACATTTATAAATATGACATTTCTTTATTACTGAAGCTATATAACATAATTTGATAAGGTTTTTCCAGACAGGTAAACCATGTTGGTCTCTTGCAGCAAAAACAAAACAACTAAGACTAACAAATGCCATATTAAATGTATTAGCCATTAAGGTGCCTTAAGATTCTTTGATAATTTAATACAACTCAACAAAATACACTTTTAAAATATTGCAATTGGCTAATTGATAGTTGAGGCTATTACCCTAAAATGCATCAACAAATGTGAACAGGGTGTTGTTGTTGTTTTAAAAAAAAGTTTATATCAAATGTGAACTTCTGAAGCAGTATCAAATTCTAATTCTGAAGTGTTCCCAAATGCTGAATTTATGCAAGATTTCAGTTTAGCTCTTCTCTATAGCTTGGAAAGGGGGGAGGAGCAGGAAAAAAGCCTTCCTCTTGAACACCTTCCTGAGGAGCTCTCATTTTATGTAGAAAATCCCTAATGGAGAAGTGATAAAAATTCTATCACCTCATATTTTACCGGGGAGAAGTCACACATGCAATGTCACCTGTAGGCTGACCCTGAGCTTTCGCTGCGGGCGATCTGAAATTTTGGAGGACCCCCAGTGCTTGCTTCTTGAGTTTAGGTTTCCTTGCAATAAAGGTGACTGCTTGTGCTGAAGATAAGATGGAGAATGCTGCCATACACATTAAAAAACCAGTGCTGGAAATTGGAATATCAAAATTAATTGCACACCACACGACGTAGTATAAAACATAGAGAATCAGGAGGCACGTCAAGGTTTTGCTGGCATTTCTGTGAGCACTCAGATTGGGTACTCCAGATCCTGTCATGGTCCTCTTCATTTTCTGGATGTGTTTCCAAATACCCTGAAGAAGTTGTATAAAATGGAAGGATGTGACAACAAGGGGCCAAGTTGTGTCCATTAAAGTTAAGAACAGCTTCCCAGGACTGTTGTCGTAGGGGCGGGAAAAGGACTTCGAATGATTGCTGGTGAGATTGGCTGAAGTTTCAGGAAACGTGTTACGGAAAACTTGGTAAACTGCCAGCAGACTAAACCCAAAAGTTAGCCCAAAACTGAAGCATATTAGCTGAAACGTATACTTAATGCACTTCGTCTTCATCCACAGCAAGAAGGGCTGTTGGGTGTTCATCATCTTCAGGTTGTAGTATACAAATAATGAAGAAGTAATCCAGAAATTACTGTGGTTACCAAAGAGGAAAAACAACCAAAACACTAGCATGCAGAACCCCGTGAAGATGAGCTCCCCAAAGCAGAAAAATGAAAGCACGCCTGTGGCTGAGCTGCCCTGTACACAGAGGCTGGACAGTCCGAGTGAGAGCAGGATTTGATCATTAGGGGTCAGGGCAGTGCCTTTAGCCCAACTGACAAGATTCACTGCTACAATAAACGCACTGGCAGCTGTTCCCACAAGGGACTGGCACACATAGACGATGAGGAGAAAAATGGCAGAGACCGACGGCATGTTTGCCCCCTTACTTGGGTAACTGGTCCTCTTCTACCTGGTGCCTTCGAGTATGCCAGTTGTACTGCCAGTATTCTGCGACAGCTGAACGGGGGTCCAAGCGAAGAAGCAAATAATGATGATGGAGATATTTGAAGAGAAGTTGCACTTATTTCCATCAGAAGCAGGGCAGATGCAAATCTCTGAGCTGTTCCGATTTCTATTTATTTTGCTTAGCCTTTGAAACCATTTTGTGTTTCTGGCTGTGAAATAAAAACAAAGCAAGATGTGGCAGCCCTTGTTCTGCTTTGTTGTGTACTGTCATTCACTCATGCTGTGTACATAATAAATGTAACTTCTTGGTGTGATACTGGAATGCTGTCCCTGCCTTGAGGATATTAAGGACAGAAGCCCTTATAAACAAATACAGATCAGCTTGGAATTCTTCTTGAGTGACTGCCCAGTTAGAACATCTTTAAAGGGCTAAATACAGACTCTGCTTTGTTAATAGTTAATAGTCACATGCATAAAGTGACAACAGCATGTAGGTTCCGCTTGCTGAACTGTTGTGAACAAAAATTGCCCTTTTCCCTTATGGGGTATCCAAGAACCCATATAGAACCCATATAGTGTCACAGGCTCACACCCTATTCATATCTAAAATGTGCCCTTAAGACATAGGTTCCCTATTGGTAGGAGAGAATAACAGAGGCCAACCAGAGAATATTGAGAAGCAAAGCAGCTAGTAAGCTTGTTCTTTATTGATCTGTTGCAACAGGGTGCTCCCCTCACCCGCAGGAGAGAGGAGGAACCCAGAAAAATGGTGTGCAAGGCCTTATAAAGACTTTTGAAATTGCCACCCTGTAGATCAAGACCACCCCCAGAAACATCATACATACATCACAGAAGGGGTGTAACCTAAGACCACTGCTCAGATACATCACACCTACATCACAGAAAAGGCGGTCTAAAACAGAAATTTGAATATTGTTTTTCTCCTTTTGTTGTTTATCTCCTGTCTGGCAGGTTACTTGATTGGATTGCCTGGGGAGCCTGGCCAGTCTTTTGTAATGATAAATACCGTATTTTTCGTTCTATAGGACGCACTTTTTCCCCTCCAAAAATTAAGGGGAAATGTGTGTGCGTCCTATAGAGCGAATGCAGGCTGCGCCGCTAAGCCCAAAGCCAGAACAGGGAGACGGAGCACTGCGGAGACCTCCGTCTCGCTGTTCTAGCTTGGGGATTTCTGCGCGCACAGCCTCTCCAGGGCAGCGGGGTGCCTTCACCCCGCTGTCCTGCAGAAGCTAGCAAGGCTGTTCCCAAGCCAGAACAGTGAGGCAGAGGGCTCCGTCTCGCTGTTCCAGCTTGGGGACGGCTGCGCGCACAGCGTCTCCAGGGCAGCGGGGTGCCTTCACCCCGCTGTCCTGCAGAAGCTAGCAAGGCTGTTCCCAAGCCAGAACAGTGAGGCAGACGGCTCCGTCTCGCTGTTCCAGCTTGGGGATCTCTGCGCGCACAGCGTCTCCAGGGCAGCGGGGTGCCTTCACCCCGCTGTCCTGCAGAAGCTAGCAAGGCTGTTCCCAAGCCAGAACAGTGAGGCAGAGGGCTCCGTCTCGCTGTTCCAGCTTGGGGACGGCTGCACGCACAGCGTCTCCAGGGCAGCGGGGTGTCTTCACCCCGCTGTCCTGCAGAAGCTAGCAAGGCTGTTCCGAAGCCAGAACAGCGAGAAGGAGGGCTCGGTCTCGCTGTTCTAGCTTGGGGATCTCTGCGCGCACAGCGTCTCCAGGGCAGCGGGGTGCCTTCACCCCCCTGTCCTGCAGAAGCTAGCAAGGCTGTTCCCAAGCCAGAACAGTGAGGCAGAGGGCTCCGTCTCGCTGTTCCAGCTTGGGGATGGCTGCGCGCACAGCGTCTCCAGGGCAGCGGGGTGCCTTCACCCCGCTGTCCTGCAGAAGCTAGCAAGGCTGTTCCGAAGCCAGAACAGTAAGGCAGAGGGCTCCGTCTCGCTGTTCCAGCTTGGGGACAGCTGCACGCACAGCGTCTCCAGGGCAGCGGGGTGCCTTCACCCCGCTGTCCTGCAGAAACTAGCAAGGCTGTTCCGAAGCCAGAAGAGCGAGAAGGAGGGCTCGGTCTCGCTGTTCTAGCTTGGGGATCTCTGCGCGCACAGCGTCTCCAGGGCAGCGGGGTGCCTTCACCCCGCTGTCCTGCAGAAGCTAGCAAGGCTGTTCCCAAGCCAGAACAGCAAAACGGAGGGCTCCGTCTCGCTGTTCCAGCTTGGGGACGGCTGCGCGCACAGCGTCTCCAGGGCAGCGGGGTGCCTTCACCCCGCTGTCCTGCAGAAGCTAGCAAGGCTGTTCCCAAGCCAGAACAGTGAGGCAGAGGGCTCCGTCTTGCTGTTCCAGCTTGGGGACAGCTGCGCGCACAGCGTCTCCAGGGCAGCGGGGTGCCTTCACCCCGCTGTCCTGCAGAAGCTAGCAAGGCTGTTCCGAAGCCAGAACAGTGAGAAGGAGGGCTCCGTCTCGCTGTTCTAGCTTGGGGATCTGTGCGCGCACAGCGTCTCCAGGGCAGCGGGGTGCCTTCACCCCGCTGTCCTGCAGAAGCTAGCAAGGCTGTTCCCAAGCCAGAACAGCGAGAAGGAGGGCTCCGTCTCGCTGTTCTAGCTTGAGGATGGCTGTGCGCACAGCCTCTCCAGGGCAGCGGGCACTGCGCTCCAAAGGCTTCAGGGATCTTTGAGGCTGGCGGTGGGGGAAAGCAGCGCTCCTCCCCCCCCCCCAGCCCCACAAGCCTGGGTGAATGTACCTTGAACGAACCTTGTTTTAGAGGGGGAGAACAAGAAAAAAAATTTTTTCCTTGTTCTCCCCCTCCTGTGGTCCGGTGCGTCCTATGGTCCGGTGCGTCCAATGGAGCGAAAAATACGGTACTTAGTTCCTGGGCCAGGTCACAGGCTCACACCCTATTCATATCTAAAATGTGCCCTTAAGACAGGATTTGTGAGGAAAGAGACAATGGGAGGTTTCCCACTTTGACCTTGCAGAGAAAACATTGACTCAGTTTAGGAATCAAAATGGTTCCAGGTTGGTCTTCCTGTGCTGATCTATGTACGTGCTTGGTTGGTACACTTATGAACATTACCATATATCTAAGACCATAAATGACCTAAGACCATAAATGACCTTTGACTGTGTCGACCACAGCAAACTATGGCAAGTTCTTAAAGAAATGGGAGTGCCTGATCACCTCATCTGTCTCCTGAGAAATCTCTATGTGGGACAAGAAGCTACAGTTAGAACTGGATATGGAACAACTGATTGGTTCAAAATTGGGAAAGGAGTACGACAAGGCTGTATATTGTCCCCCTGCTTATTTAACTTATATGCAGAATTCATCATGCGAAAGGCTGGGCTGGATGAATCCCAAGCCGGAATTAAGGTCGCCGGAAGAAATATCAACAACCTCAGATATGCAGATGACACAGTAAATATGATTAGAAGGGACCAGTTGGTTAAAGGGGTTCAGGTCAGAGCTAAACAATACAAACTGAGAGCATTTGCAGATGATCTGGTACTTACTTTACAAGAGCCAGAATCTAGTACAGAAAGGGCTTTAGAACTAATTCAAGATTTTGGTCAAGTGGCAGGATTTAAATTGAACAAAACTAAAACTAAGGTTTTGGAGAAAAACTTAAAACCTATTGAAAGGGAGAGGTTTCAGAATGTGACAGGTTTAACTGTGGTTAAGAAAGTGAAATATTTGGGGATTAATATGACAGCTAAAAATCTGAATTTGTTTAAAGACAATTATGAAAAATGTTGGATAGAAGTGAAAAAAGACTTAGAAATCTGGTCGAAGTTGAAGCTTTCCTTGTTGGGTCGAATTGCAGCTATAAAAATGAATGTATTGCCTAGAATGTTGTTTTTGTTCCAAACACTGCAAATTGTGGACAAGATGGACTGTTTCAAGAAGTGGCAAAAAGACATTTCTAAATTTGTCTGGCAGGGCAAAAAGCCCAGAATAAAATTTAAGATATTAACTGATGCAAAAGAAAGGGGGGGATTTGCCCTGCCAGACTTTAAACTTTACTATGAATCAGCAACTTTCTGCTGGTTGAAAGATTGGCTACTTCTTGAGAATACAGATATTTTGGATTTAGAAGGGTTCAACAACACTTTTGGGTGGCATGCATATCTGTGGTATGACAAGGTTAAAGCTCATAAAGCTTTTAAAAATCATATTGTCAGGAAAGCATTGTATAACGTCTGGATTAAATATAAAGATTTGCTGGAAAACAAAACTCCCAGGTGGTTATCTCCAATGGAGGCGAAGGCCGTGAAAAAACTTAATATGGAGTCGAAATGGCTGAAATATTGGGAAATTGTGGAACAAGAGGGGGATAAATTGAAATTGCGTGGCGAGTTCCCGCCCCCCACCAGGATAAATAAAGACACGAGACGCCATAGTTTAAGGTTAAATGGGCGAATTAGGCCACAACTTTATTGAATTCAGGAATGAGAGGCATTGGCTTAGGCATTGGTCCTAACGACTATCCGGCTCCAGCCCACTTGCTGGAGACACGGGGAAGGGTTAACACTATATCGGGGGAGTCTCCCGCCAAGGCACGTCGACTAGGAGCTCCCCCGGGTCACCGCTCTGGGGCGTGCCTTTGGCCCTCACCTCCATAGGCTTCGGACAGGGCCACGCCCCCCGGAGTCCTTTAACGGACTACCCTTCTCTCACTGGGGGGAGGTGATGGCGTTCCTCCCCACACACACATCCTCTTAACCCCTTCTTACCAATGCCTACCGCCAATGCCGAAAAGTTGTGACGAGTTGCTACGAGGTAGGCGAAAACCCAAATGGCTGAAATTGCCAATTGGGAAAAATTCCTACCATGCCCCTTGCGGCGACAGACCGAAGTCCATAGCAAAGTCAGAGACCTACCTAAAGCCTACCTAAAGGGAGGGAGGGTGGGAAAACGTGAGGGCTAGCCGGCGAAAAGAGGGCGAGCCCCCTCTGCGTCGGCCCTAAATAGGGCAGGTCACGGCCGGGATTCCCCTGCTCTCGCGGGGCTGAAACCAGCCCCCGCTCACGTGGGGGGTGGGCGTGAAGCCCGCAACCCCACCTCCTGGGCAGGCCGGAAGTGGCTTTGCAGAGTTATGAGAAATTGAAAGATAAAGTGCGAGACTGGCTTAATATTATCAAATAATGGAGGTTTTTAGGTCTGATAGGAAAAATGGTTTCCAGGTGGAAAAATCGAAACTGGAGACAGAACTGTTAGAGTCCAAAACTAAGAACTTGTCAAAAATGTATAACTTGCTGTTGGAATGGAATACACAAGAGGAAACAGTTAAATCAGCTATGATTAAGTGGGCACAAGATATTGGTCATAATATCATGTTTGAAGACTGGGAACGGTTATGGACCACCGGTATAAAATTTACGGCATGTAATGCCTTAAAAGAAAATATTATGAAAATGATTTATAGGTGGTACATGACCCCAGTCAAGCTTGCAAAAATTTACCACTTGCCTGATAATAAGTGCTGGAAATGTAAAGAGACTGAAGGTACATTCTTTCACCTTTGGTGGACGTGCCCAAGGATTAAGGCTTTCTGGGAGATGATATATAATGAAATGAAAAAGGTATTTAAATATACCTTCTTGAAGAAACCAGAGGCCTTTCTCCTGGGTATGGTCGGCCAATTGGTGTTAAAGAAGGATAGAACTTTTTTTATGTATGCCACAACAGCAGCAAGAATACTCATCGCAAAGTATTGGAAGACAGAAGAACTACCCACCGTGGAAGAATGGCAGATGAAAGTTATAGACTATATGGGACTGGCAGAGATGACTGGCAGAATCCGAGACCAGGGGAAAGAGACGGCGGAAGAAGATTGGAAGAAACTTAAAGACTATCTTAAGAAATACTGTAAAATTGCTGAATGTTAAGACGATGTTGATTCTGAAATTAAGGGGTTGCTAGCTGTAACTATTATGTAAATATGAAAAGAAAGCTTAAAAATTTAATAGAAATTAAGGGAAGGATTTGTTGAAGAGAATTAATTAGAGAATGGAATGCAGTAAGGAGAGGTATGAGGAGGTCGGGAAAGTAAGTTTCATGAACATAAGGGAATGAAGTTATACATGTGGTTTTTTGCTTTTTTGTATGTATTTTTGTTTTTCTTTTTTGTGGTGTTTTTTTGTGACTTTTATGTTTTATAAAATTTGTGAAAATGCCAATAAATATCTTTTTTAAAAAAAACATGGGATAAAACATCCCCTACCACTCTCTGGAAGCCAATTGGATCCATTAAGTGGCGGGGGCGGACCATCCGAATCGGTCCCACCTCCCTGCAGAGGGGAAGGGTGGCGGAGAAGTCCAGTTGCACCAGGAAGTGATCTGACCATGGCACTTCTGCCGTGTATTTTTCATCTTTGTTGGAAGCCGCCCAGAGTGGCTGGGGAAACCCAGCCAGATGTGTGGGGTACAAATAATAAATTATTATTATTATTATTATTATTATTATTATTATTATTATTACTACTACTACTACTACTACTACTATTTTGTTTCACTTTTAGTTAATGTCAGATCACCAACATCCGTAGAGGTAAACACCAAGTCTAAGGCATGTCCACGGCTATGAGTTGGGCCAAACTTATTCAGGGACAGCGAAGTCCCGAACGGCCACTTGTAAGGTCGTGTCGGCATGGATGTTAAAATCCCCCAGGACAACCAAGCTAGGTGTCTCCAGGAGAACATCCGCAACGACCTGAAGCAGCTCGGGCAGGGAAGATTTGCAGGAGGAAGAAAAACACACACACCCACAACAAGCTGGTGCCAGGCATGCCTCCCTGGGGAGAGCATTCTTTAAGTGAGAGAGCAGCACTGAGACACGCTGCTCTTGTGTCTCCACTCCCCAAATGACAAATGGAGGAGGTGGCACAAGGAGAGGAGTTTGCTTCATGCCTGAAGACACCGTAAATGTGAGGTGTGTATGCTGTTGTGCATGCACAAATGGCAGCCATTGAATTAGAGTTGTGAGTGTTGCCGGTGTGGAGTGACAAACTGCATCACTTAGAAATATGTCTGTCGCCTGTCTGGTCTGTGCATCAGCAGAAAAATGTGACTTGAAAGGCAGTGGCAAGAATGACCTCGCTGCATTTCAAGCCACTAATGTGTATGTCATAACCTAGGTCTGAGAAATGTGGTGTCAAAATTGGAATCTCTTTTTCCATCAACTTATCCCAACTTTATGAATATCATCATCTACAGAAATAAGCTGTAGAAAAAGTCCAGACTGACAAACACCAATACTCAGCTTTGTGATGTTTAATTCCCCTAGTTTCCATTTTCCTTAGGAAATGTAATTCTAGACACTCCTGCTATTGGCCGGCTAATTAAATACCCTGCTTTAATTATCCAAATAATCATATCAACTTCCCACACAAACACAATAAACATACTAAATTATTAGATAAATATGTTTTCAGCTGGATTAAAAATAGTAAAAGAGTCATGCAGCACTGTTTCCTAAGCCAGATGCAAAGATGATATTTAGCACCTCTGTAGAATTTGCAAATATGACAACAGGACAGATGATACAGATTTAGTAATAGAATCTTTCCAGGTGTGATTTGCATCTGAAGAGAATCAACAACTGAAAATAGCTCCTTCCTCTCTCTACAAGCATTTCTGTTATAGATAAAAGGCGGAAAGATTGAGCTCTACACTGGTCATATAAAGGGAAGCATCAACAGCAGACAGGGCTAATATTCAACATTATAGTGGAAGAAACGCTCTTATTACGTGCTCAGAAATATGCCAACCTCATATGAATTGTTCGGCTTCATTCTTCTTGTTATTGAAACCCTCATAGGAATGGTGGGAAATGGATTTATTGCTATCGTTAACTTAATTGACTGGCAGAGAAGCAGAAAACTTTCCCCAGCTGACATGATCCTGAGCTGTCTTGGCTTGTTCAGATTTCTATTTCATGAAGTTGTCATACAGTCGGCAATATTCAACCTCTTTTTCATGGACGCTGTTCGATTAACGGACGTAAAAATGGCAGGCTACAGCGGCTGGACATTTGTTACTACTACTGACCTTTGGTTTGCAACTTGGCTCAGTGTCTTGTACTGTGTAAAAATTGCTAACTTCTCCCACCCTCTCTTTCTGCAAATGAAGCGGAGATTCCCTGGGCTGGTGCCTTGGCTGCTTCTGGGGACTGTGGGCTTCTCTGCAATCACCACCACTGTGGCAATACTAGGCAGTAGCAAAATGACTAAATGTAATCTATTTGAATCATTCCCAAGCAATAACAGTGATTCGGAAATTAAAATGTCTAACGACTGTTGGTATGTTGCCCTTCTATATACTGCTCCAAATTTACTTCCCTTCATGATATTTTTGTCCTCGTCCATCTTATTACTAACTTCTCTGTGGAGACACAAAAACCTTCTACAAAGCAGTGCTAGGGATGCCAGCACAGAGGTTCACCTGAATGCCATCAAAGCCCTGGCTTCTTTCCTCATTCTCTACGTATCTAGCTTTCTCATGGAAATTTTGAGCATACTCTTCTACTGGATGGGCATTACAGATGCTTGGGCACTCATACTTATTTTAAATGTGATAGCTTCATATTCGTCTGGCCATGCTGTTATCCTGATCTTCATGAATCCCAGACTGAAACAGAAATCAATAAGGATGCTACATCAACTAAAATGTTGAATGAAGCCTTCATCTTAAGTGTCACCAAGACCTTATGGAAGTGACATCCCCTCGCAAGAACAATACTATCTGTGTAAGTGTGTGTGTGTGTGTGTGTGTGTGTGTGTGCACGCACGCACACGCGCGCGCGCCCACATATGCACTGAGGATACAGTCTACCGGACATTCTCCCACACAAAACTGCCTGGCCATTGTAAGGAAGTTTGCACAGGAGAACTTCCTGCTGGGTATGCCCTTTTTTGCATTTTACTCTGTTTGCTTAACGATTTATTATTATGTCAAAATTTAACGACGATTGTTCAGCCAAAGGGGGTTCCTTCCCCATTCCCCCACCAGTGGAGTAAGTGCCTCAGAGAGAGCAAGCACAATTGAAATGGGAATGAACCAAGTAAGGTAGAAATGGGGGGCCCAGCACCTGGCACCTAAAATTGGATAAAGATGTGTTAAGGAAGGCAATTAATGGGTTAATTTCCTATGAGTCAGTAGAGATTACTCATGCCCCACAATGCAGCTGTAGGCATTTTGTGACTCTCTTATCTTTGTTATATAACGGCTCTGGTTGCCCTAACAGATGATCTCCGTAGACAACTGGATCGAGGCGGGTCAGGACTGCTGATACTTTTAGATTTGTCAGCAGCCTTTGACATGGTCGATCATGATCTTCTGGAACACTGCCTCGCAGACGTGGGGATACAGGGCATAGCCCGTAACTGGCTGTGCTCTTTTATCTCTGGTCAGGGACAGAGGGTGGCACTAGGGAGGGAAATGTCATTGTGCCATTCCTTGGTGTGTGGAGTGCCGCAGGGCGCAATTCTCTCCCCGATGCTTTTTAACATCTTTATGCGCCCCCTTGCCCAGATTATCTGGAGCTTTGGGCTGGGCTTTCACCAATATGCTGATGACACTCAGCTCTATCTGCTGATGGATGGCCACACCGACTTTGCCCCGAACACACTGACCAGATGCTTGGAAGCTGTGGCTGGATGGTTTCGTAGGAGCCGATTGAAACTAAATCCTTCGAAGACAGAGGTCCTATGGCTGGGTCGGGATGGCATGGGGATGAGGGACCAACTCCCTTCTCTTGGGGTGGCCCAATTAGTGCCATTGCCTTCCGTTAAGAGTTTGGGTGTAATCCTTGACGCCTCCCTTTCCATGGAGGCGCAAGTTACAGCAACAGCCAAGGCGACATTTTTCCACCTTCGCCGCATCAAACAGTTGGTCCCTTACCTTTCCCGCCCTGACCTGGCCACAGTGATCCATGCGACAGTCATCTCCAGGCTTGACTACTGTAATTCGCTCTACGCGGGGCTGCCCTTGAAGCTGTCCCAGAAACTCCAACAGGTGCAGAATGCTGCAGCGAGGCTCCTCACGGGGTCTCTGCCATGGGAGCATATTCACCCAGTGCTTTTCAAACTGCACTGGCTCCCAGTAGAGTACAGGGTCAGATTTAAGGTGCTGGTTTTGACCTTTAAAACCCTTCACGGCCTAGGACCCTTGTACCTACGGGACCGCCTCTCCCGGTATGCCCCACGGAGAGCCTCAAGGTCCATAAATAGCAACACCCTAGTGGTCCCGAGCCCTAAGGAAGTTAGATTGGCTTCAGCCAGAGCCAGGGCCTTTTCAACTCTGGCTACGGCCTGGTGGAACACTCTGCCTCATGAGATCAGGGCCCTGAAGGATCTGATTTCTTTCCGCAGGGCCTGTAAGACAGAGTTGTTCCACCTGGCCTTTGGCTTGGAGCCAATTTGATTCCCTCCCTCTCTTTCTTTTTTCCTTTGCTTCTCCTCCTCCGATGAGGCTACATTTTAATATTTTAATGTTTCAATATTTTAATGTTGTATGTTAATTTTGTTTTTAAGTTGTAATCATTCAACTTGTTTTTATTATTGCTTGTAAGCCGCTCTGAGCCCGGCCTTGGCTGGGGAGGGCAGGGTATAAATAAAAATTATTATTATTATTATTAGGCACATCTGGCAATTAACTGTCTGTATAAAAGCGCTCAGTTTACAAAATGCTGTGTGGGTCCTGGTAGGAGACTGCAGGAGTTGCTGAAGGCTATCTGTTGGAACTGTGGATTTGAGTGAAGACTTTTTGAAGAGATCGTCTAAGAAAGAACTTGGAAAACTGTCAGACTTCAGAACTCAGAAAACTCTTATCAGTTTCAAGGCTCTTAAAAAACTGAATTTGGACTTAGCTGTGAACCTTAACAAAGCAAGGACTTTGAAGCAGCAAAATGACCTCTCTGGGCTCAGAGAGAGGAGGCACCATGTAACCTTTATAAAGTGTATATGTATAAATAGATTGTGTGTTTTGTGTGTACCAAGTAAAACAACTTTCCTTAAATAACTCTTTTGTGTTGGTGAGTTTAACCACTTGACTGAAGCATCTGTGGGGCATACAAAGATAACAAGGTTTGCAGGAGGAAGAAACACACACACACACACACAAGCTGGTGCCAGGCATGCCTCCCTGGGGAGAGCATTCTTTAAGTGAGAGAGCAGCACTGAGACACGCTGCTCTTGTGTCTCCCCTCCCCAAATTACAAATGGAGGAGGTGGCACAAGGAGAGGAGTTTGCTTCATGCCTGGAGACACTGTTAATGTGAGATGTGTATGCTGTTGTGCATGCACAAATGGCAGCCATTGAATTAGAGTTGTAAGTGTTGCCGGTGTGGAGTGACAAAGTGCATCAAAAAAGAGTCATGCATCATTGTTTGCTAAGCCAGATGCAAAGATGATATTTAGCACCTCTGTAGAATTTGCAAATATGACAACAGGACATATGATACAGATTTAGTAATAGAATCTTTCCAGGTGTGATTTGCATGTGAAGAGAATCAACAACTGAAAATAGCTCCTTCCTCTCTCTACAAGCATCTCTGTTATAGATAAAAGGCGGAAAGATTGAGCTCTACACTGGTCATATAAAGGGAATCATCAGCAGCAGACAGGGCTAATATTCAACATCATAGTGGAAGAAACACTTTTATTACCTGCTCAGAAATATGCCAACCTCATATGAATTGTTCGGCTTCATTCTTCTTGTTATTGAAACCCTCATAGGAATGGTGGGAAATGGATTTATTGCTATTGTTAACTTCATTGACTGGCATAGAAGCAGAAAACTTTCCCCAGCTGACCTGATCCTGAGCTGTCTTGGCTTGTTCAGATTTCTATTTCATGAAGTTGTGATACAGTCGGCAATATTCACACTCTTTTTCATGGACACTGTTCGACCAACGGACGTAAGAATGGCAGGCTACAGCAGCTGGACATTTGTTACTACTACTGACCTTTGGTTTGCCACTTGGCTCAGTGTCTTGTACTGTGTAAAAATTGCTAACTTCTTCCACCCTCTCTTCCTGCAAATGAAGCGGAAATTCCCTGGGCTGGTGCCTTGGCTGCTTCTGGGGACTGTGGGCTTCTCTGCAATCACCACCACTGTGGCAGTAATAGGCAGTAGCAAAATGACTAAATGTAATCTATTTGAATCATTCCCAAGCAATAACAGTGACTCGAGAATTAAAATGTCTAACGACTGTTGGTATGTTGCCCTTCTATATACCGCTCCAAATTTCCTTCCCTTCATGATATTTTTGTCCTCGTCCATCTTATTGCTAACTTCTCTGTGGAGACACAAAAACCAACTACAAAGCAGTGATAGGGATGCCAGCACAGAAGTTCACCTGAATGCCATCAAAGCCCTGGCTTCTTTCTTCATTCTCTACATATCTAGCTTTCTCATGGAAATTGTGAGCCTACTCAACTACTGGATAGGCATCACAGATGTTTGGGCACGCATACTTATGTTAAATGTGATAGCTTCATATTCGTCTGGCCATGCTGTTATCCTGATCTTCATGAATCCCAGACTGAAACAGAAATCAATAAGGATACTCCATCAACTAAAATGTTGGATGAAGCCTTCATCTTAAGTGTCACCAAGACCTTATGGAAGTGACATCCCCTCGCAAGAACAATACTATCTGTGTAAGTGTGTGTGTGTGTGTGTGTGTGTGTGTGTGCATACATATGCACTGAGGATACAGTCTACCAGACATTCTCCTGCACAAGACTGCCTGGCCATTGTAAGGAAGTTTGCACAGGAGAACTTCCTGCTGGGTATGCCCTTTTTTGCATTTTACTCTGTTTGCTTAATGATTTATTATTATGTCAAAATTTGACAACGATTGTTCTGCCAAAGGCGGTTCCTTCCCCATTCCCCCACCAGTGGAATCAGTGCCTCAGAGAGAGCAAACACAATTGAAATGGGAATGAACCAAGTAAGGTAGAAATGGGGGACCCAGCACCTGGCACATAAAATTGGATAAAGATGTGTTAAGGAAGGCAATTAATGGGTTAATTTTCTATGAGTCAGTAGAGATTACTCATGCCCCACAATGCAGCTGTAGGCATTTTGTGACTCTCTTGTCTTTGTTACTGGACACATTTGGCGATTAACTGTCTGTATAAAAGCGCTCAGCTTACAAAATGCTTTGTGAGTCCTGGTAGGAGACTGCAGGAGTTGTTGAAGGTTATCTGTTGGAACTGTGGATTTGAGTGAAGACTTTCTGAAGATATTGCCTAAGAAAGAACTTGGAAAACCGTCAGACATCAGAACTAAGAAAACTCCATCAGTTGCAAGGCTCTGAAAAAACTGAATTTGGACTTAGCTGTGAACCTTAACAAAGCAAGGACTTTGAAGCAAAAGGCGCTCTCTGGGCTCAGAGAGAGAAGGCATCATGTAACCTTAATAAAGTGTATATGTATAAATAGATTGTGTGTTTTGTGTGTACCAAGTAAAACAACTTTCCTTAAACTACTCTTTTGTGTTGGTGAATTTAACCACTTGTTTGAAGCATCTGTGGGGCATACAAAGATAACAAGATTTACAGCAGGAAAAAACACACCCACAAGCTGGTGGCAGGCATGCCACCCTGTGGAGAGCATCCTTTAAGTGAGAAAGCAGCACTGAGATACACTGCTCTTGTGTCTCCCCTCCCCAAACGACAAATGGAGGAGGTGGCACAGGGAGAGGAGTTTGCTTCATGCCTGGAGACACTGTTAATGTGAGATGTGTATGCTGTTGTGCATGCACATATGGCAGCCATTATATTAGAGTTGTGAGGGTTTCCAGTGTGGAGCGACAAAGTGCATCACTTGGAAATATCTCTGTCCCCTCTCTGGTCTGTGCATTAGCAAAAAAATGTGACTTGAAAGGCAGTGGCGAGAATGACCTCGCTGCATTTCAAGCCACTAATGTGTATGTCATAACCTAAGTCTGAGAAATGTGGTGTCAAAATTGGAATCTCTTTTTCCATCAACTTATCCCAACTTTATTAATATCATCATCTACAGAAATAAGCTGTAGAAAAGGTCCAGACTGACAAATACAAATACTCAGCTTCCTGATGTTTAATTCCCCTAGTTTCCATTTTCCTTAGGAAATGTAAATCTAGACATTCCTGCTATTGGCCGGCTAATTAAACACCCTGCTTTAATTATCCAAATAATCAAAACAACTTCCCTCGCAAACACAATAAACTTATTAAGTCATTAGATAAATATGTTTTCAGCTGGATTAAGAATAGTAATACTGTTGAACAAACATTCTTCAAAATCAACAAATCAAAAAAGAGTCATGCATCACTGTTTCCTAAGCCAGATGCAAAGGTGATATTTAGCACCTCTGTAGAATTTGCAAATAAGACAACAGGACAGATGATACAGATTTAGTAATAGAATCTTTCCAGGTGTGATTTGCATCTGAAGAGAATCAACAACTGAAAATAGCTCCTTCCTCTCTCTACAAGCATTTCTGTTATAGATAAAAGGCGGAAAGATTGAGCTCTACACTGGTCATATAAAGGGAAGCATCAGCAGCAGACAGGGCTAATATTCAACATTATAGTGGAAGAAACGTGCTCAGAAATATGCCAACCTCATATGAATTTTTTGGCTTCATTCTTCTTGTTATTGAAACCCTCATAGGAATGGTGGCAAATGGATTTATCGCTATCGTTAACTTCATTGACTGGCATAGAAGCAGAAAACTGTCCCCAGCTGACATGATCCTGAGCTGTCTTGGCTTGTTCAGATTTGCATTTCATGCAGTTTTGATACAGTCGGCAATAGTCAACCTCTATTTCATGGATGCTGTTCGATTAACGGACGTAATATTGGCAGGCTACAGCAGCTGGACATTTGTTACTACTACTGACCTTTGGTTTGCCACTTGGCTCAGTGTCTTGTACTGTGTAAAAATTGCTAACTTCTCCCACCCTCTCTTCCTGCAAATGAAGCGGAGATTCCCTGGGCTGGTGCCTTGGCTGCTTCTGGGGACTGTGGGCTTCTCTGCAATCACCACCACTGTGGCAATACTAGGCAGTAGCAAAATGACTAAATGTAATCTATTTGAATCATTCCCAAGCAATAACAGTGACTCGAGAATTAAAATGTCTAACGACTGTTGGTATGTTGCCCTTCTATATACCGCTCCAAATTTCTTTCCCTTCATGATATTTTTGTCCTCGTCCATCTTATTACTAACTTCTCTGTGGAGACACAAAAACCTTCTACAAAGCAGTGCTAGGGATGCCAGCACAGAGGTTCACCTGAATGCCATCAAAGCCCTGGCTTCTTTCCTCATTCTCTATGTATCTAGCTTTCTCATGGAAATTTTGAGCACACTCTTCTACTGGATAGGCATTACAGATGCTTGGGCACTCATACTTATTTTAAATGTGATAGCTTCATATTCCTCTGGCCATGCTGTTATCCTGATCTTCATGAATCCCAGACTGAAACAGAAATCAATAAGGATACTCCATCAACTAAAATGTTGAATGAAGCCATCATCTTAAGGGTCACCAAGACATCATGGAAGTGACACCCCCTCGCAAGAACAATACCATCTGTGTAAGTGTGTGTGTGTGTGTGTGTGTGTGTGTGTGTGTGCATACATATGCACTGAGGATACAGTCTACCGGATATTCTCCTGCACAAGGCTGCCTGGCCATTGTAAGGAAGTTTGCACAGGAGAAGTTCCTGCTGGGTATGCCCTTTTTTGCATTTTACTCTGTTTGCTTAATGATTTATTATTATGTCAAAATTTAACGACGATTGTTCTGCCAAAGGGGGTTCCTTCCCCATTCCCCCACCAGTGGAGTAAGTGCCTCAGAGAGAGCAAGCACAATTGAAATGGGAATGAACCGAGTAAGCTAAAAATGGGGGACCCAGCCCCTGGCACCTAAAATTGGATAAAGATGTGTTAAGGAAGGCAGTTAATGGGTTAATTTTCTATGAGTCAGTAGAGATTACTCATGCCCCACAATGCAGCTGTAGGCATTTTGTGACTCTCTTATCTTTGATACTGGGCACATTTGGTAATTAACTGTCTGTATAAAAGCACTCAGTTTATAAAATGCCATGTGGGTCCTGGTAGGAGACTGCAGGAGTTGTTGAAGGCTGTCTCTTGGAACTGTGGATTTGAGTGAAGACTTTTTGAAGAGATCGCCTAAGAAAGAACTTGGAAAACCGTCAGACATCCGAACTCAGAAAACTCCATCAGTTGCAAAGCTCTGAAAAAACTGAATTTGGACTTAGCTGTGAACCTTAACACAGCAAGGACTTTGAAGCAAAAGGCCCTCTCTGGGCTCAGAGAGAGAAGGCATCATGTAACCTGCATAAAGTGTATAAATAGAGTGTGTGTTTTGTGTGTACGAAGTAAAACAACTTTGCTTAAAACAATTGTTTTGTGTTGGTGAGTTTAATCACTTAACTAAAGCATCTGTGGGGCATACAAAGATAGCAAGATTTACAGGAGGAAGAAAAACACACACCCCAACAAGCTGGTGCCAGGCATGCCTCCCTGGGGAGAGCATTCTTTAAGTGAGAGAGCAGCACTGAGACACACTGCTCTTGTGTCTCCCCTCCCCAAACGACAAATGGAGGAGGTGGCACAGGGAGAGGAGTTTGCTTCATGCCTGGAGACACCGTTAATGTGAGGTGTGTATGCTGTTGTGCATGCACAAATGGCAGCCATTGAATTAGAGTTGTGAGTGTTGCCGGTGTGGAGTGACAAAGTGCATCACTTGGAAATATCTCTGTCCCCTCTCTGGTCTGTGCATCAGCAGAAATATGTGACTTGAAAGGCAGTGGCAAGAATGACCTCGCTGCATTTCAAGCCACTAATGTGTATGTCATAACCTAAGTCTGAGAAATGTGGTGTCAAAATTGGAATCTCTTTTTCCATCAACTTATCCCAACTTTATGAATATCATCATCTACAGAAATAAGCTGTAGAAAAAGTCCAGACTGACAAACACCAATACTCAGCTTTGTGATGTTTAATTCCCCTAGTTTCCATTTTCCTTAGGAAATGTAATTCTAGACACTCCGGCTATTGGCCGGCTAATTAAATACCCTGCTTTAATTATCCAAATAATCATATCAACTTCCCACACAAACACAATAAACATACTAAATTATTAGATAAATATGTTTTCAGCTGGATTAAAAATAGTAACACTATCAAATAAACTTTCTTCAAAATCAACAAATGAAAAAAGAGTCATGCATCACTGTTTCCTAAGCCAGATGCAAAGGTGATATTTAGCACCTCTGTAGAATTTGCAAATATGACAACAGGACAGATGATACATATTTAGTAATAGAATCTTTCCAGGTGTGATTTGCATCTGAAGAGAATCAACAACTGAAAATAGCTCCTTCCTCTCTCTACAAACATTTCTGTTATAGATAAAAGGCGGAAAGATTGAGCTCTACACTGGTCATATAAAGGGAAGCATCAGCAGCAGACAGGGCTAATATTCAACATTATAGTGGAAGAAACGCTTTTATTACGTGCTCAGAAATATGCCAACCTCATATGAATTGTTCGGCTTCATTCTTCTTGTTATTGAAACCCTCATAGGAATGGTGGGAAATGGATTTATCGCTATCGTTAACTTCATTGACTGGCAGAGAAGCAGAAAACTTTCCCCAGCTGACATGATCCTGAGCTGTCTTGGCTTGTTCAGATTTCTATTTCATGAAGTTGTCATACAGTCGGCAATATTCAACCTCTTTTTCAGGGACGCTGTTCGATTAACGGACGTAAAAATGGCAGGCTACAGCGGCTGGACATTTGTTACTACTACTGACCTTTGGTTTGCCACTTGGCTCAGTGTCTTGTACTGTGTAAAAATTGCTAACTTCTCCCACCCTCTCTTTCTGCAAATGAAGCGGAGATTCCCTGGGCTGGTGCCTTGGCTGCTTCTGGGGACTGTGGGCTTCTCTGCAATCACCACCACTGTGGCAATACTAGGCAGTAGCAAAATGACTAAATGTAATCTATTTGAATCATTCCCAAGCAATAACAGTGATTCGGAAATTAAAATGTCTAACGACTGTTGGTATGTTGCCCTTCTATATACTGCTCCAAATTTACTTCCCTTCATGATATTTTTGTCCTCGTCCATCTTATTACTAACTTCTCTGTGCAGACACAAAAACCTTCTACAAAGCAGTGCTAGGGATGCCAGCACAGAGGTTCACCTGAATGCCATCAAAGCCCTGGCTTCTTTCCTCATTCTCTACGTATCTAGCTTTCTCATGGAAATTTTGAGCATACTCTTCTACTGGATGGGCATTACAGATGCTTGGGCACTCATACTTATTTTAAATGTGATAGCTTCATATTCCTCTGGCCATGCTGTTATCCTGATCTTCATGAATCCCAGACTGAAACAGAAATCAATAAGGATGCTACATCAACTAAAATGTTGAATGAAGCCTTCATCTTAAGGGTCACCAAGACCTTATGGAAGTGACATCCCCTCGCAAGAACAATACTATCTGTGTAAGTGTGTGTGTGTGTGTGTGTGTGTGTGTGTGTGTGCACGCACGCACGCGCGCGCGCGCCCACATATGCACTGAGGATACAGTCTACCGGACATTCTCCCACACAAGACTGCCTGGCCATTGTAAGGAAGTTTGCACAGGAGAACTTCCTGCTGGGTATGCCCTTTTTTGCATTTTACTCTGTTTGCTTAACGATTTATTATTATGTCAAAATTTAACGACGATTGTTCAGCCAAAGGGGGTTCCTTCCCCATTCCCCCACCAGTGGAGTAAGTGCCTCAGAGAGAGCAAGCACAATTGAAATGGGAATGAACCAAGTAAGGTAGAAATGGGGGGCCCAGCACCTGGCACCTAAAATTGGATAAAGATGTGTTAAGGAAGGCAATTAATGGGTTAATTTTCTATGAGTCAGTAGAGATTACTCATGCCCCACAATGCAGCTGTAGGCATTTTGTGACTCTCTTATCTTTGTTATATAACGGCTCTGGTTGCCCTAACAGATGATCTCCGTAGACAACTGGATCGAGGCGGGTCAGGACTGCTGATACTTTTAGATTTGTCAGCAGCCTTTGACATGGTCGATCATGATCTTCTGGACCACTGCCTCGCAGACGTGGGGATACAGGGCATAGCCCGTAACTGGCTGTGCTCTTTTATCTCTGGTCAGGGACAGAGGGTGGCACTAGGGAGGGAAATGTCATTGCGCCATTCCTTGGTGTGTGGAGTGCCGCAGGGCGCAATTCTCTCCCCAATGCTTTTTAACATCTTTATGCGCCCCCTTGCCCAGATTATCTGGAGCTTTGGGCTGGGCTTTCACCAATATGCTGATGACACTCAGCTCTATCTGCTGATGGATGGCCACACCGACTTGGCCCCGAACACACTGACCAGATGCTTGGAAGCTGTGGCTGGATGGTTTCGTAGGAGCCGATTGAAACTAAATCCTTCGAAGACAGAGGTCCTATGGCTGGGTCGGGATGGCATGGGGATGAGGGACCAACTCCCTTCTCTTGGGGTGGCCCAATTAGTGCCATTGCCTTCCGTTAAGAGTTTGGGTGTAATCCTTGACGCCTCCCTTTCCATGGAGGCGCAAGTTACAGCAACAGCCAAGGCGACATTTTTCCACCTTCGCCGCATCAAACAGTTGGTCCCTTACCTTTCCCGCCCTGACCTGGCCACAGTGATCCATGCGACAGTCATCTCCAGGCTTGACTACTGTAATTCGCTCTACGCGGGGCTGCCCTTGAAGCTGTCCCAGAAACTCCAACAGGTGCAGAATGCTGCAGCGAGGCTCCTCACGGGGTCTCTGCCATGGGAGCATATTCACCCAGTGCTTTTCAAACTGCACTGGCTCCCAGTAGAGTACAGGGTCAGATTTAAGGTGCTGGTTTTGACCTTTAAAACCCTTCACGGCCTAGGACCCTTGTACCTACGGGACCGCCTCTCCCGGTATGCCCCACGGAGAGCCTCAAGGTCCATAAATAGCAACACCCTAGTGGTCCCGAGCCCTAAGGAAGTTAGATTGGCTTCAGCCAGAGCCAGGGCCTTTTCAACTCTGGCTACGGCCTGGTGGAACACTCTGCCTCATGAGATCAGGGCCCTGAAGGATCTGATTTCTTTCCGCAGGGCCTGTAAGACAGAGTTGTTCCACCTGGCCTTTGGCTTGGAGCCAATTTGATTCCCTCCCTCTCTTTCTTTTTTCCTTTGCTTCTCCTCCTCCGATGAGGCTACATTTTAATATTTTAATGTTTCAATATTTTAATGTTGTATGTTAATTTTGTTTTTAAGTTGTAATCATTCAACTTGTTTTTATTATTGCTTGTAAGCCGCTCTGAGCCCGGCCTTGGCTGGGGAGGGCAGGGTATAAATAAAAATTATTATTATTATTATTAGGCACATCTGGCAATTAACTGTCTGTATAAAAGCGCTCAGTTTACAAAATGCTGTGTGGGTCCTGGTAGGAGACTGCAGGAGTTGCTGAAGGCTATCTGTTGGAACTGTGGATTTGAGTGAAGACTTTTTGAAGAGATCGTCTAAGAAAGAACTTGGAAAACTGTCAGACTTCAGAACTCAGAAAACTCTTATCAGTTTCAAGGCTCTTAAAAAACTGAATTTGGACTTAGCTGTGAACCTTAACAAAGCAAGGACTTTGAAGCAGCAAAATGACCTCTCTGGGCTCAGAGAGAGGAGGCACCATGTAACCTTTATAAAGTGTATATGTATAAATAGATTGTGTGTTTTGTGTGTACCAAGTAAAACAACTTTCCTTAAATAACTCTTTTGTGTTGGTGAGTTTAACCACTTGACTGAAGCATCTGTGGGGCATACAAAGATAACAAGGTTTGCAGGAGGAAGAAACACACACACACACACACACACACACACACACACACACAAGCTGGTGCCAGGCATGCCTCCCTGGGGAGAGCATTCTTTAAGTGAGAGAGCAGCACTGAGACACGCTGCTCTTGTGTCTCCCCTCCCCAAATGACAAATGGAGGAGGTGGCACAAGGAGAGGAGTTTGCTTCATGCCTGGAGACACTGTTAATGTGAGATGTGTATGCTGTTGTGCATGCACAAATGGCAGCCATTGAATTAGAGTTGTGAGTGTTGCCGGTGTGGAGTGACAAAGTGCATCAAAAAAGAGTCATGCATCATTGTTTGCTAAGCCAGATGCAAAGATGATATTTAGCACCTCTGTAGAATTTGCAAATATGACAACAGGACGGATGATACAGATTTAGTAATAGAATCTTTCCAGGTGTGATTTGCATGTGAAGAGAATCAACAACTGAAAATAGCTCCTTCCTCTCTCTACAAGCATCTCTGTTATAGATAAAAGGCGGAAAGATTGAGCTCTACACTGGTCATATAAAGGGAATCATCAGCAGCAGACAGGGCTAATATTCAACATTATAGTGGAAGAAACGCTCTTATTACGTGCTCAGAAATATGCCAACCTCATATGAATTGTTCGGCTTCATTCTTCTTGTTATTGAAACCCTCATAGGAATGGTGGGAAATGGATTTATTGCTATTGTTAACTTCATTGACTGGCATAGAAGCAGAAAACTTTCCCCAGCTGACCTGATCCTGAGCTGTCTTGGCTTGTTCAGATTTCTATTTCATGAAGTTGTGATACAGTCGGCAATATTCACACTCTTTTTCATGGACACTGTTCGACCAACGGACGTAAGAATGGCAGGCTACAGCAGCTGGACATTTGTTACTACTACTGACCTTTGGTTTGCCACTTGGCTCAGTGTCTTGTACTGTGTAAAAATTGCTAACTTCTTCCACCCTCTCTTCCTGCAAATGAAGCGGAAATTCCCTGGGCTGGTGCCTTGGCTGCTTCTGGGGACTGTGGGCTTCTCTGCAATCACCACCACTGTGGCAGTAATAGGCAGTAGCAAAATGACTAAATGTAATCTATTTGAATCATTCCCAAGCAATAACAGTGACTCGAGAATTAAAATGTCTAACGACTGTTGGTATGTTGCCCTTCTATATACCGCTCCAAATTTCCTTCCCTTCATGATATTTTTGTCCTCGTCCATCTTATTGCTAACTTCTCTGTGGAGACACAAAAACCAACTACAAAGCAGTGATAGGGATGCCAGCACAGAAGTTCACCTGAATGCCATCAAAGCCCTGGCTTCTTTCTTCATTCTCTACATATCTAGCTTTCTCATGGAAATTGTGAGCCTACTCAACTACTGGATAGGCATCACAGATGTTTGGGCACGCATACTTATGTTAAATGTGATAGCTTCATATTCGTCTGGCCATGCTGTTATCCTGATCTTCATGAATCCCAGACTGAAACAGAAATCAATAAGGATACTCCATCAACTAAAATGTTGGATGAAGCCTTCATCTTAAGGGTCTCCAAGACATCATGGAAGTGACATCCCCTCGCAAGAACAATACTATCTGTGTAAGTGTGTGTGTGTGTGTGTGTGTGTGTGTGTGTGTGTGTGTGTGTGTGCATACATATGCACTGAGGATACAGTCTACCAGACAATCTCCTGCACAAGACTGCCTGGCCATTGTAAGGAAGTTTGCACAGGAGAACTTCCTGCTGGGTATGCCCTTTTTTGCATTTTACTCTGTTTGCTTAACGATTTATTATTATGTCAAAATTTAACAACGATTGTTCTGCCAAAGGCGGTTCCTTCCCCATTCCCCCACCAGTGGAATCAGTGCCTCAGAGAGAGCAAACACAATTGAAATGGGAATGAACCAAGTAAGGTAGAAATGGGGGACCCAGCACCTGGCACATAAAATTGGATAAAGATGTGTTAAGGAAGGCAATTAATGGGTTAATTTTCTATGAGTCAGTAGAGATTACTCATGCCCCACAATGCAGCTGTAGGCATTTTGTGACTCTCTTGTCTTTGTTACTGGACACATTTGGCGATTAACTGTCTGTATAAAAGCGCTCAGCTTACAAAATGCTTTGTGAGTCCTGGTAGGAGACTGCAGGAGTTGTTGAAGGTTATCTGTTGGAACTGTGGATTTGAGTGAAGACTTTCTGAAGATATTGCCTAAGAAAGAACTTGGAAAACCGTCAGACATCAGAACTAAGAAAACTCCATCAGTTGCAAGGCTCTGAAAAAACTGAATTTGGACTTAGCTGTGAACCTTAACAAAGCAAGGACTTTCAAGCAAAAGGCGCTCTCTGGGCTCAGAGAGAGAAGGCATCATGTAACCTTAATAAAGTGTATATGTATAAATAGATTGTGTGTTTTGTGTGTACCAAGTAAAACAACTTTCCTTAAACTACTCTTTTGTGTTGGTGAATTTAACCACTTGTTTGAAGCATCTGTGGGGCATACAAAGATAACAAGATTTACAGCAGGAAAAAACACACCCACAAGCTGGTGGCAGGCATGCCACCCTGTGGAGAGCATCCTTTAAGTGAGAAAGCAGCACTGAGATACACTGCTCTTGTGTCTCCCCTCCCCAAACGACAAATGGAGGAGGTGGCACAGGGAGAGGAGTTTGCTTCATGCCTGGAGACACCGTTAATGTGAGGTGTGTATGCTGTTGTGCATGCACATATGGCAGCCATTATATTAGAGTTGTGAGGGTTGCCAGTGTGGAGCGACAAAGTGCATCACTTGGAAATATCTCTGTCCCCTCTCTGGTCTGTGCATTAGCAAAAAAATGTGACTTGAAAGGCAGTGGCGAGAATGACCTCGCTGCATTTCAAGCCACTAATGTGTATGTCATAACCTAAGTCTGAGAAATGTGGTGTCAAAATTGGAATCTCTTTTTCCATCAACTTATCCCAACTTTATTAATATCATCATCTACAGAAATAAGCTGTAGAAAAGGTTGATGGGTTGGCGCCATCGCCGAATGGCGGACTCCCTCCGAGCTCCGGAGGGAGCCTGCTCGGCAGGGGTTGGGTCCTCCCGCGCCGGCGACGCGGGGACCCTCAAAAACCATGGGCGCTGAAACCCATGGGCATGGTGACTCGGCTGGCACCTTTTAAGCCCCCCTCGACCCGCGAAGGAGCCTTTTTAAAGGCTACGGAACGGGTGACAGGGGGGGGGTGCTTTGAGTACTCCGCTTCCCCTGCCGAGCGAAGCCGCATGCCATTCGACGGAGAGCGCTGACTTCTTCCATTGGAAATTCGGACCTAAAGTATAACCCGTGAGTAATTGGAACTTGGATTAAAAAGGACAAAATTTATAAAAAATTTGGAACGAGCGGGGAGTGCGTAAAAAGGAAGTCAGCCCCCCCCCCCTGTTGTAGAGGAGTTAAAGCAAAGGACTTAACATCTAAGATCGAGTGCAACCCTATTTTGAAAAAGTTATTAAATTTCGCGATGGAAAATTATAAGACTGAGCTGGAGGAGAATAGTGGAAGTGAATTTAAAAGCAACCCCCCCACGGAACCTGGGAGCGTTTTAGCTAGAGCGCCTGGAGAAGACAAGGAGAGGTTTTGACAGCTGTCAAAGAGCTGTCAAAGCAGAAGAACAAAAAAGAACTTTGTTGCAAGGACTTTACCGGTTACATTTGTTATAATTTGGATTTAGAATGTTTAAAACAAGGAATACTAAGTTACTATGATTGCTGGTTGTGATCTGGAAGGGAGCTGAGTTATTGCAAGTCACCTAGAGGAGCTGAGGGATATTACAAGTTGTCAGCACTGAATTTGAACAGAACTCTTTATCTCCTGGGAAACTGCAGAAATGGAACACTATTTTGGCTACAGAGGCTTACATATGTAAAGCAGACAATGGATTTATCTACCGATGTTTGGTTCCTGAATAACAGAGCCTTTGCAGAGGAATTCAGAGACTTTTTGAATTGGAACATCTGTGCAGGAAAATAGGAAAAGAAAAGGACGGGAAAAAGAGGAGACAGATCAACAAGAACAACAAGAACAATCGACAATTGGATAAAGCTGGAAGCGGGAACATTTGGAACATCCAGAAAAAGTATAAAGAAGTAAAACTGGAGTTTTCACTCCCAAGTATAAAAAAGTCTGGATGGGAAAAATGGGCCCTTTCGAGATAGACTCCTTCCAAGATTGGATATACAAAATTAAAAATGACTGGTAAAGGACTATGGTTTTTAAAAAAATGTGGGAGCTACAGGAAGACATCAGATTCGAGAAATATTGGGGACGCAACCGGGGAAAGGGGGAGGGAAATTTGGAATCCAAAGGGTGTAAAACTACATTTTATTATATTATATTTTAATCTATTATGTATATTAAAGGGGAGAACGCGTGGAAGGGACTAAGTCGATTTTAGGAGGTGGGCTAATATTTTTAAATTGGGATAATGACACTGAGTTTAAAATCTGGGATAAAAAATTGCTGAACCTATTTGTAAGAATTGGAATGCAAGAGGGGGAGGGGAGGGGAAGTCCTGGAAAGATGATATGGAAAATAAGATTCTAAATTGGGATGTTTTGTTTTTGATATTGTTATAATTGTAAATGCCTAATAAATATTATTAAAAAAAAAATTATCCAAATAATCAAAACAACTTCCCTCGCAAACACAATAAACTTATTAAGTCATTAGATAAATATGTTTTCAGCTGGATTAAGAATAGTAATACTGTTGAACAAACATTCTTCAAAATCAACAAATCAAAAAAGAGTCATGCATCACTGTTTCCTAAGCCAGATGCAAAGGTGATATTTAGCACCTCTGTAGAATTTGCAAATAAGACAACAGGACAGATGATACAGATTTAGTAATAGAATCTTTCCAGGTGTGATTTGCATCTGAAGAGAATCAACAACTGAAAATAGCTCCTTCCTCTCTCTGCAAGCATTTCTGTTATAGATAAAAGGCGGAAAGATTGAGCTCTACACTGGTCATATAAAGGGAAGCATCAACAGCAGACAGGGCTAATATTCAACATTATAGTGGAAGAAACGCTCTTATTACGTGCTCAGAAATATGCCAACCTCATCTGAATTGTTCACCTTCATTCTTCTTGTTATTGAAACTCTCATAGGAATGGTGGGAAATGGATTTATCGCTATGGTTAACTTCATTGACTGGCATAGAAGCAGAAAACTTTCCCCAGCTGACATGATCCTGAGTTGTCTTGGCTTGTTCAGATTTCTATTTCATGAAGTTGTGATACAGTCGGCAATATTCAAGCTCTTTTTCTTGGACGCTGTTCGACCAACGGATGTAAAAATGGCACGCTACAGCAGCTGGACATTTGTTACTACTACTGACCTTTGGTTTGCCACTTGGCTCAGTGTCTTGTACTGTGTAAAAATTGCTAACTTCTCCCACCCTCTCTTTCTGCAAATGAAGCGGAGATTCCCTGGGCTGGTGCCTTGGCTGCTTCTGGGGACTGTGGGCTTCTCTGCAATCACCACCACTGTGGCAGTAATAGGCAGTAGCAAAATGACTAAATGTAATCTATTTGAATCATTCCCAAGCAATAACAGTGATTCGGAAATTAAAATGTCTAACGACTGTTGGTATGTTGCCCTCCTATATACTGCTCCAAATTTCCTTCCCTTCATGATATTTCTGTCCTCGTCCATCTTATTACTAACTTCTCTGTGGAGACACAAAAACCTTCTACAAAGCAGTGCTAGGGATGCCAGCACAGAGGTTCACCTAAATGCCATCAAAGCCCTGGCTTCTTTCTTCATTCTCTACATATCTAGTTTTCTCATGGAAATTCTGGGCATACTGAACAACTGGATAGGCATTACAGATGCTTGGGCACTCATACTTATTTTAAATGTGATAGCTTCATATTCCTCTGGCCATGCTGTTATCCTGATCTTCATGAATCCTAGACTGAAACAGAAATCAATAAGGATACTCCATCAACTAAAATGTTGGATGAAGCCTTCATCTTAAGGGTCTCCAAGACCTTATGGAAGTGACATCCCCTCGCAAGAACAATACCATCTGTGTAAGTGTGTGTGTGTGTGTGTGTGTGTGTGTGGGCACGCGCCCGCGCGCCCACATATGCACTGAGGATACAGTCTACCGGACATTCTCCCACACAAGACTGCCTGGCCATTGTAAGGAAGTTTGCACAGGAGAACTTCCTGCTGGGTATGCCCTTTTCTGCATTTTACTCTGTTTGCTTAATGATTTATTATTATGTCAAAATTTAACAACGATTGTTCTGCCAAATGGGGTTCCTTCCCTGTTCTGTGCTTTGATTTCAGATATCGATATTAACCTTATCTTAATTATTTACACAGAATTGTGGGGTGGCTGCTGTATGAGCCAACAGTGCTGTGGAAAAGTTGCTTCTGCCTCTCTCTTTGAGTGCTCAGTTCACCAGTGGAGTGAATGCCTCAGAGAGAGCAAGCAGCATTGAAATGGGAATTGACCGAGTAAGGTAGAAAGGGGGGACCCAGCACCTGGCACCTACAATTGGATACAGATGTGTTAAGGAAGGCAGTTAATGGGTTAAATCTCTATGAGTCAAATGGGCACATTTGAGTTACTGGGCACATTTGGTAATTAACTTTCTGTATAAAAGGGCTCAGTTTACAACATACTGTATGGGTCATAATAACAGTTATTGTTGAAGGCTATCTTTTGGAACTGTGGATTTGAGGGAAGACCTTTTGAAGAGATCGTCTAAGAAAGAAGTTGGAAAACTATCAGACATCAGAACTCAGAAAACTCTTATCAGTTGCAAGGCTGTTAAAAAATGGAATTTGGACTTAGCTGTGAACCTTAACACAGCAAGGACTTTGAAGCAAAAGGCCCTCTCTGGGCTCAGAGAGAGAAGGCATCATGTAACCTGTATAAAGTGTGTAAATAAAGTGTGTGTTTTGTTTGTACCAAGAAAACAACTTTGCTTAAAACAATTGTTTTGTGTTTGTGAGCTTAACTACTTGACTGAAGCATCTGTGGGGCATACAAAGATAACAAGATTTACAGCAGGAAAAACACACACCCCAACAAGCTGGTGTCAGGCATGCCTCCCTGGGGGTGAGCATTCTTTAAGTGAGAGAGCAGCACTGAGACACACCGCTCTTGTGTCTCCCCTCTCCAAATGACAAATGAAAACATCCCTGTCCCTTCTCTGGTCTGTGCATCAATAGAAAAATGTGCCTTGAAATGCAGGGGGAGAATAACCCTCCTGTATTTCAAGCCACTCATGTATATGTTATAACCCAACTCTGAGAAATGTGGTGGGGAAAAGGGTTAGGGTTAGTCGATCTCTGACAGGAACTTATAGTGCTCCCTCTCTCTCTAAAAATCTGATGGGGAACCAAGAGCTATGAGACATGTTAAGGTGTTTAATGTTGAGTTTTCACCTGTCTTCTAGCTGTATATTTCAAAACAAGAAAATACCAGCAAGCCCCCACTGACTTAATTCTTAAGGAGCCAGGCCAGCAAATCACTGGAACCTCTGAAGTGTCTCACTGCTTGGATAATTTGTGTGTATTTAACAGTATATTTCTGATTAAAATACCTATTGCAACGTCATTGCAAATCCCTGGTGCCTTTCTCACTCACTCACTCTCTCTTTTACCCAGACAAAACTGACATGGGGCTCTCAGAATGAGGAATGTGGCAAAAACAAAATAAACACTAGACCTCATTATCATGCACAATAAAAGGTTACTATCATCATCATCCTCATTTGTATATCACCCTTCATCCGAAGATCACAGGGCAGTTCACAACATAAGAATACAAAATGGAAACATAAAATACACAATAAAACAAAACATACCAATAACCCTCCTTCCATTGACACATTTAAGGGCAACAGAATGTTAATCAGCCAAATGCCTGGTTGGTGAGAAACACTTTCGCCTGGCATATAAAGATTTTGAAGGCACCAGGCGAGCCTCCCATGGGAGGGCATTTCACAAACAGGGAGCCACCACAGAAAAGGCCCATTCCTGTTTTCCCACCCTCCAGACCTCTTGTTGAGGCAGATGAAGATGGGCATTACGTGATGATCGCAAAGTTTAGGTCGGTTCACATGAGGAGAGGCGATCCTTGAAGTATTACACCCCTGAGACATTTAAGGCCTTCCTCCAAGGTCTTACTCCTAGCCAACCTGGAATTTAGGAGCAACAGCTACAGACCCGAGGCAAGGCATTCTGCAAGTTGGAAGAGGGGCTGGCATCCATCACAGACACCAATTGCCTGTGCTGTGTGCCCCTTACCCAGCCTGCCCCACTTCCCACACCATAGCTCCCCCTATCCCAAACCACTGTAATTAGGTCCCCCTTCTTCTCCCCAGCTCCTCTCTTGCCACACACACCCCCAACTGCCCTCCAATTTAATTATCTATTAGTTAAAACCAGTTTAAAAAATTTAAAACATTTTAGGCAATGGCAACAATAATAACAAACCTGAAACCAGCTGAACCATGTCCCAACCAAGATGCCTATTCAGCTGCCTCAGCTTTCAAAGCTGTAGTCAGTGTGGGCCCACCTTGCTAGGCCAGGTGGAAGAGGCCCGCAAGGCCGGGAGCAGGTCTCCCAAGACTCGTAGCCAAGATATATCAATACGTCAATAGTTATAAGGAAATTCAAGGAGAGCTCATATCAAGACTGAAGAGGAATGGCCTGAAACCCAACAGAGAGCCTGGGAGGGCTACATTTACTCCCTGGGTCTGATATTCCTTATCCATGATCTAACCCAGCACCCTTAATTACAATTACCAGGGCAGGGGAGGCATTTTCTTTTTGACCTCAGGTAGCAGTGTGGTGTAGTGGGAGAGCCAGTGTGGTGTAGTGGTTAAGAGTGGTAGTCTCGTAATCTGGGGAACCGGGTTCGCGTCTCCGCTCCTCCACATGCAGCTGCTGGGTGACCTTGGGCCAGTCACACTTCTCTGAAGTCTCTCAGCCCCACTCACCTCACAGAGTGTTTGTTGTGGGGGAGGAAGGGAAAGGAGAATGTTAGCCGCTTTGAGACTCCTTCGGGTAGTGATAAAGTGGGATATCAAATCCAAACTCTTCTTCTTCTTCTTCTAGCAAACTGTATTGGGCAGGTTTTGACTTCCCCTCTCCTTTACACGTCTGTAAAATCTCTCTACACTTCCTGATGTTTAATTCCACCAATTCCTGTTTACCAGGGAGTGTAATTGTAAACATTCCTCCATTGCCCTGACAAATATAACACCCTGCTTTAATTATTCAACCAATTAGAACAACTTGACGTAGAAACTAAGTCAACTTATTGAACCTTTGAAGAAGAAGAAAAGTATGTTTTTGGATGGATTGGAGACATTGATACTGGTGAACAAGCATTAATCAAAATAAACAAATTGTAAAATAATCACATATCCTTGTTTGTTAAGCCAGATGCAAAGATGATATTTAGCACCTCTGTAGAATTTGCAAATATGACAACAGGACAGATGATACAGATTTAGTAATAGAATCTTTCCAGGTGTGATTTGCATCTGAACAGAATCAACAAATGAAACTATCTCCCTCCTGTCTCTACAAGTTTTTCTGTTGTAAGGAGAAGGCAGGAGTAGACCTTGCAGATATTGCACATTACGGTGGAGGAAACACTTTCATTTCATGCTCAGAAAGATGCCGACCTTATTTCAATTGTTCATCTTTGTTCTTCTTGTTATTGAAACCCTCATAGGAATGATGGGAAATGGATTTATTGTTATCGTTAACTGCATCGACTGGTTTAGAAGCAAAAAACTATCCCCAGCTGACATGATCCTGAGCTGTCTTGGCTTCTTCAGATTTCTATTTCATGCAGTTGTCATACACTATGGAATTTCTATCCTCTTTTTCATGAAGACTGATCAATTCAAGCACCTAAAAGTGGCACATTACATCTCATGGTCATTTATCAATACAGCTGATCTTTGGCTTGGCACTTGGCTCAGTGTCTTGTACTGTGTAAAAATCGCTAACTTCTCCCACCCTCTCTTCCTCCAAATGAAGCGGAGATTCCCTGGGCTGGTGCCTTGGCTGCTTCTAGGAACAGTGGTCTTCTCTGCAATCAGCACCATTGGAACAGGTACATCCAAAGCCAATGTTTCTAAATGTAATTCTTTTGAATCACTTCTGACCAATAATAGTGACTCGGAAAATGAAATTTTCAACTCCTGTAAGTATCTTCTCCTTCTATATGTTGTTCCGAATTTATTTCCCTTCATGATATTTTTGTCCTCGTCCATCTTACTACTCACTTCTCTGTGGCGGCACAAAAAGTTACTACAAAACAGTGCAAAGGATGTCAGCACCAAAGCTCACCAGAATGCCATCAAAGCTCTGACTTCTTTCTGCATTCTCTACGTAGCTAGCTTTTTTGTGGAAATTTTGTCAATAGTTTTATTTCAGATGGGCATGAAAGGCATTGGGAAGCAATTTTTTCTTTTCAATTTGATTATTGCATATTCCTCTGGCCATGCAGTTATCCTGCTCTTCATTAATCCCAAACTGAAACAAGAATCAATCAAGATGCTACATCAACTAAAATGCTGATTGAAGCCACCGTCTCAAAGTCTACCAAGACTGTATGGAAGTGGCTTCTTCTTCTGCAAGAACAATGCTGCTTGCCTGCCTGCCTGTGGGTGTACATGTGACACATATGCAGTGAGGACAGTCTAGCAGATGTTCCTCTGTAGAAGACAGCCAAGCCATTGTATAGGCGTATGCACAGGAGAACTTCCATCTTGGTGTGGAATTTCTGCATTTTTTGATACTATATTCACTCTGTTTTCTTAATGATTTATTATTATATCAAAACCAGACAAATATTCTTCCAAAGGAGGTTTCTTCCCCCTTCTGTGTTTTGATTTCTGATATCCACATCAACATTCTCCTAATTATTTACACAGAATTGTTGGGTGGCTGCTGTATGAGACAACAGTGCTGTGGAGAAGTTGGTTCTACCTCTTTCTTTGAATGGTCAGTTCACCAGTGGAGTAAGTCAGCAGAGATTACTCATGCCCCACAATGCAGCTGCAGGCATTTCGTGACTCTCTTATCTGTGTTACTGGACACATTTGGCAATTAACTTTCTGTATAAAGGGGCTCAGTTTACAATATACTGTGTGGGTCATGGCAGCAGGAATTGTTGAAGGTTATCTATTGGAACTGCAGATTTGAGTGAAGAATTTTTGAAGAGATTGTCTAAAAAAGAAGTTGGAAAACTGACAGACTTCAGAACTCAGAAAACTCCATCAGTTGCAAGGCTCTTAAAAAAACTGAATTTGGACTTAGCTGTGAACCTTAACACTGCAATGACTTTGAAGCAAATTGCCCTCTCTGGGCTCAGAGAGAGAAGGCATCGTGTAACCTGTATAAAGTGTGTAAATAAAGTGTGTGTTTTGTGTGCACAACTTTGCTTAAAACAACTGTTTTGTGTTTGAGCTTAACTACTTGACTGAAGCATCTGTGGGGCATACAAACATAACAAGATTTACAGGAGGAAGAAAAACACACACCCCAACAAGCGGGTGCCAGGCATGCCTCACTGGGGAGAGCATTCTTTAAGTGAGAGAGCAGCACTGAGACACACTGCTCTTCTGTCTCTCCTCCCCAAATGACAAATGGAGGAGGTGGCACAAGGAGAGGAGTTTCTTCATGTCTGGAGACACCGTTAATGTGAGATGTGTTACCAGCTGACCACCTCTGCCCAACTGGCCGGTTTTTGAAACCAGATGTTGAGAACTAGCTCCTCATCAGAAATCTGAACATCCTACAATAACAAGCCCTGGAGAACCGTCCTTGTGCTGGCTCCAGCACCACTTCACCCACATGCAGTGCACCCAAAAACACAATAGAATAAGCTGCTGAAAAGAGTCTCGCCTCATAAGTGGATCAGCGAACAATTCTTAACTTGCTGCGCATCTTAGATAAAAGGACAAATGTGACTGGCTTCCTACCTGGCGACATAGGTGGCTGCAATCTACCCTAACCCTCCAGAGCCTTGCACACTACAAACTTTGCACAAGGATCTCTAGAATAAAAGGATTTACAGAAAAATAAAATGGCAGAAGACTGAATTCTAATGGACTTCACAGCACGACCCACGTACCACAATTGAGCCAAATACTGCAACACCTGATGCGTGGATGGCGACAAAGTATTGTCGATTGTCAAGTGCTGCAATTGAAATGCTAAGAAGTCCATCCAGGCCTTCTTATAAGCCCTCAAAGTGGAAGGAGAAACAGAAGCTACTACTTCCTGAAGGACTAGCTGCTGCCAAGGTTCCAAAGCTGAACCGGGAAATATTTTGGAAGCTGCTGGGCATCCGGAGCCAGCGATCTGAAGCGCTCCATCTGAAAACAGGATAGGGCATCAGCAATATCATTAGTAGCACCAGGAATAAATCAATCAGAAAACACAATATTGAATCTGAAGCACCACAGCACAAACATATGCAAAAGGGCAGAGACTCTGCTGGAGCGTGACGACTGCCTTGCCAAAATGCTCACCATGGCCTGATTATTGGATCAAAAACTGACCCACCGGTCCTTGAACTCCATGGTCCAGATGTGCACTGCTACTACAATAGGGAAAAACTCAAGAAATGTTAAATCACAGGTAATGGCTGTGCCCTGCCAGTGCTCAGGCCACGGCTGTACACACCAATGGCCACAGAAGTAAAGCCCAAATCCCAAGGATCCAGCTGCATCTGAATGGACCTGGAAATCAAAGTGTAGGTTCAAAGTATCGTGTCACAGTGATACCCCATTGAACTCTCTCAGGAATTCCAGCCACAACTCAAGGTCTGCCCTGACCTCGGCAGGCAATCACACCCGATGATGGGGTAACCGCAGGCCTACAGAAAGTCTGGGGCAACCCGAAGTGACCACCCTGCAGGCAAAATTTAAATGGCCTAATAGGGACTGAATCTGCCTCAAGGTAACCTTCTCCTGTGGCAAAAACTCCAAAACAATGTCACAGAGGGCCACCAATTTTTCCTCAGCCAATGAGGAAATCTGTGCCACAGTATCCAGCTGGATTCCAAGGTAAGGCATCCTCATGACTGGACCTTCAGTTTTATCAGCCACCAATGGAACACCCAATTCTGAGGTTAAATCATTAAATGCATGCAATAATAGCAAGCATTGGTCAGAATTGGCTGCAGAGCTTAATAAAAAATCATCGAGATAATGGGTCATGCCCCTTGAACCAGTCTTGGCACGCAAGGCCTAGTCCAAAAATGTACTGAAGGCTTCAAAAGCTGCACAGGATATTGAGCAGCCCATAGGCATGGCCTTATCCACATAATAAGCTCCATCCAACTGGAACCCAAGCAACTTAAAATAATGTGTATGAACAGGAAGTAAGCGGAATGCAGATTCCACGTCACACTTCACCAAAAGTGCATCCTTCCCAAAGCTCCTGATCAACTTGACCACCTGATAAAGGTGGCATACTTGACAGAACATAACTCAGGAGGAATAGCATCATTTACAGATGAACCCTTTGGGTAAGATAAATTGTGAATTAAGCAAAATTCCTCTGGAGCCTTCTTGGGTACCACACCCAAAGGGGAAAGGTGCAAGTCAGGGTAAGAAAGGCACTTACCGTATTTTTCGCCCTATAGGATGCACTTTTTCTCCTCCAAAAATGAAGGGGAAATGTGTATGTGTCCTATGGGGCGAATACAGGCTTTCGCTGAAGACTGGAGAGTGAGAGGCATTGGTGCACACCAACCCCTCTCGCTCTCCAGGCTTCAGGAAGCTATCCACAAGCCTTGCGAGCCCGGTGGGAGTTCCTCCCAGGCTCGCAAGGCTTGCGGGCTGCAGCCTGAAGCACGGGGCACGCTCCAGAGCGCGCCCCGTGCTCCGCGCAGATGTCTGCAAGCCTTGCAAGCCCAGCAGGAGTTCCCCCCGGGCTCACAAGGCTTGCGGGCAACAGCCTATTCTGGGGTCTGGGGTCGAGGGAAGCTCGGGCTTCCCCCGCCCCCAGCCCCGCAAGCTCCGAGAGCGATGGTGAAGCTGTGCACAACTTTGCCATAGCTCTCGGACCTGTTCTGGGGGCTGGGGACAGGGGAAGCTCGGGCTTCCCCCGCCCCCAGCCCCACAAGCTCTGGGAGCAATGGTGAGGTAGCGCAACCTCGCCTTCGCTCCCAGACCCCCAGCCCCGAGGCTAAAAACGATGCCAGGACAGCGAGCAGGATCCATCCCGCTCGCTGTCATGGCTTCTTTACTCTTTGGGGCTCAGAGGGGAATATTTTTTTTTCTTTATTCCCCCCCCCCCAAAAAAAATAAGTGCATCCTATGGGCCGGTGCGCCCTATAGGGCGAAAAATACGGTAAATGGGCCAGCCTTCCTTCACAAGGCTAGTTCCTCCCTGATCTTCTTCCTAGCAATATATGGCATCTCCCTCACTGATTTTTAATTTTCAACTTTTCCAGCCCTGGGCAGGAACACCACTGGAATATGAAAGCCCTCTGAAAATCCCAGCCACAAATATGAGGCAGCAGACGTGTCAGGATACCTGAGCAGCCATGCAGGCAATGCAGGCAACTTAAAGGGAGTGCGAGCTAGGGTCAATAAGACATCACTTAGCATCGCAGGATGCTTGGGGAGAGGCTCCTTTTGGTTCCTGCTGGGAGCCTCTCCTCATGCCTTGAAAGGGCTGCTTAGCCCCACATGAGGCAGCAGGGTGGACCCCAAAACACTTGCCGCATGCATGGGAATACCTACAACCCTGACGCTGACAAGACCCTTTATTGTATTCCCAGCAAAAGAGTCACATCCCTGACTTCTTAACATCCTGCTTCAGTTTCAGCTGCTCAGTGGACTTATGCTCAAAATTAGGAGAGACATAAGTAGTCCACACATCGAGATCCTTTTGATCCCATCGAGCAGAAGGGATCCTGGCGGCCAGACGTCTAAAGCTCTCATCATAGCTTATAGCTGCTGCTTCTCCGGCCAATGTGCAAGCCTTACGCATCAAAGATTGATAAATCCACAGGTGCAGGCTTCTTTTAGGATAGGCCGCAGAGAAGACCCCAGCAAATACCTGAAAGGCATTGAGCCATTTTTCAAAGGTTCTCTCCACTTTGTGAGAGCTGGCCTTACCCCTGCCCATTGACACCTGTTTATCTTTATCTGGGCATTCATTAGGGGGAAGGAGCTTAAAAATGTCAACGTAACAACCTTAAGTATTCTGTTACGCATTCTAGATGGCAAGTGTGCACCAGGAATATCTCTAACTACATTGGTCAAAACTTTGCCGTCCTTGACCATCAATACACTCCAAAGGAAGGCCGTATCTGGCCCTGTGTGTATTAGCTCTGTACTGCCACGCCTGAAGGCCTGAAGCACCTTCACCGTGACCCCAGTACAGACCCAGAACCACATCTGAGTCACCATCAGAGGTCTGAGAGGACGTACCGCTAGTTGAGGTGGAATCGCCATATCTGCACCTGTTGGCCCCGCTCTTGGAGCAACGACTCCACTGTCGTTTGCCACCAGATTAAGGGACTTTAGGCACTGGGAGATCCTCCTCTGAAGACTAGACACTGAGCGCCTCCCTCAAAGGAGCCGGCCCAACCCGCGCAGAACTAAAAACATGTGAGGTGCTTGGCTGGGCAAGGACTCCACCTCCCGCATGCGGTGCCAATTGAGGCCCCTATGGGTGCTGACTGCAAACAAGGCAGCCCAGAGTGAAAGGTCTGCTGTACCATAGCACCCAGATTCCTAGGACGACCCCTAGGACTAGGTGGTATTGGAATCCTGGAACTGAGAAAGCTAGGCCCCCGAAGGGTCATAACCCTCACTCGCCTTGCTCACGTCTGCAGGACCATGAGCTTCAAAATAAGTGGATGATGTGGAAGGGCCAGACTGCAACTCAGGCTGCCCCCAAAATTGTTGCACCAGCATCTCGAGTTCATTATTGAACCTTGCTATGGCAGCAGGGTCTGAACCTATATTAGCAACAATTGTCCCCAAGTGATCCAGCGTATGCTGGGGGACTGCGGAGGCTGGCACTGAACATAGGGATTGCAATGGGCCCCTAATTACCCTCTTAGAAGGGAGAGCAGGACTGGGATTCTGTTTAACAGACATCTCGATCCCTTCCTTACCAGGCGCTCCTGCCAAAACACGATGGCACTGGACCTCTCCTAATGCAGAAGGGAACCCAAAATGGTGGCCTGGCCAACAGCGGGGGGGGGGGAGGGGATTCCCACCCTTAGAAAATCCCAGCCAGCCTATGCAAAATGATTAGACAGAAATCACTGCTTTACAGGAGAGGGAACTCTCAAGCTTGGAAAGCAATGCGATCAGCTGGACGCAGCCACCCAAGGCAGCGACAATCCCAAATTCCCAAGGCTGCGCTAAGGCTATAAGCCCCAAAGTTGCAGCCGCAACTAAAATTAAACTAAGAACGAAGCCACTGTGAAATTGAGCCCCGTGGGCAGCAAATAACCAAGAAGCGGCAAGCTCCCTTAGCGAGGAGCACTCAGGGGCTCAAAGCCCAGTGGGGCAAAAGCCCCTCCAGAGGAAAAGAGAGGGGATAGGGGAAGGGATCAAAAACCAGGGAGAAACAAAACTAAACAATTAAACAAATGGGGGGGGGGAGGAAGGGGATAACAAGAAAGATATCACCAAAAGATGATCGTCGCAGGTGAATCTCTCGGCTGGACACAGGACATGCTGTTTGCTGTTCCAATGCATGAGCCGAAGGACGAAGCTCTGGGTCACGTGCATAGGTATATATAGGTCCCTCGATCCGTTTAGACTGCACCCCATTGGCCAGATTAAACCCTAGCAACAAGGGACCTATCAACCGGGTGTTGCAGCTGTCCAATATAACCACCCACAACCAGGAGGTCAGTCTCCAGGTCTAACTGCAACACATGCCCTCTTTTAGGGAGGACACGATTTAGTACACATGCTCATACTGTTTGTAATTTGGACCAATCATAGGGAGACAGCATGGAATATGCTTAAAGTGCCTTAAAGGGAAATGGGGTGAAGGAAACTAAGTGTTTTGATTGGATTGGAAATTTAAACTTTGTGCATTGTCAATTTCCAAACATTCCATTAAGTTTATAAAATGGTAGGGAATCTATTGGCACATGGCCAGTTAATTTGGGGAAATATCCCTGCTGGTCCTTTCTGCGCAGAAAAGAAAATACTCTGGACTGCTTTTTCACTCACTGTTTCATTTGGTTTTTGGCTATTTGTGAGACAGAGCAGGCTCTTGCACCAATTCCTATTTACCAGGGAGTGTAATTGTAAACATTCCTCCATTGGCCTGACAAATATAAATCCCTGCTTCAATTATTCAACCAATTAGAACAACTTCACATAGAAACCAAGTAAACTTCCTAAACCTTTGGAGGAAAAAGTATGTTTTTGGGTGGATTGGAAATGTTGATACGGGTGGAAAAATATCATTCAAAATACACAAATCGTAAAAGATTCACATATCCTTGTTTGTTAAGCCAGATGCAAAGATGATATTTAGCCAGATGCAAAGATGATATTTAGCACCTCTGTAGAAATTGCAAATATATTATCATAAGAGATATTACAGATTCAGCATTTGAGTCCTACCGGGTATAATTTGCATCTGAACAGAATCAACAAATGAAACTATCTCCCTCATCTCTCTCCAAGTTTTTTCTGTTGTAGGGAGAAGGCGGGAGTAGACCTTGCAGATATTGCACATTACAGTGGAGGAAACACTTTCATTTCATGCTCAGAAAGATGCCTACCGTATTTCAATTGTTCAACTTTGTTCTTCTTGTTATTGAAACCCTCATAGGAATGGTGGGAAATGGATTTATTGTTATCATTAACTGCATTGACTGGTTTAGAAGCAGAAAACTATCCCCAGCTGACAGGATCCTGAGCTGTCTTGGCTTCTTCAGATTTCTATTTCATGCAGTTGTCATACAGTATGCAATTTCTATCCTCTTTTTCATGAAGACTGATCAATTCAAGCACCTAAAAGTGGCATATTACATCTCATGGTTATTTATCAATACAGCTGATCTTTGGCTTGGCACTTGGCTCAGTGTCTTGTACTGTGTAAAAATCGCTAACTTCTCCCACCCTCTCTTCCTCCAAATGAAGCGGAGATTCCCTGGGCTGGTGCCTTGGCTGCTTCTAGGAACAGTGGTCTTCTCTGCAATCAGCACCATTGCCACAGGTACATCCAAAGCCAATGTTTCTAAATGCAATTCTTTTGAATCACTTCTGACCAATAATAGTGACTCGGAAAATGAAATTTTCAACTCCTGTAAGTATCTTCTCCTTCTATATGTTGTTCCGAATTTATTTCCCTTCGTGATATTTTTGTCCTCGTCCATCTTACTACTCACTTCTCTGTGGCGGCACAAAAAGTTGCTACAAAACAGTGCAAAGGATGTCAGCACCGAAGCTCACCGGAATGCCATCAGAGCTCTGGCTTCTTTCTGCATTCTCTACGTAGCTAGCTTTGTTGTCGAAATTTTGTCGATAATTTTGTTTGCGATGGGCATGCAAGGTATTGGGAAGCTTTTCTTCCTTTTAAATGTGATTATTGCATATTCCTCTGGCCATGCCGTTATCCTGCTCTTCATTAATCCCAAATTGAAACAAGAAGCAATCAAGATGCTACATCAACTGAAATGCTAATTGAAGCCACCATCTCAAATTCTACCAAGACTGTATAGAAGTGGCTTCTTCTTTTGCAAGAAGATTGCTTCCTGCCTGTCTGCGTGTGACACACATGCACTGAGGACAGTCTAGCAGATGTTCCTCTGCAGAAGACTGCCAAGCCATTGTATAGAGGTTTGCACAGGAGAATTTTCTGCTGCTTGTGCCCTTTTCTGGGGTTTTTTGATACCACATTCACTCTGTTTTCTTAATGGAACAGCAATTATTCTGTCAAAGGAATTCCCTTCCCATTTCTGTGTTTTGCTTTCATATATCCATATTAACCTACTCTTTACACAGAATTGTGACTTGGCTGCTGTTTGAGACAACAGAGCTGTGAAGATGTTGGTGTTTCTTAATGGCTGTGTCTATTTCCTTGAACGGTCAGTTCACCTGTGAAATATGTGCCTCAGGGACAGCAAGCTGCATTGAAATGGGAAAGGACAGAGTGAGCTAAAAGTGGAGGATCCAGCCTTTTTGTGTGATGTTCTACCAGTAATAGGAGAGCACTGAGTGGATCTCTGAAAGGAGCTGGTGGTGCTGGCTTTGTCTCTGAAAATCTGGTGGGGGAGCCAAGAGATATGAGACATGTTAGAATGTTTAAAGATTAGCTTTCACCTGTCTCCTACCTGTATGCTTCTAAATCGGAAAATACCAGCAAGCCCCCACTGACTTCATTCCAAAGGAACTGAACCAAGAAAACACCAGAATCTCTGAAATGTCTCATGCTTGGATATTTTATGTGTGTTTTAACAAATCAAATAGCAATTGTAAATCCCTAGTGCTTTTCTTTCCTTATTTACCCAAACAGATCTAAATCCACGATGCTCTCAGAGTGAGGAGAGTGGAGAGCATACAACGACCTCATTTTTCATATGACATTAAAGTCACAATATATCAATCTGTTGGTAGTTTTAAGTAATTGAAAACAATGTTATGAATCGGGTGGGCAGGAGAAACTCCTCAAAATATCTGCATTCAGTGAAGGGTCAGTGTTTGTGGATTCCTGGACTAAGCAAAGGCTGGGAATAACACCAGCTAACTTTCTCATGGGGCCAGCCTGGTGATGGTGGGACATTGACGATACAATGCAGCTGATGGTCAGCCATTAGCCCCTCAAGGGAAGGCATCAACCAGACCGAAGGCTCTGCCAGGCACAGAGGGAGGTTGCTAGGGTAACCACAGGGAGAGCGGTTGTTGCCTTCCAAGAGAGGTTTTGAGAGCACGGGTTTTGGGAAAGAAGAATGAGGAAGTGATGGAGAACTCCAGGTGGGGACTGAGGGGCAACTGGTTGGTTGGAGCAGGCTGCTACACATGTGGGTGGTGCCTCTGAATAGAATGTTGAGGAGGACAATCTTGAGATGTTAACATTAAAGTTTGGTGAACAAACTTTAATCAAAATATAGAAATCATAAAAGAATCATCTATCATTCTTTGTTAAGCCAGATGCAAAGAGGATATTTAGCACCACTGTCGAATTTGCAAATATGACAGTAGATAATATGATATAGATTTAGGAAGAGAATCTTTCCAGGTGTGATTTGCATCTGAGTAAAATGAACAACTGAAAATAGCTTGGTCCTCTCCCTGCAAATTGTTCTGGTCTTGAAAGAAGGCTGACGTATTCTGCTCTCCACTGCTCATATACAAGGCGGCATAAGCACCAGACTGTGCTAATATTACACTGGAAGAAACACTTTTACATCAGGCTCAGAAGGATGTCTACCTTATTTGAATTGTTCGGCTTCATTCTTCTGGTTATTGAAACCCTCATAGGAATGGTGGGAAATGGATTTATTGCTATCGTTAACTTCATTGACTGGCAGAGAAGCAGAAAACTGTCCCCAGCCGACATGATCCTGAGTTGTCTTAGCTTGTTCAGATTTGCATTTCACGCATTCGCGATACAGAATGCAATTTTTCTCCTCTTTTTCATACATACTTTTCTGAAGAAGGTACATATTGCATACAGTGCCTTGTGGCTATTTGTTAATTGTGCTAACCTTTGGTTTGCCACTTGGCTCAGTGTTTTGTACTGTGTAAAGATTGCCACTTTCTCCCACCCTCTCTTCCTGCAAATGAAGCGGAGATTCCCTGGGCTGGTGCCTTGGCTGCTTCTGGGGACAGTGGTCTTCTCTGCAATCACCACCACCATTGAGACAATCATGACCATTAGACTCATGTCTGAATGCAAGACAATTGAATCACTTCTAAGCAATAACACTGACTCAGGAATGAAGACATTTAACTTTTGTAAGTATTCCACGCTTCTATTTGTTGCTCCAGAGTTCTTTCCCTTCCTGATATTTTTGTTCTCATCAATTTTACTACTAACTTCTTTGTGGAGGCACAAAAATCTTCTACAAAACAGTGCAAGGGATGTAAGCACAGAAGTTCACCTGAATGCCATCAAAGCTCTAGCTTCTTTCTCCATTCTCTACATATCTAGCTTTTTTGTGGATATTTTGCAGTCGTACTTCTCTTGGATGGGCATGTCAGGCATTGGGATGAATATTTGGTTTACTGATGTTACTGCTGCATATTCCTCTGGCCATGCCATTATCCTCATCTTCCTTAATCCCAAACTGAAACACGAATCACTCAAGATGCTACGTCAACTAAAATGCTGGATGAAGCCACTATCTTAAAGGCTACAAATTTCGCCAACACTTTTGCAAGAACTATATTGCCTGCCTGTGGGTGTGCAGGTGCACACATGTGCTGAGGACACAGTTTAGCAGAAGTTCTGCTGCACATGACTGCCAAGGCCTTGCAGACATAGAATCCTAGAATCCTAGAATTGTAGAGTTGGAAGGGACCCCGAAGCTCATCTTGGCCACAGCTGCCCCTGGGTGGGTTCGAACCACCAGCCTTCTGGCTAACAGCCAGATGCACTCACCCATTGCTCCCTTGACCCATTGTGTCATTCTGCAGGGTATGCCATTCTGCTGGGTATGCCCTTGAAGTTAGGTTGGTAGTTTTAAGGAAATTCTTTATTAAAAAAAGTTTTAAGGAAATTCTTTATTAAAAAAGATTTAAAATAATGTTATAAATGGGGGGGGGGGGGCTTGTCATAATGTCTACATTCAGCGAAGGGTCAGTGTTCATGGATTCCTGAACTAAGCAAGGAATAACACCGGCTAACTTTCTCATGGGGCCAGCCTGGTGAAGGTGGGACATTGAAGAAACAATGCAGCTGATAGTCAGCCATTAGTCCCTCAAGGGAAGGCATCAACCAGACAGAAGGCTCAGCCAGACACAGAGGGAGGTTAGCAGGGTAAGATCGGTGCATGATGTCACCACAGGAAGAGGGGTCTTACAAGAGAGGTTTTGAGAGCAGGGGTTTCTGGGAAGAAGAATCAGGAAGTGGGGAGAACTCCAGGTGGGGACTGAAGGGCAGCTGCCATGTTGGCTGGCTGGAGCAGGCCGTTACAGATAGACATGTGGGTGGTGCTTTGGATGCCTCTGAATCCAATGCTGGGAAGGACATGGCCTTCTTGAGATGTTAATGCTATGAACTCCACTTCCATTGAAGACTTCAGGTGTAAACATGTGTGAATAAACCATATTTATAAGAGACTGCTGACTCCCTGTGCCCTTCCCCCACCCCCAAGATAACACAAACTCTGGTTAATTGCCAAGACCCCTGAAATCTCTTGCTACAGCTCAGCAGAGATTGGGGTGGCCCATAACAATAAAATTAAAGGAATAGCAAAACGAGGTGGATGACCAATGTCTGCTTTAACATTTTAGTTGTTTGATAATATTTTAATCACTTTTCTTTTCTTTAATTAATTGGATGGTTTTGAATGGGTGTATTCCTTGTATATCTTTCATATATATGTGTATCTTGTATATCTTATATATCTTTGTATATCTTATGATATCAGTTTAATAATACAATCTTTCTAGGTGTGATTTGTATCTGAACGCAATAAACGATTGAAAATAGCTTGCTCCTCTCTTGACAAGTTTTTCTGTTCTGGGCAGAAGGTAGAAGTATTGTGCTGTACACTGGTCATATAAATAAAGGGCAGTATCAGCGGCATCTTGTAAATATCCAAATAATTAGAACAACTTGCCTCACAAAAACGGTAAACTTATTAAATCAGAAAGACCAAAGAAGATTTTACAGGATTTTATTCATCATGATCAATGTGGATTTCTGCCTAAAAGACCATTAAGAGATAAAATTATAAATGTGTTAAATATGTGGGAGTACCTGGACTGCCACAATGAGAAGCAAACTGTGTTAATCCTTTTGGATGCAGAAAAAGCCTTTGACAATGTGAACTGGATGTCTTTGTTTAGAGATATGCAAGAAATGAATTTTGGAGATAACTTTATTAAATGGGGAAAGTTTTAAAAAGAAATATCAATTACAGGCCTTTGCGGGTGATTTGATGCTAGTTCTGGAAAACCCACTACAGGGAATAATAAATACTCTTATGGATAAACTCAGTGATTTTGGTATGTTACCAGGCTTTAAGGTTAACCACCAGATGATGAAAAAAACAGGATTTCAATTTGAAAAAAGTAAAATATTTGAATTTTGCTATAACAACTATGAATTCTATGATGTTTCAAAACAATTACAGTATGTTAAGACATGGACTGGAATGAAAAAATATATGTCAAGATGAGAGAAGCTAAAATTGTCATTGCTGGGTAGAGTGATAAAGAAGAATGCTTAGCCTAGAATGATATTTTGGTTTCAAACAATACCTACCTTGGCTACTGATTTACCATTTAAACAATCGCAAAAATAATTATCCAAGTTTTTATGGCATGGAGGTGGAACCATGAGCTAAATTTAAAGTACTGCAAAATGCAAAGGAATGGGGACAATTGATTAGTAATTGTATTTAGCAGCTTGTTGTTTAGTGTGGTTGAAGGAGTGGGTGACATTGAGAAACAAGAGACTTTTGGAATTAGAAGGGCATGATTGAAGGTTCGCATGGCATGTTTATTTGTGGTACAATAAAGTTCAAGCTAATTTGGATTTCAAAAATCACTTTATTAGACACACCATATTAAGAATCTAGGCTATGCCCAAAGACACCTGTCAGGGCTGCCTCAGGTCCCAGCTCACAGAGGACCAACGCCAGTCCGTTGCTATATTAAATAGTCTTTATTGAAGTCCAGTTTTTCATTTACAGCCACGGCGCGCAGCTCTACGTCTTAAACGCTAGACCGCTGAAGCTCCGTCTGAGTCTCCTCCCCCCAGACACCAGTTTAAGACCCTAGCCTTGCTCCACCTCTTTCTCTGCTCCCTTTTCCTCTGGGTCCGCCTGTCCGTCGGGGCTTTCCCCTTTCTAGACTCTTCTGACGCTGACTCCCCCGAGTCTTCCCCCTCCCTCCGGCGGGCTTTAGGACCTGGTTCCCAATCCGGGCTTCCTGCTGTCCGGCTCGCCTGTACATTTGAACTTGGCGCGCGCGCCCAGCCTGCCACCTTCCTTCTGACCGTTATACTGCTCCTGTCACTGCTCCCCTCTTCGGGAACGCTAGCTGGGCCTGACTCCTCCTCCCTGCTTGCCGGAGGAGACACTGGCCCTGACCTATGGGACTCTTCCCCACCACTACGCTCCGGTGGGGAAGCTGGTCCTGATTTCCAGCTACTGCTCTGGGAGTCTCCGCTGGCCCCCTGCTTCTGGTGTGTCCCCCCTGGGACCCCCCTTGCCCTGGCCATCGGCGCCCCCTTCTGGGAATCTTCTGATTCACTGGAGAGGCTCATGGAATCTCTCGGGTCACTGTCATTCTGCTCTCCGCTGCCCTCAGATTCCTCCCCTTCGCTCTCCATTTCCTCTCTCCCCTGCGCCTCTGCTCCTGAGCCCCTGACAACACCTTTATGGATTTCACCACAAGAAGCTCTCTATGGAAAAGAAGTGACCGGCAAAAAGAAATGGTTGACCTAGCAAGAATGACTACAGTTGCATCCAGGAAATTATGTATTTTGTGGTTTTATATTGTGACCGTCCTGAGACCTGTGGGACTTGGGTGGTATACAAATTCAATCAATCAATCAAAAGTTAAAACCAGGGAATAGTTGACAGTGGAAGGTTATAGATTTGAGTGGTTTTCGCATCTAGTAGAGAGATATAAGTTCAATTTTAAAAACTTCTGGTATAGAACAAAGAAAGATTTTGATCTGTATAACTATGCACAGATGAACATGTTAAAATTTGTTGAAATTTGAAATGCAAGAACAACTTAAATAATGTATATTAAATGGGCAAAAAATGGTTAAAATATAGAGATGGAACAGTAGGAACATATGCGGACTAAAGGGTTAAAAATTACACTACGTCATGATCTTAAACAGAATTTTTATAAAATGGCATATGATTGGTATTTAACTCCGGCAAAATAATTTAGAATGTATAAAGGTGTTTATACGCATAAAGATGGCAAGATTCATCATTACCCACTGTCAGGCTTTGGGGAAATCAAGTCCCTCCCACGGGGCAGCCCAGAATCAGAGAAACGAAGAGAAACGATAAGAGTTCTTACCAAGCCATTTATTCAATAATTCACAGAGAACGATGAAAGAATGCAGCCTTCCTAAAAATAGAGTTGCTCCAACTGAGCTCCTCCCCCCTCTCTTCCTAGTAACAGCACTTCCCATTATGGTGGCCACCAGGGGCTCATTGTCTCTGAGCCCTTCATTCTTCAACTTTCGATGCACACTGAGTTATAGGAGAAGGGGGCTCAGAAATGCTCTCCAGTGATAACATGTCAGCTGGCTGCAGGGCTGTCTTAAGCATATGCGGTGCTGGGGTGCAACCTTTTTTTAGGAAATGTTCCCCTGAGTTGTCAGGCGCCTAGGGGGTTGGGCAACCAATGCAAGCAGCAGAGGAGCCCAGAGCAACAAACCAGCCCGAGGTGTTGGCGTTGGCAACAGAGTGAAGCCGGGCACCTCATGGTGTAAGCAGCGTGCACTGGGCAGGCCTCTCCATGGCCCTACACCAAGCCCAGGGGCATAGGAGGGTGGAGCTGGCTGGCCACCTCAGTGCCTCGCTGCCTTGCTCGCCCCCAAACTTGCAGCACAGAGCCACCCGCAGCAGAAGAGCCTGATGCAGTGCTCTGACCGATGGACGGGCTCTTCCCCAGACTCAACTCTTGGGCCCCAGATTCTCGACCTGGCGCCCCTGAGAGCCCGGCACCTGGGTGCCCTGCACCCCTAGCGCCTATGGGTAAGACGGCCCTGGCTGGCTGCTCTAGCTCCCCCTTCTCTTCTCCCAACACCTCCCAACTCTTCTGTTCACCAGTCTCTGAGCTGGGACCTTCTTCAAACCACTGCTGTGCTTCAATACTGCCTTGCTCTTCTCTGGGAAGTTCAGGAGGAAGGGGGACAATCTTCACCATTCCTCCTCCGTCTCGTCTCCCTCAGTCTAGTCCCTGACACATTCTACAGAGGAACGGCTGCTGAAATTCCTGGACTTGGCTGAGATGGCAAAGTTAACATGTTTAACTAGAGAAAAATCATTGCTGATATTGATTAACGATTGGAAACGCTCTGTGGACTTTTTGCATGGAAAAGGAACTTATCACATTTGGGCTTGAGGAGTGAAGAAAATACTCGTTTATATAAAGTAGAATAGTTTGGTGTTGCCTTGGAGCAAAGGTTTTTTAAAAAATTAAACTATAGTTGACAGAGGGTGGATCTACATTGATCTTCTAAACATTATTAAATTGAACGTTCTGTAAGGTTCAATGGCAGTTTCCCCTTGTTGGTGGCTTGCACTCTGGCGTCACATTTTAATAACACACTATGAGTGTAGATCTATCCAGAGTTCCTTCTATGATTCTATTATTTTGAAGCCCTCCCTTCCCCCTCTTTCCTCTTTTCCCCCCTTTGTATTTGTATTTATTTATCTTAGTTTCTTTTATCTTTTTGCACCATAAAATATATTTGATATTATTTTTTGTATATTTTCTTTTAGGCTTTAATAAACTCTATTGGGGTGGAGAGGGAGGAAGCATTGACCACTCCCTTCACCCACTCAGCCAATCCCCTGCTGGCCCTTTCAATGAGTCATAAAGGGCAAGGATCTGGCACACGTGTAGTAGATCTCACAATTCCAGTGATCCTACCGCATTGGAAAGTATCCATTAGCACTGGACAAGCAGAGACCCAAGCTACATCCGGTGGATCTGTATCAACTATTGCTATTAGTTATAGTGCCAGTAGAAGATCTCTGATCTGACTCTTGCGCAGAAATCAAACTTCTTTAACACAAGTAATTATAAGGCTTTACTTGCAGGACTTAGTATTAAATGTTTACATTACAAAAGATATTGGTTTCTGTCTCACAAACTGCCTCACTCTGGTGCCAGTGTGAGCCTTTAAACCTCTTTTACTAAAAAGTAGCTTTCCAACTAAAAATAAAATCAAAATATTATTTCTCCCTCTTCCTCTTTCCGCATACCAGCCAACATTCAATGACCAAGCACCACACGGCATTCTATGTGTGTCTGTGTGATGCAAGCAGCTTCATCTGTATATAAAACACTAGCAAAGACATATAGTATGCTGGTCCCATGGGTTAACCATGAAGCGAGGTCCGAGTCCATTCTGAGGTCAAGGGTGCGGTATGGAGGCAGTCCATCAAAGCTGAAGCGGGGTCCAAGGCAGGCAGTCAGGTGAGGTCAGGAGCTCAAGCAGAAAAGCAGGACAGGGTGCAGGCAGGAACAGACAACCAACAATGTTGCTCCCGCAACCTGGGACTGGGCTGACTGGCCTTTATCTCCTCTGGGGCCTAGGGCAGTCCTGGCCCACAGGTGACTCGCCTCTCCTGGCCTTAAGGCAAGCACTCCTCCTAAGAGAACCTAGTTCCCTCCGCCTCTCTGCCCTGAGCCTCTGCAGCTCAGGAGAGGCTGGAGGGTTACCAGACCCAGAGGCAACCTCAGCTTCCCCTGACGGGGCTGAGAGTGGAGCCACCTGCAGGCAATGGGTCCTCCATCACCTCCGGAGCCAGAGCAGACTCAGCTGATGCCTGCACCTGAGGATCCAGCACAGGTGAGGACCCTTCAGGCTCAAGCCCCAGCCCCGGCTCAGCTGGTTCTGGAGGCGGGGAATCCTGTGCAGGCTGGGATTCCTCAGGTTCAGCCTCCGAGTCTGAATCCCAGGCCATCACATATAGCTTCTCTCATCACTGCCTTGTGATTTAACTCGTGATCCAGACATAAAACAAGGTAGCGTGCCACAGCCTTGAGTGGACAAACACCAGCCATCTGGGAAAATACTGCCTACATTCTTGAATACAATACTACTAAAATATAGCATTTAGTGTGACATTAAACATAATCTCCACAATAGTGTCTAAGTCAGAACAGATCTTAGTGATTCTGACAGTGAAGCGCTGAGCAAATTGTTCACCATGGGCCATCGTTTAGTCTAAATTCTCCTCATGTGGGCCAGAGGTTAAAAGGCCCCTGACCACTCGAAGCATTAATTCATTTCATTCATTTATTAAACATTAGTCACTTCTCATCCAAAGGTCTCCAAGTGACGTACAGCAACACACACACACACACACACACACACACACACACACAAACACACACACTACTATAGGGAGGAAAATGGGGGGAATAATATTATACATTAACATTTCATATATCATTTATATTAAAAAACTCTAATAATAAACAAAGCGATACTCAAATTCCCTGCTTAACAAATAAACAAAATAACTAAACCCTCAACTCCCCCTAGTCCAAAATTCATTCACATCAAACCATTTTATTTTTCTCCTTTAAACCTCTCCACCCCACCCAAAAGTCTGGTGTCAAGGCCAACTGTTATAAATCCGTGATAGGTGGATCCAGTGACCTTCAGGGATGACTCCTTGTTCCTGACGCAATGGAGGCAGAGAAAAAAGATTTTTCTTCACTCACTACCACAGAATAGGTCCTCAAAGCGGATCTATCCGGTGTTTGGTCAGACGCATTCTGAGTTTTCCACCAAATGTTGCTCTCATCACCATCTCACTTTATTGGCGTCATGATCTACAGAAATAAACCACAGAAAAAGTCCATATTGGCACATACCATTGCACAGCTTCCTTGTTCTTAATTCCTCTGGTTTCCACTTTTTAAAGAAAATATACTACTCTAAATATTTCACCTATTGGCCTACATAATTAAACACCCTGCTTTATCTCTTTAACCAATTAGAACAATTTCCCTCACAGACACAATAAATTTTATTAAATCATTTGATAAACATCTCTGTTTTCAGATGGATTAAAAATAAAAATACTGGTGAACAAACATTAATCAAAATATAGAAATGGTAAAAGAATCATCTATCATTCTTTGTTAAGCCAGATGCAAAGAGGATATTAGGACCACTGTTGAATTTGCAAATATGACAGCAGATAATATGATATAGATTTAGGAAGAGAATCTTTCCATGTGTGATTTGCATCTGAGCAAAATCAGCAACTGAATATAGCTCGTTCCTCTCCCTGCAAATTGTTCTGGTCTCGAAAGAAGGCAAAGTATTCTGCTCTTCACTGCTCATATAAAAGGCAGCATAAGTAGCAGACTGTGCTAATATTACCCATTACCTTGAGAAAACACTTGTACTTCGGTCTCAGAAGGATGTCTACCTTATTTCAATGGTTTGGCTTCGTTCTTCTGGTTATTGAAACCCTCATAGGAATGGTGGGAAATGGATTTATTGCTATCATTAACTTCACTGACTGGTTTAGCAGCAGAAAACTATCCCCAGCTGACATGATCCTGAGTTGTCTTAGCTTGTTCAGATTTGCATTTCATGCAATTGGGATACAGAATGAAATTCTTCTTCACTTTTTCATAGATAAATTTCTGATGAGGAACGTATATATTGCAAACAGTGCATCATGGACATTTGTTAACACTGCTAACCTTTGGTTTGCCGCTTTGCTCAGTGTTTTGTACTGTGTAAAAATTGCAAACTTCTCCCACCCTCTCTTCCTGCAAATGAAGCGGAGATTCCCTGGGCTGGTGCCTTGGCTGCTCCTGGGGACAGTGGTCTTCTCTGCAATCACTACCACCATCGAGGCAATAATGACCATTAGACTCATGTCTGAATGCAAGACATTTGAATCACTTCTACGCAATAACACTGACTCAGGAATGAAGACATATGACTTTTGTAAGCATTCCATGCTTCTATATGTTGTTCCAGATTTCTTTCCCTTCATGATATTTTTGATCTCTTCCATCTTACTACTGACTTCTCTCTGGAGGCACAAAAATCTTCTACAAAGCACTGCAAGGGATGTCAGCACAGAAGCTCACCTGAATGCCATCAGAGCTCTGGCTTCTTTCTCCATTCTCTACGTATCTAGCTTTTTTGTGGAAACATTGGCAATGTTCTCGTTTTGGACGGGCATGCAAGACATTGGGATGGAATTTTTGTTTACTAATGTGGTTGTTGCATATTCCTCTGGCCATGCCATTATCCTCATCTTCCTTAATCCCAAACTGAAACACGAATCACTCAAGATGCTACGTCAACTAAAATGCTGGATGAAGCCACTATCTTAAAGGCTACCAATTTTGCCAACACTTTTGCAAGAACTATATTGCCTGCCTGTGGGTGTGCAGGTGCACACATGTGCTGAGGACACAGTTTAGCAGAAGTTCTGCTGCACATGACTGCCAAGGCCTTGCAGACATAGAATCCTAGAATCCTAGAATTGTAGAGTTGGAAGGGACCCCGAAGCTCATCTTGGCCACAGCTGTCCCTGGGTGGGTTCGAACCACCAGCCTTCTGGCTAACAGCCAGATGCACTCACCCATTGCTTCCCTTGACCCATTGTGTCATTCTGCAGGGTATGCCATTCTGCTGGGTATGCCCTTGAGGTTAGGTTGGTAGTTTTAAGGAAATTCTTTATTAAAAAATGAAGTTTTAAAATAATGTTATAAATGGGGGGGCTCCTCATAATCTCTACATTCAGTGAAGGGTCGGTGTGATGGCCTGGGATTCAGACTCGGATGCTGAACCTGAGGGATCCCAGCCTGCACAGGATTCCCCGCCTCCAGATCCAGCTGAGCTGGGGCTGGGGCCTGAGCCTGAGCCTGAAGGGTCCTCACCTGTGCTGGATCCTCAGGTGCAGGCACCAGCTGAGTCTGTTCTGGCTCCTGAGGTGATGGAGGACCCATTGCCTGCAGTTGCTCCACTCTCAGCCCCGTCAGAGGAAGAGGAGGTTGCCTCTGGGTCCGGTAACCCTCCAGCCTCTACTGAGCTGTAGAGGCTCAGGGCAGAGAGTTGGAGGGAACTAAGTTCCCGCAGGAGGAGTGCTCGCCTCCAGGTCAGGAGAGGCGACTCACCAGAGGATTGGGGCCGTCCTATGCCTCAGGGCAGATAAAAGCCGGCCAGCCCCAGTTCCAAGTTGTGGGAGCAACACTGTTGGTTACTAGTTCCTGCCTGAACCCTGTCCTGCTTTCCTGCCTGAGCTGCTGACCCACCCTTGCTCCCTGCTTGCAAGCCTGTTCCTGACTTCACCTAGCTCCCTGCCCTGCACCCAGCTTCAGCTACTACGGACTGCCTCCACGTTGCACCTTTGACCATGGACCGGACTTGGACCTCGCCTCTCGGGTAACCCACGGGACCAGCACAGTCAGTGTTCATGGATTCCTGGACTAAGCAAGGAATAACACTGGCTATCTTTCTCATGGGGCCAGCCTGGTGATGGTGGGACATTGAAGAAACAATGCAGCTGATGTCAGCCATTAGTCCCTCAAGGGAAGGCATCAACCAGACAGAAGGCTCTACCAGGCACAGAGGGAGGTTACCAGGGTAAGATGTCACCACAGGAAGAGGGGTCTTACAAGAGAGGTTTTGAGAGCAGGGGTTTCTGGGAAGAAGAATCAGGAAGTGGGGAGAACTCCAGGTGGGGAGTGAAGGGCAGCTGCCATGTTGGCTGGCTGGAGCAGGCTGTTACACATGTGGGTGGTGCTCTGAATCCAATATTGAGGAGGACAATCTTGAGATGTTAAATAGTGGTGAACAAACAATAATCAAAATATAGAAATCATAATAGAATCATCTATCATTGTTTGTTAAGCCAGATGCAGAGAGGATATTTAGCACCACTGTCGAATTTGCAAATATGACAGCAGAAAATATGATATAGATTTAGGATTAGAATTTTTCCATGTGTGATTTGCATCTGAGTAAAATCAAGAACTGAAAATAGCTCGGTCCTCTCCCTGCAAATTGTTCTGGTCTTGAAAGAAGGCAGACGTATTCTGCTCTCCACTGCGCATATACAAGGCAGCATAAGCAGCAGATTGTGCTAATATTACACTGGAAGAAACACTTTTACTTCGGGCTCAGAAGGATGTCTACCTTCTTAGAATTGTTTGGCTTCATTCTTCTGGTTATTGAAACCCTCATAGGAATGGTGGGGAATGGATTTATTGCTATCATTAACTTCATTGACTGGTTTAGCAGCAGAAAACTATCCCCAGCCGACATGATCCTGAGTTGTCTTGGCTCGTTCAGATTTGCATTTCATGCAATTGGTATACAGAATGCAATTCTTCTCCTTTTTTTCAGAGATATTTTTCAGATGAGGAGCGTACAAATTGCATACAGTGCCTCATGGACATTTGTTAATACTGCTAACCTTTGGTTTGCCGCTTTGCTCAGTATTTTGTACTGTGTAAAGATTGCCAATTTCTCCCACCCTCTCTTCCTGCAAATGAAGCGGAGATTCCCTGGGCTGTTGCCTTGGCTGCTTCTGGGGACTGTGGTCTTCTCTGCAATCACTACCACCATCAAGGCAATAATGACCATTAGACTCATGTCTGAATGCAAGACATTTGAATCACTTCTAAGCAATAACACTGACTCAGAAATGAAGACATCTGACTTTTGTAAGCATTCCATCCTTCTATATGTTGTTCCAGAGTTCTTTCCCTTCATTATATTTTTGTTCTCATCCATCTTACTACTAGCTTCTCTGTGGAGGCACAAAAATCTTCTACAAAACAGTGCAAGGGATGTAAGCACAGAAGTTCACCTGAATGCCATCAAAGCTCTGGCTTCTTTCTCCATTCTCTATGTATCTAGCTTTTTTGTGGAAAGAATGGCAGTGCTCTTCTCTTGGAATGGCATGCAAGGCATTGGGATGCACCTTTTTCTTACTAATGTGGTTGTTGCATATTCCTCTGGCCATGCCATTATCCTGATCATCATTAATCCCAAACTGAAACAGGAATCAGTCAAGATGCTACATCAACTAAAATGCTGAATGACGCCACCATCTCAAAGGCTACCAAGACCTTCTGGAAGTGGCATCCTCATTTGCAAGAACAATGCTGCCTATCTCTCTGTTCGCTACCAATTCTGCCTTCTCTTTTGCAAGAAAGACTCTCCTCCCTGGAAGAGAGGGGAGTGGTTGTGGGCGGGAGCCCGAGCTCCGCCCCTGGCCGGGGGCCTTAGCCCCCGCCCCTCCTCACCTGGGTGGCGCCCACGCCCACCGGAGGCAGCCAACCAGGTGTCTCCGGGGGGCGTGTTTAGCAGCTTAATGCTGCGGTTCCAGCTCTGCCTCCTCCTCAGTTGTTGTCATCCTGCAGCGAGTCACCCACCCTCCACTCCCATTTAGCTCAGGGTCTAGGTTTTTTGGCCTTGCTGTGGACCTTAGGTTGGTCGCCCCGGTTGTCTGGGGGGCCTGGTAGGAATTTTTCCATTTGGCATTAGGCTTTTTGGTTTTTTCGCCTACCTCGTAGCAATCGTCACAACTTTTGTGGTATTGGTGGGTAGGTTAGGCACTGGATTCATGTGTGTCAAGGGCTAGGTGTGGCCATCGCCTATGCTATCTACCGTGGGTTATTCCGTTAAAGGAATCTGGCGGTCGTGTATTCCGTCCGATGCCTGCTTGGCGGGAGGCCATGGCACGACCCTTGGTGACATCAGGGGGTGAGCCTATAGTTGGATTGGCATCAACAGGCTCTACCTACTGTTGAATAAACCCACCTCCTATAGTCATCCAATGCCTAAGCCAATACCTTTTCACTGTTGTAATCAATAAAGTTGTGGCCTTTTCTTGCCCATCAACCTTATATCACGTGTCCTTGTGTGTTTATTTCACATAGCGGGGGTCAGGCCCTCGATCCACAACTATATTGTCTGCCTGTGAGTGAGCAGGTTCATGCATGTGCTGAGGACACAGTTTAGCAGAATTTCTGCTGCATAAGACTGCCAAGCCCTTGCAGACATAGAATCCTAGAATTGTCGAGTTGGAAGTGACCTTGAGAGGCATCAAGTCCAACCCGTTGCAGTACAGGAATCCTGCCCACAGCTGTCCCTGGGTGGGTTCGAACCACCAATCTCCTGGTTAACAGCCAGATGCACTCACCGATTAGACTCACTGACCCATTGTGTCATTCTGAGGGATATGCCATTCTGCCAGGTATGACCTTGAAGTCTGCCTTTGTTTTTATACTCTGTTGCAAAGGTTCTGGTACTGTGTACCCTTGAGCAGGGACACCCTCTTATGCCCCAAATTATGTGTGCCCAGCGGCGCATGTGATTCAACATGACATCATAATTTCATGTTACAACGTGACGCCACGGTGTCACATTACGTCATGTGCGCCACAGTGGCACCTGAGACCCCTGGAAGTTGTGTCCAAAGTTTCTTCTGGGGGAAACCAGACATGATCTCTGAGGTCCCACAAGGCCTTCGATGCAAATTTTGGACACAACTTCCAGTTTCTCCCGAAAGTTGCATTGGAGGCCTTGTGAAGCTTCGGACAATATCTCCAAGGCCCTGCAAGGCCTCGGATATGGATTCCAAGGCCCTATGAGGCCTCTGATTTGACTTTCGAGGCCCCACAAAGCATCAGAAGTTGCATCAAAGGCCCCACGATTTGGGTGCTAAGCACCAACCAAATAAATGTTGTGGGTGTATGGGCCACCAACACTCCCTTTGTTTGCCCTAGAGTGCCCCCCAGAAAAAAGCACTGGTGTTTACTGTGTTTGCTTAATGATTTATGTGGAAACTGAACAGCAATCATTCCAGCAGTTAATGTTACACTTCAGTTCCATCTTTTGCTATCAGATAGCCATATTAACGTTCTCCAATTTACACATTTTGAGGTGGCTGGCGTATGAATAATCAGAGCTGTAAAATTGTTGGCATTTCTTAATGTCTATGACCCTTTCCTTAAATGGTCAATTCACTTGTGGAATATATGCCTCAAAGAGAGCAAGCAACATTGAAATGAGAATAGAAAGAGTGAGCTGAAAGTGGGGAAATCAGCCTTTGTGTGTGGTGGATCTTCAACTTGAACACCCCGGTTTTCTTCGGATGCCAAATATCACATTGGCATCTGCCTTGTTATAAGAATTTTAAGGAGATATATATATATATATATATATATATATATATATATATATATATTCATAAATGTACCAAGCAAGCACATACATAAATGTATAAACCACATGTCTGAAACCTCACAGAAAAAGTTCTGAAACCATTTGTCTCTTCCAAATTGTCCTCAAATATTTCTCTGCAAGGTCAAAGGAAATGGGGAACCTCCTCATTGTCTCTTTGCTCACAAATCCTGTCTCAAGGGCACAGTTAAGACATGAATAAAGTAAGCCTGTGACCTGGATTCAGGAATTGAGTAGTTATCATAACAAAAGAGTGGCCAGGATGCCCAGGTAATCCAATCAGGTAACCTGGCAGACAGGTTAAAAACGCACTCAGATTTCTGTTGTAGTCCGTCCCTTCTCTGATGTACTGGGGGGTTGGTCTTGGGCTACACCCCTTCTGTGATGTACTGTATTTTTTGCCCTATAGGACACACTTTTTCCCCTCCAAAAATGAAGGGGAAATCTGGGTGCGTCCTATGGGGCGAATGCAGACTTTCGCTGAAGCCTGGAGAGGCTTCGCTCTCCAGGCTTCGCGGACCTCTCCGCAAGCAGCGGGAGCACTCCCCAGCCAGCGCTGGGCTCCTACAGCTTGCAGAGAGCTGCCTGTTTGGGGGCTGGGGTCGGGGGAAGCTCGGGCCTCCCCCGCCCCAGCCCCGCGCCTGGGGGGGAAATAATTTTTTCCCCTTTATTTCCCCCCCAAAAAAACTAGGTGAGCCTTATGGGACGGTGCGTCCTATAGGGCGAAAAATACGGTATGTATGATGTATGGAGGGGTGGTCTTGGGCTCCAGGGTGGGCAGTTGAAAAGTCTATATAAGGGCTTGTGCTCATGGTTTGGTGTCCTCCTCCTCTGTCCTGTGTGTGGGGGGAGATCCTGTTGCAACAGCTTTAATAAAGATCAGGCTTACTAGCTGCTTTGCTTCTCAATATTCTCTGGTTGGCCTCTGTTATTTTCTCCTACCGATGGAGAACCTACAAAGGACTCTATAAGGGCTCTTGTGTACAGTGGTACCTTGGGTTACATACACTTCAGGTTACAGACTCCGCTAACCCAGAAATATTACTTCGGGTTAAGAACTTTGCTTCAGGATGAGAACAGAAATCGTGCTGCGGTGGCGCGTCAGCAGCGGGAGGCCAAATTAGCTAAAGTGGTGCTTCAGGTTAAGAATAGTTTCAGGTTAAGAACGGACCTCCAGAACGAATTAAGTACGTAACCAGAGGTACCACTGTACCTCATAAGGGAAAGGGAGCAGTTTTTGTTTACAACAGGCTTAACAAAGAATGATATCATTCTTTGTTAAGCCAGGTGCCAATATGATATTTAGCACCACTGCGGATTTTGCAAATATCAGAAGAGATGATATTGAATTACTAAGAATGCTTCCAGGTGTGATTTGCATCTGAACAGAATCAACAAATAAAAATAGCTCCCTTCACTCTCTACCAGTGTGGTGTAGTGGTTAAGAGCGGTAGTCTCGTAATCTGGTGAACCAGGTTCGCGTCTCCACTCCTCCACATGCAGCTGCTGGGTGACCTTGGGCTAGTCACACTTCTCTGAAGTCTCTCAGCCCCACTAACCTCACAGAGTGTTTGTTGTGGGGGAGGAAGGGAAAGGAGATTGTTAGCCCCTTTGAGACTCCTTCGGCTTGTGATAAAGCGGGATATCAAATCGAAATTCTTCTTCAGCTTCCCGATCTACACAGACGGTTTCTACATTGCTCAAATAAATAAAGGGCAGCATCAGTAACAGACGGTGCAAATTTAACATATTACAGTGGGGAAAAACACTGTTATTTTGTACTTACAAAGATGTCTACCTTACTTGAATTGTTCAACTTTGTCCTTCTCGTTTTTGTGACCTTCACAGGAATGGTGGGAAATGGATTCATTGCTATCGTTAACTTCCTTGACTGGTTTAGAAGCCGAAAACTATCCCCAGCCGACATGATCCTGAGTTGTCTTGGCTTGTTCAGATTTGCATTTCTTGCCATTGCGATACTGACGGCTATTTTTTTCCTCTTTTTCAAGGACACTTTTCAGAAGAGGGACGTATTTATTGCATTTGATGCCTCATGGCTGTTTGTTAATACTGCTGACCTTTGGTTTGCCGCTTGGCTCAGTGTTTTGTACTGCGTAAAAATCGCTAACTTCTCCCACCCTCTCTTCCTGCAAATGAAGCGGAGAGTCCCTGAGCTGGTGCCTTGGCTGCTTCTGGGGACTGTGGTCTTCTCTGCGATCACCACCACTGTCACAATAACAGGCAGTACTGTCATGTCTAAATGTAGATTATTTGAATCACATCTAAGCAATAACAGTAATTCGGGAAATGTAATGCCTGACTTCTGTAAGTATCTCATCCATCTTTATATTGTTCCAGATTTCTTTTCCTTTGTGGTTTTTTTGTCCTCATCTGTCTTAGTGCTAATTTCCCTGTGGAGGCACAAAAATCTTCTACAAAACAGCGCAAGGGATGTCAGCACAGAAGCTCACCTGAATGCCATCAAAGCTCTGGCTTCTTTCTCCATTCTCTATGTATCCAGTTTTTGTGTGGAGTTTTTGAACATAGTCCTGTCCTTGATGGACATTAAAGATGACTGGGTAACAATAAATTTGTTTAATGTGCTTGCTGCATATTCCTCTGGCCATGCCGTTATCTTGATCTTCATGAATCCTAAACTGAAACAGGAATCAATCAAGATGCTACATCAACTGCAATGCTGAATAAAGACACCATCTTAAAGGCTACCAGGACCTTATGGAAATGGCATCCTCATTTGGAAGAACAATACAGTGGTACCTCGGGTTACAGATGCTTCAGGTTACAGACGCTTCAGGTTACAGACTCCGCTAACCCAGAAATAGTACCTCGGATTAAGAACTTTACTTCAGGATGAGAACAGAAGTTGCGCGGCGGCAGCATGAGGCCCCTTTAGCTAAAGTGGTACCTCAGGCTAAGAACAGTTTCAGGTTAAGAACGGACCTCCAGAACGAATTAGGTTCTTAACCCAAGGTACCACTGTACTGCCTGCCTCTCTGTTGGTGTGCATGTGCACATGTACACTGAGGACAGTCTACCAGATGCTTTCCTGGTCAAGACTGGCAAGCCATTGGAAGGAAGTTTGCACAGGAGAACTTCCTGCTGCGTATGCCCTCGTAGTCTTCATTTTATGATACTATATGTACTCTGCTTGCTTAATGATTCACTATTATGTCAAAACTGAACACTTATTATTATGCCAAAGGAATTTCCAGATCGCAACCTTGCCTGTAAAATGGCCCATCACAGGGAGGTTGACAAACAGTGCCTCTCCAGGGAAGGGTCCAGCCACATGGGCAAGCATTGCTTGGGTCTGCACCAGGGGAATAAATAGTGCATCTGGCAGGGCCCCTGCACCCAGTTGGCAGAGATGCTGAGTTCCGCCTGACATCGGGAACCTCTGGCGTGTGTGTGTGACATCACATGTGTCAGGAGGAGACCGTGAGGTACTATGAGGCTCAACGCCACCCTGGGGATGCCTGGGGAGGCCTGGCCCCTCAAGATTGGGGGGAGGGCTTCACCCTGTCCCCACATCTTTGGGAAATGTGCTGCAACAGAAGAATGTGGCTTGAAATGCAGTGGGAGACGGGAATAAACTTGCTGCGTTTTAAAGCGTGAATGTGTACGTAGACCAACTCTTTGAAATGGGCTGGGTCTGGGGGAGAGACAGAGAGTGGACAGACAGCTGCTCTCTGAAAGGAGCTGATGGTGCTAGCCGTCTCTCTGAAAGTCTGATTGGGGAGCCAAGAGCTATGAGACACGTTAGGGTGTTTAATGCTTTCACCTGTCTTCTGCCTCCATCTTGCTAAATAATAAAATACCAGCAAGCCGCGACTGACTTCATTAGAAAGGTATCAAACCATGAAAGCACTAGAACCTCTGAAATGTCTCACTGCTTGGATACTTCATGTGTTTTTAACCTTATATGTCTAAATAAAATAGCTATTGCAAAGTCACTTTGCTTTTCTCTCTTTTTACTCACACAGTATTCGCACCGTATTCAGTATTTACCCACACTGTATTCACACAGTGAATAGTAGACCCCATTTTCATGCACAATAAAAGTTCACAGTCTATCAATATGTCAGCAGTTTTAAGCATATTTTTTTTAAATGAAGATTTAAAATAAAATAGAGGGAATAGCAAAAGGAGACGGAGGGCCAATGCCTGTTTTAGTAAAAAAAATTGGTTATTTAATAGCATTTTAATAATTTTTGTTTTGAATAGGTACCGTATTTTTCGCTCCATAAGACGCACTTTTTTCCTCTTAAATTCTAAGGGGAAGTGTCTGTGTGTCTGATGGAGCGAATGTGTAGTTCCTTGAGCTGGGGGGGGGGATCTTGGGCTTCCCCCACCAGCCCCGACCTGCTCTTTGAGGCTGGCGGTGGGGGAAAGCCGGGCTTCCCCCACCGCCAGCCCCACTGCTCAGGGAGCAGTGGGAGAGTCCCGCTTTCCTGGCTTCAGCGAAAGGAACCCAAAGCCGCATTCTGGAGGCTTTGGGTTGCCTTCGCTGAAGGCGAAGGCAATGTGGGAGAGGGAGAGCTGCGCAGCACCCCTTCAGCAAAGCGTGGGGAGAAATGGAAGGGGCTCCATTTCTCCTGCCACTTCGCTGAAGGGGTGCTGTGCAGAGAGAGGGAGTTTTTTTTTCTTGTTCTCCCCCTCTAAAACAAGGTGCCTCCTATGGTCGGGTGCGTCCTATAGAGCGAAAAATACGGTATGTTCTTTGCATATCTTATCTATTGTGTACATGTTTGATGGACCACTGGTCGAAACACATTTAATTATATTTTGGTTTATTTCACTTTCCCAAATGTGTATTTAAAGGTTATGTTAGTTTGAATCTGTCTCCGAGGCAGGCTCCCAGCTTTGCAAGGAAGTCACTTCAGTCTTCAGCCAGTAAGCCATGGTGCAAATGCGGGAGAGAGGTCAGTCAGCAAAATGGAAAGAGGAGGCATATTGGGGAGGGGGCAAGGAAGAAGGGCTGAGATGAGTGCTGTCCCACCACCTTTGTACTTTCTCTCCATCCAAAGACACATTAAAAAAACACCCTTAAAAAGAATGAACGGATAGTGAAAATCAGAAGTAGAGATGGGTGGCCTGAGAAAGAGGCTTGGACAGCTGCATTGGGTCCCTGAGACTGATATTCCCTATCCTTGGTCTAACCTGGCACCCTGAATGTACAGTGGTACCTCGCAAGACGAAATTAATTCGTTCCGCGAGTTTTTTCTTCTTGCGAGTTTTTTGTCTTGCAAAGCACGGTTTCCCATAGGAATGCATTGAAAATCAATCAATGCGTTCCTATGGAAACCGCCTTCAGACCAGGTCCGGGGACAGTCTGTCCCCCGACCTCTTCTGAAGGCTGGGGGGGGGGACAAGGGCTTTTCTTCCCACCGCCAGCCTTCAGAAGGCTGTTCTGAAGGCTGGCGGTGGGAAGAAAAGCCCTTCTCCCCACCTCCCGCCCCGCAAGCTCCGGGGACAGGAGGGCTTTGCTGCCGACCGCCAGCATTTTAAAAGCCCCCGGGACAGCGGAGACTTCTCCACTGTCCCGGGGCGATTTTAAAATGCTGGCGGGCGGCAGCAAAGCCTCCGCTGTCCCGGGGTGATTTTAAAATGCTGGCGGGCGGCAGCGAAGGTTTCGCTGCCGCCCGCCAGCATTTTAAGATTGCCCCGGGACAGCGGAGAAGTCTCCGCTGTCCCAGGAAGGCAGGCGGGGGGGAGCAAAGACTTTTGCCCCCCGCCGGCCTTCAGAAGAGGTCCAGGACCTCTTCTGAAGGCCGGCGGTGGGCAAAAGTCTTTGCTCCCGACCGCCAGCATTTTAAAAGAGGTCCCCGGAGATTTCCCTATGGGCTTTCTTCTTGCAAAGCAAGCCCATAGGGAAATTTGTCTGGCGAAGCACCTCGAAAAACGGAAAACTCTTTCTTCTTGCGAGTTTTCCGTCTTGCGAGGCATTCGTCTTGCGAGGTACCACTGTACTACAATTCCCAGGGCAGGGGCATCACCTGTATGCTTCCATAAAATCTCTCTATAAAGGCAGAGAACTTGGAGAAAGAATTATGTTGGATTTACACTTCCTGATGCTTAATTCCTCCAATTCCTACTTTTCTAGGAAGTGTAATTATAAACACCCCTCCTACTGGCATGCACAAATTAACATTTTTATTATCCAACTAGTTAATCTTTTAGTTATAAAACTAATTAGAACCACTCACAAATGCAATAAACTTATCATTTGATAAACAGCTTGTTTTTGGATGGATTGAAACTACTAATACTGGGATGGGGACATTAATCAAAATAAACAAATCCTGAAAGAATCACAGGTCCCTGTTTGTTACACCAGATGCAAAGATGATATTTAGCACCTCTGTAAAATTTGCAAATATGATGTCAGAACAGATATTATAGATTAAGCAACAGAGTGCTTCCAGGTGTGATTTGCATCAGAACAGAAATCAACAAATGAAAATAGCTCCCTCCACTCTACAAGTTTTTCTGTTCTAAGGAGAAGGCAGAAGTATTGTACTCTGAACTTCTCATATAAATAAAGTGTGTCAGTGGCAGCAAACAGTGCAAATAATACATATTACAGTGAATGAAACACTTTTATTTCATGCTCACAAAGTTGACCCATTTTGGTCATTAAAATAATTAAAGAATGGGGTCCACGTTTCTTGGAAGGTGTCTCTTTCTTATGCCTTTAATTGCCCCCCTGTGTCTTGTGAGACATCCAGATATTATTTTTCCATATGTTCTGAGTTGTTTCAGTCTGGTTCTTCAATTGCTAAGCTATCGGTAATCATGTTGCAATCAATGCTAATTCTCTGTGGTGCAGGGTGGGGCTTCAGTCTGTTGGACTCAGCTACACAGCTGCAATTATAACTCAGCAGCCAAACATCACAATATTCTGATATACAATCATTGAACGTCTGCCCCCTCGATCATCCATTTTGGCGGATGTCTGTGGCAAATCCGGAAGTACCGGAACGGGTTACTTCCGGGTTTGCTGCTTCGCGCATGCGCAGAAGCGCTAAATCATGCTTCGCGCATGTGCAGAAGCGCTAAACCGCTCCACGCGCAGAGTGACGCTCTGTCAAGCATCTCTTTCGTTGAGCGTCCAGGGCTCCGGAACGGATCCCAGACACTTGACGAGGTACCACTGTATCACAATGTCTGAAATTGGAGATGAGGCATGGGGATGAGGGATGGGTCAGTCACGGAGATTGGATGTGTAGAGGGTGAAGAGGAAGCAGAGTCACCTCCACCGCCATGGTTTGAATGGAAGGGAATGGGGGATGCATCAAGCTGCTGTCAGTGGAGCAGCCAGAGGTGGCAGCCAGCGAAGATGCACGTCCACTGTGGCTGCTGCTGCTTTTCTGCTGACTGAGAAAAGCTGCTCTGCCTCAGTGCTGTGGGGAAGATTAGTGAGGCAGGAGAGGATATATTATTTAATGATATCCTTCCCAGCTTGTGCTAGCAAGTTCCATATTCTAGCAGAGTTCCAAACATCCCCCTTTTTAAATTACGCAGCGATCAGCTTGTTGCTGACTCATCTGAGTCTTACTATTAAAGATTCCTTCCTGGTAAAATCCCTTCTACTCCCTCTTAAAAAGAATAAACACAAGAATCTGATTAATGTTAATATAAAAGTAGTTTACTCACCGATTCATTCAGGTTCACAGACATATCCCTGAAGGCAGGCTTAGGTTACATAACAACTAGAACTATGCCATAAAGAAGTTAGTCCCAAGTGACTGCGACTAAGTAGTCACTTTTCCAAACACACAGCAACATACAAAATGGAGAACACACACTGATGAGAACATGGAGGCCGTATGCTCCTCCATGCTAGTACAACAGACCAGACCCTCTTCAAGTCGCATGTAGTGGAAGTCTGTCCCAGCTCAGGAGGAAACAGGAAGTCTTCTCCTGAGCATAGCTGTCCACGTTTTCCTTTTTTTAAAGGAAATTCCCTTATTCCGAATAGGATTCCTCGCAAGAAAAGGGAAAAGTTGACAGCTGTGCTCCTGAGTGGTACAAAATATCCCCTAACATGTCCACTGTGGGACTGTTGTATTTGTCTGCAGTTTTACATCCCACAAGTGCCAGGGGAAGGTAGTGCCATGGTGCCTTGAAGTGAGGGTAATCAGCTGCCCTGTTTTCCCTCAGCATGAGGGAAGGCAGCTCAGATAATAATAATAATAAATAATAATAAATCTTTATTGTCATTGCGCCCTCTCGGGGACAACGAAATTACAGATCAGCAGTGTTATTGGCTGAGATCACAGTGGAATATCCGGGTGCCCTGCAAGTCTCCCTCATGTGAGGAGCGATACATTGCTGCATATTGCCGGGTCGAAATTGCTATTGTGCTGTGATTTCAAAACCAATTTTGGCCAATATCTTGCAAAATTGCATGGTGCTAAAACAGACCATATGCCTGTTCTCAAAGCTACCAGCATGAGTTTGACCAAACTGTGGGAGGCAGTGGAAGACAGGGGTGCCTGGCTTGCTCCGGTCCAGGGGGTCACGAAGAGTCGGACATGACTAAATGACTAAGCAACAACAACAAAACAGATCATAAAATTTGTGATATTGCAATGCAAAAATGACCCCAAAAAAGTTGTTTGGAGGCAAGGGATGGGGCCACGAACCCCCAGTGTGCGTTCTGCAGACCACCAGTGGTCCCTGTACCCCTAATTGGGAACTGCAATAGATTGCTATCTATTAGGGAAGGAGGACCCTTCAGGTCATATGCTGGCCTGTTGTATAAGGATTCAAACAAGGTAAACCTGCGTAGGGCCTCTCCCCTGCGCTCCAAACAAAGTGCAAAAGAATGAGCCTGAGCTACCTGAAACCAGGTAGTACGAATGCCTTTTAATTTACCTTGCAGTTCCTCTTGGGAAATTGTTTTCTCTCTGGGAAGCAGGTAATGTGGATTGTATAAATGCCTACATCTTCCCAATCCTTGAACTGTTGACATTGATCTCTGTGTTTGAAAGCTGGATGATCCAGGAACAGGAATGGTGGTGAAGGGTCAGAGGCCAAGGTTTTGCTCCACGTTCTCCATGCCATCGGTTCTGATCTTGTAAATGGATTGTCCATTTTCCTTACCTCCTTCAAGGACAAAGGTAAGAAAGGGTGGCCTCTTATAGAAAGTGTGGAAGGGACCATCACGAGTTGGATCGGAGGGTCCTCTGTTCTTCCCCTGAGCAATGGGATCAAGGATTTGATTTGAAAAGCATCATAGTATGACATTAACTTAGGCAATTCCCATTCCTTCTTTTGTTCTATGTCCATAGAGAGTTTTGTTGCTTATCCTAGATTTTTGCATCCCAACACAAATGCATTGAGTTTGTTTTGCCATCTCTTTTGCTAAAGAGGAGGGATAGGGATACACAGAACTTGAAAAAATGTAAGAACTTAGGTAATATTTACATTTTTACCATGGCTGTTCACCAAAGCCAGCTAAGGCCCTGCTGGGTGTCCCTTAAGAGGTTGATAACCTGAGCATCAAATCCATTGATTGCTTAAAGAGGGGCAAGAACATAGAAAACAATGAATCAATTCTTTAATTTAATAGACACAATTAAACACCCTGTTTTATTTCTCTGACCAATTAGAAACACGTCCCTCACAAACACAATAAATTTATGAAATCATTTGATAGAAATCTCTGTTTACAGATGGATGAAAAATAATCATCCTGATGAACAAACATTAATCAAAATAAACAAATCCTAAAAGAATCATGTATCCCTGTTCGTCAAGCCAGATGCAAAGATGATATTTAGCACCAGTGTCGAATTTGTAAATATGACTGCAGAATATATGATATAGATTTAGTAGTGGAATCTTCCAGATGTGATTTGCATCTCAACAGAATCAACAAATGAAAATAGCGCACATCCCTCCCTGCAAGTTTCTCTATTCTTGAGAGAAGGCAGAAGTATTCTGTTCTCCACTGGTCATATAAAGGGCAGCATCAGCATCAGCCTGTGCTAATATTACACATTACTCTGGAAGAAACGCTTCTATTTCATGCTCAGAAAGATGCCTAGGTAAAGGTAAAGGTACCCCTGCCCGTACGGGCCAGTCTTGCCAGACTCTAGGGTTGTGCGCCCATCTCACTCAAGAGGCCGGGGGCCAGCGCTGTCCGGAGACACTTCTGGGTCACGTGGCCAGCGTGACATCGCTGCTCTGGCGAGCCAGAGCCGCACACGGAAACGCCGTTTACCTTCCCGCTTGTAAGCGGTCCCTATTTATCTACTTGCACCTGGGGGTGCTTTCGAACTGCTAGGTTGGCAGGCGCTGGGACCGAACGACGGGAGCGCACCCCGCCGCAGGGATTCGAACCGCCGACCTTTCGATCGGCAAGCCCTAGGTGCTGAGGCTTTTACCCACAGCGCCACCTGCGTCCCTCAGAAAGATGCCTACCTTATTTGAATTGTTTGGCTTCATTCTTCTGGTGATTGAAACCCTCATAGGAATGGTGGGAAATGGATTCATTGCTATCATTAACTGCATTGACTGGTTTAGAAGCCGAAAACTATCCTCAGCTGACATGATCCTGAGTTGTCTTAGCTTGTTCAGATTTGCATTTCATGCCGTTATGATACAGGTTGCAATATTCAACCTCTTTCTCGTGAACCCTGTTCTGATGCTGAAGATAAATATTGCATATGATTCCTCATCGGTATTTCTTAATACGGCTAGCCTTTGGTTTGCCGCTTGGCTCAGTGTCTTGTACTGTGTAAAAATCGCTAACTTCTCTCACCCTCTCTTCCTGCAAATGAAGCGGAAATTCCCTGGGCTGGTGCCTTGGCTGCTTCTGGGGACAGTGGTCTTCTCTGCAATCACCACCACTGTGGCAATAACAGGCAGTATCATTGTGTCTAAATGTAATCCTTTTAAATCACATCTAAGCAATAGCAGTGACTCAGGAATTAACACGACCAATTCCTGTGAGTTTCTTATCCTACTATATATTTTTCCAAATCTCTTTCCCTTCACGATATTTTTGTTCTCATCCATTTTATTGCTAACTTCTCTGTGGAGGCACAAAAATCTTCTACGAAACAGTGCGAGGGATGTCAGCACAAAAGTTCACCTGAATGCCATCAAAGCCCTGGCTTCTTTCTCCATTCTCTACGTAACTAACGTTTTTGTGGGAAATTTGTCAATAGTTTTTTCTCGGATGGGCATTTATGACATTGGAGTGCATTTGGTTTTTTTAAATGTGATGGCTGCATATTCCTCTGGTCATGCTCTTATCCTGATCTTCATCAGTCCCAAACTGAAACAGGAATCAGTAAAGATGTTACATCAACTAAGATGCTGAATGAAGCATTGAATGAATGAATGAATCAGGTAGATAGCAGATAATGACTAAGGAATATACAGATATTGTACCTGAAAACCAGGGACTGGCAGGAACACACATCACTCGCAGCTCGTCTAAGTATCTGGCTCTTCCTCCGGTATGGACATCTATCTCTGACTGTTATTGATTTTCTGTGCCAAAGACAGCTGAGATTCGAATAGCAGAGCCAACAACAGTTTCTTTTTTAAAATTTGTAAACCATATCTATAATCTAATCTCATTGTCATGGGGGCTGTCTCCATTAAGGCAGCCAGAACTGGAAGCCGTATCTGCAGTGAAGTTAATACCTAACTACTTAAATTCTCCGTGAGTTATGGCAAGTGGAGAGTTAGCTAGTAACCAGCCTCTTGTAGTGCTTCTAAATTGATAGGAAGGATCACAGATTTAGAGTAGTTGATTGGCAATCCTGCTACCCTATGATACATTTCTAACTGCCGCTTAGGTGCCTAAAGGCTGTTATTGGATTTTGCAAAGATGAAAGGGTGTCATCTGCCAACATACTCACTTTGTGTACCTCATCCTGCACAATGACACCCTCTATAGAAGGCGTCTTTGTATAGTTGGATGCCTAGTACCTCCACGAACAATGCAAACAGCAATGGCCACAGAGGGCAGCCCTGCTGGGTGTCTCTTATGTGGTCGATAACCTGAGTATGAAATCCATTGATTGCTTAAAGAGGTGCAAGAACAATGAATCAATTCTAATAAAATTTCTTCTATTGGCCTGCACAATTAAACACCTTGCTTTATTTCTTTGAGCAATTAGAACCACGTCCCTCACAAAGACAATAAATTTATGAAATCATTTGATAGACATCTCTGTTTTCAGATGGATTAAAAATAATCATACTGGTGAACAAACATTAATCAAGATAAACAAATCCTAAAAGAATCATGTATCACTGTTTGTCCAGCCAGATGCAAAGATGATATTTAGCACCACTGTCGAATTTGCGAATATGACAGCAGAATATATGATATAGATTTAGTAATGGAATCTTTCCAGATGTTATTTGCATCCGAACAGAATCAACAAATGAAAATAGCTCGCTCCTCTCCCTGCAAGTTCCTCAATTCTGGAAAGAAGGCAGAAGTATTCTGTTCTCTACTGGTTATATAAAGGGCAGCATCAGCATCAGCCTGTGCTAATATTACACATTGCACTAAAAGAAACGCTTCTATTTCATGCTCAGAAAGATGCTTAACTTATTTGAATTGTTTGGCTTCGTTCTTCTGGTGATTGAAACCCTCACAGGAATGGTGGGAAATGGATTCATTGCTATCGTGAACTGCATTGACTGTTTTAGAAGCCGAAAACTATCCTCAGCTGACATGATCCTGAGTTTGCTTGGCTTGTTCAGATTTGCATTTCATGCCGTTATGATGCAGGCTGCAATATTCAACCTCTTTTTGGTGGACCCTTTTCTGATGCTGAAGATAAAAATTGCATATGATTCCTTCTGGTTATTTCTTAATACGGCCAGCCTTTGGTTTGCCGCTTGGCTCAGTGTCTTGTACTGTGTAAAAATCGCTAACTTCTCCCACCCTCTCTTCCTGCAAATGAAGCAGAGATTCCCTGGGCTGGTGCCTTGGCTGCTTCTGGGGACAGTGGTCTTCTCTGCAATCACCACCACTGTGGCATTAACAGGCAATAACATTTTTTCTAAATGTAATCCATTTGAATCATATCTAAACAATAATAATGACTCAGGAATTAACACATCCAATTCCTGTGAGTTTCTTATCCTTCTGTTGTTCCAGATTTCTTTCCCTTCGCGATATTTTTGTTCTCATCCATTTTATTACTAACTTCTCTGTGGAGGCACAAAAATCTTCTACAAAACAGTGCGAGGGATGTCAGAATAGAAGCTCACCTGAATGCCATCAAAGCTCTGGCTTCTTTCTCCATTCTCTATGTATCTAACATTTTTGTGGAAATTTTGTCAACAGTTTTGTTTCGGATGGGCATTAACGACATTGGAGTGCATTTCGTTTTTTTAAATGTGATTGCTGCATATTCCTCTGGTCATGCTCTTATCCTGATCTTCATGAGTCCCAAATTGAAACAGGAATCAGTAAGGATGTTACATCAACTAAGATGCTGAATGAAGCATTGAATGAATGAATGAATGAATGAATGAATGAATGAATGAATGAACTATCGTGTCAAGACTGAACAGCAAGTGTTCTACCAGTATAGGTTCCTTCTTAGTTCTGTGCTTTACTTTCATATTAACTTCCTCCCCATTATTTACACCGCATTGTGAGGTGGCTGGTATATGGTTAATCAGAGCTCTGAAGATGTTGTTTTTTTCTTAATGGCTGCAGCTCTTTCCTTGAATGGTCAATTCACCTGTATGTTATGTCCCTCAGAGAGAGCAAGCAGCCTTGAAATGGGAATGAGCTGAGACAAAATAAGCTGGAAGTAGAGGATCCAGCCTTTCTGGGGAGAATCTTCTGCCTGAAGTAGGAGATAATCTTCTGGGACACGTTCCAATCCTGTAATTTTAAATGTGGGATCTGCTAAAACCAGTCTAACTAAGTAGAATGTTGAAGTTTACTTTCATAGACGTATCATTTGTTACAATGTTTGCAGGTAGATAACAGAGAATGGCTGAGGAATATACAGATATTGTACCTGAAAACCAGGGACAGGTGGGAACACACATCACTCGCGGCTCATCTAAGTACCTGGCTCTCGCTCCGGTATGGATTGTGGGAGGCACTGAGTGCAAAAGCACTTTGCCTGCCGATAATCCTCCCATGCTGCCATTAAGAAACAGAGGTTCTCCTGTTAATTAGAGCTTAATTTGGACTAATGTACAGGCGCATGCGAGAAGAGATGAGCTCATAAACTGCGGAACTGAACCAGCTGCAAGGTCTTTAAGGTCTGAACTTGAGAGAATGCGTCATTCAGTACATAAGGCAGTGGGGAGAGGGGAGCCTACGGCTTCTTTATATGAAGTTTTCTTCTCTACGTTTATGATTTGGCAACCCTCCCTTGAATGCTAGTTGAGATTGTATATGTGCAAGTGAGGAGGGATGAAACTGGATTGTAAGATATGGAATATAACATGAAATGGAACTGTGTGTGTAAAAAAAAAAAAAGGAAAAAGGAAGGGAAGCTCTATGTTGCAAGAGGTTTGCGATGGAAGCTTACAGCTGACTCTTCCCCATCCTTTATTATTTACGGACTGAACTGAATAATGTTAAAAGGACTTGGAATTCATTTAATTGGAAGTACAACTGCTCAGTTATCTCCAGCCGGACAGAAGGATGAAAGGAATCTGCAAACTTGCCAAGGAACTGATAAAGTTCATTACTGGGACAGTGTGATTTTTGCAGCTGTTGTCAAAGTTGCAAAACAACGAAGCACGGGACGGAGCAATGGAGAAATTTCTGAAACAACAATAGGATATTAGCTCCACCCAAGGCATGATGGAGAACAGCAACAACCGGGAAAAGAGAGACATAACATTTTACAAGCACAAGAAGAAACATAATGAACAGAATAACTGTCACATACAGGAAGAACAAGTTACAGATGGGTAGCCGTGTTGGTCTGCCATAGTCAAAACAAAAAAAATTCCTTCCAGTAGCACCTTAAAGACCAACTAAGTTAGTTCTTGGTATGAGCTTTCATGTGCATGCACACTTCTTCAGATACACTTCAGATCTGAAGAAGCGTGCATGCACACGAAAGCTCATACCAAGAACTAACTTAGTTGGTCTTTAAGGTGCTACTGGAAGGAATTTTTTTTGTTTTGAGGAAGAACAAGGATATAGTTTGAGTGCCTCACTTGTAGATTCATAAATCTTTTAATGTATCAACATGAATAGAAATAATTAATACTGCAGCTGTTGCATTATTATTTTGAGTGGAATGCAATTGAAATTAATAACATTTTGGAAGGCAGAAATAAATAAAATCATCATACCATCAATTCTAGCATGCGGGGGGGCACCTAAATTGTATAATTTGGTATTTGAATGATTGGTACTAGTAATAGTATTATAAGTTGGCATTGTTATAATGGACTATAATTGAAAACTAATTAAAATTATTATCAAAAAGAAAGAAAGAAAAGTCTGGTCTCTTGTCTGTTTCCTGTGAAAGCCTGCTAGTGGTGGATAGTCTTAATTGCCATTACAGTGGTATCTCAAGTTACAAATGCCTCAGGTTACAAACTCCACTAACCTGGAAGAGTTACCTTGAGTTGAGAACTTTGCCCCAGGATGAGAACGGAAATCGTGTGCTGGCGGCGCAGCGGCAGGAAGAGGCCCCATTAGCGAAAGCACGCCTCTATTTAAGAACAGTTTCTGTCCTCTCTTTTGCTTAGTTGAATAAACGAGTGTTTGTTGGATCTCCTATGTCTCTGGCTATTATTGATTCTCTGTGCCAAAGACGGCTGAGATTCGAAAAGCGGAGCCAACAACCGTTTCTTTTTTTTATTTGTAAACCATATCTATAATCTAGTTTGCTCCCACTCTGCTTGTTGCTTTAAAATATTAATTTGGCTTCTAGGGGGTTTGCTGAGTCAGCTATGAAAATTTAAAAAAATATGAAGAATCCATTTTTAGCATGCCCCCCCCTCCACATACTGACTTTTCTAGCATGCGTCTATACATTACTGCTAATTAAACTTTTAATGAGCGGAAGAATCCCTGCTTCTTAATGATGGTGTAGGAGGGTTACCAACAGGCAAAGTGGCTTTGCACTCAGCGCCTCCATGCCTCCCGCATTCCATATTGGAGCAAAAGCCAGGTACCAAGATGATCTGCAAGTGAAGTCTGTTCCCCCCTGGCGCTGGGGGGACCTTGCAAGGATAATTACCCTCAATCAGCCTTATTTTTTCCTTCGCCAACGATCTCCCATTGTCATGGGAGCTGTCTCCATTAAGGCAGCCAGAACTGGAAGCCGTGTCTGCAGTGAAGTTAATACCTAACTACTTAAATTCTCCATGCGCTGTGGCAAATGGAGAGCTAGCTAGTAACCAGCCTCTTGTAGTGCTTCTAAATTGATAGGAAGGAGCACAGATTTAGAGTAGTTGAAGTCTGTTTCCCCCTGGCACTGGGGGGACCTTGCAAGGATAATTACGCTCAATCATCCTTGCTTTCTCCTTCGCCAACGATCTCCCATTGTCATGGGAGCTGTCTCCATTAAGGCAGCCAGAACTGGAAGCCGTGTCTGCAGTGAAGTTAATACCTAACTACTTAAATTCTCCATGTGCTATGGAAAATGGAGAGTTAGCTAGTAACCAGCCTCTTGTAGTGCTTCTAAATTGATAGGAAGGAGCACAGATTTAGAGTAGTTGATTTGAAATCCTGCTACCCTATGATACATTTATCGTTTCCACTTAAGTGGTTGAAGGGCTGTAAATGGATTTTGCAAAGATAAAAGGGTGTCATCTGCAAACATACTTTGTGTACCTCATTCTGCACAATAACACCGTCTGTAGATGCGTCTTTGCATAGTTGGATGCCTAGTACCTCCATGAACAATGCAAACAGCAATGGCCACAGAGGGCAGCCCTGCTGGGTGTCCCTTAAGAGGTCAAAACCTGAGCGTCAAATCCATTGACTGCTTAAAGAGGTTCAAGTACTACATAAACAATAAATGAATTCTTTTAAAAAAAATTCTATTGGTCTGCACAATTGAACACCCTGTTTTATTTCTCTGACCAATTAGAACAACATTCCTCACAAACAAAATAAATTTATGAAATCATTTGATAGACATCTCTGTTTTCAGATGGATTAAAAATAATCATACTAGTGAACAAACATTAATCAAAATAAACAAATCCTAAAAGAATCATGTATCACTGTTTGTTAAGCCAGATGCAAAGATGATATTTAGCACCACTGTCAAATTTGCAAATATGACAGCAGAATATATGATATAGATTTAGTAATGGAATCTTTCCAGATGTGATTTGCATCCAAACAGAATCAACAAATGAAAATAGCTCGCTCCTCTCCCTGCAAGTTCCTCAATTCTGGAAAGAAGGCAGAAGTATTCTGTTCTCCACTGGTCATATAAAGAGCAGCATCAGCATCAGCCTGTGCTAATATTACACATTGCTCTGGAAGAAACGCTTCTATTTCATGCTCAGAAAGATGCCTACCTTATTTGAATTGTTTGGCTTCGTTCTTCTGGTGATTGAAACCCTCACAGGAATGGTGGGAAATGGATTCATTGCTATCGTGAACTTCCTTGACTGGCATAGAAGCCGAAAACTATCCCCGGTTGACATGATCCTGAGTTTGCTTGGCTTGTTCAGATTTGCATTTCATGCCGTTACGGTCCAGGTTGCAATATTCAACCTCGTTTTCGTGGACCCTGTTCTGATGCTGAAGATAAACATTGCATATGATTCCTCATGGCTATTTCTTAATACGGCTAGCCTTTGGTTTGCCACTTGGCTCAGTGTCCTGTACTGTGTAAAAATCGCTAACTTCTCCCACCCTCTCTTCCTGCAAATGAAGCGGAGATTCCCTGGGCTGGTGCCTTGGCTGCTTCTGGGGACTGTGGGCTTCTCTGCAATCACCACCACTGTGGCATTAACAGGCAATAACATTTTTTCTAAATGTAATCTATTTGAATCACATCTAAACAATAACAACGACTCAGCAATTAACACATCCAATTCCTGTGAGTTTCTTATCCCAATATATATTTTTCCGTATCTCTTTCCCTTCACGATGTTTTTGTTCTCATCCATTTTATTACAAACTTCTCTGTGGAGGCACAAAAATCTGTTACAAAACAGCGCAAGGGATGTCAGCACACAAGTTCACCTGAATGCCATCAAAGCCCTGGCTTCTTTCTCCATTCTCTACGTAACTAACGCTTTTGTGGAAATCTTGTCAATAGTTTTGTTTTGGAAGGGCATTAACGACAATGGGGTGCATTTAATTGTTTATAATGTGATTGCTGCTTATTCCACTGGTCATGCCATTATCCTGATCTTCATGAGTCCCAAACTAAAACAGGAATCAATCAAGATGCTATATCAGCTAAAATGCTGTATGAAGCATTGAATGAATGAATGAGTGCACTTTCGTGTCAAAACTGAAAAGCAAGTTTTGTACCAATATGGGTTCCTTCTTAGTTCTGTGCTTTACTTTCATATATCCATATTAACTTCCTCCAAATTATTTACACAGCATTGTGAGATGGCTGTTATATGGTTAATCAGAGCTCTGAAGATGCTGTTTTTTTCCTTAATGGCTGCAGCTCTTTCCTTGAATGGTCGATTCTCCTGTATGTTATGTCCCTCAGAAAGAGCAGGCAGCATTGCAATGGGAATGAACAGAGACTTGAGAATGAACAAAAGTAAGCCGAAAGTAGAGGATCCAGCTTTTGTGGGGGGAATCTTCTGCCTGACGTAGGAGATAATCTCCTGCGGCACTTTCCAATTCTGTGGTTTTAAGTCTGGGATCCGCTAAACCGCTTTAACTAGGAGGAATGCTGAAGATTACTTTCATAGACGTATCACTTATTCAAATGTTTCCAGGTAGATAGTAGAGAGTGACTAAGGAATATACAGATATTGTTCCTGAACAGCAAGTGCTGCAAGCAAGGGATCTGTATAAATAACAAAAGTCTGACAGTTTTGACTCAGGCTGTGTACGCATAACCATTTTCCCCCAGCTCTAATTCTACCACACTCCCACCACTGGTGTTTGAATCCAAGCACACGTGACTTAAGCCACAATCCGTATGTGTCCTGCAGCTTCTTGAGAAGTGCTGGTGTTCAATATCTTTCCCCTCAAACCAGCTTCCATCTGATAGAAAGCTGTAAGTTGCGGTATCTTTTTTAATTTTATTCAGTTATTATATTTGCTAGTCCGTTTACTTACCAAGTAATTCAGAGAGACTTACACTAAAAAAACCTTCAAACTAAAGCCCAGGCGTAAAGAAAAGACTTTACAGGGGTACCTCAGGTTAAGAACTTAATTCGTTGTGGAGGTCTGTTCTTAACCTGAAATGGTTCTTAACCTGAAGCACCACTTTAGATAATGGGGCCTCCTGCAGCCGCTGCGGCATGATTTCTGTTCTCATCCTGAAGCAAAGTTCTTAACCCGAGGTAATATTTCTGGGTTAGCGGGGTCTGTAACCTGAAGCATATGTAACCCGAGGTACCACTGTACTTGGGGGCTAAAACTGGGGAGAGCATTCCACAAGTGAGGGGCCACCACTGAGAAGGCCTGTTCTCATGTCACCACCCTCCAAAGTTTCTATGGAGGAAAAACACAAATAAAGGCCTCAGATGATGACATCATGATCCACTTTGGTTCCCCTGGGAAGAGGCAGCTAAGCTGAGATGTATATTTTTCGAACAGCTCTTCAGCATGCACACGACACCCCACTGAATTTGAGTTGGGGGTGACGCAGGTGCAGGAAAACAAATCAGGTAATGCAAAATGGTTGAAAGACATCCCCACCCGCTTTTGATTTGAGATGTAGCAGTGCGAGTGAGGGACAAACCACTAATTTGTACCTAGCTCAAGTCTAGGAAATGAGAGCGAGAGAGTGCTGAATTGATTTCTAAAAGGATCAGATGGTGCTGGCTGTCTCTCTGAAAATCTGACGGGGGAGCCGAGAGCTATTAGACATCTGTTGGAGTGCTTAATGCTAAATTTTCACCTGTCTTCTACTTGTATATTTCTAAGTAAGCACAACTATTTCAAAATGCCATCAAGCATCCCTCTAAGCCTATTCCAAAGGAAACCAAATGTCTGAAACTTCTCACTGCTTAGAGACTTTATGTGTTCTTAACAGTATAAGGTAAAGGCAAAGGGACCCCTGACCATTAGGTCCAGTCATGACCGACTTTGGGGTTGCGGCACTCATCTCGTTCTATAGGCCGAGGGAACAGGCGTTTGTCTGCAGACAGCTTCCGGGTTATGTGGCCAACATAACTAAGCTGCTCATGGTGAACCAGAGCAGCGCACAGAAACGCCGTTTACCTTCCCACCAGAGCGGTACCTATTTATCTACTTGCACTTTGACGTGCTTTCGAACTGCTAGGTTGGCAGGAGCAGGGACTGAGCAACAGGAGCTCACCCCGTCGCAGGGATTCAAACCACAACGTCCTGATCAGCAAGTCCTAGGCTCTGTGGTTTAACTAGCTATTGCAAAATCACTAAGTTCCTAGTGGTGGTTGTTTTTTGGGGGGTGAGGGTTGTTGTTGTTTTATTATTATTATTTCCATCCAACGCAACAGCAATGGTGACAGAGGGCAGCCCTGCTGGGTGCCCCTTAAGAGGTCAAAACCTGAGCGTCAAATCTATTGATTGCTTAAAGAGATGCGAGTACTACAAAAACAATGAATCAATTCTTTAAAAAATCTTGTGTTGGCATGCACAATTGAACACCCTGTTTTATTTCTCTGACCAATTAGAACCACGTCCCTCACAAACACGATAAATCTATGAAATCATTTGATACACATCTCTGTTTTCAGATGGATTAAAAATAATCATACTGGTGAACAAACATTAATCAAGATAAACAAATCCTAAAAGAATCATGTATCACTGTTTGTCAAGCCAGATGCAAAGATGATATTTAGCACCACTGTAGAATTTGCAAAAATGACTGCAGAATATATGATCTAGATTTAGTAATGGAATCTTTCCAGATGTGATTTGCATCTCAACAGAATCAACAAATGAAAATAGCTCGCTCCCCTCCCTGCAAGATTCTCTATTCCAGAAAGAAGGCAGAAGTATTCTGTTCTCCACTGGTCATATAAAGAGCAGCATCAGCATCAGCCTGTGCTAATATTACACATTACACTGGAAGAAACGCTTCTATTTCATGCTCAGAAAGATGCCTACCTTATTTGAATTGTTTGGCTTTGTTCTTCTGGTGATTGAAACCCTCATAGGAATGGTGGGAAATGGATTCATTGCTATCGTGAACTGCATTGACTGGTTTAGAAGCCGAAAACTATCCCCGGCTGACATGATACTGAGTTGTCTTAGCTTGTTCAGATTTGCATTTCATGCCGTTTTGATACAGGTTGCAATAATAAAGGTCTTTTTTGTTGACACCTTTCAGATAAGGAACGTATATATTGCATACAATGCCTTGTGGCTATATCTTAATAAGCCTAGCCTTTGGTTCGCCTCTTGGCTCAGTGTTTTGTACTGTGTAAAAATTGCTAACTTCTCCCACCCTCTCTTTCTGCAAATGAAGCGGAGATTCCCTGGGCTGGTGCCTTGGCTGCTTCTGGGGACAGTGGTCTTCTCTGCAATCACCACCACTATGACAATAACAGGCAATATCATTGTGTCTAAATGTAATCATAATCTATTTGAATCACATCTAAACAATAACGTCTCAGCAATTAGCATGACGAATTCCTGTGAGTTTCTTATCCTACTAGATATTTTATCAAATTTCTTTCCTTTCATGATATTTTTGATCTCATCCATTTTATTACTAACTTCTCTGTGGAGGCACAAAAATCTGTTACAAAACAGCGCAAGGGATGTCAGCACAGAAGTTCACCTGAATGCCATCAAAGCTCTGGCTTCCTTCTCCATTCTCTACATAACTAACGTTTTTGTGGAAATCTTGTCAATAGTTTTGATTTGGAAGGGCCTTAACTACAATGGGGTGCATTTAATTCTTCTTAATGTGATTGCTGCATATTCCTCTGGGCATGCCATTATCATGATCTTCATGAATCCCAAACTGAAACAGGAATCAATCAAGATGCTACATCAACTAAAATGCTGAATGAAGTATTCTATGAATGAATAGAATGAAGTGTTCTACCAATATAGGTTCCTTCTTAGTTCTGTGCTTTACTTTCATATATACATATTAACTTCCTCCCCATTATTTACACCGCATTGTGAGGTGGCTGGTATATGGTTAATCAGAGCTCTGAAGATGCTGATTTTTTCTTAATGGCTGTAGCTCTTTCCTTGAATGCGCAATTCACCTGTATGTTATGTGCCTCAGAAAGATCAAGCAGCATTGAAATGGGAATGAACAGAGACAAAATCAGCTGAAAGTAGAGGATCCAGCCTTTGTGGGGAGAATCTTCTGCCTGAAATAGGAGAGAATCTTCTGGGACACTTTCCAATCCTATAATTTTAAATGTGGGATCTGCTAAACCAGTCTAACTAGGTGGAATGTTGAAGTTTACTTTCGTAGATGTATCGTTTGTTACAATGTTTGCAGGTAGATAACAGAGAATGGCTAAGGAATATACAATGGTACCTCGGGTTAAGAACTTAATTCGTTCCGGAGGTCCGTTCTTAACCTGAAACTGTTCTTAACCGGAGGTACCACTTTAGCTAATGGGGCCTCCCACTGCCGCCGCACAATTTCTGTTCTCATCCTAAAGCAAAGTTCTTAACCCGAGGTACTATTTCTGGCTTAGCAAGAGGCCCCATTAGTGAAAGCACGCCTCTAGTTAAGAACAGTTTCAGGTTAAGAATGGACCTCCGGAACAAATTAAGTTCATAACTAGAGGTACCACTGTATCAGCTTTCGTACTTGCCGAAGAATGGAACAGAGAAGGTACCTACGTTAGGATAGAATAATAGTATTGAAACAGGCATTGAGGAGTTTCCTTCCTGTGTCTTGTCAGCTTGCTCAAGGTCTCTAGTTAGGCTGGTCTGATGGGGGGCCGCTAGGGGCGCCTTGGAAGATGGCCGACAATACCAGCTCACATGAGGTAATTAAGAGGCTGATATGGGAGTAAACCAGCCTCCCAAAATTCTTCCCAGGGAAGGGAAGATGCAGCCTCGTTCACGGTTGCCCATAAATCGCCCCCGGGTTCGAAAGAATGAGGGGGTGAGGGCACTGGATGGAAAGCCCTTGAGTGAGCTTTGGATCTCCCAGACACTGCTTCTGAGAGCGACGCTAGTTGCATTACTTAAGAAAAAACATTGGATATAAAAGTAATTGCACATGCTTCAAGCGAAGAAAAGGGTATATCGGCTGCTAATTAAACCTGCCACTGAGAAGTTAAGAGTGATGGAATGGACCAGAGATAACATCAAAGAATAACAGCTATGTTGGTATGTTGAAACGGAACGGAAAGTAGGGGGAGCTTCTTCTTCTTTTTATTACGATATTACCTAACAACCCCTCTCCTAGAAGAACCGTCACACGACTGATAGCAAGTGAGATTGGAAAACAAACTGTGTGGAAATAAAAATATTAACTAAAGGCTCTGTTTTTTGGAAGATTTAGAAAGAAAATAAAGGCTCTCTTGTGACGCAGCCATTAATCGGGATCCACCATTAGGAGACAGACTATGTTGCGAGATTAACAGTCAGAGGGGGAGGTGAGCCATGCTCTGTTATCATGCTTGGATTGTATGTTTGATTTGGCAAAATCTCCCCTGGAAAGGCTGGTTCATGGTGCAACTGGTCTGGGAAAATTAGTGAGCAGACGCTTAGATTTTATTTCATCGGAACTGACAAAAATGGCACCTGCCGCCCGAACAGGACTTTTGGATCAGCATGTGATGATTTACTGCAAACAAAAGACTGGAGAGCCTTACAGAGTTCACACAGAAACATAATAATGCTTGCTTTAACTCGCCTGTGGAAACAACTCAGAGGTTATTAAGAAGAAAAACGATAACAAGAAGATCGGAAGATGGTACTTGTAAACACCAAAAGCAGCAGATATATGAGAGGATTGGACCCTTACTGAACTTGAAGCATGGAAACCCCCAACAAAAATTTAAAATTTGGCAAAATATTTGGACTTCATGATATGTATTGGTACAATTTGGAATAACTAATGTGATAGGATTGGATTGTTGAATGGAAAACTTAATAAAAAATTATTTTTTAAAAAAGTTAGGCTGGTCTGATTACAGCCAGGAGGCCCCGAAAGGGAAGGGGAAAGAGGGAAGGGGGAAAAGAAAGAGCTTATAAAGAAATAAGAATCATCTCCTTGGCGCGGGACTTCCATTCCTTTGTTTTGGACGTGTTCTGCCCTCTCTTTTGCTCAGCTGAATAAACGAGTATTTGTTGGATCTCCTCTGTCTCTGGCTATTATTGATTCTCTGTGCCAAAGACAGCTGAGATTCGAATAATTAAACTATTAATGAGCAGAAGAACCTCTGCTTCTTAATGGTGACGGAGGAGGGTACTTAAAAAATACGGTACTTAAATTCTCTGTGAGTTATGGCAAATGGAGAGTTAGCTAGTAACCAGCCTCTTGTAGTGCTTCTAAATTGATAGAAGGGGCTCAGATTTAGAGTAGCTGATTTGCAATCCTGCTACCCTGTGATACATTTCTAATTGCCGCTTAGGTGGCTAAAGGCTGTTATTGGATTTTGCAAAGATGAAAGGGTGTCATCTGCCAACATACTCACTTTGTGTACCTCATCCTGCACAATGACACCCTCTCTAGAAGGCGTCTTTGTATAGTTGGATGCCTAGTACCCACATGAACAATGCAAACAGCAATGGCGAAAGAGGGCAGCCCTCCTGGGTGTCCCTCAAGAGGTTGATAACCTGAGTATGAAATCCATTGATTGCGTAAAAAGGGGCAAGAACATAGAAAACAATGAATCAATTCTAAAAAAAAATTCTTCTATTGGCCTGCACAATTAAACACCTTGCTTTATTTCTTTGAGCAATTAGAACCACATCCCTCACAAACAGAATAAATTTATGAAATCATTTGATAGACATCTCTGTTTTCAGATGGATGAAAAATAATAATAGTGGTGAACAAACATTAATCAAGATAAACAAATCCTAAAAGAATCAGGTATCACTGTTTGTCAAGCCAGATGCAAAGATGATATCTAGCACCACTGTTGAATTTGCAAAAATGACAGCAGAATATATGATATAGATTTAGTAATGGAATCTTTCCAGATGTGATTTGCATCTGAACAGAATCAATAGCTGGCTCCCCTCCCTGCAAGTTTCTCTGTTCTTGAAAGTAGGCAGAAGTATTCTGTTCTCCACTGGTCATATAAAGGGCAGCATCAGGATCAGACTGTGCTAATATTACACATTACACTGGAAGAAACGCTTCTGTTTCATGCTCAGAAAGATGCCTACCTTGTTCGAATTATTTGGATTCATTCTTCTGGTGATTGAAACCCTCACAGGAATGGTGGGAAATGGATTCATTGCTATCGTGAACTGCATTGACTGGTTTAGAAGCCGAAAACTATCCCCGGCTGACATGATCCTGAGTTGTCTTAGCTTGTTCAGATTTTCATTTCATGTCGTTTTGATACAGGCTGAAATATCCAACCTCTTTTTCGTGGACGCTTTCCAGATACTGAACCTAAAAATTTCATCTGATTCCTCATGGGTGTTTCTAAATACAGCTAGCCTTTGGTTTGCCGCTTTGCTCAGTGTTTTGTACTGTGTAAAGATTGCCAACTTCTCCCACCCTCTCTTCCTGCAAATGAAGTGGAGATTCCCTGGACTGGTGCCTTGGCTGCTTCTGGGGACAGTGGTCTTCTCTGCAATCACCACCACTGTGACAATAACAGGCATTATTATGACTAAATGTAATACATATGAATCACATCTAAACAATAACAATGACTCAACAATTGACACTACCAATTCCTGTGAGTTTCTTATCCTACTAGATGTTTTTCCAAATCTCCCTCCTTTAATGATATTTTTGATCTCATCCATTTTATTACTAACGTCTCTTTGGAGGCACAAAAATCTTCTACGAAACAGTGCAAGGGATGTTAGCACAGAAGTTCACCTGAATGCCATCAAAGCCCTGGCTTCTTTCTTCCTTCTCTACGTAACTAACGTTTTTGTGGAAGTCTTGTCAATAGTTTTGTCTTGGATGGGCATTAACGATCATGGGGTGCATTTAATTCTTTTTAATGTGATTGCTGCATATTCCTCTGGTCATGCCATTATCCTGATCTTCATGAATCCCAAACTGAAACAGGAATTAATCAAGATGCTACATCAACTAAAATGCTGAATGAAGTATTCTATGAATGAGTGCACTTCCATGTCAAAACTGAAAAGCAAGTTTTGTACCAATATGGGTTCCTTCTTAGTTCTGTGCTTTACTTTCAGATATCCATATTAACCTCCTCCCCGTTATTTACACAGCATTGTGAGGTGGCTGGTATATGGTTAATCAGAACTCTGAAGGTGCTGTTTTTTTCTTAATGACTGCAGTCTGTCCATGAATGGTCGATTCACCTGTATGTTATGTGCCTCAGAAAGAGCAAGCAGCATTGAAATGGGAATGAACAGAGACGAAATAAGCTTAAAATAGAGGATCCAGCCTTTCTGGCGAGAATCTTCTGCCTGAAGTAGGAGATAATCTTCTGGGACAGTTTACAGTCCTGTAATTTTAAATGTGGGATCTGCTAAAACCAGTCTAACTAGGTAGAATGTTGAAGTTTACTTTCATAGACCTATTGTTTGTTACAATGTTTGCAGGTAGATAACAGAGAATGGCTAAGGAATATACAATGGTACCTCGGGTTAAAAACTTAATTCGTTCCGGAGGTCCATTCTTAACCTGAAACTGTTCTTAACCGGAGATACCACTTTAGCTAATGGGGCCTCCCACTGCCGCCGCACGATTTCTGTTCTCATCCTGAAGCAAAGTTCTTAACCCGAGGTACTATTTCTGGCTTAGCAAGAGGCCCCATTAACGAAAGCACGCCTCTAGTTAAGAACAGTTTCAGGTTAAGAACAGACCTCCGGAATGAATTAAGTTCATAACTAGAGGTACCACTGTATCAGCTTTTGTACTTGCTGAAGAATGGAACAGAGAAGGTGCCTATGTTAGGATAGAATAATAGTATTGAAACAGGCATTGAGGAGTTTCCTTCCTGTGTCTGGTCAGCTTGCTCAACGTCTCTAGTAAGGCTGGTCTGATTACAGCCAGGAGGCCCTGAAAGGGAGCGGGAAAGAGGGAGGGGGAAAGAGGGAAGGGGGAAAAGAAAGAGCTTATAAAGAAATAAGAATCAACTCCTCAGTGCGGCACTTCCATTCCTTTGTTTTGGACGTGTTCTGACCTCTCTTTTGCTCAGCTGAATAAACGAGTATTTGTTGGATCTCCTCTGTCTCTGGTTATTATTGATTCTCTGTGCCAAAGACAGCTGAGATTCGAATAATTAAACTTTGGATTTGGATTTGATATCCCGCCTTTCACTCCCTTTAAGGAGTCTCAAAGCGGCTAACATTCTCCTTTCCCTTCCTCCCCCACAACAAACACTCTGTGAGGTGAATGGGGCTGAGAGACTTCAAAGAAGTGTGACTGGCCCAAGGTCACCCAGCAGCTGCATGTGGAGGAGCGGGGAATTGAACCCGGTTCCCCAGATTACAAGACTACCGCTCTTAACCACTACACCACACTGGCTTTTAATGAGTGGAAGAACCTCTGCTTCTTAATGGTGGCGGAGGAGGATTACCAACAGGCAAAGTGCTTTTGCACTCAGCATCTCCCTGCCTCCCTCATTCCATATTGGAGCGGAAGCCAGGTACCGAGACAATCTGCAAGTGAAGTCAGTTCCACCCTGGCCCGGGGGGACAGACTTGCAAGTATAATTACCCACAATCATCCTTGTTTTCTCCTTCGCCAACAATCTCCCATTGTCATGGGAGCTGTCACCCTGTGATACATTTCTAACTGCCGCTTAGGTGGCTAAAGGCTGTTACTGGATTTTGCAAAGATGAAAGGGTGTCATCTGCCAACATACCGGTACTCACCCTCTGTAGAAGGTGTCTTTATATAGCTGAATGCCTAGTACCCCCAGCAATGGCGACAGAGGGCAGCCCTGCTGGGTGTCCCTTAAGAGGTCGATAACCTGAGTATGAAATCCATTGATTGCTTAAAGAGGTGCAAGAACTTAGAAAACAAGGAATCAATTCTTTAAAAAATTCTTCTATTGTCCTGCACAAGTAAACACCTTGCATTGTTTCTTTGAGCAATTAGAACCACGTCCCTCACAAACAGAATAAATTTATGAAATCATTTGATAGAAATCTCTGTTTTCACATGGATGAAAAATAATAATACTGGTGAACAAACATTAATCAAGATAAACAAATCCTAAAAGAGTCATGTATCACTGTTTGTTAAGCCAGATGCAAAGATGATATTTAGCACCACTGTCGAATTTGCAAATATGACAGCAGAATATATGATATAGATTTTGTAATGGAATCTTTCCAGATGTGATTTGCATCCAAACAAAATCAACAAATGAAAATAGCTGGCTCCCCTCCATGCAAGTTTCTCTATTCTGGAAAGAAGGCAGAAGTATTCTGTTCTCCACTGGTCATATAAAGAGCAGCATCAGCATCAGCCTGTGCTAATATTACACATTACACTGGAAGAAACGCTTCTATTTCATGCTCAGAAAGATGGCTACCTTATTTGAATTGTTTGGCTTCGTTCTTCTGGTGATTGAAACCCTCATAGGAATGGTGGGAAATGGATTCATTGCGATCGTGAACTGCATTGACTGGTTTAGAAGCCGAAAACTATCCCCAGCTGACATGATACTGAGTTGTCTTAGCTTGTTCAGATTTGCATTTCATGCCGTTCTGATGCAGGCTGCAATATTCAACCTCTTTTTCATGGACTCTTTTCTGATGCCGAAGATAAAAATTTCATCTGATTCCTCATGGCTGTTTCTAAATACGGCTAGCCTTTGGTTTGCTGCTTGGCTCAGTGTTTTGTACTGTGTAAAAATTGCTAACTTCTCCCACCCTCTCTTCCTGCAAATGAAGCGGAGATTCCCTGGGCTGGTGCCTTGGCTGCTTCTGGGGACTGTGGGCTTCTCTGCAATCACCACCACTATGTCAATAACAGGCATTATGACTAAATGTAATATATATGAATCACATCTAAACAATAACAATGACTCAGCAATTGACACTACCAATTCCTGTAAGTTTCTTATCCTACTAGATGTTTTTCCAAATTTCCCTCCTTTCATGATATTTTTGATCTCATCCATTTTATTACTAACTTCTCTGTGGAGGCACAAAAATCTTCTACGAAACAGTGCAAGGGATGTCAGCACAGAAGCTCACCTGAATGCCATCAAAGCCCTGGCTTCTTTCTTCATTCTCTATGTATCTAACGTTTTTGTGTTAATCTTGTACATTGTTTTCATTTGGATGGGCTTTAACAACAATGGGGTGCATTTAATTCTTCTTAATGTGTTTGCTGCATATTCCTCTGGCCATGCCGTTATCCTGATCTTCATGAGTCCCAAACTGAAACAGGAATCAATCAAGATGCTACATCAACTAAAATGCTGAATGAAGCATTGAATGAATGAATGAATGAATGAATGAATGCACTATCATGTCAAGACTGAACAGCAAGTGTTCTACCAATATAGGGTCCACCTTAGTTATGTGCTTTTCTTTCAGATATCCAGTGGCGTAGCGTGGGGGGTGCAGGGGGGGCCGGCCACACCGGGCGCAACATCTGGGGTTAGGGCAAATCCACGGGTTAGGGGACGCAAATCCACGGGTTAGGGGGCGCAAATTACTTGCCTTGCCCCGGGTGCTCACAACCCACGCTACGCCGCTGCAGATATCCATATTAACTTCCTCCAAATTATTTACACAGCATTGTGAGGTGGCTGGTATATGGTTAATCAGAGCTTTGAAGATGCTGTTTTTTTCCTTAATGGCTGCAGCTCTTTCCTTGAATGGTCGATTCACCTGTATGTTATGTCCCTCAGAAAGAGCAAGCAGCCTTGAAATGGGAATGAACAGAGACAAAATAAGCTGAAAGTAGACGATCCAGCCTTTCTGGGGAGAATCTTCTGCCTGAAGTAGGAGATAATCTTCTGGGACACTTTCCAATCCTGTAATTTTAAATGTGGGATCTGCTAAAACCAGTCTAACTAGGTAGAATGTTGAAGATTACTTTCGTAGACGTGTCGTTTGCTACAATGTATGCAGGTAGATAGCAGAGAATGGCTAAGGAATATACAATGGTACCTCAGGTCCATTCTTAACCTGAAACTGTTCTTAACCGAAGGTACCACTTTAGCTAATGGGGCCTCCCACCGCCGCCGCACAATTTCTGTTCTCATCCTTAAGCAAAGTTCTTAACCCGAGGTACTATTTCTGGGTTAGCGGAGTCTGTAACCTGAAGGGTCTGTAACTTGAAGCGTCTGTAACCTGAAGGGTCTGTAACCTGAAACGTCTGTAACCTGAGGTACTACTGTACAGATATTGTACCTGAATACCAGGGACACGGGGGAACGTGCTCCACTCGCAGCTTGTCTCAGTAACTGGCTCTTGCAACAGTATGGATTGTGGGAGACACAGAGGCACTGAGTGCAAGAGTACTTCTCCTGCTGATAACCCTCCTACACCGCCATTAAGAAACAGGTTGTCCTGTTAATTAGAGCTTAATTTGGACTAATGTACATGATCGTGCAAGGGGAGATGGGATCATATACTGCGGAACTGAACCAGCTGCAAGGTCTTTAAGGTCTGAACTTGAGAGAAGACGTCATTCAGTACAAAAGGCAGTTCGGGGAGGGGAGCCTATGCCTTCTTTATATGAAGTTTTCTTCACTATGTTTATGATTTGGCAACCCTCCCTTGGATGCTAATACAGATTGTATATGTGCAAGTGAGGAGGGATGAAACTGGATTGTAGATATGAAATATAACATTAAATGGAACTGTGTGTAAAAAAAAAAAAAAAACCAGGAAAATGGAGGGAAGCTCTTTGTTGCAAGAGGTTTGTGATGGAAGCTTAGAGCTGACTCTTCCCCAACCTTTATTATTTACAGACTGAACTGAATAATGTTAAAAGGACTTGGAATTCATTTAACTGGAAGTACAACTGCTCCGTTATCTCCAGCTGGACGGAAGGATGAAAGGAATCTGCAAACTTGCCAAGGAACTGATAAGGTTCATTACTGGGACAGTGTGATTTTTGCATAGTTGCATAGTTGCACAACAACAACGAAGCATGGGACGGAACAATGGAGAAATTTCTGAAGCAACAATAGGATATTAGCTCCACCCAAGGCATGAGGGAGAACAGCAACAACCAGGAAAAGAGAGACATAACATTTTACAAGGACAGGAAGAAACATCACGGACAGAATAATTGTCACACACGGGAAGAACAAGTCAAAACAAAAAAATTCCTTCCAGTAGCACCTTAAAGACCAACTAAGTTAGTTCTTGGTATGAGCTTTCGTGTGCATGCACACTTCTTCAGATACACTTCAGATCCATGCCCCCGGGACGTGCGCCAAACACGCCCCCGCCTATTCTCTGGTCTGGGGGCTGCCACTCTTCCACCACGGCCTCCTCGTCCACCTCTCGGGTGTCTTTTTTCAGCTTGGGGCCTTGGCAAAAATCTCTGCAGAGGGAGCAATTTTGCTGGATCGATATAAAACTTTTGCAACTTTTTGAAGGAAGCAGCTTTCATGTTTTCCGACAATTTGACTGAAAAATAAAAGTCTCTGAGCTGCCCAAAGATTTCATCCACTTTCCCAATCTGTTCCTTATTTTCTAAATAGACGGGTGCATTGAAATAAGGTACTTTGCTCTCCTGAGTTACACATTTGCAAACAATGTCATCTTCACAGCGGTACATAAACTCTCCCAGGATGACTACACTTTCTGGAGGTCCTTGGTCATGTGATCTGTTTAAGCCTCCTTGTCCACCACCTCCATGGCAAAATCTACCTCTCCCACCACCCCATCCACCTCTATTGAAGCCCCCACCGCCACGATTGAAGCTTCCGCCACCTATAATGCAAACACATTATCCATCTATAAAACTTGGGGTGGGGTGGGGGGTTCTTGGAATCCAGCCACAAAATGAATAAAAACAATTTCCAAAAAATCCCCATATGCTTTATTGCCTTACCACCACTTCCCAGTTCAGAGAATTGGCTGGCCCAGCAAATATGTTCTATGGGTTGAAAAGCTGATTAACCAAGAAAGCCTTTGAATCAAGCATAATAATAATAATAATAATAATAATAATAATAATAATAATAATAATAATTTACACACCCAGCCACTCTGTGTTGCTTCCAACAAAATATTAAAAATACAATAAATCATCCAACATTTAAAATTTCCCTAAACAGCCTTCAGATGTCTTTTAAAAGTCATTTAATATTTTGTGGCAGCAATAAGAACTAGAGAAGGAAGGACTGTATTAAAGGATTTTGTGGGCCCATTCAAAGTGAGTCCCAGATGAGATGGGACGGGTGATGATGAGACAAATAACAGACACCACAACAGATATTTGGAATTGAAAATGGCCACAATTTTATTGATTACAGATGACGGTAAGTATTGGCGCAGGCACTGGATGTGTATCCTAAACCAGCCTTGTTTTCCAGAAGGGTGATGTTGAACAGGGTCATGGCTGGGTTAAGGGTCACCTCAAGATGCAGGTCCACAGTTGTGAACCCCCCAGGCCACCACTGGGAAGCTCTATGGCTCGTCTGCTCTGGACAGATTCTTCCGCCCAGACCCCTTTACTAGGGTACCTTGAATATCGTCCTCCTTGTAATGGGAGGAGGGAGATACACCATCTCACCACCCATCCAGGAATAGACTAAGAGTTCCACCCAAAGCCTTAACTGCCAAAGTTGTGACTATTGCTATAAGGAAGATAAAAACCTCCAGACAGGCCCAATTTTTTTTGCAGGCGCAATTCCTTCACAGCCCCTAATATGGTGACCAATGATCTCCACAGCAAGGTCTTTAAGACAAGCAACCTACAGAGCCAGAAGGCACAGCCCGTGTACAAGGTGGGCGGGCGGGTTGACCTGCTGCTGACTGCACTGCGGGTGTCCAGCTTAAATACCCCATTAGTGGACCAGAGTGAAGACTTGCTCCCTCCGGTTGGCTTCTGAAGCCCTGCCTCTCATGTTGCCCCCTCACTGGACAGTTTAAATCTTATATTTTGGCAGCGTATCCTGTCGTCCTCAGCGGCAGGCTGGCGCTTCAAGAAACAGCCAGCCACGAATACAGAGGGGCCACCTTCTGTGGGGTGTGAAACACAGAGCAGTCAAATACAACATTACTAGAGTGGACATGTTTAGACATGGGGAGGGATGTTTGTTCAGCTAGTAGATAGACTTACTGTTTCCTCCTGGGCTGGGACAAACTTCCTCTACATGTGGCCAGAGGTGGGCGTGACTTCACCTGTGCAAGTAACAAAAGTACAGGACTGGCCAGTACATCTCCCGCTACTCCATTTTGTTTTCATCGAAGAAGCATCAGCCTGAGATGCTCTCTTGGCTTCCAGCCAAGACAGGACAAAGGAACTATCGTCTTATGGGATAGATTCCAGGTGTATATATTTTGTAACTTAAGTCTGCCTTCTGAGATCCTTCTGTGAACAGAATGTGAGTAAACTATTTGATATACTTTTATACAAGACTGTGTCGTGTCTATTCTTCTTGAGGAGGGAATAAAGGGGAATTACCAGGAAACTTATTTTAGAAGCATATACAAGCCTGGCAAAGACATTATCCGCTGTGCATGTTTAAAAAGGGGGAATGTTACTCTGCTTAATTATAGAACTTGTTAACACAAGTTGGGAAGGGTATAATTGATCAATATATCCTCTCCTGCCTCCTTGAACATCCCCACACCTTCCCACCCCCCAAACCCATGCTAGAAGCCATGCTAGGTCACAACCATTAACCTCCCCAAGAAGGGTGTAAGTGATTTTTCTCCCCTATCCTGTCTCTCATGGTGCAGGCTACTGCCTGTGCTGTCATAGGTAACATGAAACTTCACATCCCTAGATGATGCTATAGGGCAAGGACCACCAAGGCCACCTTCTGGAATCCATACACCACCACCCCCAACAAAAATGGAACAAAACACAGTGCTCCCAAAGATGATATTTAGCACCTATGTGGATATTGCAACTATGACATCGGAACACCTGATATTGATTTAGTAATAGAATATTTCCAGGTGTTGTCTTGGTTGTCTTCAATCCTGCCCTGGTTATATTCTTATGGGGTTGAGGTTGTGCTAGATGATCTCCTTTGATTTTTAAGACTGGGATCTGCTAAACCAGTTGAAGCAGTTGGAATGCTGGATGTTGCTTTCATAGAAGTATCCCTTTTGTATACAGTTTGCAGGTAGGTAGCAGAGAATGATTAAGGAACGTGTAAATCAGGTCCTCCTCCCAGAGGGCACGTGTTGTGGTGAGATCATCAGGACTGACCTCACCGTTGTGGTTGGGAATGATTGGGCAGCCACAACGACCCAATTGGAAGTCCCAGGTTGCTAAGCAGATCTGGCCAATGGGATTTCTCTGAATTAACTGAGGACCTTTTATATACCGCTGCACATTGCATTGAGCTTCCTCTTATTCGCTTTGTGCACCGGACCTGAGATGGAGCTCAACGAGAGAGAGAGAGTGTCTTAAAAACTGGTTGAATATTTTCCTTTTATTACCCCCGTTCTTAGCTTAGAGGCTTTCTTTGCCCTTTCCCCCCTTTTCTGCCTCCCCCCCTTTAATCCTCTTTCTCCCCCCTTCCCCTTCCCCTTTCCCCTATTTCTTAATTCTCCCCCATTTTAGAGCCTCCCTGGGATCGCCTGTTGCCTTGCCCCTCCAATGCAGATTGCTCCTGTAACGGAGGTTTTTCTGTGGCTGGGAGCCCATTGTTTTAATTCCCCCTTTTAGGAAGGCTGCACCCAGCTCGTTTTCCTTGGCAACACGGGGTTTTTTGGGGGAGCTTTCCCTTCTCAGGAGGATTTGGCTGGCCTGATTGTTAATGGACGTTCTTCCTTAGCCCAGGGGCATTTTTCTGGGTGCATGCATTTATTTTACCTGTCCTCTAAGGAGGTGGGGGGTGCCTGTTTAGTGCCTTAACTTTAATTGGAATGCCTATTTCTTGCACAAAGCGGCAGATACCGTTTGTGGGAACCCCTGATTTTGGTGGGAGCACCATCTTGGATGGCTTGAGAGTGACAGACGCCATTTTGTGTGCTTCTAGTTTTGGTGCAAGCGCCATTTTGAATCCCCTTTAGGCAGCAGTCGCCATCTTGGGGCCTTGGAATTTTAGCTTCATTGCCTTACTACCAGCCCCTCCTCAATTGCTTAAGCTTAATGCCTCCTAAGCTTAATGCCACCTCCTGGCAAGTAGAAGGGGAAGAAATGGAAGTAGTGAGAGATTTTACTTTCTTGGGCTCCATGATCACGGCAGATGGTGACAGCAGTCACGAAATTAAAAGACGCCTGCTCCTTGGGAGAAAGGCGATGGCAAACTTAGACAGCATCTTAAAAAGCAGAGACATCACCTTGCCAACAAAGGTCCGTATAGTTAAAGCTATGGTTTTCCCAGTAGTGATGTATGGAAGTGAGAGCTGGACCATAAAGAAGGCTGATCACTGAAGAATTCATGCTTTTGAATTATGGTGCTGGAGGAGACTCTTGAGAGTACCATGGGCTGCAAAAAGATCAGACCTCTCCATTCTGAAGGAAATCAGCCCTGAGTGCTCACTGGAAGGACAGATCGTGAAGCTGAGGCTCCAATACTTTGGCCACCTCATGAGAAGAGAAGACTCCCTGGAAAAGACCCTGATGTTGGGAAAAATTGAGGGCACAAGCAGAAGGGGACGACAGAGGACGAGATGGTTGGGCGGTGTTCTCGAAGCTACAAACATGATTTTGACCAAACTGCGGGAGGCAGTGGAAGACAGGAGTGCCGGGCGTGCTCTGGTCCATGGGGTCTCGAAGAGTCGGACACGACTAAACGACTAAACAACAACAACAACAAAATGCCTCCTAAGAGGATTTCATCGTCCGTTGATGTTGCCTTGCCTCCTAAAAGAGCCATTAGAGGGCCTTCGCAATCATTGAGATCGGATCGGTCATCCTTACCACCTGGCCAGGCGTCTAGCCAACTGGAGTCCATTATGTCGGGCTTGGCTGGGGACCCTTGGGCCTTGTCATGTTTTTCTGCATAATTTGATGGCCTACTGCAGAGTTTTAGTTCTACTGGTGATTCTCACCCAGGGCCTTCCTCATCTACGGTCCTTGAAGCCCATGGTCCTTCTGATTCCAGTGAGGAAGGGGAGGGATTTCCACCATCCAGTGCTCTATTTAATGAGTCTCAATTTTCACGTATTCTTGTGCCTCCGCTTTATGTGGGCGCCGTAGGAGCCTGGATGTCCCCAGACAGCAGTGGGATGAGGGGTCTGAGTTGCCCTCCTGTATCTGTCCCCCGATCCACGTCGTCGGAGGCTGGGAATTCTGCTGGGCCAGGGCCAGTCAGTCACTCACGCTCTTATAGTTCTTTGCAAACGATGGCTGGATTTTCCGTCCAGGCACCCCCTCTGGCTTCATCTGAGGAAGACAGTTTGCCGATTTCTCAGTGGCCTTCCACTGCGGGGAAGCATCACCTGAGGAAGCATTCAAAAAAGTGTGCCAGGATTGATGGGGAATCAAGATGGGGAAACCTCTTTTTTCACAGGTTCATCTTCCTCGAGCGCTGAGGGGGAGAGGGAAGCCTCCATGAATTTCTCTTGGGGCTTTGGAAAGGCCCTTCCTGGCATCCCAAAATGGGCCTGGGACTGCAGGGCCAGTTCACGGGGCAACTCAGGAGTGCAAAGATGGTGCTCTGGTTGAGGATGTTAAAATCCCCACCAACTCTGCCAGCCTCATCGAACCAATGCCTAAACAAACCATTCACTTTCTGTAATCAATTAAGTTGTGGCCAAAATCATGCCAATAACCGAAAACTAAATTCCGTGTCATGCATAAATTTATTTATTGAGGCGGCTCCTGGGGGTCTTCACACGCAAATACTGTTCTGAAAAGAGGACGCTGCAGGCAAGGGATTTGTATATAGAACCATAGACTGACAGTTCCGAATCTGGCTGTCTATACGTTAGCATTCTCTCTGGTTAACGTGGTTTGAATCCCACAACCAAAGGTAGAGGCTGAGACATCTTCCCCAGCCGTTGGGTGCCCAAGGATGGTGGCCAGGCTGTGCCACACCGCAACAGATGCATCACAATTCAGGTGATGGAGCAGGTGCGGGGAGTGGGAGGGGAAAGTCATTTTGGACAACAACTGTAGTTCCCTGTTTAGGGAAGCTTTTAATATCTGACGGACTATGGTATTGTAAGATTTAGTTGGAAGCTGCCCAGAGTGGCTGGGGAAACCCAGCCAAATGGGTGGGGTATTATTATTATTATTATTATTATTATTATTATTATTATTAAACAATTTTTATATGCCTCCCATCTGACTGGGTTGCAAGATTTCTCTATAAAAGCAGAAAACCTGGATAAAGTATTTTAATTTCATTAACCATATATTATGTTGAATGTACACAATCAGCTTCGGGAGTTTTAATTCTTATAACTTCTGCCTTTTTATGGAATACCACTCTATTGGTCTACATAATGTAACATCCCACTTTAATTATCCAGCTAATAAGAACAAATACCCATTTGATAAAGACGTGTGTTTTCAAATTGATTAATAATAAAAATGGTAATACTGGTGGACAAAGATTAATCAAAATCAGCAAAGTGTGTGTGTGTGTGAAACCAGATTCAAATATGATAATCAGCATGTCTATGGAATTTGCACACATGACATCAGAAGAGGCAATATCGATTTAGTAATAGAATCCTTCCAGGGTTGATTTGCATCTGAACAGAATCAACAAATGAAAATAACTCCTCAGCTCTCTAAAACCTTTTCTGTCCTAGATAGAAGGCAGAAGTATTGTCCTCCACACAACTCAAATACATACAGTGCGGTGGCAGCAGCAGCAGATGGTGCAGATATTACACATTACAAGAGAGTTGACATTCTCCTTCACGCTCAGAAGGATGTCTACCTTACTTGAATTGTTTGGCTTCATTCTTCTGGTGGTTGTGACCCTCACAGGAATGGCGGGAAATGGATTTATTGCTATCGTTAACTGCGTTGACTGGTTTCGAAGCAGAAAACTATCCCCAGCTGACATGATCCTGAGTTGTCTTAGCTTGTTCAGATTTGCATTTCTTGTCATTGTGATACAGACTGCAATTATTATCCTCTTTTTCGAGGACACTTTTCAGAAGAGGGACCTAAGCATTGCATATGATGCCTTATGGCTATTTGTTAATACTGCTGAACTTTGTTTTGCTGCTTTGCTCAGTATTTTGTACTGTGTAAAAATTGCTAGCTTCTCCCACCCTCTCTTCCTGCAAATGAAGCGAAGATTCCCTGGGCTGGTGCCTTGGCTGCTTCTGGGGACAGTGGTCTACTCGGCACTTGCCACCATTATGGGAACAATGGACATGGCACTCATATCTGAATGTAGTTCATATGAATCACTTCTAAGCAATAACACTGACTCAGGAATGAAGACATCTGACTTTTGTAAATATTCCATCTTTCTTTATGTTGTTCCAGATTTATTTCCCTTCATGATATTTTTGTTCTCATCCATCTTACTACTAACTTCTCTGTGGAAGCACAAAAATCTTCTACGAAACACTGCAAAGGATGTCAGCACAGAAGCTCACCTGAATGCCATCAAAGCTCTGGCTTCTTTCTGCATTCTCTACGTATCTAGCTTTTTTGTGGAAATTTTGGATTCTGTCCTGTCCTGGATGGACACTGGGGACATTTGGGTAACAATATTTTTTTTTAATGTGATTGCTGCATATTCCTCTGGCCATGCCATTATCCTGATCTTCATTAATCCCAGACTAAAACAGGAATCAGTAAGGATTCTACATCAGCTAAAAAGCTACATGAAGACACCATCTTAAAGGCCATCAAGTCATCATGGAAGTGTCATCCTCTTTTGCAGGTACAAAACTTTCTGTCTGAGAACCGCCTAGAAAAAGTTCTCCTGCAAAAGACTGACCAACCACTGCAGAGTAGTTTGCATAGGATAATATTGTACAATACTGTCTGTCTGGGGTTTGCAGGTGCCCACATGCTCTGAGGACACAACTTAGGAGAGGTTCTCCTGCACAAAAATGCCCAGCTATCGCAAGGAGGGTTGCACAGGAGAACTTTCTGCTTAAAAATAGATTTAGAGATATGGTCAAACTTAAAATTTTCACTTATAGGTCGAACATCGGTGGTTAAGATGAATGTATTGCCGAAAATGTTGTTTTTGTTTCAAACTCTACCTATTATTGATAATGTTAAATATTTTAAAGACTGGCAGAAGGCCATGTCTAAATTTATCTGGCAAGGGGAAAAACCGAGAATCAAGTATAAATTGCTCACGGATATAAAAGAAAGAGGGGAATTTTCCTTGCCTGACTTGAAGATATATTTTGAAGCTGCGGCCTTCTGCTGAATCAAAGATTGGATCAATTTAGACAATGAAGATATTTTGGATTTAGAGGGATTAGGTTTAGTTGGCATGCATATCTCTGGTATGATAAAATAAAGGCCCATAGTGGTTTTAAGAATAATATAATTAGGAAAGTGCTTTATAATGTACGGATTAGGTATCAAGACCTTTTGGTAAGAAAAACACCCAAATGGATTTCACCAATGGAAGCGGAGACGCAAAAAAAGTTAAATATGGAAAATAAGTGGTTGAGATATTCAGATTTATTGTTAGAAGATGGTGAGGGTTTTAAATTAAAACCATTTGAACAAATTAAAGACAAAGTGAATTGGCTTCAATATTACCAAATTAATGAATTATTTAAGATAGACAAGAAAAAAGGTTTTGCAACGGGGAAAACAAAATTGGAAACGGAGTAGTTAGATACTAATGTTAAGAATATGTCTAAAATGTATAGTTTGTTATTGGAGTGGCACACAAAAGACGAACAAGTAAAGTCGGTTATGATTGATTGGGCACAAGATGTGGGACATAATATAATGATGGAGGACTGGGAGAGACTTTGGAAGAAAGGGGTTAAGTTTACTGCATATACTATGCTAAAGGAAAATATTATGAAAATGATGTATAGATGGTACTTAACCCCTGTTAAATTGGCAAAGATTTACCATAAGTGTGATAATCTATGTTGGAAATGCAAAGAAAAGGAAGGTACCTGGTCTTTATGTATATATTCTGTTAAGACTTTTTTCAATCTATTAGCCAAAATATTTGCAAATATTTTATAATCCACATTAAGTAATGAAATTGGTCTATAATTCCTTACATCCGATCTTTCTTGTTCAGATTTTGGTATCAAAGTTATATATGCATCTCTCCAGGTTTCAGGAGCCCTCTCCCCTCTCAATATCTTATTACATACCTCTGCTAATGGTTGAATTAACCAATCTTTAAAAGTTTTATAATTCTTGGCAGATAGTCCATCCGATCCCAGTGCTGTGGCACAGAGCCTAGGGCTTGCTGATCAGAAGGTGGCAGTTCGAATCCCTGCAACGGGGTGAGCTCCCATTGCTCTGCCCCAGCTCCTGCCAACCTAACAGTTCAAAAGAACACCAGTGCAAGTACATAAATAGGTACCTTCAATGTGGGGTTCCGCAGGGCTCAGTTCTATCCTCCATGTTGTTTGACATCTATATGAAACTGCTGGATGGGATTATCCGGAGGTTAGGAGTATACTGCTGATGACACTCAGCTCTGCTTCTCCTTCACATCTGCAGGTGAGGTGGTGGAAGTGCTGGACCAATGTCTTGCCTCAGTAATGGACTGGATGAGAGCCAACAAACTAAAGTTCAATCCAGATAAGACTGAGGCGCTGTTCATGGGTGCTTCCTCAGACAGGATGGTTGGGAGGTCGCCTGCTCTTGATGGGGTTACGCTGCCCCTAAAGGAGCAGGTTCGTAACTTGGGTGTACTCCTGGATCCTTTCCTGTCGCTTGAGGCGCAGGTGGCCTCAGTGGCCCAGAGTGCCTTCCATCAGCTTCGGCTGGTGGCCCAGCTACACCCCTATCTGGACAGGGATCACAAAATTATTGTTGTCTATGCTCTGGTAACCTCAAGGTTAGATTACTGCAATACGTTATACATAGGGCTGCCTCTGAAGACGGTTCGGAAACTTCAGCTGGTGCAGAACTCAGCGGCCAGATTCCTCACCGGAACTAGACGATTTGAGCATATTACACCGATCCTGGTCCAACTGCACTGGCTACCAATTAGTTTCCAGGCCCAATTCAAAGTGCTGGTTTTGACCTTAGGCTCAGGACCGCAATACTTTAAGAACCGTCTCTTCCCATGTGAAGCTACCCGGACCCTGAGGTCATCTTCTGAGGCCCTTCTTCTTGTGCCTCCTCCTCGAGGATGGTGGCAACACAAGAACAGGCCTTCTCTTCAGTGGCTCCCCGTCTGTGGAATGCCCTCCCCAGGGAAGTTCGCCTGGTGCCTTCACTATACATCTTTAGGCGCCAGGCAAAAACATTCCTCTTCAACCAGGCCTTTGCCTGACCTGACATCCTATGCCCTTTTTTAAATGCTGGCTCTTTCCTGGGGGGGAGATAGTAATCTGGTTTTGGTTTTGATTTTATGTAAGTGGTTTTTAATGAGAACCTCCCTGAGACCTTCAGGGATAGATATAGAAACAAAATAAATAATAATAATAATACCACTGTGGCGAGAAGGTAAATGGCATTTCCGTGTTCTCTGGTTTCCGTCAGGGTGTTCTGTTGTGCCAGAAGCGGTTTAGTCATGCTGGCCACATGACCCAGAAAGCTGTCTGTGGACAAATGCTGGCTCCCTCGGCCTGAAAGCGAGATGAGTGCTGCAACCCTATAGTGGCCTTTGACTGGACTTAACTGTCCATTGCTCCTTTACCTTTTACCTGCAGTGAGGTTTATACCTAACTACTTAAACCCTTCATGCCTCTGCTTCTTAATGGTGACAGAAGAGGGTACTTAAAAGAATACGGTACTTAAATTCTCTGTGAGTTATGGCAAGTGGAGAGTTAGCTAGTAACCAGCCTCTTGTAGTGTTTCTAAATTGATAGGAAGGATCACAGATTTAGAGTAGCTGATTTGCAATCCTGCTACCCAGTGATACATTTCTAACTGCCGCTTAGGTGGCTAAAGGCTGTTATTGGATTTTGCAAAGATGAAAGGGAGTCATCTGCCAACATACTCACTTTGTGTACCTCATCTTGCACAATGACACCCTCTGTAGAAGGCGTCTTTGTATAGTTGGATGCCTAGTACCTCCACGAACAATGCAAACAGCAATGGCAACAGAGGGCAGCCCTGCTGGGTGTCCCTTAAGAGGTTGATAACCTGAGTATGAAATCCATTGATTGCTTAAAGAGCTGCAAGAACAATGAATCAATTCTAATAAAAATTCTTCTATTGGCCTGCACAATTAAACACCTCACTTTATTTCTTTGTGCAATTAGAACCACGTCCCTCACAAACACAATAAATTTATGAAATCATTTGAGAGAAATCTCTGTTTATATATGGATTAAAAATAATCATACTGGTGAACAAATATTAATCAAGATAAACAAATCCTAAAAGGATCATGAATCACTGTTTCTTAAGCCAGATGCAAAGATGATATTTAGCACCACTGTCGAATTTGCAAAAATGACAGCAAAATATATGATATAGATTTAGTAATGGAATCTTTCCAGATGTGATTTGCATCTCAACAGAATCAACAAATGAAAATAGCTCGCTCCTCTCCCTGCAAGTTTCTCTATTCTGGAAAGAAGGCAGCAGTATTCTGCTCCCCACTGGTCATATAAAGAGCAGCATCAGCATCAGCCTGTGCTAATATTACACATTACACTGGAAGAAACGCTTCTATTTCATGCTCAGAAAGATGCCTACCTTATTTGAATTGTTTGGCTTCGTTCTTCTGGTGATTGCAACCCTCACAGGAATGGTGGGAAATGGATTCATTGCGATCGTTAACTACATTGACTGGCATAGAAGCCGAAAACTATCCCCGGTTGACATGATCCTGAGTTTGCTTGGCTTGTTCAGATTTCCATTTCATGCTGTTTTGATACAGATTGCAATTATAAACGTCTTTTTCGTGGACACCTATCAGAAAAGGAACGTATATATTGCATACAATTCCTTGTGGCTATTTCTTGATACGGCTAGCCTTTGGTTTGCCGCTTGGCTCAGTGTCTTGTACTGTGTAAAAATTGCTAACTTCTCCCACCCTCTCTTCCTGCAAATGAAGCGAAGATTCCCTGGGCTGGTGCCTTGGCTGCTTCTGGTGACTGTGGTCTTCTCTGCAATCACTACCACTGTGGCAATAACAGGCAGTATCATTGTGTCTAAATGTCATCCATTTGAATCACATCTAAACAATAACAATGATTCAGCAGTTAACACGACCAGTTCCTGTAAGTTTCTTAACCTACTATATTTCCCCCCGAATTTCCCTCCTTTCATGATATTTTTGTTCTCATCCATTTTATTACTAACTTCTCTGTGGAGGCACAAAAATCTTCTACGAAACAGTGCAAGGGATGTCAGCACAGAAGCTCACCTGAATGCCATCAAAGCCCTGGCTTCTTTCTCCGTTCTTTATGTAACTAACGTTTTTGTGGAAATCTTGTCAATAGTTTTGTTTTGGAAGGGCATTAACGACAAGGGGGTGCATTTAATTCTTTTTAATGTGATTGCCGCATATTCCTCTGGTCATGCCATTATCCTGATCTTCATGAATCCCAAACTGAAACAGGAATCAATCAAGATGCTACATCAACTAAAATACTGAACGAAATATTGAATAAATGAATGCACTATCATGTCAAAACTGAAAAGCAAGTGTTCTACCAAAGTAGGTTCCTTCTTAGTTCTGTGTTTCCTTTCAGATATCCATTTTAACTTCCTCCACATTATTACACACCTTTGTGAGGTGTCTGGTATATGGTTAATCAGAGTTCTGAAGATTTATTTTTTTCTTAATGGCTGAAAACCAAAGACGGGGGAACGGGCTAGTCATGGTACTTGGCTTGTCTTGGTACCTGGCTCTCACTCCAGCATGGATTGGGGGAGACACAGAGGCACTGAGTGCAAAAGCACTTCTCCTGCCGATAATCCTCCCATGCTGCCATTAAGAAACAGAGGTTATCCTGTTAATTAGAGCTTAATTTGGACTAATGTACATGATTTTGCTAGAAGAGATGAGATCATAAACTGGGGAACTGAACCAGCTGCAAGGTCTTTAAGGTCTGAACTTGAGAGAAGACATCATTCAGCACAAAAGGTGGTTTGGAGAGGGGAGCCTACGGCTTCTTTATATGAAGTTTTCTTCTCTACGTTTATGATTTGGCAACCCTCCCTTGAATGCTCATTCAGATTGTATATGTGCATGCCACTCTATTGGTCTGCATAATAGCTCTACGGGACCGCCTCTCCTGATATGTCCCACGGAGGACCTTACGGTCTTCAAATAAAAACATCTTGGAGATCCCAGGCCACAGAGAGGTTAGGCTGGCCTCGACTAGAGCCAGGGCTTTTTCAGCTGTGGCTCCGATCTGGTGGAACACTCTGACACAAGAGACTAGGGCGCTGCGGGACTTGACATCTTTCCACAGGGCCTGCAAGACAGAACTCCTCCACCAGGCCTTTGGCCAGGGCACAGCCTGACCCCCTTCTTTGGTAATCCTCACAGAACCCAATGGTTGCCATTAATTTGATTTTGAATTGATTTTAGAATGAATTGATTTTAGAATGCTGTGTTACTTTTACTGTTGTTAGCTGCCCTGAGCCCAGCTTCGGCTGGTGAGGGCAGGATATAAATAAAAAATATGATGATGATGATGATTATTATTATTATTATTATTATTATTATTATTATTGTTGTTGTTGTTATTTATTATCTAGCACCCCACTTCAATTACCCAACTAATTAGAACAAATACCCATTTGATAAAGACATATGTTTTCAAACTTAATAATAAGAATAATAGCAATGTTGGTGGACAAAGATGAATCAAAATAAACAAATCCTTTCTCTCTCTCTCTCTCTCTCTCTCTCTATATATATATATATCACTTTGTTAAGCCAGATTCAAATACAATAATCAAAATGTCTGTGGAATTTGCACACATGACATCAGAAGAGGCAATATCGATTTAGTAACAGAATCCTTCCATGGTTGATTTGCATCTGAACAGAATCAACAAATGAAAATAACTCCTCAGCTCTCTAAAACCTTTTCTGTTCTAGATAAAAGGCAGAGGTATTGTGCTCCACACAACTCATATGCATAAAGTGCGGTGGTGGCAGCAGATGGTGCAGATATTACACATTACAACAGAGTTGACATTCTCCTTCACGCTCAGAAAGATGTCTACTTTATCTGAATTGTTTGGCTTCATTCTTCTGGTGGTTGTGACCCTCACAGGATTGGCAGGAAATGGATTTATTGCTATCGTTAACTTCATTGACTGGTTTCGAAGCAGAAAACTATCCCCAGCTGACATGATCCTGAGTGGTCTTAGCTTGTTCAGATTTGCATTTCTTGTCATTGTGATACAGATTGCAATTCTTATCCTGTTTTTCAAGGACACTTTTCAGAATAGGGACCTAAGCACTTTATACAATGCCTCGTGGTTTTTTGTTAATACTACTGAACTTTGGTTTGCCGCTTGGCTCAGTGTCTTGTACTGTGTAAAAATTGCAAACTTCTCCGACCCTCTCTTCCTGCAAATGAAGCGGAGATTCCCTGGGCTGGTGCCTTGGCTGCTTCTGGGGACAGTGGTCTTCTCTGCAATCATTTCCACCATCAAGGCAATAATGGGCAGTAGACTCTTGTCTGAATGCAAGACAATTGAATCACTTCTAAGCAATAACACTGACTCAGGAATGAAGACATCTGACTTTTGTCAGTATTCCATCTTTCTATATGTTGCTCCAGATTTCTTTCCCTTCGTGATATTTTTCTCCTCATCCATCTTACTACTAACTTCTCTGTGGAGGCACAAAAATCTTCTACGAAACACTTCGAGGGATGTCAGCACAGAAGTTCACCTGAATGCCATCAAAGCTCTGGCTTCTTTCTGCATTCTCTACGGATCTAACTTTTTTGTGGGAATTTTGGAAGTTGTCCTGGCCTGGATGGACACTGTGGACCTTTGGGTAAAAATATTTTTTTATAATCTGATTGCTGCATGTTCCTCTGGCCATGCCATTATCCTGATCTTCATGAATCCCAAACAAAAAAAGGAATCGGTAAGGATTCTACATCAGCTAAAAAGCTGCATGAAGACACCATCTTAAAGGCCATCAAGACATTATAGAAGTGTCATCCTCTTTTGCAGATACAAAACCTTCTGTCTGAGAACCGCCTAGAAGAGGTTCTCCTGGAAAAGACTGACCAACCACTGCAGAGTGGTTTGCATAGAAGAATATTGTACAATATTGTCTGTCCCTGGGTTTGCAGGTGCCCACATGCTTTGAGGACACAGCTTAGGAGAAGTTCTCCTGAACAAGAGTGCCCAGGTATCGCAAGGAGGGTTGCACGGGAGAACTTTCTGTTGGGTATGCTCTCTAATTCTGTAGTAGTGTATTATTTGTTGTTGTTGTTTAGTTGTGTCCGACTCTTCGTGATCCCATAGACCAGGGCACGCCAGGCACTCCTGTCTTCCACTGCCTCCCGCAGTTTGGTCAAACTCATGCTGGTAGCTTCGAGAACACTATCCAACCATCTCGTCCTCTGTCGTCCCCTTCTCCTTCTGCCCTCCTTCTTTCCCAACATCAGGGTCTTTTCCAGGGAGTCTTCTCTTCTCATGAGGTGGCCAAAGTATTGGAGCCTCAGCTTCACAATCTGTCCTTCCAGTGGGCACTCAGGGCTAATTTCTTTCAGAATGGATCTTCTTGCAGTCCATGGGACTCTCAAGAGTCTCCTCCAGCACCATAATTCAGAAGCATCAATTCTTCGGCGATCAGCCTTCTTTATGGTCCAGCTCTCACTTCCATACATCACTACTGGGAAAACCATAGCTTTAACTATATGGACCTTTGTTAGCAAGGTGGTGTCTCTGCTTTTTAAGATGCTGTCTAGGTTTGTCATTGCTTTTCTCCCAAGAAGCAGGCAACTTTTAATTTTGTGGCTGCTGTCACCAACTGCAGTGATCATGGAGCCCAAGAAAGTAAAATCTCTCACTGCCTCCATTTCTTCCCCTTCTATTTGCAAGGAGGTGATGGGACCAGTGGCCATGATCTTCGTTTTTTTGATGTTGAGCTTCAGACCATATTCTGCGCTCTCCTCTTTCACCCTCGTTAAAAGGTTCTTTAATTCCTCCTCACTTTCTGGCATCAGTGTTGTCATCTGCATATCTGAGGTTGTTGACTCCTCCCATGAGGATGCGGATTTCCACGCACTCCAAGACCATCACTTTCCACATAGCCACGTTGGCTGGTCCGCCCATTATTCTTGGTATGAGTTGGTTGGCCTTGCACGATCTGGTGGTTTCCTGGCACCAGCGGTCCCTGATTTTCAGGTCGACGCACTGTTTGAAGAACTGCCTGGGAGTAGGGAAACCTTGAGACAGGGGGGCCCAGATGGCGGCAACATGCATGGGAAGCAAAGGCGGAATCCCTCTGCAACACTGAGACTTGGAGGATATGTACAGTGAGAGGGAGGCCAACACGTTACCGCTGCACCGGCCATATGATTGCCAGATTAACCTGGTCCCGGGGGCCAAGCTGCCGGTGGGGAAGCTGTATTCCATGTCGGATCAAGAGATGCGGGAGTTGAAAGACTTTATTGACAAAAACTTAAAAAGGGGGTTCATCAGGAAATCCAAAGCTGTGGGTGGCAGCCCGGTGTTCTATGTTGGACAAGAAAGCGACGAGTGAGGAGAGGCTGGTCGTGGATTTCAGGGCCCTCAACTCCTTGATGGAACCTGTGGCCTTCCCCATGCCGAGAATCGACGACGTTTTGGCGAGAGTGCGGAAGGGAAAATTTTTTACTAAGCTGGACCTCCGGGGGGCGTACAATCTCATCAGGGTGCGTGGGGGCGACGAGTGGAAAACCACCATGTTTACACCACTGGGGGCATTCGAATATCTCATCATGCCTTTCGGTTTGCAATGTGGAAGCCCGTGCTTCCAGGCTTTCATGCACCACGTGCTGGGGCCGCTGCTGTATCGTAACTGCTTTTGCTTTTTGGATGATAACCTGGTATTTTCTGACAACGAAAGGCAGCACGTGAAGGACATGCGTGAAGTCCTGAGCAAGCTAAAGGAGCATCGCCTGTGGGTGAAGCTGGAGAAGTGCCAGTTCCACATGAAGGAGGTCGAGTTCCTGGGCTACAGGTTGTCGGATAAGGGCCTGAGAAGGTGAAGGCTGTGGTGGAATGGAAAAGCCCTAAGACCAGGAAGGATGTTCAGCGGTTCCTGGGTTTCAGCAACTTCTACAGGAAGTTCATTAAAAACTTTGCGCAGTTGACAGCGCCCATAGTGGGAAGAAGTTTATGTGGACTGAAGCGGCGCAAGAGGGATTTGAGAGGCTTAAGAAGGTTTTTGCATCCGAGGAGCAGCTACTGCATGTCAACCCCGACCTGCCGCTGTGGGTGGAGACTGATGCGTCTGACCGGGCCATTGGAGCGGTACTGATGCAGCAAGATGGCAAGGGGGATTGGCGGCCGTGTGCCTTTTTCTCCCGGAAGCTGAAGAAATCGGAGCTAAACTACAGTATCTATGACAAAGAATTGCTTGCTATTGTGGCTGTGTTCAAGCAATGGAGATACTTCCTGATTGGTGCGAGCCACCAGATACAGGTGCGCACGGATCACAAGAACCTGGAGTACTGGCGTACGGCACGTGTGCTGCGCCAAAGGCAGATACGCTGGGTGGAGTTTTTTGCCAACTTCAACTTTAGGATTCAGTACATGCCAGGGGAGCAGAACGTGAGGGCGGATGTGCTATCTCGCAAGCCCGAGTACCTGGGGGAAGAAGGACCTCCTGTAGCCAGGCTCATGTTTCTCGAGAAAAGGTGGACTTGTGGGGGGGCATTGGTGAAGGATGATGAACTGATGCAATTGATCAGAGACGATGCCTTTGCACGGCGGAAGATGGATGAGCTAAGGGAAAAGGAGGGAGCTGAGGGAGGTTTTGAGGGAAAAGGGGGGCTTCTATTCTATCAGGGGACATTGTATATTCCAGGTGAATCCCTAAGGGCCAGAGTCCTCAAGGAACTTCACGACAGCTCCACGGCAGGACATTTTGGGCAATACAAAACCATGTTGCTGGTTACTAGGGAATTTTGGTGGCACAAAGTGAGGGAGGACATGAGGGAATATGTAAGAGGGTGTGACACCTGTCAGAGGGCCAAAGGGGAGAGGGCTGCTCCAGCAGGGTTGTTGGAGCCTTTGCCCACACCAGGGAGGCCATGGGAGGTGGTATCGGTAGATTTCATCACTGACCTGCCCAGGCCTAAGGGGAAAACAGCAGTCATGGTGGTGGTGGATCTCCTAACCAAGATGTGTCATTTTGTGGCATGTTCACATGCAGTGACGGCGGAGGAAACAGCCAAGCTGTTCATAGAGCATGTGTTTAGGTTGCATGGGGTCCCTTCTAAGGTGATTTCGGACAGGGGGACCCAATTTACCTCACAGTTTTGGCACAAGCTCAAGAGTTTGCTGCAAGTAGAGGTGAGCTTCACGACAGCGAGGCACCCCGAAACCAATGGTCAGGCAGAGAGAGCAAATGCTGTCTTGCAACAGTCTTTGCGGTGTTATGTCAGTCAGAGGCAGAATGACTGGGTGGACAAATTAGCACTAGCAGAGTTTGCTTACAATAACGCGGAGAACGTATCCACAGGGATGACTCCTTTCTTCGCCAATCACGGGTGTCATCCTAGGGCTTTCCCGGGAAGGGGGGAGGAGTCGTGGAGAGTGCCTGCCGCGGAACAGTTTGCGGAGGAAATGGAGGCGATTCACCAACAGCTCCAGTTGAACTTGGAAAGGGCCAAAGAAGTATACAAAAGGGAGGCAGACAAGCATCGGAGACCAGGGGAGGTCATCCGGGTTGGGCACAGAGTGTGGTTGTCTATGCAAGGGTTGCCCTGGAAAGGGGGGTGCAAGAAACTCAAACCCAGGCGGGTGGGGCCCGTCGAGGTCCTACAGCAGATCAATCCAGTGGCATTTAAGTTGAGGCTGCCTGAGAGCATGAGGATTCATCCCGTCTTCCACAGGTTGCTGCTGTCGCCCTACAGGGAAGGGGCATCCGGCAGGGTAGAGGGGAAGGGGAGGTTCCAGCGCCCGAAATAGAGGAAAGGGAGCAATGCAACGAGGTGACTGAAATACTGGACTCTCGTTGGAAAGGGGAACAACTAGAGTATCTAGTGGCTTGGGAAGGCGCCCAGTTCAGAAAACACGGGTTCCGGAAGGTTGCATCTCTGAGGAGTATCTGGTGGAGGAGTTCCACGATTTATTTCCCGACAATCCAAAACCCCCGGGTAAGTTCTTTAAACAGGTGTTTGGGCCAATGGATGATGAAGAGGACTTCGGGGGTTTCCCACCATCGGACGATGGGGGGGGGGCGGAAGAAGTCGGTGGAAACGGCCAGGAAAAAGGACATCTCAAGGATCGCCAGGAAACTGCGGGTTTGTGGGAGGGCTGGAGGGATGTTTTTGAGGATACAGAAGATGAGGATGACATTTTCCTAGGTTTTCCCTCCCGCGACCCCTGATATGGGCGAAACTGGAACAGTCGTCTCTCTTGAGGAGGAGAGGGGGGCCTTTGGGGGGTGGATGTCAGGGAATTGGAGGCAGAGAAGGGGGAGAGAATGGGGACTTACAGAGATAAGCCTCCGTTACTTAGCAGCTGTACTTCTTCGGACGAGGAGGGTGACGAAGGGTTGTCAGGAAGCAATGAATCAGAGAGGGGGGAGCCACTTCCGGGGCCCAGCCACTCTCGTAACAGAGGAAGGAAGGGGGGTGGGTTCAGGAAGTGGATTTGCTGGAGGAAATCGAAAGCTTCTTCAGTCTCTGCAACTGACTCACCATGATGGAGGCTGACTCTCAGAGCTCTTTGTAAATAGCAAGAAGAAACCAATAAATCTTGTAAATATGGCTGGATTCCCGGACTCTTATCTCTGCTAGCACTCACCAATCACCCCTGACATAAGGTTTCAGGGGAAATGAAAGCTGACATGTATTCTGAGCTGAAAGCTTTTGAAGCAAAACTACACATTTTGTAAAGCAAGTTAATGAAGACAGATTTTCAAACTTTTCACACTGCAATGAACTAAAATTTGAGAAAGAAAAGAATAGGCACTAAAACTAATGCAGAAGGAATTACAGAACTGATTCAATAATAATAATAATAATAATAATAATAATAATAATAATAATAATAATAATAATAATAATTTATTATTTATACCCAGCCCATCTGGCTGGGTTTCCCCAGCCACTCTGGGCAGCTCCCAACAGAATATTAAAAACACAATAAAAGATCAAACATTAAAAACTTCCCAAAACAGGGCTGCTTTCAGATGTCTTCTAAAAGTCAGATAGTTGTTTATTTCCTTGACATCTGACGGGAGGGCGTTCCACAGGGCAGGTGCCACTACCAAGAAGGTCCTCTTGCCTGGTTCCCTGTAGCTTCACTTCCCACAGTGAGGGAACCGCCAGAAGGCCCTCGGAGCTGGACCTCAGTGTGTGGGCTGAACGATGGGGGTGGAAACGTTCCTTCAGGTATACTTGACTGAGGCCATTTAGGGCTCTAAAGGTCAGCACCAACACTTTGAATTGTGCTCAGAAACGTACTGGGAGCCAAGGAAGGTTTTTCAGGACTAGTGTTATATGGTCTCAGCTGCCACTCCCAGTCACCAGTCTAAGTGCTGCACTCTAGATTAATTGCAGTTTCCAGGTCACCTTCAAAGGTAGCCCCATGTAGAGCGCATTGCAGTAGTCCAAGTGGGAGATAACCAGAGCAGGCACCACTCTGACAAGACAGTCCATGGGCAGGTAGGGTCTCAGCCCGCGTACCAGATGGAGCTGGTAGACAGCTGCCCTGGACACAGAACTGACCTGTGCCATGTGCATAGGAAAGAAATAAGAATGTTTCACAATCCACTTGAAATGGTACCAGAAGATGCAAGTGATTTTTCCCCCCAGATGGAACTCACCGATTTGCAAGCCACTGATCATCTCAGAGACATTTATAAAGAAAATAGGCTGACGAGGTTTTTATTCTAGCCTAAGATATACTTGGGACGCGGGTGGCACTGTGGGTTAAACCACAGAGCCTAGGACTTGCTGATCAGAAGGTCGGCGGTTTGAATCCCTGCGACAAGTGAGCTCCCGTTGCTCGGTCCCTGCACCTGCCAACCTAGCAGATCAAAAGCACGTCAAAGTGCAAGTAGATAAATAGGTACCGCTCCAGCGGGAAGGTAAACGGTGTTTCCGTGCGCTGCTCTGGTTTGCCAGAAGTGGCTTAGTCATGCTGGCCACATGACCCGGAAGCTGTACGCCGGCTCCCTCAGCCAATAAAGCGAGATGAGCACCGCAACCCCAGAGTCGGTCACGACTGGACCTAATGGTTAGGGGTCCCTTTACCTTTACCTTTAAGATATACATATCAACTGCAGGTATGTTCACAGTCTTTGGCACCACATGCCTCTGCAAACAAGCTTTTTCAGACAACACTAAAAGCACCTCATTGAGCAGCATGAAAGATTCTCAAAGTTGCTTGTAAGTAATGAAAAAATGCAAAGGCTGCACTAAATTCCATTGTTGATTTCACTCATTCACAGCAGGTGGCAGTGTTGCCATTCTGAGCTCTTAAAAAAAAAAAGTACTGTATGGTTTTCTGTGACCTCAAGTCTGCTTTCTGAGAAAATGTTCCCTTAACGAACATATACATTTTAATTTCATACCCTCCAAATGTTCTGATGTTCCAGGGACAGTCCCTGAATTACAGAAGACATCCCTATCTTCATTGGAGAAATGCTGGAGGGCATGTAATTTTGCTTGTTATTAGAAGAGAGGTAGGGGTGCAAATAAATAAAAATGTGCCTGCTTATATCTCTAATGCAAGTACAGCGGTACCTTGGAAGTTGAACGGAATCCATTCTGGAAGTCTATTCAACTTCCAAAACGTTCGGAAACCAAGGCACAGCTTCCAGTTGGCTGCAGGAAGCTCCTGCAGCCAATTGGAAGCTGTGGAGGCCTCTTCGGACGTTTGGGTTCCAAAGAAGGTTTGCAAATCAGAACACTCACTTCCAGGTTTGCAACGTTCGGGAGCCAAAACGTTCGACTCTCAAGGCATTTGGGATCCAAGGTACGACTGTACAGTGGACGCTCAGGTTGCAAACGTGATCCGTGCGGGATGCACATTCGCAACCTGCAGCGTTCGCAATCGACAGTGGCGCGTCTGTGGCGCATTCCACAGTGGGGAACAGGTTGTGATTTGGCGCTTCTGCGCATGTGCAAAGCGCAATTTAGCACTTCTGCACATGCGCAACTGCTGAAACCCGGAAGTAACCCATTCCAGTACTTCCAGGTTTCGGCAGTCCGCAACCCAAAAAAACGCAACCTGAAGCGTCTGTAACCAGAGGTATGACTGTATATCCTCCGTCCTGTATTCCAGGCAGGCAAGCTGTGGCCCTTAAGATACTATTGGACTCCAACTCCCGTTGACCCTAGCTAACATGGCTGGTGGTTAGGGGCGATGGGAGCTATTGCTGTTGGCATCCGTTTGCCTCGAGAGACAACGGAGTGTGCCACCAAGGGTGAAGCCAAACCACTTCACTAGCAACACCGGAGCAACCTTCCTGGAGCGCAAGCTCGGGACACTCAGTACATGTTGTTTGGGGTGCTCGGTGCGCACCAAGCATTGCTTATGTGATGTCGCACACATGTGGGACAACAGCTCCCACCCAATTCTCCTTTTAAGTTAGTGCGTGTGAGCAGACCGCTCTCCTGCACAAATCTCATGCAGTGAGCTGAAGCTGCACAGGAGCACGACAATGCACAGGCATATGTTCAGGGAGTGTTCCTATACGCCACTGTGCAAGAAGCTGGAAATGGGATTAAATATGAATCTCTCCAGATGGCCTCCAGGACCTAGACTTGTTTGATGAGCACAATTCAAATCTGAAGGATGTCAAGGAAATAAACAACTATCCGACTTTTAGAAGACATCTGAAGGCAGCCCTGTTTAGGGAAGTTTTTTATGTTAGATGTTTTATTGTGTTTTTAATATTCTGTTGGGAGCCACCCAGAGTGGCTGGGGAAACCCAGCCAGATGGGTGGGATATTATTATTATTATTATTATTATTATTATTCTGCATGGCACTGGGGATGACCCAATAATTGCCAGCATGGCTGAATTTGGACAAATGCAGGTTATCTTTGGCTGGTATCGATATGAGAGAAGTTGCAACTGCTGAAATTCTCCCTTCATGTCAGCTATGGAAGGCAAAAGAACCTCGCTCAAGAGATGAGAGACTGGGGTAAATATCATGGGCGGTTTGCACACCATTTGTACTTTGCACTCACCACAAGCCCAGCTCATTTGCAGCTGTTTTGAATTTTCAAACACTGTTATGATGACCTCTGTTGGGTGAACCATTGCGGCGCTTTTATAGCATGCATATCACGCACTCACTGACACATATTGAGAAATCTGTCATAGGCGATAGCTGCTCTCTGTGTCATTTGCCAAAGGACCATTTGTGAGCCATTTGGTGGAAATCTGTGCTTCTTCTTTTTAATGTTTGTGTACGCTTCTCAAATAGTTAGGATCATGAAAAAGAGAGCTGAGAGGGTTGTGTGCTGCTGGGGAGTTCCCATGCCCTAGATATCTGAAACCCTAAATGGGAACTCTGCAAACAGTAGCTGGTGAAAGAAGCTTCTCACTTCCTGTCCTTCATTCGGGTTTCCGAGCAACAAGGTGGGTTAGCTCTATTGCCAGGCAAAAGATGAGGCTGAAATTCCCAGCTCCTCACTTCTTCTTCCAGTGAGAGTTCAAAAGCAAGTTAAACGAGCAGCTTCAATAAGAAGCTGGAGTGAACATGCAACCCAAAATAAATTAGAAGAGACATGTAGAGAATGGAGTATTACTGATGGAACAAAAAAGGGCTTTTAGAATTAATAAAATAAATATACAGATTGAGCAATGTCCTCAAATTTATTATTGCTAACAAGCTGGGGAGGTCAAAACAATGGGGAAGGGATGAAGTTTGGTAGGCCGTTCTGTTGATTTAATTACCGTATTTTTTGCTCTATAAGACTCACTTTTTCCCTTCTAAAAAGTAAGGGGAAATGTGTGTGCGTCTTATGGAGCGAATGCAGGCTGCGCAGCTATCCCAGAAGCCAGAACAGCAAGAGGGATTGCTGCTTTCACTGCACAGCGATCCCTCTTGCTGTTCTGGCTTCTGAGATTCAGAATATATTTTTTCTTGTTTTCCTCCTCCAAAAACTAGGTGCGTCTTGTGGTCTGGTGTGTCGTATAGAGCGAAAAATACAGTAAGTGAAATCAGACTGACAGATGGGAGAAAGCAGGAAGTGGAATTTATGATGGATTGGCAACCTTTTATGGAACTTTGGGAGACTAGATATTAACATTATAGCTACATTATTGCTTTGCCAGAATGTAATGTTAGTTGCTTGTCATCATAAGCTAAAATACTGAAGATTTGATTAAATGGATTAGATATTTATATTATCCATATGATTTACTCTAATCGTTTTCTCATGCGATTGCCATTAACAGTACATTGTGTTTTTGATATGTCTGTGTTGGTATTTTTTTCTTTTTTAAAAAAACCGAGATTAAGCAATGCCTGTGTCACCTTCTTTCCAAGAACACGGTTGGAAAATACAATGTGAGTTTTGTGTTTTAAGAGCTTGAACACGAGCCCATATTCTTGCAAAATCCTGTGCACAACTTCTGAGCAATGATTCTTGGCTCTGGCTTCTCTCTTGAAAAACCACGAGCTGAGTGGTCCAGGGTCCACTGCCTGCATCCAAAGTAAGTGGCATCTCAGCACAGACCGGGCCTCTTGGCATCTTCAAAGGTCTGCCTAGGAATGCTGCAACTGTGAAGTGTGTGGTCATGCCGTTGCCTTTTCAAGTAGGAAAGTCTGAACTCTCGTCTCACAAAAGGCAGAGGTTAATATGTTTCTCAGCAGGCTGTCTCTTCCTGGCCCCCAGCACAATTTGATACTGTTATTTCAGGTGGTACAACATCTTACAGAAGTATACTTTTTAAAAAGTTATTAGGTATTCCGTTTCTATGCCACTCTTCCTCCCAAAGGACATTACGTTATTCTGCCCCATTCATTTCAGTGCAAGGAAACTCGATACAAAAGCCACCTCTGCAACATGTCTCTGTTGCAATAATAGTACATTAGTGGTGGATTTATACTGAACAGTCCACAAATCGTCCCACTTTATTAGTTGTTATGCAATGTTCCTCCAATAATGAGGATTAGTCTCATTATTGCCACTGTAGTGCAGCCATACAGGGTAATTGGGAATGAGCAGAGGCGCCAGGTTTCCCCCAAGATTGTGATGGCCCAGCGCACGAGGTGTGAGTGTGACGTCACTCAACATTGCATGTCATGGTGTGTGACATCACAGGACGTTGCGTCATCTGGAGAAGGCTAAACGCTCTGTGGGAGCCGGCCACTGAAGCGGCGATACGCCAGGCCACCTCAACATCGAGGGGGCCTGGCCGGTTTCCAACAAAGATTGAGGAAGCTGGAGACACATCAGCCCCCTATAGTTGGTGCACCTGGGAATGAGGCGTTATGTCTGCCCCAAAACTTTTGCAGTTTCAAACTGTATTGAAAATAGGATTGCATCAAGAGCACAAGTTATTGCCTCTCTGAACATATCCACACTTCCTCTTGTTCTTGTTCTGCTGCTTTTCCCCTGGGGGAAAACTGCTCTTTTGTGCTCCGTCGGAGCAAATGGCAATTCAGGTTTTCTCCACTTTGATGTTTGCTCCAGTTTAGCAAACTAAAGAGCAGGCTTTTCCTGTGAAAGGAGCGGGGCAAGTAGACAACCACTCAGAGCCATGCTTAACGAGCGCAGGTCAAGCGGAGAACCACTCAGACCAGTGCTTCCTAGGCACGGAACATGCAAAAGTGTGGACAATGCCTTAGAATGTATTCACAATGAAAAGGATGTCTGGAGGGGCCTTTACTGAGAACAGCAGGCCAGGAGCTGTTGCAGCTTCTAATGGACCCTGTCCGTTCCCCCTAACATAAGAGAAAACAATAACCACGTGATGTTGGATAGCAGCAGGTGTTTTACACAGCAGATTCCGAACAGGAGCAAAACTCCTGGAGAAGTTAACGCACTGAATTTCAGGAACAGAACCCTGAAAGGCCCATGAGGTTCCTTAGCTTGCTACAGTGCCAGTTCTCAGGGACAGGCCCAGAACTGGTATCCTGCCCCTGGCATATAAATGAGCAGTTGCCACGGAAAGCAACGAAAGCACTGGATCTGCTCCCCCATGGACCTTCTTTGTGATGTTGCTGCTGCTCAAATATTGGGTCAGTCAAGGGCAATCAGAAAGCCCTGTTGTCCTTTTGTTTGCCAAGAAAACTGATTCCACCAGGGCAGGACTTTCTCATGGAGCACCGAGCTGGAGATTTCTGCCTACTGGAAGCTGCTTCCTGGTGCCTGACTGTGTGACTGGGGCAGAATAATTCATCAATCACAGACCCACACCCAGAGATTGCGGCCAGCAAAACCAGGCATGTGCTAAGGCCCAGAGTGATTATGGGGCCCAACAAGCCGACAGCATATTCAGCATCCCCTGCAAAAACCAGCCTCTGCAGAAGAGGACACGATGGTGATGGCTGTAAGCAGTGGCCTTTTCTGCCAGTGTCAACCTTGGCTTGCATTGATGCCTCTTGTTGCAGTATATGCTCCAGATTTATCACCGTGCATCAACAGCTGTCATGGTCTGGTTGGACGCAGAGGAATGGTGGGAGGATCCAGCTGGGAAACCCCTAGTGGACAATGATGAGTGGTCAGAGGGAAAAGACTGGGAAGAGGTAACAGGGCTTAGTGAGCTGTGAGAGTTGGTGGCAGAGACAAGGCCAGAATCAGAGGCAGAAGCTGAAGCAGGAGAGGAGGGAGGCCAAGAGGCAGAGATGAATCAGGCTCCCGCTGTGACAAGTTCCGCTCCCACCTGGTATCCCAGAACCAGGAGGAGCATGAAACAGGAGGAGCAAAGTCAGGCATGCAGGCGTAGTCTCCGATTGCCTGGGAAGGAAGAGACATAGATGGCTGTGGGGTGGTAGGGACCTTTAGTCATGGCAACTGATCCATGGGGGCAAGACATATCGGGGATGAGTTGCTGTGCTCATGAGACCTGCCACTCATGAGACCTGCCACTCCACCAAGTCAGTGCAGATCCTGTTCTTTCTATTAAAGAGTTAACTCCGACATGCACAGTGTGATTTACTGCTGGCTTGCTCCTGTCAATAGCCAAGTAGTACAGTTAGGTAATTTTTGGGAGCGTCCGGCAGGGAAGAGTAGCAGTGCTTATCAGCTTCCTAGCACTGGTTTCACTGTGGCTTACCAGGAAGAAGAGGAGGAAGGACAAGGCAGGAGTTTGTCATAGTGCAAGTGTCCAGGCAGAGACAATTCAGCACTTCCGTCAATGCATTCACACCGTGTCAACCTCCCCACCGCCTTGCACTCCCCCCTCTCCCTCCCTATAAGACAGAGTGACGTGGGTGCCAGGAGGCCTAGTAAATGTCATTCTCCATTCTTGACCCATACCTTTAAAAGAAGCCTTGCAGCAGTTTCAGATTTCCTCATCTTCGCAGTGCTTTAGAAAAAGGCACTTCTCAGCAAGTTGACAACTCATGGATGTTGCGTGGCGAGTTCCCACCCCCCCTCCCCCAGTGGAAATAATGACACATGACACAATTATTAAGGTTAATGGGCTAAATAAGGCCACAACTTTATTGGTTACAGGTGATGAGTGGTATTGCCTTAGGCATTGGTCCTAACCGACTATATCCAACTTCAGCCCGTCCGCTTGAAGTCCAGGAAGGGTTAACCACCAGTAGGGGGAGTCCTGCTGATGCACATCAACTAGGAACTCCCCCGGGGTCACTGCTTGGGGGCGTGCCTTAGGCCCTCAACTCCCCAGGCTTAGACAGGGCCACGCCCCCTGGAATCCTTTATAGGACTACCCTTCAATATGCGGGGCAGGCGATGGCACTACCTCCCCTCTTCCATCTACAGAACAATACCAATGCCTAACCACCAATAATACCAATAAAGTTGTGACGATTTGCTATGAGGTAGGTGAAAACCAAGTGTCTGGTGCCAATTTGTCAAGTGGAAAAATTCCTACCAGGCCCCTCAACGGAGACCAACCAAGGTCCATAGCAAGGTCAAGGAACGAAAACCTTATAGGGCGGGAGGGTGGGGGAAACCAGAACAGCTGGCAGGCGGCAAAGAGGGAGATCCCCAGCCACGTCCTGCCTTACATAGGCCAGGCCACACCGATTGGCTGGCCAGGGGGTGACACAACCGGGAATCCCAATTGTGCAGGGGCTGGGCTCCAGCCACCATGTGCGCGGTGGAGCTGTGAAGCCCACAACTCCACCTCCTCTGTAGGGCGGAAGTGGCTCTCTCCTCCTTTTTTATGTTTTAAAATTTTGTTTAAAGGACACCTCCAAGGGCATCTAGTTTAGTTTTTGATATGAAATTCTTATTGTGGGCAGCAGTAACACGGTTTGAAGGCACATGAGGTGACATGAGGCTACTACCCTGCTAAAGCTAAGCAGTTTTGAGTCTGTTCCGTGTCTGGCTGTTTGGGAACCACATCAACACAGCCTTGCATTCCATGGTGGAAGAAAATAAACAGACAAATCAATTGTGGTAGTTTGTTTAAGTATGCCTGAAACTGTAGCTCTGTGAGGGGAAACTCCACTTCCCAGGATTCTTTGAGGGAAGTCATGTGTTTTACATATGTGTTGTGGATCTGCCCATACCCTTTTTAAAGAATTGAAAAACGGCTTCCAGGAAGTGAAGTCTATTATGTCGCTGCAGACTCCAGCCCATCAATGCACAGTGCATAAACACAGTGGCGTAGCATGGGTTGCTGGTGCCCGGGACAGAGCAAGTGTTGCACCTCCCTAGTGAACTGGGCAGTTGGGATGGGAGCCTGAGGGGGGGTGCAGAGCTTGCATGGAGGGATGGGCAAACTGGCCCGACCTCGTTGGCCAGCCCAAGGTGGGGCACGCACAGATGTCCCTTTGCTAGCCACATAGAGAAGATGGCACCATCCTGGCCCCAAAGGCTGGACCAGGTGTGGCTTGCCTACCTGCAGCTCCAGAAGGTGGTCTGAGCTCAGGGAGCCTGTCGTGGGGGCACCTGGTTGTACCCCTCTCAGAATTTTGTGTCCAGGGCCACTGCTCCCTGGCCCCCTACATGCTACACCACTGCATAAATACAGAGAATCGGTTTTTTTCACAAACTCAGTCCTAGGGTGGAGGAGAGAGAGAGAGAGAGAGAGAGAGAGAATGAATGGACATTGTGGTAAGATCACTTCCAGCATGCTGATTTCATTCGTGTCATTGGAATTCAATTCTTTAGTAAGGACTTCGAACAACCAGCAGTGAATTATGTCTTATTCCATAGAATACATCTATAGGTACTCTCTTGCTGGATTAGACCATCCATTTCTGATACCAACAGTGGTCAGTCAAAGTCCCCTGAAAAGTTATCATCAAGACAAGTCCCCTTCTCCACACTGTTTGCTAGCTTCCAGTCAATTTCCGGCAGTACATTTAGACAAGGATGCCCAGAGACCCTTGAGGCAAACATTAGAATAGTGCCCCATCTCCTCTCCTCCAAGGGGCTCCTTGTCCATCCCACCCAGCTTGACCTACTTATTGCGTGCTGCTTACACCTGCCTGCTAAACAAACTTGTTCATCAGAGGTTCAGGGAGAACAGAGGTATTTGCAAAAGTGTTCCTGCAAATATTTGCAGAACTTTGAAAAGGAGTAGATGGGAACAGTAGCCCTTGGAGCTTAAGATCATTTCCTGGAGCAAGGGCCACAGATCTTGGCCCAGATGGTGCCACCTGTTCCATTCAAGGTCTCATCTGGACGAAGGGGGAGATATTTCTGGGGACAGGTAGCTCTTCGCCAAAGTCAAGGCAACCCAGGGAATTCCATGTTGAAACAATAATCAGAATCAGAATCATATTATTAATACCCTACACATATGGCTGGGCTTCCCAGACAAATGCCTGAAAGTTTCAGAAGTAGTTTCATCAGTGTAGCCACTTAGGCAATGCCAAGGAAGAGGAAATGCATCACATCCCCTCCCCTCAAAAAGAGGGCACCAATCTGCATGAAAAATGTGTGTCCACTTCAGGAGGAGGGAAAGTCCCACTGCACAAGCAAATGCCTTTCTGCAGGGCAGCGCCGTCTTTAGCCGGGGGTGCAAGGGGTGCGGTGCACCTGGGCGCTGAATTCTGGGGGACGCCAAATGCATTCTTGTGCCTTACAACTGGCAGCAGTGAAAAGCGATGGAGCGGAAGTCGTCCCGTTCCTCCCCCCCCCCCCCCCGGTCGCTCTGTTACTCCGTAGTGTCGAACAAAAGCATTTCCCCCCTGCTGCATCGTTGTTACGGGTGAGCGATTTCCCTCCCCCCCAAAAACGGTCAACAACTTTGAGTTCGCCCCCCTAAAAAAGGGGTGCTGGGCAGATCTTTGCACCCCAGCAGCGGATATGCTAAAGACGGTCATGAGGAGAATCCTGCCCTGTGTCCTTATTTCTTTTACCAATAATAATAATAATAATAATAATAATAATAATAATAATAATAATAATTTGTTTATATGCCGCCCTTCTGACTGAGTTTCCCCAGCCACTCTGGGGGGGCTTCCAGAATATTAACACATCAAACATCTGATTTACAAGGTGCAAAAGGGGGTTTACAACATTTCAGAATAAACTACAATGCACGGAAAGCAAGAGAACCGACGAAACTGAAAGCCATTCAGCAAGCAACAAATCCACAGCTGAGGGATCATTCCTCAATATTTATCAGTAAACAGGAGGCCTTGCAGAACAAAAAAATGTTTTTAGCTACCTGTGGCAGGAGGGAAGTGTCAAAGTATGTGTGTGACAACTCCCTGCAACGGGGAAAGGCATTGCGCAGTACGGAGGCTGCAACAGCATTTTCAGCCTGGGAGTTCGCACACATCTAGGCTAGTTTTCAAGTGAAAACTTGTGTTTTCTCCCTGTTTGGTTCCATGAACAGTGCTGTGGGATATGTCCATACACTGTACATGTAAAATCCGTGGGTTCTGTCTCATAATTCATAGGTACAACCAGTGCTATTTTTCTTGAAGAGGTGGCGGAACTCACCACAAACACCTCCCTCGTTCTCTTAGATTGGCTCTGGTGCCCACCTGAGAGGTGCCGGAATTGAGTTCTGGTGAGTTCTGGCTGAAAAGGCCCTAAAGGTAAAGGTAAAGGTACCCCTGCCCGTAGGGGCCAGTCGTGTCTGACTCTAGGGTTGCGCGCCTGTCAGGGCTGCCTCAGGTCCCAGCTCACAAGAGACCAACGCCAAGTCCAGTTTATATACAAAGATGTTTATTGAAGTGCATTGTACGTTCCACAGCCGAGGCGCGCAGCCCCACGTCTGTTACGCTTAGACCGCTGAAGTCCCCTCTGAGTCAGTCCCGCCTCTGCACCACTTTAAGAGGCTTGTGCTGCTCCACCTCTTCCTTTCTTTCCTTTTCCGCAGGGTCTTCCTGCCCCCTGGGGTTTCGCCCCTCCTGGATTCCCCTGACGCGGAATCCCCAGACAGCTCTTCCCTCCTCCTGCATGCTTTGGGACCTGGCTCCTCCTCCGGGCTCCCTGTACTTCCGCGCGCCTCCACATTTGAACTTGGCGCGCGTTCACAACCTCTAACCTTCCTCTTGACAGTTACACTACTCCCTGCACTACTCTCCTCCCCTTCCGGGAGGATGTCTTGCTCCGATCTCCCCTCCCTCTCTGCTTTCAGACCTGCTTCCCCTGTCACTCTGGAATCTCCACCCCCTTCACTGCGCTCTGGCAGAGAAGCCGGTCCCGACTCCCAGCTCCCACTCTGGGTTCCCCCTCTGGTCCCCTGCTCCTGACGAGTCCCCCCGTGACTCCCCTTGGCCTGACCACAGACGCCCCCTTCTGGGAATCCTCCGACTCACTTGAAAGACTCATGGAATCCCTCAAGTCATTGTCATCCTCCTCCTCGCTGCCCTGGGATTCTTCCCCCTCGCTCTCCGCCTCCTCCCTCACCTGTGCCTCTGTCCCTGAACCCCTGACATCCATCCCCCCCTCGAAGCCCCCCCTTCCCCCCTCCCGCCGCTCGGGCGCAGGTTCTGGGAGCTCCGTCGTTGCGGGGGTAGATGCTGGACACAGGTCGTCGACGTCGATCTCCTCTGCTTCCAGTTCAATGTATGTGTGCTCGAACTCGGGTTCGTCCCCCAACTCGTTCGCGTCCTCCTCTCCCCCTGTTACTTCGGGCGGTGCTGTTTGCCAAGGACCCCTCAGCCACCTCCTGTGCCAGTCCTCCTCTGGTTGATCGTCCCACCAGTAAGAGGGGTCCGTGTCCACCCCCGAGCATGATCCCCTTGGAGGGCTCGATTCTGGCGTCGTCTCCTCTGCGGAGGAGAACCCCCGGAAAGTGCTGGCTGAAAGTGTGGGCGTAAAAAGCCAGTCGTCGAAATACTCGGCTGGCATGGGCCTGTGTGGGAAAAGGGCATGGAACTCGTCTTTGAGAAGAGGTTCCTCCAGAGCGTAGTCCGGCACCCAACTGTTGGCGCTGGCCGGGGTACCTTCTCTGGCGAGAAGATATTCTACTCCCTCTTCCCCCCATCTCGAGTCCAGAATTTCTGTGACCTCGTTGAGCGGCGTGGCCCTCGGTGACTTCCCCCCTCTTGGTGACTCTGGGACCTGGCTCCTCCTCCAGGCTCCCTGTACTTCCGCGCGCCTCCACATTTGAACTTGGCGCGCGTTCGCAACCTCTAACCTTCCTCTTGACAGTTACACTACTTCCTGCACTACTCCCCTCCCCTTCCGGGAGGATGTCTTGCTCCGATCTCCCCTCCCTCTCTGCTTTCGGACCTGCTTCTCCTGTCACTCTGGAATCTCCACCCCCTTCACTGCGCTCTGGCGGAGAAGCCGGTCCCGACTCCCAGCTCCCACTCTGGGTTCCCCCGCTGGTCCCCTGCTCCTGACGAGTCCCCCCTGTGACTCCCCTTGGCCTGACCACAGGCGCCCCCTTCTGGGAATCCTCCGACTCACTTGAAAGACTCATGGAAACCCTCAAGTCATTGTCATCCTCCTCCTCGCTGCTCTGGGATTCTTCCCCCTCGCTCTCCGCCTCCTCCCTCACCTGTGCCTCTGTCCCTGAACCCTTGACAGCGCCCATCTCACTTAAGAGGCCGGGAGCCAGCGCTGTCCGCAGACACTTCCGGGTCACGTGGCCAGCGTGACGAAGCTGCTGTGGCAAGCCAGCACCAGCGCAACACACAGAAACGCCGTTTACCTTCCTGCTATAAAGCGGTACCTATTTATCTACTTGCACTTAGGGGTGCTTTTGAACTGCTAGGTGGGCAGGAGCTGGGACCGAAAGACGGGAGCTCACCCCGCCGCAGGGATTCGAACCGCCGACCATACGATCGGCAAGTCCTAGGCACTGAGGTTTTACCCACAGCGCCACCCGCGTCCCCGAAAAGGCCCTAGGTGAGGATAAAATTGATACTATCACACTGGCTGTAGCAAAATTCCTCCCGGAAGCAGTAAAAATCAGAAATCAGTATGTACAGGCTAAAGTTTCTTTGTTGGCTAGCATAGGCGATCTTACACCTTAATCACTGTTGATATATAGAAGGTGTGACCGGAAAGTTCAGTGAATAGTCACAGAAACTGGACAGCGAGAAATATTCGAACATACAATTGGCATCGGAAACCCACAAAATGCTCACAATTGTGCACAGAGATGAAGCTGTAACTCGAAAGACGGTGTGTGAGTGGTTTAAGCGTTTCCATGAAGGGTGGAAAACCATCAAATATGACCCTAAGTCTGACAGACCATCGATGAGCAGAACGGAGGCAAATGTCGACAGAGTTTGTGAGTTATTGATGCAGGATCGGCATTTGTCCGTCCAAATGATGGCGGAAGAATTGCATATTTTGTATGAAATTGTTACTGAGGTCACTGAGTTGTCCCATCCTCCATATTCTCCCGATCTGCCCCACCGGATTTTCTTTGTCCAAAACTGAAATCTGCACTGAAAGGGCACAGATTCTCCAACATTTCACACGTCCAAGCTGCTGTGACGAGGGAACTGAAAGCAGTATGAAAAGAGGACTTCTCCAGAAGTTTCCAATAGTTCCATGAACTTTGTCAATGGTGCATTGTATCAAAGGGGGCCTACTTTGAAGGCCGGTAAGGTATGCATGTTCAAATATTTCTCACTGTCCGATTTCTGTGACCATTCACCAAACTTTCCGGTCACACCTTGTACTATGTTGTACAGTGGTGCCTCGCAAGACAAAATTAATTCGTTCCGCGAGTTTTTTTGTCTAGCGAATTTTTCGTCTTGCGAAGCACGGTTTCGCATAGGAATGCATTGAAAATCAATTAATGTGTTCCTATGGTCAAAAAAAGTCGAAACAAAGCCAAATTTGGTACAACAAGAGTTTATTAAGTGCTCTTTAAAGTCACACATTCTGTAAAGAGCATTTCAAAATTCAAACCCAGAAATTTTTTTAAAAAACAGCAGAGTGGCCCAATGGTCACAGAAAATCATAAAAATGCAGAAAAAACCACACAAGCTTCCAGATTCTTGCAAACTCCTCCCCAACTGTTCCCCCAGCCACCCACCACACAGAAATTCAAGCCCAGATTTTTTTTCGTCTTGCGAAGCAAGCCCATAGGGAAATTTGTCTTGCGAAGCAGCTCGAAAAACAGAAAACCCTTTTGTCTAGCGAGTTTTCCGTCTTGCGAGGCATTTGTCTTGCGGGGCACCACTGTATTGTGTATTTGGGGTCGTAGTGATGTATGGAAGTGAGAGCTGGACCATAAAGAAGGCTAATCTCCGAAGAATGGATGCTTTTGAATTCTGGTGCTGGAGGAGACTCCTGAGAGTCCCATGGACTGCAAGAAGATCAAACCTCTCCATTCTGAAGGAAATCAGCCCTGAGTGCTCACTGGAAGGACAGATCATGAAGCTGAGGCTCCAAGACTTTGGCCACCTCATGAGAAGAGAAGACTCCCTGGAAAAGACCCTGATGTTGGGAAAGATGGAGGGCACAAGGAGAAGGGGATGACAGAGGATGAGATGGTTGGACAGTGTTCTCGAAGCTACTAACTTGACCAAACTGCGGCAGGCAGTGGAAGACAGGCGTGCCTGGTGTTCTCTGGTCCATGGGGTCATGAAGAGTCGGACACGACTAAACGACTAAACAACAACAACAACAAAATCTCCTATTTTATTTATACCATCAGCAGCTCAGATGCCTGGCAAATGGGCAAACCCTCTTTGGCAGTGCCAGTAACCCTGTCATAGCCCTGAGGTGTGTGAATACCATGAGAAACAAAAAGTGGAACAGACAAGGCACAGCTAGCCGAAGGCAAATGTACTGTGAAGCCATGACAATCCACGCCATCCCAGAAGGACAAGATGTAAGCTGGCACACGGGCGTCGCTAATGGATACTGATTTATTTTAAACTGTTTTTTACTATTCTACTTTTTATTTGCTGTGGCCTGCCCTGGAAGCTTATGGTGAGGGACGAGCAATAAATCAAATGCATTAACAATAGATCTTGAGCCTGGAAAATAGGAACCACTAATGCTGGACACTTCTTGGTGATCATCAGCTGAAGTCTCTGAGAAGCTGCTGCCAACTCACTTTTTTCTTTTTTCTTTCTTAGCTAATTGTTTACCTGCTGATCACCCCCCGCCGCCACCATTCCAGGAACACAATGTTCTTTAAGCAGTGTGCAGTTATAGCCTGGAGCAGAAAGTGTAATTCCTCCCCCTCACCTGTTTCAGGTGACAGGGAGATCGTAATCACATCAAGTAAGACACGAGGCGGAATGCTAGGTCCGCCAAGTTATTTTTTTTTTACTGGCCTGAGGAAATTGAGCGTGTGAAGCTTTTGATAGAATGGAACTAAGTGGCGGGGAAAGCCTACAGTCCGCTGTGATTCTCTGCGTGTCAGCAGCTGTTTAAAAAGCGCAGGAGCAGAGGCGCCCAAAATAGGTGGCAACTCTGCCCTTGCCACCAGCAACCCCCCTCATCCTGGTTGTCTCCAACCTGTCCAGTATGATTGATGGCTCATCTAATAAGGGACTCCTCAGCAGAAAGCAAACTCTGATGTTCTGTAGGCCACCCACGTTCCACAGAAACATGTGCTTTACTCGCTGGAGTGCCCTTTTATGAGCCACAAGGAGCTATGGAGTCAGTTTCATTTTCATTTAAATGCATGTTCGGCAAGTGATTTCTAAAGGTCTGCTTTTTGAACTGAACGGTAGCGGCAGGGGCGCCAACTCCTACAGCAGGGGTCAGCAACCTAAGACCCATGGGCCACAAGCAGCCCACAGGGGTCATTTAACTGGCCTACAAGCCGCCCCCAAACTGAGCCGCCCACTAGGCGAGTCCCCCTGCCCACTGCGCTAAACTGGCGCAACTTGGTGCGGAGACTCGCTTCCGCAGCAACGAAAATTGTGTCTGCACAGACGCCGGAAATCATGGGCAGGCAGGGCTTAATCACTCGTGCGCGATACAGCCCACGGAGAGATCTCTGCTGGAGTGAACCAGCCCAGGCAAGGTAAACCTTGCTGACCCCTGTCCTAGGGACTGAGGCGACTTCAGCCCCCCCCCCAAAAAAAATATAGTTGATGGAACTGAGTCCCCACCCCCAAAGCTGAGTGCTGCCACTGTCGCGAGGTGTGCCAAGCCACCAGCACGAGACCTCCAGGCCACTGGCATGAGGTGCGCTACACTACAGCCACCAGTGTGAGGTCTCCAGGGCATGGGCATGAGGCTTGCCAGGCCACCACCATTGCAAGGATCGCTAGGCTGCCGGCAGGCTGCCTAGGCCACCAACGGCTATGTACTTCCAGAAGCTGGTGCCAATCGTGCGATTCTGGAAGTACATTGGAGGCTTCTGGAAGTGCGGCTGCAGCGGCTCGCAGCAGCTACTCCACCTGCTGCCACAGCCCCTGACCCATGGAGGCCACAGGAGGCGGAGGAGCTGCTTCCAGGGCCACTGGCCATGGAAACCAAGCTGCCACAAGACGCCTGAGCGTCATTCCAGCCCCATCTCCTACCTAAGTCAGCGTACTATACCTGGGTAGCGGAAGAGCCAATCAATAATGGCTCTGCCCACAGGCTCACTCAGATGCAGAGAGAAATTGGAAAGGGCCTGATGGAAAGCTGCTGGGAGCGGGGTCAGTTTGAGCCCCTGGGCCAGAAGTTGCCTAATGTATGCTTCCCTGGGTATTGTGTGGGTTAACTGTTCCACTTCGCCAGACTTCAGTTTATATGACGTTCTCAAGACAACTGCTTTGGATCAGATTGTTCCACCTAACATCGTTAGGAGCAAAATCCCTGGCCTTGGAACGTTCCTTCGAGCAGTTCCCAGAACGAAATCGGCTTACAGCTTAGGAGACAGAATTCGGGTCACGACTGGTTCTGTGCCTCATCTTAGTGTCATGAGCTGGCAGGACACCGACGGGGAGGAGGGGTGTGGCCACGATTGGTTCATACCAGGGCCAGATGAAGATGGCAAAAGGGAGGTTGGGAGCTTAGGACATACTCATGGGATATCAGGGGATGTCGAGGAGGTAGCAAACAGTTCGCAGAAGCCAGAGGAAGGAGACCCATCACCAGAACCAGAGGTACCCTGATCTCCACAGACACACTGGGCTCTGAGGCATTGGGAACAGCAGGAATTGCACTCCAGGGGACTGCGGCAGGCAAGGGCACACAGCCCAGTTCACTAATGGACCAGGTGGAGATCATGGGGTTCCTTCCTTAGGTTTGGGAGGAGGTTTGTGGCTGCTGAGATGGATTAGGCTCAGAGCAGGTGATGATCACATGTTTCGTCAAGTGGAGGAGGACAGCTGCTCAGCTGGAGCAAACTCAGGTGCATCAATCTGTGGCAGTCAGGTACAACATTTCCTGTTTGCCCAGAGGGGACACACAGAGGGATGTTACGCCAGCCAGGAGGACTTCCTGTCACACCTGTCTGGAGCATCCACCTCCTGCGTGTGACCAGGTAGATGGGCATGACCCTGGAAGACCCCATGAAGGGGCTAGTCACACAGCCATCTTCCCTTCCCCTTCTTCTTGATTCTCCATCTTCCTGATGTTATTTTGCTGTCTGCTGGCTCTCAGCCAGCAGCACATGGGCTCAGTCCCCATGTGGGAAGAATCCACATCTTTCTCTGTAACTGTAACTACAAGCCAAAGCCTGCCTTCAGGCTCATACTGTGAACTGAATGTAAGTAAACTTCTTATTACCTTTAAAAGAAGACTGTTGTGTCATTATTGTTTTTAAGAGGGAATTAAAGGGGAATTTACCAGGAACAAATCCAATTTGGACAAGCCAGACTGGACTGCTTAACTCAAGAGATTCTAACAAATCTACCAACTAGTTCCCTGCGATGTCCAGGGAATATGTTCTGCTGCTAACTCACTAGTGTGAGTGAGGAAGGATAATATTTAATCAATATATCTTCTCCTACTATCCACAACATTCCGACACAGTCAAGATTGGGAAGGATGAAAGGGAAGCAAGGCTGAGATTCTGCATCTGCTCTGGAGGTGGGAACCTGACCTCACAGATTGTCTTCGGACCTTGCTCATTGTATCGGACCTGGACCAGTATTTGACTATTAGGACTGACTTGCCGCCAGGTACACTGGGGGTCGGGACATCTAGGTGGCCCTTTCCTGTGGGACTCTGCATCCCTTCCTCCAATCCATACAGATCCCAAACACAAGTCTAGGACCTCCTTGGGCTGAACCTGGTTTGAAAACAGGAGCTATGGTTAAGCTGAGGTGTGTACATTTGAGAACGCTGTTGTGCTTGCACAGACGACAACTTTATTGAATTGTTGTTTGAGGCAGAGGGGTTGTAGGTGCAATGAAACTAACCAGGCAATGCACATCTAGTGAACACATCCCCTCCCCCTCTCTGGTGTGTCCAGCAACAGAAACATGCCACTTGAAACACAGTCAGTGGGACCGGCGATGACCTCACTGCATTTTAAGCTGCTAATTATTTGTGGCTAATGCAGACATGGTCATCACCTCTATAGCCCTGGGGGATATTGCTTCCTTGTAAGGCAAGCTCTTCCTGCTTCTTCTCTAGTTTCACTAAGAACTGTGGTACAAACAGGAAACATGAGGGGATCTGAGTCTGCAGCCTGCAGGGGGACAAGATATTGCCTGGCGGCCATTTTAAATTTGAGAAAGATATTGGCAGGCACTAACTGTTATGTACTGAGTTGAATAGGATCCAAAAGGCAGCGGTCTGATTGGTCCTAGAACAATAGGATTCAGAATGCAGCAGTCTGATTGGTCCAGAGGAGCCACCCAATCCAGCTCCAGGTGGAAGTGAATCCACAACCTGATTGACCTACAGGAGAATCCCGGAATTAGCCAATCACGTGGGGCCCATTGTGTAAATAATGTATATAAAGCAGACATTCTGGGGGAACTTCCATTCCTCCTCACCACTATGAGCTGAATAAAGAGCATGAAATCCACTCTCGACTCTGAGTATATTTCACTAACAAAGCTTAGTGAATTGGGTGCGAGGGTGGATTTGGGGCTGCCAAAATTATAAGGACTGGATGAAGTGAATCAGAAGCCGCACTTTGGTTTCCGAACGTTTTGTAAGTCAAACGGACGTCCAGAGTGGATTCCGTTCGATTTCCAAGGTACGACTGTACTAAAGACCGTCCCCCATGAATGGTACGCTCCCTGATACCCACCCCCAGCAATATTCAGTGGCACCCAGTTAATAAATCAGATTGGGGGACATTTAGTGTGCAACAAATTTGTGTGTGAATTTAAGTATACTATTATGGCCGTTAAACATGAGCAGGGTCCTTGTATACCGTCCCCAACAACTTATTTCTCCCCCCCCCTTCCCCCATAGTTTTGCATGCTTGTGATGAACATGTACACAACAGCCAACTTTTATTAGAATTCTTCGAAAAGCTGACTCTGGAGGGATAACAGAGACACTTCCAGGCTGTTGCCATTTTCAGGTGGGCTTCAACCACATACAGGCAAAATTCAAGTTGTGCAGCAAATCCGCTTCTCCAAAAGACTGGGCTTTTTGCAATAAGGAAAGTGATGGGGAAAGGCACTGGTGGAAAGCACAGGGTAAGACATGCTTTGACGCAATGGCTGCATACACATTGCCAGTGGCGTAGCGTGGGGGGTGCAGGGGGTGCCGGCCGCACTGGGCGCAACATCTGGGGTTAGGGCAAATCCACAGGTTAGGGGGCGCAAATCCACGGGTTAGGGGGGCGCAAATCCACGGGTTAGGGGGGCGCAAATCCACGGGTTAGGGGGGCGCAAATCCACGGGTTAGGGGGCGCAAATCCATGGGTTAGGGGGCGCAAATTACTTGCCTTTCCCCGGGTGCTGACAACCCACGCTACGCCACTGCACATTGCACCTTCAAAGCACATTCAAGTGACAGCTTTCTCCTCAAAGTTTTCTTCAGGGTTGTCAGCAAAACTCTGTAAACGGTAACCTACAGTGCCCAGAATTCTTTGAGGGGTAAATGTGCTCCGAATGTGCTTTGAAGGTATAGTGTGTATGCATCTCATCCAACCTCCCCGCAAATAAAGTGAATGCTCATGAAACAACCAATGGTGTCTAACCTCCCTGCAAACAAATCGGGATGAAAGCACAATAGACCAGTCATTTGGAAGTGTGCCAAATCTCTTCCACTCACCTCAAAGGCCAGTTACACCAGGGGTCAGCAACCTTTTTCAGCCGTGGGTCGGTCCACCGTCCCTCAGACCATGTGGTGGGCCGGACTATATTTTTTTGGAAGGGGGGAATGAACGAATCCCTATGCCCCACAAATAACCCAGAGATGGACAGGCTGCTTGGACAAGTGAAACCGACCACCTGTCTCCTGGATCCTTGCCCATCCTGGCTGATAAAAGCGAGCCGGGAAGGGCTGGGCGATGGGCTCTGCGGGGTGGTGAATGCTTCCCTCTATGAGGGAGCCTTCCCAGACCCGCTGAAAGAGGCGGTCATTAAACCGCTTCTTAAAAAAACATCTTTAGACCCAGCCAATTTGGCCAACTATCGCCCAGTCTCAAATTTACCATTCTTGGGCAAGGTGATTGAGCGGGTGGTTGCCAGACAACTCCAAGCACGCCTGGAGGATGCGGACCATTTGGATCCCTTCCAGTCGGGATTCAGGCCTCACCATGGGACTGAAACTGCCTTGGTCGCGCTGGTTGATGATCTCCGGCGGGCTAGGGACAAAGGTGAGAGCTGTTTCCTAGTTCTGCTGGATCTCTCAGCGGCCTTTGACACCATCGACCATAACATCCTTCTGGACCGTCTAGAGGGGCTGGGAGCTGGGGGCACTGTTATACGGTGGTTCCGCTCCTTTCTCCTGGGCCGTGTCCAGAAAGTGGTGGTGGGGGATGAGTGTTCAGACCCCTGGGCTCTCACTTGTGGGGTGCCTCAGGGTTCCGTCCTCTCCCCCATGCTTTTTAATATCTATATGAAGCCGCTGGGAGAGATCATCAGGGGGTTTGGGCTGGGTGTTCATCAGTATGCAGATGACACCCAGCTCTACCTCTCCTTTAAATCAGAACCAGTGAAGGCGGTGAAGGTCCTGTGTGAGTGCCTGGAGGCTGTTGGAGGATGGATGGTGGCTAACAGATTGAGGCTGAATCCTGACAAGACAGAAGTACTGTTTTTGGGGGACAGGGGGCGGGCGGGTGTGGGGGATTCCCTGGTCCTGAATGGGGTAACTGTGCCCCTGAAGGACCAGGTGCGCAGCCTGGGAGTCATTTTGGACTCACAGCTGTCCATGGAGGCACAGGTTAATTCTGTGTCCAGGGCAGCTGTCTACCAGCTCCACCTGGTACGCAGGCTAAGACCCTACCTGCCCGCAGACTGTCTTGCCAGAGTGGTGCATGCTCTAGTTATCTCCCGCTTGGACTACTGCAACGCGCTCTACGTGGGGCTACCTTTGAAGGTGACCCGGAAACTGCAATTAATCCAGAATGCGGCCGCTAGACTGGTGACTGGGAGTGGCCGCCGGGACCACATAACACCAGTTCTGAGAGATCTGCATTGGCTCCCAGTACGTTTCCGAGCACAATTCAAAGTGTTGGTGCTGACCTTTAAAGCCCTAAACGGCCTCGGTCCAGTATATCTGAAGGAGCGTCTCCACCCCCATCGTTCAGCCCGGACACTGAGATCCAGCGCCGAGGGCCTTCTGGCGGTTCCCTCATTGCGAGAAGTAAGGTTACAGGGAACCAGGCAGAGGGCCTTCTCGGTAGTGGCTCCTGCCCTGTGGAACGCCCTCCCAGCAGATGTCAAAGCAATAAACAACTATTTTACTTTTAAAAGTCATCTGAAGGCAGCCCTCTTTAGGGAAGTTTTTAATGTTTGATGCTGTACTGTTTTTAATATTCAGTTGGAAGCCGCCCAGAGTGGCTGGGGAAACCCAGCCAGATGGGCGGGGTATAAATAATAAATTATTATTATTATTATTATTATTATTATTATAAATAAAAGGGCACATTCGATTCATGTAAAAACACGCTGATTCCCAGACCGTCTGTGGGCCGGATTTAGAAGGAGAGTGGACCAGATCCGGCTCCTGGGCCTTAGGTTGCCTACCCCTGAGTTACACAGTCACAAGCTGGTGCTGCCCAAACACAGGGGAAACTGAGGTATGTTAGACCGGGGAGACCATGAGATGGAAGAAGTGATGCGACAAACGGGCTGCACACGGAGAAATCAAATTATAAAGCTAGCCGCTGTAATTCAGTATAACATAGAATAAATAGCATCCCTCTCTGAATGTAAAGTAAGATGTCCTGCAGTGGAGACATAGCCTCATCTTTTCCTTCTACTGATATCACCTCCTCCTTTCCATCTTTCTCAACCTCTCTGCTATTATGCAGTAAATTGAGACTCCTGCTGCTGCTGCCGCCTCCGCTGTCTAAACTTTTCTTTCATCCCAGCCCCTTCACATGGGCGGGGAGAGGCAGGGAGGGCCAAAGGAGCAGGACAAGTCGCCAGATTGATCTGGAAAGGAACCAGTTTAATCCCAACCATCAGGAACAAGGAGCTGCCAGCAAAGCAGGGGCCAGCCTCCTGAGATCAAGCAAGAAGAGATCTCTCTCTCTCTCTCTCCCTCTTCTGCAGCAGAGACAGCAGCTGCTGGGTGGAGCACCCCTCCAGGGAAAATGCAGCAGGACAGAAGCATCACCACCAAAGGCAACATGCAAGAGCCTGGTCTCCCTGCCACCTCTGATTCTAATCAACAGGTAAAGCCTGGGGACTGTGCAGTTGTGGGCAGAGGAGACAAGAGATACAAGTAGATAAGAAGGGAGGAAAGGAGAAAGTCAGCTGTCTCCCACTGGAATTAACCAATTCTACCGTTATTCCAAATCTGTAACGTTGTAAGAAAAAACTGCTCCTTTTCCCTTATGGGGTACCCAAGAGTCCATATAGAGTCCTTTACTTTAGCAACAGCCAGAGATGCATACGTTTAGCAGGTGGAGTTTAATTTTCCACATCACTTTTATCCCCACATGGGGAAAAAACCTTGAGTTTTGGCAAGTCAGGCAGCTCTTTAAAGGCACAGCAGGGCCCACGATGGTTGGGGGGGAGATAACTGTACATGGATCTCTGTTGGGGGACAGCAGGACAGCCCTGTACTTTTATCGCAGGATGAGAAAACAGGCACCTCCGCAAGCCACTTTATGGCGGGCTCTGGTTGTTGACGCAGGCAAGCTTTTCACAGCACCCACACAATATGGCCCACATTAAATTGCCGTCCCATATCTAACCCCACCCTCAGTTTAATCCAGATTTGCCATTTCCATGGTCTGGGGGTTTCTGTTTGTTTACTGACGGGTCTTCTGTATAAATGATAAATCGAAATGAAATGGAGAAATAATATGGGATGGCATTTTGATGGGGGAGGCATTTTGTGGGCACAGCATAAACACTGAATGTGTGGGGAGCATGGAGGCCACAATAACCTGCTTGGAGGAATTGTTCTCCTGAGCCTACTTTTGGAGTTTGGTTTCCTTCGTCTTGTTTCCACTGTGCTGCTGAAGCAGCAGACAGACAGCCGCCAAAGACTCGCCTTCCCTTGTCTTGCCTCTCTGCCATGAAATGATGGAATGTAGCACACTAAAGTATATAATGTTTCTCTCAATCTCTCACACACAACTCAGTGTCACCTTTGTTTGCCCAGGCACTCCTGTTGGGCTTTACTCTTTGCCTTGGGTCTTCTCAGATTTTTTTACCTCTAACAAGAGTTGCCGGAATAATGATGGTGGTGGTGTTTTGCAGTGCTCACCTCTCTGTGTGGAGGCTGCCATTTGTTGCAACCATTTTGCATGAGTGGCCTCGATTTGTTTTTGGAGTCTGATTGCACGGTTAAAAGGTAAAGGTACCCCTGCCCGTACGGGCCAGTCGTGTCCGACTCTAGGGTTGTGCGCCCATCTCACTTAAGAGGCCGGGGGCCAGTGCTGTCCGAAGACACTTCCGGGTCACGTGGCCAGCGTGACAAAGCTGCTCTGGCGAGCTGGCACCAGCACAGCACACAGAAATGCCGTTTACCTTCCCGCTATAAAGCGGTACCTATTTATCTACTTGCACTTAGGGGTGCTTTCGAACCGCTAGGTGGGCAGGAGCTGGGACCGTAGGACGGGAGCTCACCCCACCGCGGGGATTCGAACTGCCGACCATGCGATCGGCAAGCCCTAGGCGCTGAGGTTTTACCCACAGCGCCACCCGCGTCCCTTTTGATTGCACGGTTACGTGCTTATTAAAACTCTAGCAGCAGGTTCTTCAAGAGAAAAGCAGAATTGGGAGGGGGAGATTTGCAGCAGAGACGATGTCAGAGAATTCTCCTCACCTCCAAGCCCTTTCACTCCGGCAGGTAATGGTCTCTTTGCAAAGACCCAACAAAATGTGATGGCGCAGCCCCAGCATTACACAGCCACAGCTCTGGCTTGTTCATGTACCGTATTTTTTGCTCTATTAGACGCACCGGACGATTGGACGCACCTAGTTTTTAGGGGAGGCTCCCCGCTCCCCTGCGGAGACTTCATCCCGTGGCTAAGCCATAAGCTAGAACAGCCAGCGGGGTCCCACTCGCTGTCCTGGCTGCTTTAGCCGCGCGCAGCCTCTCCCAGCCAATGGGGGCCTTCATCCCCTGCCCGGGAGAGGCTGCACGCGGCTAGGGCTCCCTCAAGAGCCGTGCTCCCTTTAAAGAGCGTGCGGAGTGTGTGTGTGGCTCTTGGGGGCTTTTCCCCGAGGAGGGAGAAGTGTAGCCCTTCTTCCCTCCTCGGGGAAAAGCTCCGAAGAGCTGCACACACGGTCCATGCAGCTCTTTAAAGGGAGCGCTGACAGAGCCTCCCGCCTGCATTCGCTCCATAAGATGCACACACATTTCCCCTTACTTTTTAGGAGGGGGAAAGTGCGTCTTATAGAGCGAAAAATATGGTACCTACCCCTCTCCACACATCATTGTTACAAGTAGTCTTCTCCTAGACATTCTCTTTTGAACCAAAAAGGTCCGAGTGGCTGAGGGGAGCTGAGCCCTCTCTCCATCTCTCTGCACTCCATCGTTGCAGACATTTTTCTTCCAGTCCATCTCATTTAATACCAAATGGGGTGAGTGGCCATCGTTGCAGCCTGTCTCTTTTGCAGGAAGTGAGCTCCGCTGGCAGGAAAGGTGTGTGAAGTGCAGAGCACTGCAAGGTAAGGAAGAACTGGGAGGTCAGGACCCTCCAGGTGTCCCTATTTTCCAGGGACAGTCCAGGATTTACAGAAGCCGTCCTGGTTTCTGATATGATCCTGGAAAGCCCCACTTTTCCTTAGGACGTCCCCGTTTTCATGGGAGAAATGTTGGAGGGTATGGAGTTATGCGACCCCCACCAAGCCAAGGAGATAAGTAACTAGATAACCTTTAGAAGACATCTGAAGGCACCCCTGTATAGGGATTTATTTATTTTTTAGTGTTTAATGCTTTATTATGTTTTTATATATGTTGGAAGCTGCCCAGAGTGCCTGGGAAACCCAGTCAGATAGGTGGGGTATAAGTAATAAAATTAGTAGTAGTAGTAGTAGTATTGAATAGGGACTCAACTACATTAGTCAAGAAGCAGCGTTTTGAATGTGTTATAAACATGCAACACCAGAGGGCGCCGGAGAGCACAGAAAAAATCGAAGCGTTTCTCCATAGCGGTTTTTTTCTTTCGTTATAATGATTTAATTCCTGGTGTATTTATAGCGGGGGGAGGGGTTTCCTGTGTGTAGATCCACCCAAGAATATCCCTATTTTCATCGGCTAAATGTTGGAGGGTATGGGCAGTGTGCACACCTGCTTCTTCATGTTTAAATAAGGCTTTTTTTACATGACAGGCACATGACTAAACATCATTTTGCTTAGCCCTTTAGAGATGCCTTTGACAACCTGCTGCTTTTTGATGATCTGGACTAAAACCCCTATCAGATTCAGCCAGCCAGAAGGGCACCAGTTTAGCGAAGGCTATTTTAGAGCATGATATTTTATTAGAGGCACGCGGGTGGCGCTGTGGGTTAAACCACAGAGCCTAGGACTTGCCGATCAGAAGGTCGGCGGTTCAAATCCCCGCGGCGGGGTGAGCTCCCATTGCTCAGTCCCTGCTCCTGCCCACCTAGCAGTTCGAAAGCACGTCAAAGTGCAAGTAGATAAATAGGTACCGCTCCAGCGGGAAGGTAAACAGCGTTTCCGTGCGCTGCTCTGGTTCGCCAGAAGCGGCTTAGTCCTGCTGGCCACATGACCTGGAAGCTGTACGTCGGCTCCCTTAGCCAATAAAGCGAGATGAGCGCCACAACCCCAGAGTCAGCCACGACTGGACCTAATGGTCAGGGGTCCCTTTACCTATACCTATTTTATTAGAAGTTGCATATAATAGATACAGTGGTACCTCGGGTTACGTACGCTTCAGGTTACAGACTCTGCTAACCCAGAAATAGTACCTCTGGTTAAGAACTTTGCTTCAGGATGAGAACAGAAATCGTGCTCCAGCAGTGCAGTGGCAGCAGGAGGCCCCATTAGCTAAAGTGGTGCTTCAGGTTAAGAACAGTTTCAGGTTAAGAATGGACCTCTGGAACGAATTAAGTACTTAACCCGAGGTACCACGGTATTGTTCTTCAAAATTTGCTGGCTTTAGCATCTTTATCATTCTGTAGTTTTGATGACCTTTTGATTCCCCCTCCACCCCTGTAAGGATGATGGAATTACTTACTTTAGGAGCAACCACCTTTCAAAATCACTTCCATTTTTATTTGGGTTCCATTCCCACACCCTCCGAGTATAGTCAGATGCGCAGCTGCCATGCGTTTCAAGCACATCCTCCTCTCCAAAGAATCCTGGGAACTCTAGTTTACTGCTCAAAGAGCTGCAATTCCTAGCACCCTCAACAAAATAGTCCTTTGGGGAGGGGAATGAGCTTTAAATGTGTGGTGTGCAGGCAGCCTAATGATTTGGGTAAGAAGACTCTTACGTCTTGTTGGGAATAGACCTGTGCCTTTGAAGAGCTGCTGTGCTGGGCAGGAAATCTGTGAGGAAGAAGCAGAGGGATGGTAAACAAAGAAATAAATAACTAGTTTGGGCCTTTATAAGTCCCATGGGAGTGCCGCTTATATTTCTCCCCTTAAATTCTGGCTGGATCATGCTCTCTGTGTTTTACCAACGTAAGCTACGCAACCATTAAGAACACATTTTGACTATTAATTATATTTCAGAGTTCCATATTCCAGCTTTTCAGATAGAAGCAGTTTACAGGAATGCACCAGCCAAACATCAGTTTTCAAACAATTTTGCCAAGCAGAAGCTAAACTATGAGGTTAGACTAAAGAATTACAAATAAATGAATAAATACCTGTCATCAATGTGAAGAAAGCGATCAAGCCAGCTCAGTTTCTGCTTCTGACCTTTATGCTTCATTAGGAAACCATAAGGACTTCCTTGAGTAATTCTGAAGTGGCACTCATTTTATCATGGCACAGAAAAAGATTGTCAAATATAATATAATAGAACTTCATTTTTCACTTTGTTATGTATGGGTGCTGTGTTTTCTCTTGTGGTAGACGTTTTTAAAAAAATAAAACTTAATAAATCCTTATTGAAATATTAGCCAGTATGGACATTTCCTGTTTAGTCTGCTGTTGCAAGGATCTGTCAATGAGTCAATTGATTACTCATTACATTATGAGGGCAGAAGAAGCCAAACTAGATGTTACTTGGCAATATGTAGGTAGTTCTCATTGTCATTGTGCCCCCCCCTCCGGCATGCCAGCTACTTGTGAAATCAAAAACAGCTATGACACATGAAACTATTATTTATTGCATTTACATCCCAACTTTTCCCCCCAGGGAGCTCAAGGTGGCGTACATGATTTTCTCCCCCTCCTCATTTAATCCCCACAACAACCCTGTGAGATAGGTTAGGTTGAGAGGCAGTGACCACCCAAGGTCACCCCCAAGGAGATTTGTGGCTGAGCAAGGATGTGGGTGGTGCTGTGGGTTAAACCACAGAGCCTAGGGCTTGCCGATCAGAAGGTTGGCGGTTCGAATCCCCACGACGGGGTGGGCTCCCGTTGCTCGGTCCCTGCTCCTGCCCACCTAGCAGTTCAAAAGCACGTCAAGTGCAAGTAGATAAATAGGTACCACTCCGGCGGGAAGGTAAATGGCGTTTCCATGCGCTGCTCTGGTTCACCAGAAGCGGCTTAATAATGCTGGCCACACAACCCGGAAGTTGTACGCCGGCTCCCTCGGCCAATAAAGCGAGATGAGCGCCGCAACCCCAGAGTCGGCCACAACTGGACCTAATGGTCAGGGGTCCCTTGACCTTTACAGTGGTACCTCAGGTTACATACGCGTCAGGTTACATATGCTTCAGGTTACAGACTCTACGAACCCAGAAATAGTGCTTCAGGTTAAGAGCTTTGCTTCAGGATGAGAATAGAAATCGTGCTCCAGCGGCGCAGCGGCAGCAGGAGGCCCCATTAGCTAAAGTGGTGCTTCAGGTTAAGAACAGTTTCAGGTTAAGTACGGACCTCTGGAACAAATTAAGTACTTAACCTGAGGTACCACTGTACCTTTTAAGGATTCGAAGCCTGGTCTCCCAGGTCCTGGCCGGACAGTCTAACCCAGGGGTCAGCAAACCTTTTCAGCAGGGGGCCGGTCCACTGTTCCTAAGACCTTGTGGGGGCGCTGTACTATATTTGGGGGGGGTGAACGAATTCCTATGCCCCACAAATAACCCAGAGATGCATTTTAAATAAAAGCACACATTCTACTCATGTAAAAACACGCTGATTCCCGGACCGTCCGCGGGCCGGATTGAGAAGGCAGCTGGGCTGCATCCGGCCCATGGGCCTTAGTTTGCCTACCCATGTTCTAACCACTACACAACACTGCGATAGGAATGGCGTCCAGTTCAGCTCAAACAGGAATGTACTCAAAAAAGACAGGTCTGTGTCCCTAAGCAGCTGACCGTCTACATTTCTGCAGTGGAAGTGAGGGAATGGGAGAGGCTCAGCTTGTCAAGGGATGCATATGAGCGGATAGAGGTACATTTACTTACGTTTTGTTTCAGATGGATATGAGGACCAAGGGCCTGAGCCAAAGACTTCGTGGAAAAGGTAGGCTTCTTGTCGCCAAACATAAGGCACAAGGCACACTTCTGTGTGATTTTAAGAATGTAAGCAGATCCCTGTCGGATCAGACCAAAGGGCCATCTTTTTTAAAAAAAAAATCATTTTTATTGATTTTCCAATAAAAAACATCCAATCAATATATCCAATCATAATACTCCAATTAAAATAAAAAACTAAAATAAAAAAGACCACATTATAATTATTAATTTTTCGGAGCTCCCCACGGTCCAGATTTCTGAAGCATATCTCCACATCTCAGTCCTGCCAGGCCAAAGGACCATCTAATCTCACAATGACAGATGCCTCTGGCAAGAGCCTCCGGGAATTGAGACACATGGCTATGACTGAGCATAGCTGTCAACCGTCCCTTATTTGGCGGGAAACTCCCTTATCCCAGCACCGTTTCCTGCTGCTGTCCCTTATTGAGGATGTCCCTTAAATTTCCCGGGTTTCATGCTCGTCCGGCTCGGGAGGGAGGCAGCGGCTCGGGGTCCTCCGCCGCGAGAGAGCACATGCGCTGGTGCCGTCGTCCTGGTGTGAGGAGTTCCATCGGCCCTTCCCCGCCTGAGGGGGGGAGAGACTCTCGCCCATGCCTCCCGCTAGCCCGGAGGCAGCAGCGGTGGTGGCAGCTGAGGAGGCGGCCTAGGGAGGAGGAGGAAGAGGAGGGGATGAGGAGGGACACAGAAGGGCGGCGCTTCAGCGGCTGCCGCGGCACCGCAACCGCCTCATGCCGGATTGACAGCATCTGTCAATCCTACCAATGTATGTAACTCTTTACAATAGCAAAATCCCTTATTTTGGCTGCTGATCCCTTATTTCCGAGGCTGCTGGTCCCTTATTTTCAAATCTGTAAGTTGACTGCTATGTGACTGAGACAAGGGAGATGGAAAGGTATATGCTTTGAGGACCAAGATCCTTTCTCAACCTAACAGGGAGCATTCAAGATGTCACAACGTACATTTGAAGCACCTCCAGAGCACCTTTGAAGCCCATGACTTCAATTCTGGGAACTGCAGCTTTCCCCTCACATAACTACAATTCCCAGTTTCCTTAACAAGCTACAGTTCCCACGATTCTTTGCAGGAAAGCCTTGTATGTTGGATGTGCTTTAAATCTATAGTGTGGATCTGTATTAGTAAGGAGGCTAGATTACAATACCATGGACCTGGGAATAAACCCAGTGAGCACAAACAGACATTATGTGTGTAGGGTATCACTGACTATCACCAAGGCAAGCCTGACTGCTTGAATAAGACCCTGAGGCAGTTTAGTGAACTAGCCGTCAACTCAAGGCCTGTACTCCATATGAATGAAATGTCATATTTCATATTTGCCAACATCAAAGCTACCAAGAGATATGGGTGCATTTCTACGTACATTTTCTTCGAAGCCTCTCCCATTGTTACCTCTGCGTAAGCAAGCATTAAACCAGCTGCATGGCAGTCCAATTTCAAACATTTAAGTTAAACTTTCACATTCTAAGTGTGAATTTACATTTACATTTCGAAATTTCCCTTTGAGAAGTTGAATGGAGAAGTTGGAAGCGGTTGATTCTATACAGTGGTACCTTGGGTTACATACGCTTCAGGTTACAGACGCTTCAGGTTACAGACTCCGCTAACCCAGAAATAGTGCTTCAGGTTAAGAACTTTGCTTCAGGATGAGAACAGAAATCGTGCACCGGCGGCGCAGCGGCAGCGGGAGGCCCCATTAGCTAAAGTGGTGCTTCAGGTTAAGAACAGTTTCAGGTTAAGTACGGACCTCCAGAACGAATTAAGTTCTTAACCCAAGGTACCACTGTATATATATTTATTTGTGACTGTTCTTTTCAGCTCGAATTGTAACCGTGAAGGCTGAAAACCAGCCTAGACGCAAGAGGGATGAACAGCTCAAAATGGAGACAAAACAAGAGAAAAAGAAGAAGGAGAAAAAAGAAGAGAGTTCTGGTCTCATTGAATTCTTTAGTTCCTATCAGGAGCTTTTCCAGTTCTTTTGTAACAACACAACCATCCATGGGGCCATCCGACTGGTTTGTTCCAAGAAGAACAAGATGAAAACGGCCTTCTGGTCAGTCCTCTTCTTCCTCACCTTTGGCCTCATGTACTGGCAGTTTGGAATTATCTACAGAGAGTACTTCAGCTTTCCTGTCAACCTGAACTTGAACCTCAACTCTGATAGGCTGACCTTCCCTGCTGTCACACTGTGTACTCTCAATCCCTACAGGTAAGCCTGATGATGTGCAATGTTGCCGGTTGGGGCTGACTTGAGCCTTGCATGGTCTACTTCCCCTGCCCAGTATTTTAGGTTGATAAAAGGTGAGTTAGCACTCAGTATCCACAAACAGTTAAGGCATGGCTAACCTGTGTACTAGGGACGTGGGTGGCGCTGTGGGTTAAACCACAGAGCCTAGGACTTGCCGATCAGAAGGTCGGCAGTTCGAATCCCCACAACGGGGTGAGCTCCCATTGCTCGGTCCCTGCTCCTGCCAACCTAGCAGTTCGAAAGCACATCAAAGTGCAAGTAGATAAATAGGTACCGCTCCGGTGGGAAGAAAAACAGCATTTCCGTGCGCTGCTCTGGTTCGCCAGAAGCAGCTTAGTCATGCTGGCCACATGACCCGGAAGCTGTATGCCGGCTCCCTCAGCCAATAAAGTGAGATGAGCGCCACAACCCCAGAGTCGGCCACGACTGGACCTAATGGTCAGGGGTCCCTTTACCTTTACCTTTAACCCGTGTAATATGATCCTGAGTATCTGATCTTGCATTGAAATATGTTCCATGCCCGATCAGATCAAGGAGTCGGTTCACCTGCAGCAGGCATCCATTTGTCTCAAGAGGCAACAAAGTGCACCACCGAGAGCGAAGGCACACTGCTGGGGAATCACGGCGCCTGCTGTGGCTGCAGAAACTGGCAGTTCATAACTGCTGCCTCCTGTGCTGTTTCTGCTGCATTAACAGTGACCTCCCTGGAGCACAAGCTTGGGTGGTGTGCATGGAGGTCCTGGGCTGCCCAGACAACAAGACCCTTCTCTCAGCCTTGCTGATGTGGGCCGAATGAAAGCAGAACAATATGTTTGGCACCAGCTTGGCTGCAGGAGTTGCTGGAAGGAGGCCCAGTAGGCACCATCCAACTGTCTTGTGTGTTGTTTACTCCTTGGCACTTTTCTCCTCCTGGCAAGGCAGCGGGTACCCATTTTTCCTCAGGGTTTACTCCCAAAGCCTTTCTCACACATGAGTAAAGCCATAACACAGTGGAGGTTTAGGACCATGCAGAAACCATCTTCTTGACCATTGGACCCACTACTGACCTAGTCCACTCATTCCACCAGAGCTTGTCTTTACATGTAGAGGAAGTCTCCAACTCACCAAGGGTTTGAGACCCATTGGTTGCCCTCGCCTGGTTTAATTGATCCGTCAAGGCCATTCCTGGGGTGTGGCCGCTGTCACGTGTTGACAGCTTCTAGGAGCCACAGGTGAGAGCTAAGTACAGGGTGAGGACCAAAGGTGGACAAAACAACCCCAGAAGGAACATGGTGTGTCCTTCCCCTAACACCCCATGCACCCCTAACCAACCATCAAGTAGACCATATTACCTTCTGCCCACCTTTCATGTACTGGATCCCTCGAGTTAAGTGTAGAGAAACGGACCCCTTTAAGCCCCTTCTTCCATCTTTTAGGTACAGCGCAATTCAGGAGCAGCTGCAAGAGCTGGATCAAATCACACAGCGGACACTGATGGAGCTCTACAAATACAACATGTCCATGGAGCAGAAGAACTGGCAGGCCCAATCCTTGCGGAAACGCAGCTCCAGGAGCCTGTACCGCCACATCCAACGCCACCCGCTCTATAGACACAAGCGTGAGACCAGCATGGAGGAGAACAATCCCCAAGTGGACAAGAGTGACTGGAAGATTGGTTTCATTCTGGTAAGGATGACTTCCTATTCGTTTCGTGCCACCTCTCTGCTTCTTCCTGCTACCCTCCAACCGGTCTGCCCTGCATGATCTACACACACACACACACACACACACACCAGTATTGTTTCAAAATCCAGTATCTCTGCTGGACTTCAAAAGCTGGAAAGGAAAGACAACTACTTGAAAATGATTTATAGATGGTATTTAACTCCGAGTAGACTTGCTAAAATGTATAAATCCGAATCAGATAAGTGCTGGAGATGTAATGAGATGGAGGGTACGTTTTATCATATACAGTGGTACCTCGGGTTACATACGCTTCAGGTTACAGATGCTTCAGGTTACAGACTCCGCTAACCCAGAAATAGTACCTCGGGTTAAGAACTTTGCTTCAGGATGAGAACAGAAATCGTGCTCCAGTGGCGTGGCGGCAGCAGGAGGCCCCATTAGCTAAAGTGGTGCTTCAGGTTAAGAACAGTTTCAGGTTAAGAACGAACCTCCGGAATGAGTACTTAACCCGAGGTGCCACTGTATGGTGGACTTGTAAAAGGGTAAAAGCGTATTGGGAAATAATATAAAATGAATTGAAAAAAAAGTTTAAAAGTACCTTTCCAGAAGAAAAAAAGAGTCCTTTTTGTTGGGCATAATTCAGATGGAAATTCCCAATTGTCAAAAGAGGTTGTTTATGTATGCTACTACTGCGGCCCATGTTTTGCTAGCCTCAAAATGGAAAACAAGCGAGGTCTCAACTAAAGAAGAATGACAACTTAAACTGGTATGGAATACACGCAGCTTGGAGATTTAACATATAGAATAAGAGAACAAGAAGAGCATACATTTAAAGAAGACTGGAAAATGTTTACTGAATATATGGGGGGAATCTGTGTACATTTAATAACACTGGTAGCATTAAGGTAAATTCAACAGTGTAAATAAGTTTTGATGGATGTAACAATGGAATACTCAATGGTTTAGTTTATGCAAAATAGGCAGGGATGTCTGGTATGCAAACTGAGCCACGGAGAAAGAAGGGAAGTCATTGATTTAAAGTTGTTTGGATATTTTGAAATGTAAATTAGAAAAAATAATAATTAAAAATTACACACACACAAGCTGGAAAGGACAGTGACTGAATCTAACTCAGTGTCATTCATCTTCTCAAATGGTGCAGGTTCAGATTTCAGTGGCACCTCGGGTTAAGTACTTAATTCGTTCCAGAGGTCCGTACTTAACCTGAAACTGTTCTTAACCTGAAGCACCACTTTAGCTAATGGGGCCTCCCGCTGCTGCCACACCACCGGAGCACGATTTCTGTTCTCATCCTGAAGCAAAGTTCTTAACCCGAGGTACTATTTCTGGGTTAGCGGAGTCTGTAACCTGAAGCGTATGTAACCCGAGGTACCACTGTACCTGCAACATTTAAATCCCCAGTTCATCAAAGAAACAAGCAATGCTTTTCATCAGCAAAGATAATCTCTTTTTACTTTGGACGCGGGAATAAACGTTAAATTGATGTATCTGCATCATCGCTATCCTGAACAACCATATGTCTTATGACAATCTTGCTCGTGTGACAACCAAGATTTGAGCCTCTCTTGTTTCCCCAACATTTCATCCTCGTCTGGCATTTTGAACGACCCTCTGCCTCCATGTGCATTTGATCTTCCCAGGGCCCACATTTCATCCTCTATGCCCTGGGGAAGTGGCCTAATGGGGTTGTTGACTTCCTTTTGCAGTGGAATGAAAACAAGACAGACTGCTTCCACCAAATGTACTCTTCGGGTGTGGATGCCGTGCGAGAGTGGTACAGCTTCCACTACATCAACATCCTAGCGAGCATCCCTGACGTCAAAGACCTCGACGAGTCCAACTTCACAAGCTTCATCTATTCCTGCCGTTTCAACGAGGAGACCTGCAACAAAGCGTGAGTCCCCAAAGAACTGCTGCTTTAGAAACCCACCTTCCCCACCTCGGTACCCATTGCTGGCTGGGGCTGATGGGAATTATAGTCCAAAACATCTTGAGGCCAACAGGCTAAGAAAGGCTCTCAATGATTGACATGGGTCACTCACTGTTCATGGGTATCTTAATTTTGGCCTAGTTTTGGAAAATACTGTATTTTTTGCTCTATAAGACTCACTTTTTCCCCTCCTAAAAAGTAAGGGGAAATGTGTGTGCGTCTTATGGAGCGAATGCAGGCTGCGCAGCTATCCCAGAAGCCGGAACAGCAAGAGGGATCGCTGCTTTCACTGTGCAGCGATCCCTCTTGCTGTTCTAGCTTCTGAGATTTAGAATATTTTTTTTCTTGTTTTCCTCCTCCAAAAACCAGGTGCGTCTTGTGGTCTGGTGCGTCTTATAGAGCGAGAAATACGGTACATGTTTGGTTTTTAAAATAAAAACTAAAAAGGCCACCTTCCCATCACTGATTCAAAGTGCCTCAAAAATTCAATATAAAAAATATAATAAATAATATAATATAAAAAAACTAAATAGCTGATGAAGTAGTGGATTTCCATGTTAAAGAAAGCAATTCACAACATGATCTGTGACACTCCTCCCAAGAGAAGGGGAAAGAGCATGGAATTTTTATGTAAATATCCTCACACACACACACACCTGCCTGTTTCCTTCCACCTACTTCCGTCCCCCAGGTAATCTGGTTTTTTCCACCACCAGACTCTGAAACCAGAAGCCACTCTAAGAGAAAAAAAAAATTCTGAAGAGAATTGGTGGGCATTAGCAATGAGGGTAAAGGGGGGGGCAGATTCAGTGCAGCTCACATTTAAAGCCAAATCTGCCAAATTCACACTTGCCAAAGCCATACAAGAAGCAAAACACAACCACCTTTTGAAATGCACATTTATTCAAATTTTGCAATTCAGTTCTCTAGGCAAACAATATGTACACACATTCGTGGAAATAACACACAAAAGAGCATTATTGAATTCATAAAAAATGGCTTGCAAAAATGTGTACATTAACCAGAACTGTCTACAAAAATGTGTTCTCATTAGGAGAAATGCTAAAATGCTGGCTATGTTTATGAGGATTTTTTTTTAAAATTGGGGGGAAATGTGAAATAGAGACACCCAAACTGGTAGAACTTTCCATCCCTAGTGGGTGGAAAGTTTGAGGGCTTGTTCACACTTCAGTGCATGGGTTTGAGAGATTTTTCATTCGCCCCACCGCTTTCCCCAGGAAACCCCGCTGTTTACCACTGAATTGTAACAAACACCGATCGGGTTTTCTGTGGATTAACATTTGTTCCAATTAAACAGTAACTGTGTTTCCCCAGGGAAAACAGAGAGACAAAAGAAAAACTTCTTCGACTCATGTCTAGAAAGCATGGGACAAGCAAAAGTTTGGACAAACCCTGAGTGCCCTTCGGACCCTATATTCCCAGTATCTCTGTGATTTGGGAACATGTTTTTGCCGTGAAACCTTTTAAAAGGTAAAGGTAAAGGACCCCTGACCATTAGGTCCAGTTGTGGCCGACTCTGGGGTTGCGGCGCTCATCTCGCTTTAGTGGCCGAGGGAGCCGGCGTACAGCTTCCGGGTCATGTGGCCAGCATGACTAAGCCGCTTCTGGCAAACCAGAGCAGCGCACGGAAACGCCATTTACCTTCCCACCTATTTATCTACTTGCACTTTGTGCTTTCGAACTGCTAGGTTGGCAGGAGCAGGGACCGAGCAACAGGAGCTCACCCCGTCGCGGGGATTCGAACCGCTGACCTTCTGATTGACAAGTCCTAGGCTCTGTGGTTTAACCCACAGCGCCACACGCGTCCCTCCTAGTTCCACTCAAATATGACATCTGAATGAAAAGCAGTCCCACCTTTGCAAAATCCTGCCTGGCAGCTTGGCAACCCCAGTTAAGGACCATTACAAATTATGTCCAGGGGTGCCAACTTGAATAAAATATTGGGGGGTCCAGGTAGGCCGCACCTTGCATAATCAACCACAAGACGCAGTACGCGCTCACCATTTGAATGGCAGTGCCCATCAACTTTGGAGAGGCCTGTCCCCTCAGATATTTTATTGGGGGAGCCAAAGAGACCTCGGTCCCTAGTAGCTGGTTCCTACGGTTATGTCAGTGCAGCCACGCCAGCAAATATCCCCCCTCTCCCGCCAAGAAGGAGGTTGACGTCACCCCATAGCTGTCAACCGTCCCTTATTTGGCGGGAAACTCCCTTATCCCAGCGCCGTTTCCCGCTGCTGTCCCGGATTGATGATTTCCCATAAATTTCCCGGGTTTCAAAGGAAGCAGCTCCTCTCCCTCCCTCCCTGCCAGCCAGAGAGGAGGGAGGCTCCAACTGTGTTGCTTGGCTGCGTTGTTCACCCAACAAGGAGTCTAAGAATGACTGGGGGGTGGAGCTTGCATGCCTTGTGCCGATCAAATCGGCCACGTTGCCTGGGGACTCACCTTTGCTCAGCGCTTCCCAGCGGAGAGGTGACGGTGGTTTTCCTCGCTGCATCCCCTTTGCTGGGTTGCTGCGCTGTAGGAACCACCGCTTGAGGCTTTGTTTGGCTGCTGGTTGACTAAAATCCCTTATTTTGGCTGCTGATCCCTTATTTTCAAATCTGTAAGTTGACAGCTATGCGTCACCCAAATGTTGTGGGGAGTCGCTTCTTTCATTGGAAGGTGTCCACATGATTCATTTGACACCCCTTTCCATGTGATGCTGAGGGAGCCCTGATCTGCCTGTTACTCAAAAGGTAAATACAGCCCCCTGGCCACGTGTATACCCCCCCCCCTGCTGCCAGGTTCTTGGCCACCAGCCCCCTTGCCCCTGTTTTTTCCAGCGTCCCACAAGCAGCAAAACAAGGAAGTGTATCAATTTCCCAGTGGGCTGCATTTGGCTTGGTGATAAGGGAATACATGAATCAGGCCTTCCGTGACCACAGGGGTTAGTTACACTGGTTAGATTCCCATCTCTGGAACAAAAATACCATTTTTCCAGTGCTGCCAAGCCTCGGTTGTTTGGGTCTAGCTGGCAGGCTGACAAACCACCATTAGTTCCAGCAATTGTTTGCAGTACTTTGTCAGCTCACCTTACTCTGACCTTCCTTTCACAACTTGTGCACGCCGTTCCCCCCCCCCTCCAAACCCACCTGCTGCTGACACCAGGCTTCTTCACAAGTGCCCTGAATCAGCACTGAATGCCGTTTATTCTTGTTTAAATTTGCAATACGTTTAAGCCTTGCTGATTTGCCTCTGGTGCTGCAGACACTATTTATGGTGTCGACACAGCTTGCGCGTGGGTCACGCCCACAACTTTCACACATCCGTTGTGCCTCTGAATTAGAAAGCGCTGGATCTTCTCTGAGAAGGCTGCTAAGTGCATCAAAGCTCCTCAGGGAAATTTTCAAACCCTGAAATTTGGGGTCCCCTTCAAACTGGTGCCAAAGTTTTGTAGGATTTTGTAGCATGAACCATGTTTGATTTTTTTGTTGTTAAGTACGAACCCCTCTTTGATGTCTCCATTAATCAGTGGGGGGTGGTTCTACAAAACAAGGGGTTCACACTACAAAACCCTACAAAACAACCACAAAACTTTGGCACCGGTTTAGAGGGAATCCGAACCTTTAGGGGTCGTAGTTAAGGAAGCTCTGCTGCATGGTCATAATCACAGACACAATTTGGATCCGAACTGCTGACCTTCTGATTGGCAAGCTCTAGGCTCTGTGGCTTAACCCACAGCGCCACCCATGTCCCTCTCATTGGCATATAGTGGCATGCTTAATACCAACCCAAAGGTAGCTTGTTTGTATGGCTTTCTTGGGGTGTATTTGACTCCAAGATTGGACCAATAGTCTTTTTTTTTTTTTTATTGGCAGAATGTTAAATCAGCACAAAACCTTCCATCTTAGGACAGGCAAGCTGCAAGACTTGGGACTTCCACCATGACAGAAACTTCTTTTTCTCTCTTCCTCTATTACGGTACATTTTTAAAGCAGGAAATTGATACGTAGGCTGAGTTCTCATACACTATAGCTTGCTGGCTTTTTTCGCTATTGTGTTTACTTGGCCCCAGTACAGAAATTGTGCTACTGTTGATGTTTGCTCAGTTCTAATGGGCCAACGCAGTGGCCTGCCTTTTTTCACTTTTGTTCAACTGAATTGTCTTTCTGGATAACTCAGTCGAATAGAGCGTGGTTCTGATAACGCCAAGGCTGCAGGTTCCATCCCTGCCTGGGGCAGCTGCATATTCCTGCATCGCAGGCAGTTGGACTGCATGATCCTCAGGGTCCCTTCCAACTCTTCAATTCTATGCTTCTTCATGGAGTTGACCTGGACACTTTGCGTTTCTTCTCCTCAGGAACTACACTCATTTCCATCACCCTATTTATGGAAACTGCTACACGTTCAATGACAACAGCAGCACACTCTGGATGTCCTCCCTGCCTGGGATCAATAACGGTGAGCAGGGGCTTGGAAGGTGGTGATGGGTGTCGGAAGAGGCTCCTTGAGCTATATCCTTATTTCCCTTTCTAATCTGGCACCACATTCATCTCTTTCCTGCGACATTGATTTTTCTTCCTAGCTGAGCTCGCTCCTGCCTGTCTTCTTTTCTTCCTTTCTTTGCATTCGTGTGTGTTTCTTTTCTTTCTTTCTTTTTTGATAATAGTTTTTGTTTGGTTTTACAAGTTAAAGTTTACATTCAAAGTCATAAGTAATAAAAAGGTACCGTATTTTTCTCTCTATAACACTCACTTTTTTTCTCCTAAAAAGTAAGGGAAAATGTCTGTGCATGTTATTGAGCGAATGTGTGGTCCCTGGAGCCGACTGGCCCGAGTACAGGGGCAAAAATCAGGCAAAAATAAGATCGCGGAGGAGGGAAGGCTAAAGAGAGGAGGTTGCTGCTTTCCTGCATTCTGCCTCAGGGTCTTACTGCCCACTGTTTTCGCTAGGAGCGCAGCCAACAGCCACCACCTCCTCCTCTCCGTGCTCTGCTGCTGCTGCTGCTGCATCCAGCATCACGGGCAGCTGGAAAATGCAGGTGGGAGAGAGAGGAGGGGGCTGGCTTGGGTGGGGGGGGACTTTTGCCTTCCTTTCCTCCCTCCCGTTAAACCTCTCTCCTGCATTGTTAGCCAGCTGCTTCTCCGCACACCCCTCTTGTGCTCCTTGTCCCTTCTGTGTTTTTCCTTCCCTCCCCACTTAAAATGTGGTTACAAAGCACGGATCCACATGGATCCTCAGGATCTTTGCATTGGGTCACCCCAAATTCACCATCAGATCACATGTCTGTGGCCACAGCATGAAGCACAAAAATGATACATCCACTGTTTCATTCAGAATTATTTTTTTCTTGTTTTCCTCCTCTAAAAACTATGTGCGTGTTATGGTCAGGTGCGTGTTATGAGCGAAAAATACAGTAAATAGACAAAAGATTCACCCAAATCTCTGGACTCCCCCCCCCCTTCCATGGGTTCCATCTCTAGTCCTTTTCCGCTGCATATTACTCCAATTTTTTAAGTATCCCATTTATTCCTAGTTCTTTTTACAATACAAGTGTTATTCAAATATTGCTAAAGAGTTCAATTGTTTACAGTAGTCTCCAAGGTAAATTGTGAATTTCCTCTAGCCTTTGTTGAAATTCTGGTCTTCCTGGTTTTCCCAGTCATTTTCGCCATCTCCGCATAGTCCATCAGTTTGGTCTACCATTCCTCTCTTGCGGGAACTTCATCTTCTTTCCATCTCTCTTTTGCCCTGTTTTCATCTCTGTGCATGACTGCCGTTGGCCTTCCCTGCCCTCTGTCTCCACAGGTCTCTCTCTAGTTGTCCGCACAGAGCAGAACGACTTTATCCCACTTCTCTCCACTGTTACGGGAGCCCGAGTGATGGTGCACGGTCAGAAGGAACCGGCCTTCATGGATGACGGGGGCTTTAATGTGCGCCCCGGCGTTGAAACATCCATCAGTATGAGAAAGGTGAGGTCAGAATTAGGATATGAGACCTGGCTTCAGTGTGCAGAATTGTGAGGGAATGAGAGGAAAGCACATGGCTCCCGTAAGACCCATTGGATTCAGTCAGAGGTTACAAAAAGAAAATATAAAGAAATGTTGGTTAAAGGTAAAGGTAAAGGGACCCCTGACCATTAGGTCCAGACGTGGCCAACTCTGGGGTTGCGGTGCTCATCTCGCTTTATTGGCCGAGGGAGCCGGCGTACAGCTTCTGGGTCATGTGGCCAGCATGACTAAGCCGCTTCTGGCAAACCAGAGCAGTGCACGGAAACGCCGTTTACCTTCCTGCCGCAGCGGTACCTATTTATCTACTTGCACTTTGACGTGCTTTCGAACTGCTAGGTTGGCAGGAGCTGGGACAGAGCAATGGGAGCTCACCCCATCACAGGGATTCGACCCGCCGACCTTCCAATCGGCAAGCCCTAGGCTCTGTGGCTTTAACCCACAGCGCCACCCATGTCCCATGAGACCTGGCTTCAGTGTGCAGAATTGTGAGGGAATGAGGGGAAGGCACATGGCTCCCGTAAGACCCATTGGATTCAGTCAGAGGTTACAAAAAGAAAATATAAAGAAATGTTGGTTACTTTCCCATAAAACTAGAGATAGAGAGAGCAGCTGATTTGGCCTGAGAAACAGCTGCAAATCAAAGGGAAGGAATGCAACTGTGTTGATCTGACGTATTGTGAATTAACTGTCAGGAAACAACAAACCGTCTTGGGGGCACCTACAGCGACTGCACAGAAAACGGCAGCGATGTACCCGTGAAGATCCTCTACCAATCCCGCTATACTGAGCAGGTATCTACATTTGACTCACCCTCTAATCCTTACCCTGTAATTAGCACCAGACCAACCCTGTTATGATTACGATCCTTATTTTTATTTGCATTACATGCCTGTCCCCGTAGGTTTCCCAGGGTACTGCTAACACTGCCCTACGGTGACAATTCTCCTTTTACTTCACCTAGGTCTGCATTCGTTCCTGTTTTCAGAATAGCATGGTGGACCGGTGTGGCTGTGGCCATTTCTTCTACCCCTTGCCCAAAGGAGCAGTTTACTGTGACTACAACAAGCATCCCGCCTGGGGTAAGTGGAGACAAAAGGCAGCGGGGGGGAGAGAAATCCACAATCTCACCTGTTTCCTATCCAAAGTGCAAGGTGCTGGGGCTCCTGTCCTATGCACGCAGCTCACACAATTACTTTATCGACTGTCCCTCTGTCTCTGGACTAGGTTATTGTTATTACAAACTCCAGGCTGAATTCAAAACAGGCACCCTGGGCTGTTTCACCAAATGCCGGAAACCTTGCAAGTAAGTCAGCTTCCAAACCTGTGCAGTTGCATTCCTGGGCCTGGTCAAATTCCACAGAGCTTGCTGGGCAGTAAAAAAATATTCAGTAAAATGGAGCGGAACAGGATTTTTGTTTTTTTTTTTTTGTGGTTTTTTGTACCCAACTTATCATTCCATGCTGGTTTCCCAAACTCAGGCCTCTCAGCCCCAGGCTTTCTTCAGAAACCCGGTAATGAAGGGTTCTTCCATTGCCTCTTTTCTCCAGCTGATGTCTCACCTGATGTCAGTGGTGTAGCATAGTGGGGGACACCCGGTGCTGCCTCAATACAGCTGCACACTTCCGTCGCTGGGCTCCATTGAAAACTGCTTCTCCATGCAAACCAGGAAGTGACCCAACGGAACAACTCTTCTTTTCTTATCTCTGTGGCTGCAAACTCCTGGGTGATATGGATGCCGCTAGACCATTGAACTTCCATGCATACTCTATCCGTTTCCCTCCCTCCCACATGGCCCCAGGTACTGGCAACCCACGCTATGCCACCGCCTGATGTAGCGAGCATATCTTGTGATTGGCAGCTGCTCATATCTTGGAAGGTGATGGTGCCACAGGTGGCCTAGCTGGGTGTATGACTTAGCTGAGCCATGCAGGCTAGGCCTGGTTCAGAATGGCACCAACAGAAGAGCAGCATTATAAGAACTTGCAGCCTTACAGCATACCCCTCAAGTACCCCAATTTTTCCAGGACAGTCCCAGATCTGGAGAAGCCATCACACTTTCTGACTTTGAATTGGGGCATCCCAGTTTCAAGGCTTTGTCCCACCATCACCAGCAGCCATCACAATGCTGCCCCAGTAGCGGATTCTGCCTCTCTGCCCCTTGCAACATGGTGGCTGCTTGATGATGGTGGCACAGCTTGATGATGTTATTTGCCAAGGTGCTGCAGAGTGCCGGAGGCAGAGAGGCAGACCAGGGGTGTGTGGAGAGAAGCATGGGCTTAAAAGAGCCGCAGTGCAGATTGGAGACGGCAGTGGCAGTTGATGAGCCTTGAGTGACCAGCAGGATGGAGACAAGGGGAAGGGGAAGAGGACTGGAGCCCAGCGCTAGGGTCCCACCTGGAAATGTGTGAAGTAATGAAGAGGTGGCACAAGCGCCTCTGAGCATGCATTGAGTATTTCCGATTCTGAGGAAAGTTGGAAGGTTATGTTACAATCCTTGACACCCATGAACATCAGGTGTAAATAAGGTCCCCTGGTAATGTAAACCTACCGCTTTTCTCTTTAGGGTGACAGAATACCAGTTGTCAGCTGGATATTCACGATGGCCTTCTGCCGTCTCTGAGGTAAGGAGATGATTTCCTGCTTCCATGCGTATACACATGCACACCTAAGAACTGCCACAGGGCAACTAAATGTTTTGCAGAAATGCATGTAGCAGAGCTGCAGTGCTTTCTTTAAGAAAAAAAAAAACCATTTCAGAAGGCTTCGAGTCCAAAAGTACGTTTTTATCAAACTCACTTTTTGAGCATACTGGGGTGGGGGGTTGGCTGGCACTTGGGACAAGCAACCAGAAACAGTGGAAACAGAAAGTGAGAAACCAGGAAGAGAAGAACTTTTAAGGAGGAATGGGGGGGGGGATTAACCGTATTTTTCACTCTATAGGACGCACTTTTTCCCTTCTAAAAAGTAAGGGGAAATGTGTATGCGTCTTATGGAGCGAATGCAGGCTGCACGGCTAAGGCCAAAGCCAGAACAGGGAGACGGAGCGCTGCACAGCGCTCCGTCTCGCTGTTCTAGCTTGGGGATGGCTGCGTGAAGGCACCCCGCTGCCCTACAGAGGCTTCAAAGGCTGTCCCCGAAGCCAGAACAGCAAGAGGCTATCCCAGAAGCCAGATCCCTCTTGCTGTTCTGGGTTCTGGGGTTCAGAATTTTTTTCTTCTTGTTTCCTTCCCCCCAAACTAGGTGCGTCTTATCGTCCAGTGCATCCTATAGAGCGAAAAATACGGTACAATGTGTTTAAGAGAACAGTGTAAACAACAACAAAACTTTGGCAGGATTTGAGTAACGCTTGTAATGTATTAAAAAAACTAAGGTAAAAATGGATTATTTAAGAAAAACAGAGAAAATAAGTGAAGCAGTTGAAAAAAGTTTGATAGTGGTAACCATGGAAAGGCGGAGGGCAATCGAAGAATTCAGGGTATCCTTAATGATGATGTTGATGTTTAATGTTTGAATTTAAATTGGCAAGGTAAAACTCAATAAAGAAGTTTTTTAGAAAAGAAAAGAAAAGAAAAGCAAAGCAGAGTGGAAACAGTGGGGAGAAAGACTAAGTCCCCCCCACACACACACTGATTTGCTATAAATCCCCCCCCACACACACACACACACAGACAGGTGGATTATTTTCTTGCTGGGGCTCAGTTACATGCATTTGTGTGCTTCTGGGCTGCCTATAAAGCTTTTGTTTCCATTTTATTCATTTATTTATTTTGCAAATGTGCCGTTTCAGGCCTGGGTGTTCCACATGCTGTCACGGCAAAACAAGTACAACATCACATCCAAGAGGTAAGAGCTCCACCTACAGTCAGAATAAAAGGTCAGCATCGGAGACGCAACGATCGATGAAAAAAATAGGGAGAAACAATGAGGATCACAGGGTGCTAAGCTGTGTTGGGAGAGGAGAGCGTGTTGTGTTGGGAGAGGAGAGCATAAATTAAATGCATGCTTTCTAAAACTATGGAGATTAATTGGACTGGGGGGTATGTGTTGAGATTCCTGAACAGCAGAGGCAAGCTCCAGGGTCCCTTCCAACTCTCCCTTGATGTAGTGGTTAAGAGCGGTAGATTCGTAATCTGGTGAACCGGGTTCGCTTCCCCGCTCCTCCACATGCAGCTGCTGGGTGACCTTGGGCCAGTCACACTTCTCTGAAGTCTCTCAGCCCCACTCACCTCACAGAGTGTTTGTTGTGGGGGAGGAAGGGAAAGGAGAATGTTAGCCGCTTTGAGACTCCTTCGGGTAGTGATAAAGCGGGGTATCAAATCCAAACTCTTCTACAATTATATGATTCTGGTGCAAGAAGCAGTGTAGTAATCCATTCCTCTACATAATGTTAGACACTCAATGTGGCTTACAGATACAATAAGAATAGCTGAACACACACACACTTTTAAAAATATACACTCCAACAAGTCCTGTTTATCAGCAACCACAAGTTGCCAACTGCCCTAGACCAGAGGTCAGCAAACTTTTTCAACAGGGGGCCACTCCACTGTCCCTCAGACCTTGCGGGGGGCCGGACTATATTTGGGTGGGGTGATGCAAGAGTATCACAAGCCCCTGTGGCTGCTTACCTGTGTCTTGCGAGCGGCAGGGGTTGGCAGCGGCGGCGGAACAATGAGCGGTGCACGAAAGGGCTCCGGAGAGGGGCTGCTTAAAATGGCAGCCGCTCAAGCGCTGCTGCTGCTCCTGGCACCAACAAAGCCCAGCCCCCTTCCTCCTCTAGGCAGGGCAGGGAGAAGACAGGAGGAGGGAGGGAAGAGATGCCGCCACCGCCATGTGAGGGAGAAGGAGGGAGAGGGAAAGAATGTGCGTGCTGGCAATCCACGCGGCGATTCCCAGACCATCCGCAGGCCAGATCCAGAAGAATCTGGCCCGTGGGCCTTAGTTTGCCAACCCATGCCCTAGACAGATCATTTGCATGTTTCAGGAGGTGAAGTAGGAAATTATAGTACAGTGGTGCCCCGCAAGACGAATGCCTCGCAAGACGAAAAACCCGCTAGACGAAAGGGTTTTCCGTTTTTGAGTTGCTTCGCAAGACGATTTTCCCTATGGGCTTGCTTCGCAAGACGAAAAAGTCTTGCGAGTCTTGCGATTTTTTTTCGCTTTCCCCCCCTTTTTCTAAGCCGCTAATAGCCTTTTAGCCGCTAAGCCGCTAAGCCTTTAATAGCCGCTAAGCCGCTAATCCGCTAATCCGCTAATAGGGTTGCTTCGCAAGACGAAAAAACCGCTAGACGAAGAGACTCGCGAAACGGATTATTTTCGTCTTGCGAGGCACCACTGTATCTGAACAGATGCTCACATTGTTTAAAAACATTTGGCATGTTATGGGGCAGCTTAATTTGAGTCTATGAGATAAAGTTCAGAGAAATGCTGTAGACCTGGGAATGGGGGCTATTGAATTTGGAAGGAGTGGGTGTTTTGGGAGAGATGTAGGTTATAATCCTATAGCCACTTACCTGGCAAAAAGCCCCACTGCACTGACTAGGATGAATAATCATTTGTAGGACTGTGCTATAGGATATTGATTGAGCCGGAACTTTCCCTTTTTTATTCCCAGGAATGGAATTGCCAAAGTGAATATATTTTTTGAGGAGTGGAATTATAAAAGCAACGGGGAGTCTCCTGCTTTCACAGTATGTATTCCCTTCGTCGTCACATATTCCCAACTGCTCCCCCTACCACCATCTGTGACACCAAAAAGCCATCATCCTTTAGATGTACAGGCCTGTCCAGATTTTTATTTTCAGTTCCTGGAAATAAAAATCTGCCCATTGTTGCTCATTGCATAGGAATCTAGTCTCCTTCTTTCAAATAAGTGCTTCTGTTTCAGGTACATTGCACTTCCCTATTTCTCGGAGGGGGGGGGTCATCTTTGTTGTTGGGAAAATGTGGTTCTCTGCCCCAAGCAGCAACGTAACTGCATTCTGCAACACTTTTTGGAATGTGCTCGTTAGAATGTCATGGGCCAGAATAAAGCCCACTCCTTGGCATCAATCAATTATTTTATTTGTTTACCTTTACTACCGTGCTCAAGGCACGTGTGGGACACAGGTGGCGCTGTGGGTTAAACCACAGAGCCTAGGACTTGCCGATCAGAAGATCGGCAGTTCAAATCCCTGCAATGACAGTCCAGTCACGGATGACTCTGGGGTTGCGGCACTCATCTCACTTTACTGGCCAAGGGAGCCGGCGTACAGCTTCCGGGTCATGTGGCCAGCATGACTAAGCCACTTCTGGCGAACCAGAGCAGTGCACGGAAATGCCGTTTACCTTCCTGCCAGAGTGGTACCTATTTATCTACTTGCACTTTGACGTGCTTTCGAACTGCTAGGTTGGCAGGAGCAGGGACTGAGCAATGGGAGCTCACCCCGTTGCGGGTATTCGAACCGCCAACCTTCTGATCAGCAAGTCCTAGGCTCTGTGGTTTAACCCACAGCGCCACCTGCGTCCCCATGTGGTACCGTAGATGGTGTCAAAATTTCACACCAACATGACCTGCGTCATAATTTAGTAATTTAGTATCTGGACCTCAATTCAATGAATTGAAATAGGTGACTGTAAAAGTTTAACAGCAATTTCGATTTTTGAAGCACAAGTGTCAACATTTTGATCATATGTAGACATTAAAATATAAATGTTCTGGAGTACATCTCAAGCCCCCAGGAGGCAGGAGCAACATAGCTACTCCTCATTGCAGTTAGACTGGATATTGTGATTTCTTCTGAAATGGAGTTCACAGAACAGGTGATCTAGGTGAGTCCCAAGGGAAAAGATGGCTTCCTTTCCAAACTCTATCAGTCGCTAAGATGTTTGGGGAGCCAAATTTATTTCTTGAGCATTGTTTTTTTAAAAATAAAAATAAAATATTCCCCTATTCTGATCTTCATTCTGCAGGTGGTGACACTGCTTTCACAGCTGGGAAGCCAGTGGAGTCTCTGGTTTGGTTCCTCGGTCCTCTCCGTAGTAGAGCTGGCTGAGTTGATTCTGGATTTTGTCGCCATCACCTGCATCCTGACTTTCCGCCGGCTGTACTTGCACAAATCTTCTGACCTCCATACACCCAACAGCCATGACACCAGCTCCCATGCTGCATCTCCTGCCCCAAAGCATGCCTCTGAAGTTGCAGCGCTACCATCCTACAACAGCTTGGAATCGCTATCCCTGCACAGAGTTTCCTTCAGGAGAACAGAGTGAGGGGCCCAGGCCAGAATGGCTTGCAGAAGCCCTTCTTGAAGCATGGAGATGGACATTCCTGCCAGCAGCTCACTGTACTTCTCATACTTCCATGAGGAGGATTGGACCGAAAGGTCTCCTGGGAAGTTGCTGGCAGAAGGAAGTCATAGTACCTATATATATAGGGCCCAGGTGGCTTGGAATGCCCTCTCTGGCTGCTTTGCAACTTGTGGTGTAGTGGTTAGGAGCAGTAGACTCGTAATCTGGGGAACCGGGTTCGCGTCTCCGCTCCTCCACATGCAGCTGCTGGGTGACCTTGGGCCAGTCACACTTCTCTGAAGTCTCTCAGCCCCACTCACCTCACAGAGTGTTTGTTGTGGGGGAAGAAGGGAAAGGAGATTGTTGGCCACTTTGAGACTCCTTCGGGTAGTGATAAAGCGGGATATCAAATCCAAACTCTTCTTCTTCTGTTTCAAATTGGGGTCCCCAATGTGGCACCCTCAGACACACACACACACACACACACACACACACACACACACACACAGAGTTGCCATCTGCCCATGCCTCCCAATTGTTTAATTGTTTTGTTTTGACCATGAGTGACATTGGGCCGGGTAGAAAACAAAGCTCATAACCCATCCACCCATCCCTCTCTTCCCCCAGAATGTCTCTGGGCCCAGAAATGTTTTGTTTGGGGTTCCCCCCTTCCCTTTGGTGTATATTTTGTTTTTGGTTTTTTACTTTGCTTGGTTTTGGGGTGTTTGGATTGGCTCTTGTTGCTGTTTGGTTGTGGAGAATGTTCTGGCTACTGGGGGGAACTTTTTTGGTCTGTGTTGTGTTTGTTTTTGGAGGGGGGCTGTTGATGGAGAGCAGAAGAGTTCTGAGCATCACTGTTTTTCCCTTCTGTGAAATGGGTTGTTCCCAGGCCCCGAAAGGTGGGAGGCCCCTGATCTAAAAGAACAAACCAGAAACGGGCTGTGTATCTGCTAGGTCTTTGTATGCGTGACAAGCAAGAGTCTAGCAGGAAAGAGAGCACGAAGAACAAGGAACCAACCCCTTCAGCTCACATACAATTAGCACAGTCTTCAAGGGAAAACTCTCTATGCATTTTGCCTTCATTGCTGCCAATTTCCAACAGATTCCTTTGCACCTGGAGAGATGCAGGAGTCAGTTTAGCTGGAGTCTTGCCGCCCCGTGCAATGCACGCATTTTTTCTGCCTAAAGACAGGAAATGGGTCTTGCTTCTGCAAGCTTGCTAGACAAAGGCTTCCTTGGCAGCATCTTCCTAGTCCTTTTATTGTGCAGCACAGTGTTGGGATGTGTAATATGAACTGAGAACAGAAATGCGGTAAACCTGACAGCTCCCGGTATTAGAACTGTGGCAATACTGCGAGGCCCAGTGTGGGGGTCGAGGAAGGGACTAAAATGAGAGCCTGTAAAAAAACAAGTTCTCCATGTCGGAGGCATCCATTTATGTCCCTCAGAGCTGGGGCGCCTCATGCAACACTGACAGACAGGGAGGCAGGCAAAGGTGACAACAGTAGCATCAGGAAAACAACTGGGAGGGAGGGAGGGAGGGAGGGAGGGAGGGAGAAGGTAAGGAAGGGAATGCTAGCCCCATTGCAACTCAGGAGAATCCAAGGACCATCACATGACCTACCTTCCCAGCCCTGATTAGGCACACAACACTATTGAATGGTGTTATACCACAGCAGGAACACCAAGGAGCTGGTAAAAAAAAATGTGCGAATTAAATATTTGAGTGTGAACAATGAAGTGTGCCTCCTCATTAATGGGAAACAACCTACCTTGTGGGATCAGATGTTTAGGGGGGACTAGCTTCTTTCAGTTTCACTTATCTCACACACGGGATGTTGTTCTGGTCCATTCAAAGGTAAATCTTCTAGAACAGGCTTCCTCAACCTCGGCCCTCCAGATGTTTTTGGCCTACAACTCCCATGATGCCTAGCTAGCAGGACCAGTGTTCAGGGATGATGGGAATTGCAATCTCAAAACATCTGGAGGGCCGAGGTTGAGGAAGCCTGTTCTAGAACATCAGTTGTTGGTACCCATCGGCCTTGAGAGATCATGGAGTGCGCCTCCAGGGGTGTAGTCAAACCACTGTAGTCAAGCCTGGGAAGTGTGTATGGAGGTCCTGGTCTGCCCAGACCTCCCCTCTTGACCTCATTGATGGGGTCCAAAGGAAAGTACAGCACTGTATTTGGCACCAGGTTGGTTGGAGGGCTTGCCAGAAGGCAGCATACAAGGTGGCATCCAACCGTCTTAGGACCTGTCTCTGGATTTGTGTCAGGGTTACTCCTCAACCTTTTCTTCTCCCAAAGATATCCCCCAAGGCAGCAGAGGATTAGGGTCAGAGTTATCTTTCTCCTAGATGGGCTACCTTCCCAGGTCGATGAGCCACAGTCCCTTTCTAAGAATATGAAGAGTCCAAAGCTTGGATGCTTCAAACTGTGCTGCTTTTACCAACCTCTGTCCACGAATTTGTTAAGACTCAATCCATTAAGCACATCCAAGGGTACCTTATGATGGGTGGCTAACCTGCAGCCCTCTGACTGTTGTTGGGACTCCACCAGTCCCAGCCAGCGTGGCCAATGGTCAGGGATGTTGGGAGTTGTAGCCAAGCACTATCTAGAAGGCCAAAGGTTAGCTCCGAAGCTGCTAGAGCTCAGGCCAGCTGTGCTATCCCTTTCAGGGGCCTCTTTACATTCAGCCTCTTTGCAGACTGCCTCTGGGGACCTGGAGTTCAGCAAGAATCTGGGTCCTGCTTGGATCTTGGCCTCATCACTCTTCTAATGGGTGGGAGGTGCTTTTGCTCACAACATGCTTGCTGTTTTATGTGTTTTCCCAAACATGGGTCTCCAGCTCTTTTTGGGACTACTAGCTAGCAAGTCAGGGATGATGGGAGTTGTGGTCCAAAATCAGCTGAAGACCCAAGTTTGGGAAACACTGATGTAAGTGCACAATGTAACTCCTAGAAGCCAGGAGGATGAGCTTCAGCACCCTTTCCCCATTTCTAATACAGTGGTACCTCAGGTTAAGTACTTAATTCGTTCCAGAGGTCCGTTCTTAACCTGAAGCACCACTTTAGCTAATGGGGCCTCCTGCTGGTGCCATGCCGCCGGAGCCCGATTCCTGTTCTTATCCTGAAGCAAAGTTCTTAACCTGAAGCACTATTTCTGGGTTAGCGGAGTGTGTAACCTGAAGCGTATGTAACCTGAAGCGTATGTAACCCGAGGTACCACTGTAGTGTGATGCAAACAAAGAACAGAATAGGTGCAGAGGCATTAGGAAAACAGGTCTGCATTAAAGAGGTTATGTGTGTGTGTGTATACACACACACACACACACACACACACACACACTAAATGTATGTAACTGTACAAGTCAGAGGTAAAGAACCTGCAGCCCATCAGCTGTTTGGTGGACCATGCAGGGAGCTGTTTTATACACTCAGACCATTGGATCTGTCTACTGACTGACAGTGACACTTCCCAGCCCTAGCAGGAAACGCTTGGAATTGAAACTGGAACAGCCTGCATTTCAGGCAGAGGCTCTACAATTGAATTTAAGCCCCTCCCACTTACAGCCCTCATCAGTCCCAGCCAGCAATGTCTGTAGCCAGGGATGGCTGCAAGCCAAGAGCATCTGCAAGACTCACATGTTCCCCACAGTTGCACTAAAGGGAAGGTGAGCTTACATCCCCTCTGCTTGTGCTCTCACCAATTCTGGTCTTGCACCTGCATTTGTCCTGCAGAGCCAAGGAAGGCAAGGATCTTCTCAGACAGCCCCTCTGATTTTAAAAGTTTAGTGCTTCTTACCCACAGAAAATTGCACTGTCCAGCCTGCAGGAAGACGTAAGTTTCAGTGTTCTGTGTTATTTCTTTCCCGTATCGGCAAGCAGGTGTCCTGCTCTTCCGCCAGGGCTCCCTCTGGCGTTGCAAAGTATTTACTGCCTCAAGGTATTTACTGCTTGCTTGCTGCTGTACTGACACAGCACCACAACAGATTGCAGGTAGACAACTTGGGACCCTGGCACACATACATTTGTTGCAAACTACCCACCCACCCCCGGTAGTTGAAAAGGATGTTTTAGAGATCCCTTTAGTGATCCTATACCTACTTCAGCTGCTCTTGAACAACTGCAGGAGCCAACACAGCGCAAGGAACCCACTGAGCAGATTCCATTTTTCCTGTACTTATTATTATTTAATAAAAAAACACCTGGTTTTTGTCGTCAGGCAACCCTAATGTATCCTCTTGGTGATGTATTCAGCATTTCAGCAGGAAGCTGCATAGTTACAATGATGGCAGGATTCCATGCACATAATCCAATTATGAGATAGCGATGGTGACTTACCAGAAAAAAAAATTCAACTATTTGGGTATACTAGCATACCGCAAGTTGTCGTTTTCCCAGTTTCAGCCCTATTTCCATCACTCCAGTATTTAAATAATTGCCCAAGCTCAGATGCTGCTTGGATTTGCTAAACATGCCCACACTAAGATGGAACCTGCCATTTCATACACTGCAGCTAGGGATTGGGATATCGAACTGTTTAATATATTGTAGGACAGTTCTGCTGTTCCAGCGTCATCTGTAGCAAAACAAACACACTCCTTGCATTTAAATCAGGACAGATTGTAGAGAAAACGAAGACATCCTACAGCAGAGACAGAAGATCCTTCAGCAATGCGTGATAATGGGGGGGGGGGGATTTAGGCAGCAACCCTTTGAGTAAGACCACACGCAATGCAAGTACGCAGGAAACAGTCCTATTTTCATAGGCCACAATATCTATGTGACAGGGACAGTCGTACCTTGGAAGCCAAACAAAAGCCGTTCCAGAAGTCTGCTCCACTTTCAAAACGTTCGGAAACCAAGGCGTGGCTTCCGATTGGCTGCAGGAAGCCGCACCGGATGTTCGGGTTCCAAAGAATGTTCACAAACCAGAACACTCACTTCCGGGGTTGTGGCGTTCAGGAGCCAAAATGTTTGACTTGCAAGGCATTAGTCAACCATGGTACGACTGCATTGCCAAGATTTTTGTACCCTCAAATATATACATTAGTGTTACATGTCTGCTGCGTAGGACCTTCATGTGCGACTTCCATGCCATCAGCAGCACCAGCACCGGGGAAGCCTCCAAGTGTCATTTGACAACTCCTTTCAACCCCTAGGCAGTAAGGCCCAATGTTCAAGGATGGTGGGAGCTAGATGTCTGCCAGACGTGGCCAACATTCTACAAGGATAGCAATGGCATGAGTTGTGGCATATGGCATAACATCCCTGAAGTGCTTTTCTCATTTCCTTCTGCAGCAGCCCAGTCACACGTTTTCTTCGTTGAACAGACATGGTACAAAAATTAAGTTACCAATTATGTAGTGCAAGTGGAGCTTCTCCCACTACTTCGAGTTACACTTGTACCCAAGACTCTGCCCTGCCAGCATAAATGTTGTGTTTAGGTCTCCTCTTGTCTCATGCCGGAGATGCGATTTGGCCTCCTACGTGTCACTTCAGGGGAAAGAGCTTCATTTTTCACAGAGTGAGGGACCACCGCTGATTCTCTCTCTCATACACACACACACACACACCCCAATGCAGCCTCCAGATAGTCTAGTCTGAGCTTTCCTGCTCAGACCTCTCAACTGCAGCACCCCAGGTGGTCGTTCTACAAGACTTGACTTCCATAGTGCCAGAAAGAGATCCCGATTAGGAAAATTACATGGCCAGGTGTTTGGTTTATCTTGACACACTTTATTCTGCTCATATTTGATGGTTTCAGTGAATTTAGCTCGTTTATGCAAAGGAAACAGAAGGTGCATTATGCCAGTTAAGATAAGGGAAGGCAGGACAAGGAAGAACAAAGCACGGTATGGCTATCTGAGGTCCCAGTCAGGAGCTGCCCTAGCTTAGGCCGTTTCTCACTATAGCAAGCCTTCCGGCCTCTGCTGGCTGCTCATAAGCCCTTCATGATGGAAGAGTCGACACCAGCTGTGGCCAACCTCCTGACAAACGTGCTCCACCCACAAGTGCAAAGCATGAGATAGAACCACGCAAGCACCAGCTAGGCTGCAATCGCAGGTTCCTTCTACCAGGGTGCAGGTTTGACCGCAGTCTACTGAGCAAAGGATCTGCATGAGCACAGCATGGCTGCTGCTGCAGGCAGGCAGGCAGGGACGTGGACCCGGCTGTGCTGTAAACTAGGCCTGCAAGATCTCCTGCTCCTGTCTAGGTGCTACATTCTTCACCTACGACCTACAGCGTTAAAGATAGGGTACCTTTCCAGGGGGTGCTATGGCCTACATTTTAAGTACAGTGGTACCTTGATTCTGAACTTAATCTGTTCCGGGAGTCCGTTTGACTCCCAAAACCATCCGAAAACCAAGGCGCGGCTTCCTGCACTCAAGAGAAAGCCGCGTCGGATGTTCGGCTTCCGGAAAACATTCGCAAACTGGAACACTTACTTCCGGGTTTGCGGCGTTTGGGAGCCAAGGTACCACTGTACCTGGGTTCTTCTCCCTTCCCACTTTAAAAGCAGCAACCCCCTTCTCGCTAACACTCAGGACAGAGGACGCAGACTCGTTTTGGGTGGCAGAGGAGTGTTTGTTGGCGGAGATTAAAGAGTACATGAGCTGGTAAATCGACACATGCCAGAGGGGAAAAATATTACGGCTGTGTTCCTTACAAAGACAGAAACCACACGTGCGTGAGAAAGCGGCTGAAGTCCTCTGCATAGAGAAAGAAAGTCCCTTGTTTTAGGCACAGAGGGCCTAGGGGAGGGGGTAAACTTTTTTGCCCATGCATAAAGAGATGGAGCAAGTGGAGAGGTAACAAGGGGGCAGGGAGATAGAGGCAAAACGTACAACATCCATGAGAACAGACAAGGGAAGCAAAAGAAAGCAGCCGGGAGGGCTTTTCTCTCAATACAGACGGCAGCAGATCAAAACCAAGATCTTGTCCGGAAGAGATCAAGAGGCCTCTTTAAACACCTTACTGTGTTTCCTCCCCAAAGCGACAGCAGCAGCGTCACAAAACACGGACCCCGGATCCTCTTCAGGTGTGTTGCGCTTCCGCCAGCACAGCTCCGCTGAGGCAGGAGAGGTTTATCCAAACCAGCAGAGAGCTTCGGCGTTCCTGTTCTCCTCTAAGCATCCCCCGAGGTGGGGGGAGGTGGGGGGAGATCAAGGAGATGGGCTCTGCAAATGAAATGCTGGTGCGTGGCAGTGGGCATGCAAAAAGAGTCAGCACCTTCACAGCATGCTATGGGGAGAGTATTCCTGGGTTAAGACATTGAAGGGCCCAGATCATATTGCTTTGTCCGAGGCCGCAATGCAGCCCCCAGGCCTCTAGTTGACCATCCCTGTCCTAGAGCACTGCAGTCTCTATATCTCCTTCCGCCCTTCAACACTGTTCTCTTTCTGGCCAAACTCTGATTGGAGCCATATTGGGACACCCAAAGACCTCTCTCTGTGATTGTGCTTCATAGCTACGCCACTTCCTGCGTCTTCGACTGGCAGGCATGGCAGAACCCACTCTAAAGCAGATTTAAAACCCATTTGCACTGGGCTTCTCTTCCAATCAGGATCAATACAGCACCTCCATAGCATGTCAGGTGGCAAAATAAGCATGAATTCATACACACATGCTCACCACTGGGAGCATGATTAAGTGACGGCCAAAAACAGGAGTGATGAAAGGCATGTATGTGAATCTGCATTCAAGCGGTCCCTGGAAACACTGGCATTCTGCGTGACCACCTCTGACCCAAGAAGCCTAAAAACTAGGTAAGAATTCAGGCCTGTCATTGAACAGCAGGCCTGCTTTTTAGAAGGAAACCCTTCTACGACTCCCTAAGAGCAAAGAGGGACATGCTGCTACTGTTTTGCAGCAGGACTTGGGATCCAGCTAAGCAGCAAGTAGTCTGGGACTTGCTGTTTGAATAGCAATCTCCATCTAAGTGCCGGAGTGTTCCAGCAAACCACATGGCCGCAGAACTGCAAGATGCGCATATCTGACCCTACTTCTGACTATCCTGGGAATCCAAGCCTCCACAAATGGTGCGCTTGCTCCCCGGAGCAGAGGAGCCTGGGTCAAACCAACATCTTTCCTTCTAGGGTTCATGAGGCCAAGTGTTGCCCAAGGATTGCAAAGAGATGTCCAGTCTTCATAGGACCAGAATTTCTGCAGACAGAGCAAACACCATGAGCTTATGCCTCACATTAAGGGAACACTATCCTGGGGTCACAATATCCAAATCTTCTCCCTGGTGCTGGGGGGGGGCTCGCCCCTCCTCTCTCCTCCCGCCACCTGTAGAGATGTAAGTAATGCTATCCCAAAGCAAACACACGGCAAGAGAGGTGCAAGAGAAGCGGACACCTAGAGTAGGCCTCCAACCCGCAAGTGTCACTCAACCACCCCACACATTTCCTCCTCTCGTCCCGCTGCCACCCTCCAAGGTGAGGTGGCCTGCTCAGAGGCTGGTGCAGCAGCAGCTGTGAAGGGGGAATCAACTCAAATCTGGAAACAGTGCGTTAAAGTCTCGTATGGAAGGCAAACAGAACCAAAAGGAAAACTGATGACTAAGCCAGAATGAAGGGAGAAAGGAAAGGAAAGGAGGAGGAGGAGGGAGGAGGAACACCTGGGACTGGAAAGGGAGATGGGGAAAGGAGGCTGCAGACTGGGGAGGGAGGGAGGGAAGGGACCACATTCTCAGGTAAAAAAGTAGACTGGGGACAGGAAGCAACAGAAGGAAAAGAGGGGAGAGAACAAGAGGGCATGTTACACCAAGCCTCCCACACTGAACACCCAAGGAAAGGAAGGCCCACCCTTATTGTCATGCCTCTGCCCTCATCCAGCAGGCAAAACAACCCCATTATCCTAGAAGGCACCAGGGTCACAGATCGGCTGGTCTTCAGCATCACTCAGAGGAGAGAGGTAGCAGGTAGAGTTTTTCACACCCACAGGCCGGTGCTGTTTATCCGGTGCACAGGGAGGGGTCACAAGCCCAGTCCCCCCTGGCTCCCCCCTTGGTACTTACGTGCAATTGCGATGACCACAATGGCACAGATCACTCCCAGCATGATCATCATCTGGGGAGAAGAGTCACCGTGAGCTCACACATTCTTCAACACAGCACCCCGCGCAGACACGACATCTCACCAAGGTGGGAATTTTAAAAGATTCCTCGCACCAAGTGAGACCGCACGTCCGCTAAGCCTCTTACCACCAACCTGGTGCCGCCCACCCCCACCCCCCGGCACTGTAAGTACCCATCATCCCCAAGCACTAGATCTGCTGGCTGGGGCTGAAGAGAGCTAGGAGCCCAGAACATCAGGGAGAACATCAGGTTGATTAAGGCTGGTCTATTATAGCTGCCAGGGACGCAGGTGGCATTGTGGGTTAAACCACAGAGCCTAGGACTTGCCGATCAGAAGGTTGGCAGTTTGAATCCCCGTGATGGGGTGAGCTCCCGTTGCTCGGTCCCTGCTCCTGCCAACCTAGCAGTTCGAAAGCACATCAAAGTGCAAGTAGATAAATAGGTACCACTCAGACGGGAAGGTAAACGGTGTTTCCGTGTGCTGCTCTGGTTCACCAGAAGCGGCTTGGTCATGCTGGCCACATGACCTGGAAGCTGTACGCCGGCTCCCTCAGCCAATAAAGCGAGATGAGCGCCGCAACCCCAGAGTCGGTCACGACTGGACCTAATGGTCAGGGGTCCCTTTACCTTATTACAACTACCAGCAACTCTCTAGTCTCAGGCACAGATTTTTTTATTCCCCAGCCCTGCTACCCATACATATATTTTCTCTGGATATTCTAGGCATTGAACCTGGAATCTCAGAGCATTCATTCTACTTCTAATAGATGGGCCCTCCCCCTCCAGTTCAGGAAACAGCAGCACAATAGGACTGTGACTGTTGTCTCAATCTACCAGTGTAAAATTGCTGTGCGCTCCCCCCTCCCTCCAAAGCTCACCTTACAGTTCTTCCACCAATACTTTCTCTTGAGCGCTGCTGCACTGCTTTCGAATACTTGAGCACCAGCTTGGAGCGCATCTGCTCTTTCATCTAATTCCGATAGCTTCTGGTCTCGCTCCAAGACTTTGTCCACATTCACACGCATAATATCCACCACCTGAATGAGAGGGATGGAGGCGGGGGGGGGGGGGAGAGAGAGAGAGAGAGAAAGAAAATAAAAGGGACAGCTGAATTCACCTGGAAACGAAGAAGGCATGAAGACCCAATGAGAACAGCTCAGGAGGTTAAGCAACTTACTTCTTCCACCTGCGCTTGGGTCTGTTGCAGGCGGCGATTGCTGGTCAAATTTGGGGGTGCTCCAGGGGGGCCTCCAGCATTTTCTTCCCCTTCTTGCCCCGTCCCTGGTTGCTGAGCTGGATCAGACCTGTGGAGGCAAATTAGGTGCAAGAAGTGGTCACACTAATATTAAAGATATGTAACCACTTGAAAGAAACAATTAGGCCTAGGATTAAAATGGAATTAAATTTATAAATAAGAAAATGTACAATAAGGAAAGCTATGTAATATGCTTAGGACTGTGATATGGTCTTTTGAAACACTGATATTGGAAACTGCTACATATAATTACTAAGAAATTCTGATGGAAGAGATTCGAGGAAGTCAAATACTATGTTTATGAAGATGGATGGTACTTAATTTTAATTAATTAAGTGGTAATATGCTGTATGTATCTTTTTTCTCTTTTTCTTTTATTTATTGTTTGTCTTTATATTAATCTTTTTTTCTATACTATGTTTATCTACTGAAAATAATAAATATTTATTTTCAGTAGATAAACATAGTATAGAAGAAGTTGTCACACGTGTCCGGTGCTCGCCCCGAAGAGATGTCCCCAACCTTTGGGGGTAATAGGGGCACTTCTGGAGAGGCTAAATGACTGCTGTGGGCACCCCAAAAGAAAAACTGCTGGTGCTCAGAACATTCCCATCGCCCCCAAACAAGCAAAAGATTAGCACATCCCTGCCAACAGATAAGATGCAGACAGAAGAAAGCAGGAAACACCCCACAAAAACAATACCCCCACCCAGGAAAAAAAAACATTAAAAATTTGGAAACTTGGAGAGGCAATGTGCCTTGGTGGGCACCAAGGGCGTGGCTGAGGACATCCAGATACCCACAGTGCCACATTGAGGCCCTCAGCCACAGAGATAAGCAACTAAACTGCAACTAGAAACGACAGCCCCAAATGTTGTCTTCCTAGCAGAACAGAAGGTAGCCAAGGGCATTCTAAAGCTGGAAAAGACACAGAAGAGGGTAACCAAAAATGATCAAAGAGTTGGGCTGCTTTCCCCATGAAGGAAAGTGAAGAGCAACCAACTGCTTTTCCTTAAACCAAAAGAAAGACTCAAAACATGAGATGATTACGCACAGTAGAGAGAGAAGCTTTTCTCTTCGTCCAACCGTGGAACTCAAGGTCACCCAAGAAGAACTTCAAGCAAAGGGTTGTACAAGACGCAGTGAAGACCACTAGCTTAGATGGCTTGGAGCACAGATGGAGGACCTGTGGTCCTCCAACAGTTGTAAGACTACAACTCCCATGATGCCTAACTACTGGCTATACTGACTGGGATGGATCTACACGATTCGCTAATCTACATCTGGAGGACCACAGGTCCCCCATTTCTGGCTTAGAAGACAGGTCTCCACATCCACATGCCATGACAGCCAAAGTAGACCTTTATGCTCATAGGAAACATCTCTGTCAAGACTAGCTTGCTAGGGGACAAACAGAGGCAGGAATCTTTGCCTCTATACCCTTCTTACAACTTCCCAGATGCATGTGGCTGGGTTACCGCTGGCCTGATCTAGTGTGGCTCATCTAACGCTCTGAAGCTAGGAAATGCCACAGAGATTGCAACTGAAGCTAAACACGCCAATTGAGATAGAAATCAAGAATACAAACAGCTGATAATAAGCAACAATGCTGTGAGATCTTACTGCTCCTCAACTGGTTTGTGACCTGCCAGGGACACCTGTCCATGAGGGATAAAATCAGGGTGACACAGCTGGTATCATGGGCAAGTATGAGCTATGAGCCCAGGACGAAACCTCAGCAACAGTCTAGGCAGTTGCAGGCAAGCCACTGTCCACCTAAGCATCCCCAACCTGCAATATGGGAGGACTGGCCTCCCATAAAAGGCTGTTGTAAGGCTTCCTGTGTGAAGTGCTCTGTACTACTGTGGCTGCGATTACACCGTCAGAGCAAACGTCGCAGCAAACAAGGTCAAACGGCTTCTTCAGCATCCAGGGAAACCCAGCAAGCTCCCAGGGTCTGTTAAGGTGTGAGCAAACACAAAATAACTGCTGTGTCACAAGGCTGGACCATTTTTTGCCACAGGAGAAATTTGCTACCAATATCCTTGGGCTTTTGCTGCGGTAACAATTCCTTCCTGCAGCGAGAGAGGAGAGGTCAGGGGAACTAGCAGTTAAGCCCCAGTTCTGAGAGAAAGGCTGGGTTTCTTGCATGGCAACTGTGGGCATGGAACGCAGGTACCAGGATGGACCAATGACTAGTCTAGCACAATCTGCCAGAAGGTGTTTGAGGCAGCACCACTGGGCAGCCATTGGTTGGGCCACAGATAAAAGGGCATGGATGGAGGCATGCTTTCACCCGAGATGGCAAATACTTCATAGTTGCAGAAGTCCAATGGAAAGCAGAGACAAAACTGAGTGTTTCTACTCTAAACCACCCTTCTGTCTCAAAACCACAGGTCTCTCTTCTCTAGCCCTCCTCAGTATCTGCTACAGAGATCTCTAGGGTCAGCTTAATATAATTTTGCTGAGCTCCGACGGATTCCTCCACACACAAGCTCATGCAAAGGAGGTTTCCGCACTCCCTTCCCCCGCCCCTAGTGGCACATGCCAGGCAGAACCGCCTCGGTCACACATGACACCCAACCCAAAGGTTTGGGCGACTTTCTGCTTTGCCCCAACCGCAAAACCCGCATTCGCTTGACCACCTTGCTTTCGAGCGTTCCCGCATATTTACATTCACACGTGCAGGCGCCGTCACGTGCGAAAAAGCCCCCCCTAGCCATCCCCGCGAATCTTTTCCCTTTCTCCTAGCGCGCACAAACAACGGAGCCGCCCTCCGCTTCGCGACGAGCAGCCAATGTTTCGAATGGGAAGCGACGCTGCGGGACACGGGAGACAGAGGGGAGAGCCGGGCAACTGCGGCAGGCGAAAAAATAAAGGGGAAAAGCGCAGCTGGCCGGAGAGCCGCGGCCACCTGGGGCGGGATGCTGCGCCATCGGCGCCCCATCTGACTTCAGCCCCGGGCAGCCGGGAACGGACGGCGGGAAGGAGATCGGGGGCGGGGGCGGGTGAGCGGGTGCTGCAATGCGCAACTCGGCAGGTGCCGCAGCCGCGCAGGGGAAGGCGGCAGCGCAGCGCAGGACGGACCGCGGCAGGGCAGGGCGGGCTCCGCCACCCGCCACCCAGCCCGGCTGCTACTCACATGGCCGGCTTCGGCTCGGGGAGACCCCTTCCCTCCGGGGCGCTGGACGGAGCGTGCGGAGCGAGGATCGACGGCCCACCCGAGGGAGCGTCCGCGCCAATGAGCCTCTCCCGCCGGCGCTCGGAGAACGACTGCTGCAGCAGGAGCCGCGCTGCTGCCCCGCGCCCTTTATAGGCGGCCGGAGGGGGCGGTCCCTCTGGCCCTGGCCACGCCCTCCATTGTTGCCGGCCCAGCTCGGCGAGCCAATAGGCGCTCACGCCGGACCTGCTCTTGGCCGCCGAAAGAGACACTCCCCCGCCCTGCAGCCAATCAGCGCCCTACTCCATCTGCATACTTCGACGGTGCTCTCCCAGACCTGCCTTAATTATTAGACGGGAGCATGAAATCTCAGCTTCCGTTTCTCTGATGCTTTGGGGGTTTTCTTTTGGGAAGAGGGAGAGTTGCGTGTCGAGGTCACTGGAGAGAGCCAGGATTTGACCAGGGGCGAAAGGATGGAGGGATGTATGGAGGTGAGAGCTGGACCATCAAGAAGGCTGACCGCCGAAGAATGGATGCTTTTGGATTATGGTCTGGAGGAGACTCTGGAGAGTCCCATGGACTGCAAGAAGATCAAACCTCTCCATTCTTAAGGAAATCAGCCCTGAGCGCTCACTGGAAGGACAGATCCTGAAGCTGAGACGCCAATACTTTGGCCGCCTCATGAGAAGAGAAGAGAAGTTGGAAGGGCCCACGAGGGTCATCTAGTCCAGCCCCCTGCTGTGCAGGAGCCTTTTGTGCCCAATGTGGGGCTTGGACCTACATTCCGCTGCCTTGCTGAGCGCTGAATGGTTGGCAAAGCAACAGATTCTGCAAGTCTTCTGGCTGTTTCTGCTTTTTAGCTTCTCAGACAGATCTGGCAAGCCAATCTGATGTGATCCAACAGAACCAGTCGTCTGGCAGAGTTGGGGGTTCAAAGGGCAACAACTCTCTGCCAGTTCCAATTAGGTGGCTCATATGTGTGAATGAATGTCCCCAGTTTTGCCATTGTAGGTCAATTCCCACCCGTTAGGATGGCAGTAGTATTAGCACTGACGGACAAGTAATTTTTAAAACACTGATAAAAGATTATTCAACTTACCAAAGAAGCAAGTACAACTACAGCACAACATTAGTTAATTATGTGTGTGTAATTGTGTGATAGGAATTTTATGGTCTTAGGTATATGGTAATGTTCATAACTGCACATACATAGATCAACACAGGAAGACCAACCTGGAACCATTTTGATTCCTAAACTGACCAAATCCTTTCTCTGCAAGGTTAAACTGGAAAAGCCTCCCCATTGTCTCTTTCCTCACAAATCCTGTCTCAAGGATATGTCTGTTTGAATAAGGTGTGAGCCTGTGACCTGGCCCAGGAAATAAGTATTTTACCACTACAAAAGACTGGCCAGGCTCCCCAGGAAATCCAATCAAGTAACCTGCCAGACAGGAGATAAACAAGGACAAGAGAAAACCAACATTTAAATTTATGTGATGTAGGTGGGATGATGTTTCTGGGGGTGGTCTTGATCTACAGGATGGGAATTTCAAAAAGTCTTTATAAGCCCTTGCACAGCAATTTTGGGGGTCCTCCTCCTCTCCTGCGTGTGAGGGAGTACCCTGTTGCAACAGATCAATAAAGATCAAGCTTACTAGCTGCTTTGCTTGCGTGTCAAAACCCCTCCCCCAGAAAGAAAGACACAGGACACGATGTTTAAGTTTAATGGGCATGAAATGGCCACAACTTTATTGATTAGAGAATTGAAGGTATTGGCCCTAGGCATTGGCTCCTATCCGCTACCCGGCATGATGTCCGGGAAGGGTTAACACTAACCGTGGGAGGCCCCCGTTGGAGTACGCCGACTAGGATCCCACGGGTGTCACCGCTTGGGGCGTGCCGGGGGCCCTTACCAAGGTAGGTTTCGGACAAGACAACGCCCCTCGGAGTCCTGTACCGGACTACCCCATTTCCTGGGGGAAGGTGATGGCGTTCCTTCCCCCCCCATCCGTTTGCATAACAATTGAACCCCAGCCAATGCCTAACCGCCAATACAGGGAAAGTTGTGACGGTTTGCTACGAGGTAGGCGAAAAAACCAACTGGCGGAAGATCGCCAACTTGGAAAAATTCCTACCAGGCCCCTTGCGGCGACCAACCGAAGTCCATAGCAAGGTCATGACTACCTACGGCTACCTAAACGTCTAAGGGTGGGTGGGATGGGAAAACCTCTCAGCTGGTCGGGAGTGAAGAGGGCGGACCCTGGGCGTGCCCGGCTTAAAATACCCTAAGCCACGCCTCCCCCCGGCCCGCCGATAGGCAGGCGGGGGTCCCGAGCACGCCCAGGGATTCCCCCAACTCTCGCGGGGGCCAAGGTTAGCCCCCGCGCTTGGGAGGAGGGGCTAGACCGCAACCCCATTCTCCTCCCTATAGTCAGAAATGGCTTTCTCAATATTCTCTGGTTGGCCACTGTTATTCTCTCCTACCAAAAGGCAACCTATGTAAGGACTCTATATGGGCTCTTGGATACCCCATAAGGGAAAAAGGGCATATTTTATTTACAACAATTGTAATATACAATATAAAATACTATAACATAGAAATAATAAAACATTTATATATACATTACTGCAAATACTTGGCAATCGGTTTTAATTGTTTTATGCAATTTTAAAAGAATAATAAGACAAGTTTAAAATGACTGGAAATTCCTCAAAAATTCAAAAAGGTCAGTATTTTTGATGTAGTTATTTACCGAGCAAAACTGAATTACATAAATTTAACCCAAATCTCTTTTGAATTCCCAAGTCACGTTGCAACTTTTTAGCATCTCTTGTTTTGGGAATTTGAAAGGTAAAAAAATTCAACACGTCCTAGCAGGGCGTAGTCAAACTATGGGATTCTCTCCCCAAGGTACGTAAAAAGGTAAAGGACTCCTGGACGGTTAAGCCCAGTTCAATTTGACTTTGAGGTTGCGGCACTCATCTTGCTTTCAGGCTGAAGGAGCCGGCATTTGTCCATAGACAGTTTTCCAGGTCATGTGACCAGCATGACTAAACCACTTCTGGCGCAATGGAAGGGCAAGCCCAAGAGGCTCAGTGGTTTAAACCACAGAGCCACCCATATCACTCCTCCCTGAGGAGGCAGTGATGGCCACCAACTTGGATGGCTTTCAAAGACAATTAGACAAATTCATGGAGAAGGCTATCAATGGCTACTAGCCATGATGACTATGCTCTGCCTCTACAGCAATACTTCTGAATACCAGTGGCTGCAAACCATGGGAGAGGAGAGTGCTCTTGTGCGCTCATGTTCTGCTTGCTAGTTTCCCACAAGAATCTGGATGACCACCATGAGAAGAAGATGGTCTGGGCAATGTATCAATACATCGTCCAAAATCGGTTTGAAGTCTACATCCCTCCCCCTTTCCTTTTTCCTTCTGTGATGGAACTCCTAATTGGGGACTTCCCTGGTTCTTTTTCTGGCCCACGTAGGACCAGTCTGGATAGTTGGCCTTGGTGAAGATTTGACGTTTTCATCCCCAAAAAGTTTTTTGATTTGAGTTCTTCTGAAACGCTGCATTTTAATGTTGTAATCTTGTTTTTAAGTTGTATTTTAATCAATTGTTTCATACTTGGTGTTAGCTGCCCTGAGCCCAGTCTTGGCTGGGGATGGCGGGGTATAAATAGAATTATTATTTTATTCTTATTTTATTTCATTTTATTTTATTTATTATCATCATCATCAACAACAACATCATCGTGATAACTGTTTCATAATATTTGACATGGTGATAATATCATGAATCACAACATGTGTGTGTGCTATGTAAAAAACTGTGCTATGGGAAAAACCATGATGCCAGCCATCACTTGTCTCATGATTCCTGCTGCCCTGTTGCTCTGTACTATAAAATAGCAGTTGGAACAATACATTATACGTAAGTAAAAATGCATCAGTTTTGGACCCCTAAGTTGCAGCAGTTGCCAGGACATTACCTCATTCGCCTCTGCATATTACATGCTTATCTCAGACATCATGATATATCGGTCTATCACAATGTTTAGGTAAAGGTAAAGGGACCCCTGACCATTAGGTCCAGTTGTGACCGACTCTGGGGTTGCGGCACTCATCTCACTTTACTGGCCGAGGGAGCCGGTGTACAGCTTCCGGGTCATGTGGCCAGTATGACTAAGCCACTTCTGGCGAACCAGAGCAGCGCACGGAAATGCCGTTTACCTTCCAGCCAGAGTGGTACCTATTTATCTACTTGCACTTTGACGTGCTTTTGAACTGCTAGGTTGGCAGGAGCAGGGACCGAGCAACAGGAGCTCACCCCGTTGCGGGGATTCGAACCGCCAACCTTCTGATCGGCAAGTCCTAGGCTCTGTGGTTTAACTCACAGCGCCACCCGTGTCCCTTCACAATGTTTAGCTGGTGATACAGTGGTACCTCGGGTTAAGTACTTAATTCGTTCCGGAGGTCCGTACTTAACCTAAAACTGTTCTTAACCTGAAGCACCACTTTAGCTAATGGGGCCTCCTGCTGCTGCCGCGCCACCGAAGCACGATTTCTGTTCTCATCCTGAAGCAAAGTTCTTAACCTGAAGAACTATTTCTGGGTTAGCGGAGTCTGTAACCTGAAGCGTATGTCACCCGAGGTACCACTGTATATCACAATGTTACGATACGATAACGTTTATTGTCATTGTCCCATACAGAACAACAAAATTGAAAATATCTACATCAGACATGCAAAAACCCACAAGCCTGCTATCCCAGCCTGGTTAGCCCGTAAAAACTCTGATACCCCATAACTGACTACAATATACTCACATAAAGACTACCTTACACTGTGTTTAAAACCAAAATCGCATTTGGATAGAAACTGTTTCTCAGGCGGCTAGTCCTAGTCTTTATAACCCTGTACCTTCTTCCAGAAGGCAGAAGCTGAAAGAGATCATTTCCAGGGTGTGCACTATCCTGCACTATCTCTGCAGCTTTCTTATGGAACCTGGAAGTGGGAGGTGGGAAGAGTACACCCAATTATTCTCTCCGCAGTCTTTACAACCCTGGAAAGCTGTGTGGAATGCTCTCCCCACAGGGAAGCTTGCGTGATGGTGGATGCATGACGGGGACGCGGGTGCTACTGTGGTCTAAACCACTGAGCCTCTTGGGTTTGCCGATCAGCAGGTCAGCGGTTTGAATCCCCATGACAGAGTGAGCTCCCGTTGCTCTGTCCCAGCTCCTACCAACCTAGCAGTTCGAAAGCACGCCAGTGCAAGTAGATAAATAGGTACCGCTGCGGTAGGAAGGTAAACGGCATTTCCATGCGCTCTGGTTTCCGTCACGGTGTTCCGTTGTGCCAGAAGCGGTTTAGTAATGCTGGCCACATGACCCAAAATGCTGTCTGTGGACAAACACTGGTTCCCTCAGCCTGAAAGCGAGATGAGCACCGCAACCCCATAGTCGCCTTTGTCTGGGCTTAACCTTCCAGGGGTCCTTTACCTTTACCTTTTACCTTGGATGTTATTTCAACACCAGGAAAAGACCTTTTTATGTTCCCAAACTGTGTTACTCTCATGCTGCTTGGAGTTTGTTTTTATTTCTGCTGCTTTTATATGCTCTTTTATACAATTTTTGTTGTTGTCATTTTAGCTTTCTAAAAGCTGACTTCGGAACCTGTTGAAGGGTGCGTATGAAAATTGTAATACAGAAAAATAACTGTCGCCTTGCCCACATAGTTTGTAATGCCTTCTCCAAAATTCACAATAGCCAGAAAGTGAAAATATGCCTGTGAGCAGAGTTGAGCCCTCTTCCTGTTTTTTCTTAGGCATAGAACATCTACCAGACAGATGAGAGGCAGTCACAGGCTAGATTTAAAGAGAGGAGCAATTGCATAACAGCCTAAGATATTTTCAGGGCCTCCTCCATCTATAATTGCCTTCTCTATATGAACCTTCTTGAGTCAGTGTGCTCTCTGGCACACTGACCTCTGAAATATTGTTGACAAGGACAGGGCCTTCTCAGTAGTGGTGCTGTGGTTTTGGAATACATCTTGAGTCTGAACAGAGCTAAATCAGACATGATATTTTTATTCAGACAGACTAAATTTCATTTTTTTTTTCTATAGCTGATGCTTCATTTCACCTAGTAATGTTATTGACTGTGCACTTAATTTTGTTACACTCAAAATAATGGTTAAAAATTGTGATTTTTTTTTAATGCAGAAAAGTGGCTTATAAAATATTAAATACATAAACTACCTGATCCCTTGATGACCAGTTTATTCTTTATATTATTTATTGTGTTACTAATATTGTATTATTCAAAAAATAATGGCTGGCTTCAGGTTTATTAGTATTATATTCAGGTGAGACCATTGATAGAAATATGTATTCTAATCTCAAACAAAAGACAAGGCTGACTTCTTTGGGAGGGCATTGTTTTTTGACACTGGTCTTCAGGACGCATTATAACTTAATTCTGTTTCCCTCCTGAAGTGCTTTTAAGTAACACGGCAGCCAGTGTTGCATCTGGAATGGTTCTGAACTATTTTACGCAGCCAAATTAGTTTGCCATTTTATGAATGCTCCCTGCATGTTTGAATTCCCTTCCCTGGTTCCCTGTGAAGAGTGCTACTGCTCTGTATCACATTTTTGGGAATAGCCTTGCCTATTCCCAAGTCCATCTTAAGACTGATGACAGAAACCCTGACAGAAAAGTGTTTACAACACAATCACATCCTGTCAAACAGGGTGATATGCAAAGATTTCATGAGGCACTTTGATGTGATCAGTAATGCTATTATTACAACTTACAAGCAATTCATACTTTATGTGACAGACATGTCCAGCATTCCTCTTAAAGACAATGACAATCTATTGTTATGCAAGGCGCTCACAAGAATGAAAAGTAGAAGAGGGATTTGGCTCATTCTCCCCCCCCCCTTTCTAGGACTTCAGCTGTGAATTAAATTGGCTGCTGTTGCATTGCACCATGCAAAAGGCACCACTGCTGATCACTCACATGGCTTTTACTGTGGCCCTAAGCCCTCTTGCGGGTGGCGTTGTGGGTAAAAGCCTCAGCGCCTAGGACTTCCCGATCGAAAGGTCGGCGGTTTGAATCCCCGCGGCGGGGTGCGCTCCCGTTGTTCGGTCCCAGCGCCTGCCAACCTAGCAGTTTGAAAGCACCCCCGGGTGCAAGTAGATAAATAGGGACCGCTTTCTAGCGGGAAGGTAAACGGCGTTTCCATGTGCGGCTCTGGCTCGCCAGAGCAGCGATGTCACGCTGGCCACGTGACCCAGAAGTGTCTCCGGAAAGCGCTGGCCCCCGGCCTCTTGAGTGAGATGGGCACACAACCCCAGAGTCTGGCAAGACTGGCCCGTACGGGCAGGGGTACCTTTACCTTTACCTTAAACCCTCTCCTAGGGTGTATGGTGTGCTAAGGGAGGGGTAGTACCTCTGGTGGGGACACACTGTGCTCCTTCTGGGATAGTTTTCCACCTTTGGTCCTCACCTTGCACTCAGCTCTCACCTGTGGCTGTCAGCAGGCAACAGCGGCCGCACCCCAGGAATGATGGGGTTGAGCCAGGCAAAAGCTACAGTCAGGCAAAGAATAATAGATACCAAGAGACAACAGGGCGGCTCTAGGTGCCCCGACTATAAAATTAGAGAAATAAAAAGATAAAGCCGCACCGGCAGCATATCTCTTCTTTCTCGTATCTAAACATGCAAGAAGGGCCTTTACACTCGCCAGAAGCTTGGCTCTGCCCTCGTCGGTCCTGGAAGGAGCCTTTAAAAAAGTCCCATATGCTCAGAGACTTTGCGTCTGTTCTTTGGGAGAGATAGGAAGCCCAGAACACTTGTTGTTTAGATGTCCCTTTTATGAAGAGGCACGTAGGAAGACCATTGATCCCCTGCTGGCGAGGCTCACCGACCTCCCGGAAAAGCAAAAATTCGACCTTTTCCTGTTAGGCAAAGATCAGAAGACGACCTGGATGGTCGCCAGATTCTGTGTACAGATCTGTAGGTGCAGACCATCTCCCAACTCAAACTAGTTTGTTAGGAAAATCCCCAAACTCTGTTCCATGGGTGACTCTGGGTCAACTCCCTGCGGTAGTTTACTGTTGTACATTGTTTTTAAATTTATTGTTGTACATTGTTTTAATTGTTTGTATTTCTTCTGTGACTGTACCCCCAAGTGTGTTTTATAAGCTGGTCTCCGACCGTAATAAATTATCTATCTATCCCAGGAATGACTTAGACTGGCTGGCTAAACCAGGTGAGGGTAGCCGATGGGTCTCAAACCCTCAGTGAGTTATGGAGATCCCCTGCATGTGAAAACAGGCTCCGGCAGATTGAGCGGACGAGACCAAGAGTGGATCCAATGGTCAAGAAGGCAGTTTCAGCACATGATGTGGGAAGTGAGGGGCAGATGGGGCCTGTCAACCTGGGAAAGCAGCCCATCTAAAAGGAAAACTCTGATCCTAAAACTCAGCTTCCTTGCAGGATATCTTCGAGAGAAGAAAGGGCTAAAGAGTAAACCCTACACAGATCCTTAGCGGAGTCCCTAAAGCGGTTGGATGGCACCTTGTACACCTCCTTCCAGCAAGTCCTACAGCCAAGCTGGTGCCAAAGGTATTCCTCTGCTTTCCTTTGGACAACATCAGCAAGTCCCAGGACCTCCATATACGCTGCCCAGGCTTGAGGTGATATGTTTGACACACTAACCCCTACAGTCATACCTTGGAAGTCGAACGGAATCCGTTCCAGAAGTCCGTTCAACTTCCAAAACCTTCCTGCAGCCAACCGGAAGCTGCGGAAGCCCAGCTGGACGTTCGGGTTCCAAAGAACGTTCGCAAACTGGAACACTCACTTCTGGGTTTGCGGCATTGGGGAGCCAAAACGTCCAAGGCATTTGGAATCCAAGGTGCAACTATACGCCACATTGGCTTCCTAGAGTACTTCTGCTATGGGGCAGCTATATAAATCAAGTAGGTAAATAAATAGGAGGAAAGCAAGGTGTCACTTAGAGAAGGATCTGAACTGTTTTCCTTGAAGCTTGAATTCGTTTTATTCTGGATTGTTCTGTTTTATGTTCTAATGTGTTGTAAACCGCTTTGAGATGATTTTCTCTTTAATGGAATAAAATAATAATAATAATTCATTGGGGGGGGAATGGCACCTAAATATTCCATTGTGATGACAGTGACCTAGGTTTAAGCTGCCATTTGACAATCAGCTTATATATCTGAGTTTCTAATAAGGCCTTTCTCCATACCCTCCTCAACTGCTTTGGCATGGATGACGGATGGGGGGAAATGTGTGTAGCAACTTCTGGTTTTTGCATGGTTGGAATGTAGCCCACATTACGAAGTGGTGCCACCCATCACTAGCTTGTATGCCCCTTCCCAATATCTCTACTAGGACATGTAGCCCTTGGACTGAAAAAAAGTCACAGCAGTACACTCACAATGGGACATTAATACATTGTACAGGAATACATTGGTAGATGAAGTGGCATACAATGGAAACATAATCAGAATAAGATCATTAGAACAGCTTTCCACATCCACAGTTCTCTTTGGAGCCCTAATAACGTGAGCAAATATTTTGCACCATGTTCTTCGGGACAGATGCTCGCGAACGAGGAGCTGCTCTCAGCGATGCTTCCCAGTGCGGTTATAACGCCTGTACAAATATCTAATCCTCTTGTTCAGGTTGTGGTAATCATCCACGAACATTCGGTCACCCACCATTTTCTTTTTGCGGATGCATCTCTGAAGTTCATTCCCCCGCCAGCCGCGTAACCATTTGGGGCCGTTAATCAGGTCCCTGGGGTGTGCCTTAAAGTCCCCTAAAAAGAGAGAAAGAGATACAATAGACATAAAAAAAGAGGTCAGCCGTGGGGCTGTAGGCCAAATAGCCAGACATTGTCCCCCTTCCTCTTTTGCACACGCCTCCCAAGGCACCCATGCTACCCTGCCAACCTCCTGAGCACGAAAGTAATAATAAAACTGCTGTCAGCGACTGGCAGGAGCTGGAGTCTGACCCGCGGCAGGGGGGTCAGTGGTTTGGGGGGAACTATATTGGCTAGGGGGCAAGAGTCGGGAGGCAGGGGAAGCTTCGGAGCTGCAGGATGGAGCACAGGATGGGTTGAAAGAACAGGAGGAAGAGGCAGGTCAGGTAAGTGCAGGGCCCATGTGCTTCTCCACCCTCTCATGCACCACTGTCTCCCAGCACCAGGAGAGGACTGAAAAGGGAGGAGCAGAGGCAGTTGCCATGCAGGCAGAGTCTTGGGCTGTGAAGGGGGTAGGTACATAAAGTGGTGGAGGGGGAGTGTTAAGTATTATCCTTGACAATAAAGAGTTAACTATCTGCCGTGTGCATTCCTTCAGTTGGGAAGCACTCCTAACAAATACCTATTAACAGATAAACATGTCTTTCCCTTACTGCTTGTCACCAAACGCCAGCATATCTCCCTGAGAGTGAGGCTTTCATGTTAGCTCCCTTCCCCCTCCCTCAAAAACCAATGGGTCGAGGGACCCTCCAGAGCAGATTGGGGAACTGTGGAGGGCTGCAGGGTGGGGAGGAGAGGAAGAGAAAGTTGCACGCTGCCCGATTTATCTGTTCAGTAACTCTGCATTCCCAATATTTACCCAGAATGCCAATATTGTCATAGACTCCAAACAGCGCTCGTTTCTCTGTCCATCGATCAACTGGTTTAGGGCGGGGGGGCTCCCTCACACGCATTTGGTTAGGGATTCCTGGAAGAGAAAAAGTGACCAGAAATGGTAGGTCTGTCATTGTAAAAACTCCACCTTTGGGATCTGTTCATTATGTACCCGCCTTGGAAATTCTCACATTGCATATGTCCAAAAATACTACTTACTCAGATTTAGATGTGGGCAACTTGGGATCAAGCCCCACCCATGCTAATAAAATAATAATCATCATAATTTATTATTTTCTCCTGCCAACCTAGCAGTTCGAAAGCACGTCAAAGTGCAAGTAGAGAAATAGGTACCGCTCCAGCAGGAAGGTAAACGGCGTTTCCGTGCGCTGCTCTGGTTCGCCAGAAGCGGCTTATTCATGCTGGCCACATGACCCGGAAGCTGTACGCCGGCTCCCTCGGCCAATAAAGCGAGATGAGCACTGCAACCCCAGAGTCGGTCACGACTGGACCTAATGGTCAGGGGTCCCTTTACCTAATTTATTATTTATACCCCGCCAATCTGGCTGGGTTTCCCCAACCACTCTGGGCAGCTCCCAATCAAATATTAAAAACACAATACAGCATTAAACATTAAAAACTTCCCTAAACAGGGCTGCCTTCAGATGTCTTTTAAAAGTAGGATAGTTGCTTATTTCTTTGACATCTGATGGGAGAGTGTTCCATGGGGCAGGCGCTACTACCAAGAAGTCCCACTGCCTGGTTCCCTGTAACCTCACTTCTTGCAGTGAGGGAACTGCCAGAAGGCCCTGGGAGCTGGACCTCAGTGTCTGGGCTGAATGATGGGGTTAGAAACGCTCCTTCATGTATACTGGGCCGAGGCCATTTATGGCTTTAAAGGTCAGCACCAACACATTGATTTGTGCTCGGAAACGTACTGGGAGCCAACGGATGTCTCTCAGGACCGGTGTTATATGGTCCCAGCAGCCACTCCCAGTCACCAGTCTAGCTGCCGCATTCTGGATTAATTGCAGTTTTCGAGTCACCTTCAAAGGTAGCCCCACGTAGAGCGCACTGCAGAAGTCTAAACAGGAGATAACTAGAGCATCCACCACTCTGGCAAGACAGTCTATGGGCAGGTAGGGTCTCAATCTGCGTACCAGATGGAGCTGGTAGACAGCTGCCCTGGACACAGAACTGACCTGCGCCTCCATGGACGGCTGTGAGTCCAAAATGACTCCCAGGCTGCGCACCTGGTCCTTCAGGGGCACAGCTACAGCATTCAGGACCAGGGAGTCCTCCACACCCGCCTGCCCCCTCAAAACAGTACTTCTGTCTTGTCAGAATTCAACCTCAATCTGTTAGCCGCCATCCATCCTCCAACCACCTCTATATATATACTGTGTATATATATATATATATATATATATATATATATATATATATGGAAAACACACACACATATAAATTAGTTTTTCATTTAATAATATACAATCACATCCTTATTAACAACTTTACCTCTCTGGCTCCTTAGAGCCCCTCGACTTCCTTCCCTCCCGCCTCATGGCTTTCAAAATTAACCTTTATATGACTGCATTTTATACGTTTTCCAATTCTAGTTATGCTCATTACAAAACACCTCAAAAGTTAAATAAATATAAAAAGGGAGAGAATTTCTCATTACAAGTCTTCAGACAACCCTGCTAGTGATGTTACTTGATTACAATAATCTTTCAAATATATAAATTTACTCCAGTCCTTTTGGAATACGGTGGTACCTCGGGTTAAGTACTTAATTCGTTCCGGAGGTCCGTTCTTAACCTGAAACTGTCCTTAACCTGAAGCACCACTTTAGCTAATGGAGCCTCCTGCTGCTGCCGCGCCGCCGGAGCACGATTTCGGTTCTCATCCTGAAGCAAAGTTCTTAACCCGGGGTACTATTTCTGGGTTAGCAGAGTCTGTAACCTGAAGCGTATGTAACCCAAGGTACCACTGTACTGTAATGGGAACTACGGCGGCATGGCTCCGGTGACGTCATCTCCAGGCGACGCCCCCCCAACCGCAGCTACTTCTCCGCGCAGACGGGCTGACTCACCCGAACTGAACGGCCGGCTCACTCCCGGAGCGAGGAAACTGCGGCCCAACAAGCCCCGCGCGGCTGACAAGAGCAGCGCCGCCGCCATGGAGATCCCGAGTTACTAAACCGCTTCAGAGAAGCATAGCGGCCTCACGAGTCAACTTCCGCCATCTTGGGACCTTCCCAGAATGCATCGCTTCCTCACAACTTCCGGTCAAGGGTTTTCTTTTCTTTTTAAACGGGAAGTGAATGAAATTACCATAGAGCTAGGAAAAGGAAAAAATGGCAAGCCAAACTGGATTGCTTGTTTAGGGGCTGAATAAAAGGGGCTAAAAAAAGAAACAAAGCACTCTTTAAATAAATTAGTTTTTTTTGGGGGGGGAGTGAGCTGCTTAAAGAAATCAGTGAAGAAATTCGGGATTTTATCATGACTTCGAATGGATTACAGTATCTCCCTACCTAGAAGGAAAAGGTAGCAGAGAAGACTTGAGCTCAGCCTTTTTTCAAACGTGCGTCATATTTTGCATGCTTAATTGGTTGTTGCTTACAAACATTCATTGAAATGTTATGATAATTCAGCTGCGATCGGGGAGGGGCGTTTTAACTGACAGTAGCCTGTGGGTAGGTTATACCTCCAGTGCAGTTCACTGTGGATATAGCAGGTTAAAAGGTGGGCTGGTGATTAGACTCTCCCAGCCCCCGGGGGCCGCCCTCCTCCCTCGCGCAACCGCAGCGTTCCCGCCCGGGGAGGCGGCGCCCCCAGGAGAGGCGGCAGCAGCAGCCGCGCGCGGCCCGGGCTCCCCTCGCCGGCCGCGGGAGCCAAGGCGCGCGATAATTTTTTAAATTATTGGGGGGGGCGGAGCCCCCCCAATAAAATTTTTGAGGGGGCTCGGGCCCCCTCAGGCCCCATGGGGTCGGCGCCTATGTTTGGGACTCTTACGAACCAAAAATCCTCCAGGTATCTGTAACCTGTCACGTCCTTAATTTGCAATCCAACAGATCCTGTGCTTAGTTCTATGCAGAAACATTGAGCGTTACTGATTTGCACGGAGTCGTATTATACATTTAAGATGTCGAAGTGGAATGCAGAGCCTTATCGAAAAGAAGAAAGAAAATGTTGGCGAAAGAGTTGTGGTGACTTATATTCCAATGAAAGCTGTCAAATAAAAGTGTCATTCTGCAATGTTTCCATGTGGTGATGGTGGATGGAAAGAAACCACGTTCAGTCGGTTTTGCAGAGTCTAAGTTGTAACATAGCTGTCAACTTTTCCCTTTTCTTGTGAGGAATCCTATTCGGAATAAGGGAATTTCCCTTTTAAAAAAGGGAAACGTTGACAGCTATGTGTACAGAAAGTATTGGGGGTCCATATAGGAACGGTGCCCGTACTTGCGAGATCCAGCTTCGAAAAGGTTTGCTCCCCAGAGATTTCAGTATTTTGCTGCCACTAATTTAGCCACAGTTGACGATGAGCGCATAATGAGACCTTTATAGGTTATGTACCTCGATTCTGTGGGGCAAAGTAGGATCAGCAAGGCCGGTTTCATTCCTCATTTGAACGTGATCTGATTAATTGTATCCAGTGCTCTTTTTTTCTTTTAAAATGTTTAGAGGTGCAGAGCCTGGGGCTTGCCGATCAGAAGGTCGGAGGTTCGAATCCCTGCGACAGGGTGAGCTCCCGTTGCTCAGTCCCTGCTCCTGCCAACCTAGCAGTTCGAAAGCACTTCAAAGTGCAAGTAGATAAATAGGTACCACTCCAGCGGGAAGGTAAACAGCGTTTCCGTGCTTCTCTGGTTCGCCAGAAGCAGCTTAGTCATGCTGGCCACATGACCTGTACGCTGGCTCCCTCGGCCAGTAAAGCGAGAAGAGCACCGCAACCCCAGAGTCAGTCACGACTGGACCTAATGGTCAGGGGTCCCTTTACCTTACATTTTCCTACTGATATGGAAATACTGCCCCTCAATGAGGCCAAACTTAGATTCACAAAATGTTTAGGGGTATGCGTCCCCGTCCCCCCCCCCCCGAAAAAAACAGTGATTGTGTCACTCAATAAGGGAACCAGAGGAACGACTATATTTCAGTAGTCGTAAAAAGAAGAGACGACTCTCCTCCGCTGAAGAAACTTAACGCCAAAGGCAACCTAAAAGTTCCGTCTCGGAAGTATCGGGTACTTTCACATCTCTATGCTTTTTGCTAAGCTCTAATTGGAATTTTGGGCCGTTAGAGAACCTCGCCCTCTGCACGTGATTGGGGCGGCCGGGCTCAGCGTCGTGATTGGGCGAGCGGGTGGCGTTCGAAGTGGCGGCGCGCATTTCGTCTTCTCCGTCTCTTATTGGGCGGCGGGTGCGGGTGCGCGCGCGCTGGGGTGCTTCGTTCGGTGCTTCCCGCGCTTTTCCCCCCATTCGCTGAGGCGCGGCCGGCGGGCCGGTCGTGTTCCGAGGTCTGCTCCGCGGGTCTCTCTCTCCTCCTGAGGGGATTCTTTTTCCGAAGCGGCCATGGCCGACGCTCCTCCGCCCGCGGCCCCCTCGTGGGAGTTCAGCCTGCCCTTGTCGCCCGCCGACTTGCTCCGCGGCGCGGGGCCCTCGCAGTACGTGGTGCAGGAGGTGCTGCCCCCGAAGCAGCTCCCGGGGCAGCTGGCAGGTGGGTAGGAGGCGGGCGCTGACGTCGCCGGGGATCGGGGCGGGCCTACTCGGGAGTAAGGCTCCCTCCCGCCTTCGTCTGAGCCGGGCTTACTCCCGAGTAACCGTGCAGCCTGAGAGGCCGTGTGGGTGTGGATGTCGAGGTCTCTTCCCAGATAAAGCAGGCGGACTGCATGAGAATCACAGAATTGTGAGTGTGATTAGAGTGTAATTAGAATAGGAAAACGTACAAAATGCAATGGTATAAAGGTTAATTTTGAAAGCCATGAGGCGGGAGGGAAGGAAGTTGATAGGCTCTAAAGAGCCAGGACGGTAAAGTGGACATTGAGGATGTGAATGTATATAACTAAATAGAAAATAAAGAAAAATTATATATATATATTTTTAAAAGAAAACCACCATTTTATAATTCAAAACGGGAAAAATAAATACAGTAAATGAATGTTCACAAAATGTTTAGGGGTATGCGTACTTATGCATCACCCCCCAGGAAAAAAGCACTGATTACCTGACTGCGACCCCCTTGTCACATATAAAACAGCCTTGGCAAAAGCCGCTAAAGTGATTTGTCACATAAAAGGAAATGTAGATTGTGCAGGGGATTCATTAATTTGATTTATTGTAAATGGATGCTTGTTTTTAGATCTTTCTTAATAGGTTTTATTGGGTTTGGTGCTTTTGTAACTGGATTTGTAATGCCTTTTAGTCAAATACAATAAATGACTGGTTGATTAAAAAGAGAGAGAGAATCACAGAATTGTAGACAACCCCGACCAGAGAAGAATGGCAAATCAAGTTGATGGACTGTGCTGAAATGGCAAAATTAACTGGGAAGCTCAGAAACCAAGAAGACAATTTTTGTCTGCCTCCCCACCCCCATGCAGAGCGTTTCCTATCAGAAGTGCCAATACTACCACCACTAAATCAATAGGACACACATACACACCATCCACTGTTCTGTAAAAACACCTTAATCCTGATTTTATTTTATTCTTTAGTAGATTTACAAAAAGAAAAACACACACCAATAAAGAAATTAGAAGGGGGCAATATTAGACGTGGGTGCACAAAGCATTTTTTTTTTATTTAAAAAAGACTCCTTGCGCTCCGCTCCCCTTTTATTCTTGCCCCTCAGAGCTGGCACATCACATGGGCCTGGGCCTTGGTAGTGGCACAGCCTCTCCTCACCTGCTCTCCAGCAGCCGCTATGAGCTGCCTAGGGGAGGGAACTGTCAGCGGCAGCCATGGAGGCAACAGGATGTTCCCTCGCAGCCACCGCTCTGGACAAGTGTTGGCTCAACATCCTCTCTGAGCTCAGTGGCAGTAGCTGACATCCATCTATCTTGGGAGACAGTGGAGGAATTTGCCTTTGGGGGTGAGGTCAAGCTATTGGAAAGTTGCAGCGTCTGCAGTGGCTGTGGAGACCAATACAGGAAATACATGCTTTGTGGCAGGTGAAGGCATCTAGTTATTTTGCTGCAGATGCACCATGGTCTTTCTTATCACTGTACTGCAGCACTGGCAGGGGAAATAGGGACATTCCAGGATCAAATCAAGCTGGGATGGCTGTCCCTGGAAAATTGGGACACTTGACGGGTATGCTTTTGTGGCTAATAGCTGTTAATAGATCTGTCTTCTGTGAATGAGTCCAATCCCTTTTTAAAGCTATCAGAACTAGAGCTGAACCAGCTTTGCTCCGTTGTTTACTTTCAACATTATTCTGATGCCGAACAGCATTAAGGGCAGTAATTAGAAGTACACTGATTTAATTCACAATGAGTCATATATGAAATTTGGCTCTCACGTGTGGTTTCTCTCTGTCTCTCTCTCTGCAGCATTTCGGACAGTTTTCCGCACACAAGGAGCTCTTGCTATCCTGCAGCATTTTGATACAGTGTACAGTATCCTACAGTGAGTTTGCATGCTCAGAAGCACTATTGCTATTATTTGAAAGAGCTCAGCCTTTTGGGGTTGAGAGTCCCTGGGGCCCTTTCTTAATGGTAATGCAGCTCCTCAGTATAGTAAAGGTAAAGGTACCCCTGCCCTTACGGGCCAGTCTTGACAGACTCTAGGGTTGTGTGCCCATCTCACTCAAGAGGCCGGGGGCCAGCGCTGTCCGGAGACACTTCCGGGTCACGTGGCCAGCATGACATCGCTGCTCTGGCGAGCCAGAGCCACACACGGAAACGCTGTTTACCTTCCCACTAGTAAGCGGTCCCTATTTATCTACTTGCACCCGGGGGTGCTTTCGAACTGCTAGGTTGGCAGGCGATGGGACCGAGCAACGGGAGCGCACCCCGCTGCGGGGATTCGAACCGCCGACCTTTCGATCGGCAAGCCCTAGGCGCTGAGGCTTTTACCCACAGCGCCACCCGCGTCCCTTGCTCCTCAGTATACCAAGGAACAAAGTGGCCTCACAGCATAGGAGAGGGCTGTCAGGAGTGATCATGTCAATGGCCCTGCAAGTCTCACCATTCCATCATAAGACTAGTGCCTCAGTAGGATCACCTGCTCTATCCACTGGGGAGGAAACCTAGAGCAGTTAGGAATAAGATACCTTCCGTCTGCAGGGGTGGGCTATCCTAACTAGTCCCCCACCCTTGCAGCGGAGAATTGTCACTGTAAATCCAAACCTCACCTGTAAGCGGACTGCCCATTGCAACAAGGTGATGACCACTCCGCCTATTTTCAGACTGCCACCCTCCCCAAAGTGCACAGACTAAATGGAAGGTGTGCTCTGCTCAGTGCCTTGGACCAATGACCATTTGAGAAAGACCACTGGAGGCTGAGAACTCCCAAGCTGGATCCTAAGTGAAGTCATCCAAAACCCCTGTTCTGGGTTTCTCCAGCATCACACCTGAGACAACCTCAGCCAGGGAGGCTGTAAAGCAGTAGTGTGGGTGGTACACCAGTAGCATTCCTAACCGGTCTCTGACCCAACAGCAGATGCAGGCCTTGCATTACATAATGTACTTTAAAAGCATGTCTTAGGAGCTGGGGTCACTGAATGCAGTTCTGAACTGAACCTGGCTCTTGCTTTCCCCTTCTTTGAACTTCACATCTCTCTCCGGCAGCCACTTCAGAACTGTAGATGCTGCTCTCAAAGAAGATGCGCTAGAACTGATGATGAAAGGTGAGTGAGGCCCCTTGGCGTCATAGAAAGTGTAGCTTCTTTTTTGGCAGCTTTATGATGCTATCAAGGCAAATGTGACTTCATTGGCAGGCTGCTCCCTCAGCCCATTCCCCTTATAGAGGTCTGTAATCTTGGTGGTCAGTGCAAAGCTATGTGTGTCCGCTGTAAGGGCAGACCTACAGGACATCCCATTCCTTCTGGCTTCCTCTCTAGAGGAGGCATCCATCTCTTGCAAAGTGTTGCAAGGAGTGGTCAGGGGCATGGACACAAGACAAGCCTAGCGTGCCTGGGTTATGGGTTGCTGGGTGCTGCCAGAGTTATGGCTTTTGAGGCAACATGATCACAAGTCTTTGGTAATCTGAAAGCTGGAGTGGGCTTGTATTTAAGGCAAACATGTGCCAAGAGCATGCCTGGTGATCCATCTCCCCACTTCTCTCCACAGTTGTCGCCAGTCACTCCAGTGCCCTGACAGCCATCATGAGCAATGCTGACCTAGCACCTTCACTTCGTGCTCTTCACCACAATGCTCTCAAGATGAATTGCTACCTACTAGCACGGATGGTGGAGGCTTTTGAAATAGAGTGTGGCAAAAGCAGCCTGGTGGGGCTGGATTCCAAGAAGAAGGTAGAAGGCTGAATCTGAAAACTTGCTGGGCTTAAGATGGCCCTTTAGCGTCTCCACCTCCATCGTTCTGCCCGGACACTGAGGTCCAGCGCCAAGGGCCTTCTGGTGGTTCCCTCGCTGTGAGAAGCCAAGTTACAGGGAACCAGGCAGAGGGCCTTCTCGGTAGTGGCGCCCGCCCTGTGGAACACCCTCCCACCAGATGTCAAAGAGAAAAATACCGTATTTTTTGCTCTATAAGACTCACTTTTTCCCTCCTAAAAAGTAAGGGGAAATGTGTGTGCGTCTTATGGAGCGAATGCAGGCTGCACAGCTATCCCAGAAGCCAGAACAGCAAGAGGGATCGCTGCTTTCGCTGTGCAGCGATCCCTCTTGCTGTTCTGGCTTCTGAGATTCAGAATATATTTTTTTCTTGTTTTCCTCCTCCAAAAACTAGGTGCGTCTTGTGGTCTGGTGCGTCTTTTAGAGCAAAAAATACGGTAACTACCAAACTTTTAGAAGACATCTGAAGGCAGCCCTCTTTAGGGAAGCTTTTAATGTTTAATAGGTTATTGTATTTTAGTGTTTTGTTGGAAGCCGCCCAGAGTGGCTGGGGAAACCCAGCCAGGTGGGCGGGGTATAAAATTATTATTATTATTATTATTATTATTATTATTATTATTATTATTATTAAGATAGTTGCCCCAAAGTCAAATTAAAATCAGTCTTTCAAGTTGTATGATAAAAATAATTGATACATAAAATGTAAGCTGAGAACTTAAATAGGGACATGGCCTTCCACGGCAAGCTCCACCCACTACCACCTTCATGTGTTGTATGGAACATCTGAAGGGGGAAAGACACACACATTCAGCTGCCCAATGTGCATTGATCTTGCGACATGTGGAACCTAATTCGCGAAGGGTTGCTGTGTGTGCTCATTTTTCTCTTCCACTCACACCTGAAGTTGATGCCTTGCTTTAACAGGGTAAGAAGAGCCAGGCTAAAGGCTTTCTCTGGGAGGAGGAAAGGCAACACGTCGTGCAGCTGCTCACACAGTTACTTCAACTGGATCTTCATCGCCTGTGGAACAGTTTTGTAGTGGAGGAAGAGTTTATCAGGTGTGAATGTTGGAGGGGTTGAACAGGAAGCTGTTTCTGGGCAAGGTCTCTGAAAGCATGCTTTCTTACATTGCGGAAGAGTGGCAGGGATCAGTCCGTTTGCGAGGAGGAGGGATTGATTAGGGCAACAAGGTAAACTTGAACTAAGGAAAAATAATTCAGGGGTTTATTTATCACCAGTAATGTGTGTGCCTTCGAGGCTTGCAGTGTTGTGAGTATCCCTCCTATTTCTCTGTTCTCCCCAATATAATCCATATCTGTTCTGATTCCTGTTTTGATTTCCCCTCCAGTTTAGTGACTGGCTGCTGCTACCGCATCCTGGAGAACCCTAGCATTGGCCACCAGAGACATCGGCCTACACGAAATGCAGTGATTCATCTGCTAGGTGTCGTTCTACTTCGTTATGGCCATATGCTGAGTAAGTCTGCTCTTTTCTTTTAGAGCTACCCTAGTGTTTGGCATGATATGGTCCAGCTGCTGATGCTGGTGCACCATAAACCCCTAACCTAAACTTCTCTACCTATCTTCTTATTGAAAATGAGTCTTCTCTTACCGCAGCTATCTTTGGTAGGTGCCACTCTGAAGGTCGTGCAGATGCTTCAGCACTTTGAACACGTAGCTCCAGTGTTTGTGGAGGCTGTGGGTGTGTGGATAAAGGAATATGGAATGAAGAGCATTGTGGGGGAGCTGCTAAGGTGAGAGAGGCTCTTGTCCTTCTTCCCACCCTGTTCTCGGCAGCTTCAGCCACTGACTCTTGGTTCATTGTTCAGGGAAATCGGACAGAAGTGCCCTCAGGAGCTGTCCCGAGACGCCTCAGGGGTGAAGGGCTATGCTGCCTTCCTTGTAGAACTGGCTGGACAAGCACCAGCCATAGTGCTGGCCAACATAAGTGTCCTCCTGCATCACCTGGATGGAGAGGTATTCAATATGCGACCATGTGAAATGTTAAGACTGCACAACTCTCCTTTTGTTTGGCCTGAGATCTTGAGCATATATGGGAGGACCTACTGGCTTATTTAAAGCAAAGAAAGTCACCTGCCCAGCCAGCATCTTGCATCTGTCAAGGCTCTGTTATTTTGTCTGCATCTCTTTGTTTTGGTTGCACCTCAGTAGATTCAGAACCAGTAGCTGGCATCTTTTCCTCTCCTCCCCCCCCCCCCGCCTCCCTTCATATGCCTGCCTTATAACTATACAGTGGGCATTCGGGTTGCGAACGAGATCCGTGCGGGATGCACATCCTCAACTCCCAGCATCACATCTGCACATACGCAGGTTGCAATTTGGCGCTTATGTGCAAAGTGCAGTGTAGCACTTCTGCGCGAAAGCCAGAAGTAACCCGTTCCAGTACTTCTGGGTTTTGGCAGTCCGTAACCCGAAAAAACTTAACCTGAAGCATCTGTAACCCGAGGTATGACTGCACTCAGGTTTCAGGCAAAACATATTGAGCACCCAGACCAGTCTTGTGATTCAGAACCTGCTTTCGAATGGATCATCGGCTTTCCTGAGGCTGCAGAGAAATCACAGAGAGCTGCCCAGAAGAGTTTGGTTCAAATACAAGAATCAGCTCTGTGGTTCTTAGTTCATGAAATCCTTTCTTCTGTGGCATCAGTCCTGCTCATGGTTACTTGGTAATGAGTGGTAGTGGACTCTGATACTTTTTCCAGAGAAAACCTTGTTTGGATCAATGTGCAAGTCGGCCACAACCCTGTGCTGCAGCTAGAACACTAGGGGCACACATGTGCCAGCCCAGAAATGTCTTTCCAGCTATACGAAATGGGATGTGTGTATGGCATCTTAATCCTGTGTCTCTCTAGCTCTGACTCATCAATCATGTCCAAGTATTGCATCAGGATATTCTGGTTTTGGATTGCCTTTCCCTGCAGCTTCTAGCAGTCCATGACAAATAGGCTCAGGCTGGCACAGAGCTGCTGCTGCCGTGGGCATCTAGCCTGCAAGTGCTGCAGAGATGATGCAATTCAACCTGCTTCGTATTGGAAGTTTCCTTGGGACGTTTGCCTCCTCGGCCCCTTGTTTGTGAGATTTTGAAAGCGCCAGGAGAAATGCCCTTCTAAACCATATTGTTGTCCTGCAGAGCTATGGGATGCGCAATGCCATTTTGACTGCTATGGCAGAGGTGTTGCTGCAGGTGCTGAATGGAGAGCAGCTGGAAGAAGCTTCCAAAAACACACGGGATCAATTCCTGGACACCCTGCAGGCGCACACGTGTGATGTCAATAGCTTTGTGCGCAGTCGTGTGCTGCAACTCTTCACCCGAATTGTGCAACAAAAGGTGAGTTGTGAGGGAGGGGGCACTCTTGAGTTCAGCATCCTTTATCAATTCCATACCTCAAAGGGTAGGAGGATAGTTTGCATTGGGAAGTGCCATCTCTCTTGGAGGCTTTTGGTAATTGTAGATTGCGAGGGCTTTGTTCTAGTTTTCCTGTCCTGCCAAGTTTAATTGGCTTGTTTAGGGTTAATTTTTCCTCCCCTCTGCACATCTGCGAGTGGGGTTGTGTCTGCTGAGCATCTAGTCCCCTCCAGCCTTTGGTTCGCCGTATTTTGTCCATCCTCTGCAGTTGAAGAAAGCAGGAAATGGGCGGCCATGTATGCTAGCCGGACCTCCAGGTCCCCTCCTTATGGAAGAGGCTATGAGAATATCCACACCGTTTGTAAACACAGGCATCCCCCCACTTACGCACAATGGGCTTGCGCATGAGCACACATATGTGCCGTACCAGGAAAAAGATAAATAATTCAATTCAAACCTGGACATGGCGGGAGAGAGCTGGGGAGTTTTTGTGGCTCATGAGGAGACCCTCCTTGGAGCCCAGTGTGGGTGGAGGAAGCCCCGAGGATACTGGAGGCACAGTAGTGCTTTATTTAGTCTGCTCAGCCTTCCCGCCTAACAGCTGATGCGTGTGATAGCGCAGCAGCCATTTGTCCTACAGCCTCTTGCTGGCCCAAGAGCTTCAGTTCTAGTTGTGGATATTTATTGATACAGGTTTTTTGTCTGGATTGGAGAGACAGTGGCAGAGAGGGCATTTAAAAGGTGCTTAGAGGGTATCCCCACTTACACGATTTTCACCCAGTACGTAACCCCCACGTACTGAACACTGAAACAATGCAAGATTGGTGGGGGTGGAAAGGTGAGAGGCAGGGCAGTGGGCTTTTCCAGGTCACTCTTCCCAGCCAGGTTTGTAGAGATTTGTCTCGTATCTGGACTTTGACAGAAAATGCTACATGTGATGGCTGGAGAGAGCTGTAGGCCTTCAAGGGAACAGTGCAAGTAGGAACCAGTCTATATTTCAAGGGCAATTATATACATCATACACACGTTTAGGACCAAAAGCAAAATACAGGTTTCTAGTACCACTTAATCAAGGTAACATGGCATTGGTGCCATTTACTGCTTCTACAGTTGTACCTGTTTATAGCCTCTCATCTCTTTCTTTCTTTCCTCCCTGCTTGTAGGCTTTGCCCTTAACTCAGTTCCAGTCTGTAGCATGCTTAGCTGTGGGTCGCCTACAGGACAAATCTGTAAATGTGGTTAAGAATGCAATTCAGCTGCTGGCTGCCTTCCTTTCCAACAATCCTTTCTCCTGTAAGGTAAGCTCTTTATCTCACTTTTTGCTTGGTACACTGACACCCTTTCCTGCCACTATAGACACCCCCTTTCCCAAACTTTGGCTCCTACTCATACACAATTGGATGGAAAAGAAGAGGTAACTCGGTAGATAAATCTTAAACTCAAACTGCATGAAATGTAACATGCGCAAGATAGATCAGAGCATCAAGCGTTTGTCATTATGCCCCTCCTGATAACACACACACACACAAACTTTTTCTGGTGGCTTATTGCCTGCCCCCAATTTCATAAAATACAGGGGGCCACACAGCAGGGGCAGTAACTCTTCATTAGTTAGTTTGGAAGGACTCTTCCTCTGAGTAGCTTATGGGAGCTGACTATGTTTTTAAAACTATTATAAGTTACTTATATCGGCATTTGCTCAGGTAACTCGAACACAATCTAGCTTTTGGATCACATTCCCTTAGATCTCACAAGATTTGGATATGAAATTTGGTGATAGTGGGGGAAGAAGGGGGTTTGGTGGGAGGAGCATGAAATTAGCTGCGTTAACAAGAATTCTTGTGTTCACAGTTAAGCTGCACAGACTTAACTGAGCTGCTTGAGAAAGAGAAGCAGAAACTTCAGGAAATGAAGAGCAAAGGCAGAACCAAAACTGGTAATGTACTTTCCCCTCTGCCGCAGCTCAACGTCTGAGGTGCCCCTGGCTGGGGAGGTGTTGGAAAAGGCAGAAATGGAAAAAGGAAAGGCATGGAGAATAGAAAGGCAAAGTTTGAGACCAGTGGTGAGAGTGGAACACAGGAGAAAAGGCAGAAATCTCCTGGAGACTCGAACATAATTCAAAATTGTACCTTCAGCTCCAACAAAGCCTGTATGAGGGGATGTCTTAGAGAACACACCTTAAGACATTTGCAATTGGTACATAGTTGTGTGTTGTCTCCCTTATTAAGGAGACTTAAGCCCAATTCATAAGTCCTGCTTTGGATTCGGGAATGTTTCCCATTTCAAGCAGTTTTCCATGGCAGGGTGAAAACCAGTTAATCAGCTGGAAAAGATCTACCCCAAATCCTAACCCGGCACTCTTAACCACTACACCACTGGCTCTGTACAGAAGTAACATCTCCATTCATTGGTCCACCCACTTTTGCCTCTAGCCCCATACATCACTGTCATGTAGCTCTTGAAAAGTTGCCTAGAAGGGAATGCAGCCCTTTGGCTGAAAAGGGATCCCCCACCCCTTTCTCTGTAGAGCACTAACTTCCCATTAACTGCTGTTCATCTTGATGGTGATGAAGGCTTAATCTGACTCTTCCACCTCACAGCTGTGGTGATCCCTCCAGAGGAGGAGTGGGAAGCCATGCAGCCAGAGCTTCAAGCAACCTTGAAGAGTTGCCTTTGCTCGCGAAAGCAGGAAGAAGAGGTGGGTGAGCTTGAGGCGGAGGATCCAGCACAATTATTTGAGAGCATCGTCGAGCTGTTAAGGAAATCCAATTACAAGTGAGTAAACCCAGAAAGGATTTGTGTGCTTCTCATCGCAGTAGGATGGGGTTTTGTCTTGGGAGCTACATGTCCCAAATATTCCCCTGCAAGTAATTCTAAGGGGACGCTGCATCGCTCAGATGAGCTGGATGAACGTGCGAAAGGCAGCTGGATCACATATTTTGCCACTCATGCTTTCAATGCAGGGGTGCCATTCATCTGACACAACAAGGTATGCGCCAGTTCCAGGCAGTGGAGCCCTTCAGCAGACCAAGAACAAAGGGTGATGAGGAAGACTTTATCCTGAGCGTGTTGAGAACACTTTACATAGGTAACCATACGTTTGTCATTGAAATTCTACTCAATATTGATCCAGAGTAGAACCTCAACATATAGTTAGCAGAGTAACAATTTAAATACGTTGCAGGATTCCCCAAAAAAATAGACCAGAAGCAATAAATATTTCATCCAACAGAGCTTTACTGCTACTGAAGGCAAATGAGCATAATGGTCACAAATCCAACACATTCAGGATTGGCATTGTCCATAAGAAATCCAGTTGCAGCAGACTTAACTTAAATTTACAGTAACTTATAATAAGACTGGGGACGCAGGTGGTGCTGTGGGTAAAAGCCTCAGCGCCTAGGGCTTGCCGATCGAAAGGTCGGCGGTTCTAATCCCCGCGGCGGGGTGCGCTCCTGTTGCTCGGTCCCAGCGCCTGCCAACCTAGCAGTTCGAAAGCACCCCCGGGTGCAAGTAGATAAATAGGGACCGCTTACTAGCGGGAAGGTAAACAGCGTTTCCGTGTGCGGCTCTGGCTCGCCAGATGCAGCTTGTCACGCTGGCCACGTGACCCGGAAGTGTCTCCGGACAGCGCTGGCCCCCGGCCTCTTGAGTGAGATGGGCGCACAACCCCAGAGTCTGGCAAGACTGGCCTGTACGGGCAGGGGTACCTTTACCTTTTACCTTTTATAATAAGACTAAACCTTAACACTGTATACAGAACAGCACACAAGAAGGAAAAAAGATAGAAAGAGAAAGTGAAGCACAGGCTCCTACTGGCCTTACTTTTAAAGTCAGCATGACCTTGACAGAAAGAGATAAGAGAACCAGTTTAAGCCAGCTGTACTCGGGTTCTCTGAAGGAATAACCCAAACATCATGAACCTTTTGCTTGTTTCTTTCACAGACGCTTCCAGAACCCACTTGAATTAATTAGAATAGGAAAGATCACATCAGATCAATACTTTCTGCAAACTGACACTGTTGGTGCTCCACCTCATTTTGCTGCTTGGTTGGCTCCAGCGTCCCCTCTTTACGAGGACCAAACTAAACAAACATGGATGCCGCTATTGCATCTAATTTTGTGTCTTTTCTCACATGAAGTGAGTAGTGGAAGGTACCAAAATCAAAAAGGGTTTGTGGATGTGGAAGCTAAACTCGTTCTTCTTCACCATACCTCTCAGCAGTCAGGTACCCAAACATGTCCCCTTGACCCCATCACACTCCCACTCTTGAAGCAGGATGGAAGAAAAGCACCCAAAGCAATTGAGCACAGTGGGAGGGGAGAATGTGACGGATTCAGTTCTCCCACCCATGTTTAATGAAATTTAGTCTACCCATTCACTCCCATTTTATACATCATAGTGGCTGCAGCTATCGTTAGATTGACACTAGTTCCCTGCCACACTGGACATTGGTCTGGAAACATGGAGAACACTGTTATCTTTCATCCGACTCTGCATGTGATGAAAAATTCACCATTGCAATATAGGTCTCGATGCAATTGTATTTAGACCTCCTCTATGATAGTGTGTTGGAACTGCATGGATCTTCTTTCTGTGTTTCAGGGTCCCAGGCTGAAGGTGGTGCCCAAGAAGCTACAGATGGGGAGGAAGAACAAGCCCAGGAAATGGAGCAGCCTCCAGAAGAGTTAGTAAAGCAGGAGATGCTGGTGCAGTACTTACAGGATGCCTACAACTTCTCTGCAAAAATCACTGAAGCCTTGAGCCTGGTCTCCAGACTAATGTATGAAAGCTCAGTCTCCGGTAGGTGTAATCTCCTACTCCTGGTTTATCTTTTCCTGATAATGCTAGTCTTATATAATGTTGTTTTTTAGTTTGTGGAGCCCAAGGACGTGGACAGAATTTTTGGTGAAGTAATGCCTTTTGCAGGATAGTTCGTTTACCCTTCTTTGCTTATAATAGCCCTGCCAGAAGAGGGGCTGGTTGGAAGGGAATGGTCATTGTCTCTGAGACAGAGCTGTTTCCATCAGGCTCAAAAGAGGCATGGTTAAAATCTTTGTTTAAAAAGTAAAACCCTCCATGAATCGCATCTTGTTGAAGAATTGCCAGATGGTCTTCAGTATTCCATTTTTTTTGAGGGGGGGGAGTTTAAGGATGTTATGGCATCTCAACTCTGCCATTTCAGTCCAGTTTCAGCCTTGGTTCTGGGACAGAGAAAACTCTAGTCACCTTAGGTGATCTACAGCAGGAACTAGGCTAGGGAAAAGCACCCCAGTTGGTTCTGAGCCGCTTTCAATACCATGGTACCCTGGGTCATTGGACTGGGTGGCACTGTTTTGTGGTGGTTCCAGTCTTTCCTGGAAGGGGTTTCAGAAGATGGTTGTGGGTCCTATACAACACCTTGGGCTCTATCCTATGGGGTCCGACCGGATTCTATTCTGTCCCCTATCTTGTTGAACATCTACTGTGACGTGTTCCACATGGGGCTGCCTTTGAAGACTGCTTAGTTGCTGACTTAGCTGCCTATAAAGCCCCAAAAAACTTTGGTCCAATATGTGGAGGAAGGGTGGAGCACTCAATCCCTCTTCTGTGTCTAGCATTGAAACGAGGTCTACTGCCACAGGACGAAAGCACCATCCTCTCCTTAGGATAGAGATGCAGCAGGCAGGATGGAGCCCTCGGTCCTTCTGCCACCCTTCAGGAGGCCAATAACATTCTTTTGGCTAGTAACTTTTCTTGTGGCTCATTTACAAGGCTGCCTAACAGAAATGCAACATGAACATTGCAGCGTTTAAGGCATGGGGGGGGGTTAAAGATGCAGTAGAAAACCAAGTGCCCTCACCGTCCTCTTCTCTTCTTTTCCCCCCAGTTATGCAGGAAGCTATTGAATTCTTTGTGATAGTCTCTCAGTTTGGTGTCCCTCAGGCTGTTCTTGGAGTACGTCGAATGCTTCCGCTTGTATGGTCCAAAGAGCCAGGAATCAGAGATGCTGTGTTGGATGCCTACAGGACGCTCTACCTGAATCCTAGTGGAGACTCTGAAAGGTTTGGCTGACGCCCTTCCACCTGCCATGACAGAGAAGATTGTGCTTTATCTTAACTGGGAGTTCCGGGGAGGGGTGGAGAAGATGCAGTTACAATCAAGTACAGTGGTACCTAGGGTTACATACGCTTCAGGTTACATACGCTTCAGGTTACAGACTCCGCTAACCCAGAAATATTAACTTGGGTTAAGAACTTTGCTTCAGGATGAGAACAGAAATTGTGCGGCGGTGGCACAGCCGCGGCAGGAAGCCCCATTAGCTAAAGTGGTGCTTCAGGTTAAGAACGGACCTCCAGAACGTATTAAGTACATAACCAGAGGTACCACTGTATGCTGTTTCTATGTGGCCAGTCCTGAGGTCTGTTTTAAACCTTCAGATTGAAATCCAGTGTCCTCCTTGGGTGCACTCTTTGGGTTTCACATAACAAGGAATGCATCTCTCAAACTGCCTTTTCCCTCTAAATGAATACACTGGTTATGGACTATGTCAAGTTACTTCTTTTGGTGTAGTCCCTATTCACCTTTTTAATCTAGGTTTGCAATCATGGCAGCTGTTAAGTAGAATCTCTAGATCCTTTATCTTTTTCTTTTAATTCTCTTCCTGCTTCTCTTCAATACACAGGGCTCGAGCCCAGCACTTGGTGAAGTCTCTCTCCCTCCTCCTGGTGGATGCGTCACTGGGGACCACTCAGTGTCTCGGAGAAATTGTGAGTGTGCTTTCCCCTGTAACAGACCACCTCTCACAAACCCAGTCACACTTGACTCGGAGTATAAGCCTGTTTTGAAAGTTTTTTTCTTGTGTTTTTTGAGCTCTTGAGGAACTTACTAATATAGGCAGACCTGGCAGTACAATTTCTGATTGGTCGAATTTACTGGCTTGGGCTTCTTTAGTTTAGGAAAGGACACAACTGCCGGGGGGGGGGGGAGGAGGTTTCTTGAGAATGGAATATTATTGGGCATATGAAGATAGAACTTTTTCCTCCGCAGTACTGGCTGTCGGGGTCATTCAAGTTTGAAGGGCAGTAGATTTAGAAGAAAAGAGTACTTCCCTGGACACATAATTTGTAGAATTTGCTATGCTGGTGGCCACCAGCTTAGATCCCATTTCAAAGGGAGGGATAAGACAAATTTGCAGATCAAATTGTACCTTTGTTCAGAGACTGTGGTCCTCTGAATCCTGGATATTGGGGGGCAAGTGCTAGGCAGAGGGTTGCTGCTTCTGTGCCCTGCTTATATAAGCATCATGCTGGATATTGTTGGGAAGAGAATGATGAACTATTGGTCTGTTGTTACTGGGGTCTTGTGTATTGTAATGTGTTTTTAGTCCTTGTTTAATTATTGTGTTAGGGTGGAAAAGTGAAATTGGCCAACCAGGTGATAGTCTCTTAACCCACACTCCCGATAGTAGCTTTGTAAAGTCGGAATGGGCACAGAATCGACCTCACTTACTTGGGGGCGGGGAATAACTTACATGCTTTTTATTTAAAACTTAAAAATTTAACAATTGATTGCTCTATTTTCCCTGATAATCTTTGTGGTTCCCTAGATCTCTGAGTTTGTGCAAAAAGATGAAATAAAACCTGCTGTGGTCCAGCTGCTCTGGGAACAGTTTACAGAGAAGTTGCAGTGTTCCGCATTGGAGCGCCATGCTGCCATCATGCTTCTTGGGATGATGGCACGGTGAGTCATTCATTTAGCCTCCTGTGTCCTGTCTCTTTCAAAGCAACAGATTTTCTCCCCGCCCCCAAGCTCCTGCTGTTTTCTACCCTCACTCTCTTGGGTTAGGTAGGTGAGGGGAAGCCCAAGTAATCTTGAAATTTGGTTGGTTTGGCTGTATTGCCCTTTTTGCCATAGGTATGAGGTCCTCATGGGACACGGGTGGCGCTGTGGGTAAAACCTCAGCGCCTAGGACTTGCTGATCGCATGGTTGGCGGTTCGAATCCCCGCGGGGGGGTGCGCTCCCATCGTTTGGTCCCAGCGCCTGCCAACCTAGCAGTTTGAAAGCACCCCCGGGTGCAAGCAGATAAATAGGGACCGCTTACCAGCGGGAAGGTAAACAGCGTTCCGTGTGCTGCGCTGGCTCGCCAGATGCAGCTTGTCACGCTGGCCACGTGACCCGGAAGTGTCTGCAGACAGCGCTGGCTCCCGGCCTATAGAGTGAGATGAGCGCACAACCCTAGAGTCTGGCAAGACTGGCCCGTACGGGCAGGGGTACCTTTACCTTTTATGAGGTCCTCACCAGAGTTCAAAGGTGTTGCATTTTGTGTGGGCCAATGAGTTTCAGAAGTCAGATATCAGCCACAGTGTTCTTACTGTTGTGGTACCCCAGTGAAATAATTTCTCTCGTCTCCCAGTAGCTGAGGCTTAATGCATAACTAAGCATGGGGAATGATCTCTTAGATGGTTTTGCTTCTGTGGTATATTTGGATTTTAGTGGCTTGAGTCCTTCAGAGTCACTCTCCTGTGGTTCTAACGAAATGTGTTTTTGCCTTCACCAGAGGGAAGCCTGAGATTGTGGGGAGCAACCTGGATGTTCTGGTAACAGTGGGGCTGGATGAGAGAGTGCATGGAGATTATCGCCTTGCCCGAGAAGTGTGCAGTGCCATCTCCAAAATTGCCAGTAGCCAGAAGGTCAGAATCTGCCTGTGATGGGTGTTAAGTTATTTTCTTGTATTATCTGCCACAACAAGTGGTAGGCAACTTCGATAAGTCTGGGTCTTGGAGTTTTATCAGTAATGAGTATTGCATGTATTCTTTGTCCCAGACTGTAATAATATTCAGTGTAACTATACAGTACAGTGGTGCCTCGCAAGACGAAATTAATCCGTTCCGCGAGTCTCTTCGTCTTGTGGTTTTTTCGTCTTGCGAAGCACGGCTATTAGCGGCTATTAACGGCTTAGCGGCTTTAAGAAAAAGGAAACAAACTCGCAAGAACTCGCAAGACGTTTCGTCTTGCGAAGCAAGCCCATAGGGAAATTCGTCTTGCGGAACGACTCAAAAAACGGAAGACCCTTTCGTCTAGCGAGTTTTTCGTCTTGCGAGGCATTCGTCTTGCGGGGCACCACTGTATAACTATACAGCATGTATAGTTCCTTCACCTTGCATCATTTACAACAGCCCTACTGTGCCTAGTGTTCTAAGTTTTAATTGGCATTTGGAAGCCACTTTCAGCTATGGGGCAATTCATGCTCTTCTAGTCACTTCACAATATTGCACTGCTGGTCTCCAACTGGTGAGTTGGGGCCTTCTAGCACAGGCATCCCCAAACTCGGCCCTCCGGATGTTTTGGGACTACAGTTCCCATCATCCCTGACCACTGGTCCTGTTAGCTAGGGATGATGGGAGTTGTAGTCCCAAAACATCTGGAGGGCCGAGTTTGGGGGTGTCTGTGCTAGTGGGTTGTGGCTTGAGCCAAAATGGATTGCAACAGGGTAAGTACCACTATGCAAATATATATGGTAAAAGATTAAGAAATGGGTATGTTTGGGCCAAATGTGGGCCCTGCATCTGAGAAGGCTGAATATACCTGCTCTAGATCAGGTGTGAGGAACCTTTGTCCCTCCAGATGTTGCTGAACTACAGCTCACATTATCCCTGGCCATTGGCTATGCTTGCTGTAGCTGATGGGACTTGTAGTTCAACAGCATCTGGATGGTGAAAGTTTCCCCATTCCAGTTCCAGATCGTTGTCCAAAAGCCAGGGCTCTCCCGTGCCCTTTAAGTGCCAGAGCCCAATCTGACCAAGCATGTGTCATTTAACCGTTGTTGTGAATAGAGGACAGAGTTCTGATGCGAAAATCTCAAGCTGCTGTGCTTGGCCAAACTCACGGAGCAGTTGCGAGGGTAGCTTTAAATTAGAACTGTTTATTTTTGCTACATTTAATCAGTTTATTGCTGAAAGGCAAACAGGGCAAGGTTTTGATGGACAAAACCTGATGCGCTCTCTTTCTACTTACAGCCTGGCCTTGAGAAAAGGAGTCATCCCTTCCGGCTTCCTCAGTTACATCAGCTCTTTGAACGCCTGCGCGAAGTGATAACTGTGGGTGAGTTACTGAAACTGCAATACGATGGGTGAGTCTGTATGCAAGCTGGTTGCCTTACCTAATATAAGTAGTCCTTCTGTTCTTCTTTAGGCTTTGCTAGCTCAAGTGCATACTGGATCCCTTTCACAGAGACAGCAATTGCCCTCATCTATCAGCTGGCAGAAGGGCCTGAGGAAATATGTGCTCAGATCTTGCAGTGCTGTAGCCAGCAGGCCCTGGAGAAGTTGGAGTCTGAAGGGGCTGAGGCAGGTGAGTTGGAGATGGGAAATGCCCCCATTCCTTCTGGTTTACTCTTATGTGGCTGTGAGGAGAAAGGGTGAAATGGAAAAGAGATGACCAAGAACCCAATAGATGAGCAGGTTAGGTACAGGGCAACAAGGACTCTTTGGGTAGTAAATGTTCAGCGCTGAAAAATAAGGGCAGACTGCAAATGCGTCATGGTACAGTTTTTCTTTGCTTCCAGAGCCTGGGCCACCTTCTCCCAACAAGGTTGCTGACGAGCTTAGCACTATTGACACCATGGTGTTGACACATCTGATCTCTCTGGCTGGGGACGTGGCGTTGCAGCAGCTTGTACATCTGGAGTTGTCAGTGAGCGCAGAGCTACGCAGGCGCCGAGTCCTTGGGGAAGAACGGGAAGCGAAAGAAAAGGCTGCAAGCAAAACGAAGGGGCAGAATGACAAGGTGAGGGGGCTGGATTTCTATCACTGCTGCTTCATTGGCCTCCTGGCACTTTTGACACCGTAGCAGGAACTGATCTGTTTCTCATCTGGCCATAAAATTCTGCAGGTCCCTCTGGTGTTCAGGAGCTCTCTCTCTCTTTAAAAACAGCCAAACCTTTCTGAGCAAATCCTTCTGTGTAAGTCCCTTGCTAGGTGTGCTTGCTTGTCACTACTTCATCTGGAAGAAAAAACAAAAAATTCCTTCCAGTAGCACCTTAAAGACCAACTAAGTTAGTTCTTGGTATGAGCTTTCGTTACTAGGGCCTTAGATATTTATACAAGTTGATCATACCTGGTTTGACACTGTTTTTACAAAGGTAATGCTTTGTTATCTCATTAGGAGTAGTGGGATCCTTTTCCTGGACATCTCATGCTGCAAACATGCTACTTGCTAGAATTGTTTGGTATTCAAAATCTTTCAGTTTGTTTGTAAACCATTGATGTCTGCTCTGCTCTCTGCTATAAAAACAAATGAATCTGATCTGCAGAGTAGATCCCCAATACTTGAGTTAGAGACAGAGCCCCAATTTTCTGGAAGTGTTTCCTCAGTTGGAATTAGGGGTGCAGGGAATACTGCCTGACAAGAGTTGTCGGTGTCCTGTCTTTCTTTGCACTTAACTCTCTCCTGCTTTTAAGCTGGTCAGTCTGTGCTGGAGGGGAAGAGTTTAGAAAGTGCTAACTTCTGGTGGCTTCTTTCTCTCTGCTCAGAGTACTGGGAATGATACCACCATGGAGGAGGACCTTGGCTTGGTTGGGGCTTCTGCTGACGACACAGAAGCAGAGCTCATCCGCACCATTACTGAAGCAGAGCTGCTGGATGGTGAGTGTTGCTGTCTGAGTAGGAATGCAGGCTGTAGGCTACTTTGCTTAGTTGGTGAGACACCGTTGCACGAATGAAGCCCAGTTGTAGGCTTCTATTTTGGACTGATCTGCTGCAACCTCTCTACCGCCTCTTTCTGTATAGGAAAACAGCTGCTTTCAACCTTTATTCCCCTGGTACTCAAGATTTGCAACAACCCAGGACTCTACAGTGATCCAGCACTCTCAGCCGCTGCCACATTGGCCCTTGGGAAATTTTGCATGGTCAGGTATTTATCTTTTTGTGTTCTTCCCCTTCCTGCTCCTCTGGAACCCCTCTTGCATGGTTCTGTATTCCATTCCAAACTATTCCATTCAACAACTTGGAGCCACCACTCTGACATACTTGACACTGATTCCCTTTCCGTTCCGCATTCAGTTCAGAGTTTTGTGACTCTCAGTTGCGGCTCTTCTTCACCATGATGGAAAAATCCGCCCTCCCTAGCGTGCGCGCCAACCTCATGATTGCAGCCGGAGACCTGGCCATTCGCTTCCCCAACTTGGTGGAGCCTTGGACACCCCACCTCTATGCTAGGTAAATCTTTGGTAAGGAAGATTGGGAGGGGTGTAGGGCTTGAATCTGGGCGATGGAGGGCTGTAATAGCATGCAACAGTGCTTGGAGCAGGAGCAGGACTTCTCCAGACGGGGGAAGCCTGCAGGAGTCCAATGGAAGCATCAGGTTATAATGGCCTGGCTGCTTACTACTGTTGTTCTGGGGGGGGGGTGCTTTGCTCCTCAGGCTGCGGGACCCTTGTCGGAGCGTGAGGCAGACAGCTGCTTTGGTTATGACTCACCTGATCCTCAAGGACATGGTGAAAGTGAAGGGGCAGGTGAGCGAAATGGCAGCTCTTCTCATCGACCCAGAGGAGGACATAGTGGGACTCGCTCGGAACTTCTTCACAGAACTCTCTGGCAAGGTGAGGCGAAAGGGCATGGTGCAAAACCTCTGGAGTGCAAAGCATCAATCTTGCTCACTTTACTGTGCTTTTAAAATGTTATATGAAGCAGGTCAGCAAAGTATAGTTGCCATATAAAAGCTTCAGTTCCTTTTTTTAAAAAAAGCAGCACAGGACAATTCAAAACGGAAATGGGCTTAAGCACTTTGGTTTGGGACGTGCCTGTTCAGGACAGGGGAAGATTTCACCTCAAAGTTAACCTGTAAATCTGAAACTTCCCTTTATGTTGAAACTTCCTAGGGATTTGTGATGGTGACACTCTCATTCACTGTTGGCCAATGCCTATATTTCCCAAGGTTTCACTTCCTCCACTAGGACTTACATAAGCTTGAGGTTCAATGCCTGTTTCATCACAGGAATGCAAAATACCGAGGACAGCAGCACACCCGGCAGAGGAAGCCGGAAGGACAGTGCAGATGGGTCAAAATCAAGCTATGATGCTGTTCTATGTTGGTAGGCGCTAGACAATCTGGCAGCACCATTTTGTAACCAGTTGAAGTCTCCAAATATTTTATGTGTGCATCCTATATAGAGAGCAGTTTACAGTAGTCAAATCTAGAGGTTCCTTGAATGTCCATCGCCAAGTCTGATTTCTTTGGAACAGACACAGTTGATATACAGTGGTACCTCTAGATGCGAACGGGATCCGTTCCAGAGCCCCGTTCTCATCTAGAAGCAAACGTAACTGTGTGGGTCACGTTTCGGCGCTTATGCGCATGAAGTCATTTTGAGCGCTCCGTTACTTCTGGGTTGCCACGGAGCGCAACTCGAACGCACTCATCCTGGAGCACATTCAACCCGAGGTATGACTGTACTAGCCAGAGCTAGTGGAAAGCACTCAGTTCGAATCCAAGTGACGAAGTGAGCTCCTGTTGCTCTGTCCCAGCTCCTGCCAACCTAGCAGTTCGAAAGCATGCCAGTGCAAATAGATAAGTATTGCTGCGACAGAAAGGTAAACAGCGTTTCCGTGCGCTCTGGCTTCCGCCACAGTGTCCTGTTGTGCCAGAAGCGGTTTAGTCATTATTGCCACATGAACCAGAAAGCTGTCTGTGGACAAACGCTGGTTCCCTTGGCCTGAAAGAAGGATGAGCGCCACAACCCCATAGTCGCCTTTGACTGGACTTAACCGTCTAGGGACCCTTTACCTTTACTCCTAGTGATCTCTCATGTCTGACAAAGGAGCACACCGCAAGCTACACAACTAATTTTTTTCAGGGGGACTGCAACCCCAGCCAAAGCAGCGCTGTACACCTAGTCATCAATCAGGCAACACCACCCAACAATATCCCAATCTCAACTGGATTAAGTTTCAAACAGTTCTTGGATTCTACTGCCTTCCTCAGATCTGTTGAGAGTGAGAGAGAGCTGGGTTTTGCCCAAATCTCTGGACAACTGTAGCTTCATATAGATGTTGAAAAGCGTGAGTGATGAGATGGGACCTCATCTGGTCAGAAAGTAAAACATTAATCCCTCAAAACCTTCTCAGACCTGGAGCACATCTTTTACCACAGTGCTTACCCAAACACTTCGGAAAGCCTACCCAGAAGGACAGCACGATTGATTACGGAGAAGCCCCAGCGAATGAAGCATAATAACATATCCCTGTCCATCTCCTGCCACAACTCATCCACTAGCAAAGGGATGCAGAACCCTTTCCGCCAGGGGGTGCATTCCCTTCTGAGGGTTACGTGTCAGTGGTAGGCAGGGCAGAGGCAAACATGGATGAGCAGCAAATGTAAACATTACCTTTGTGCCGAAGACGAGTTTCTGCACACACTTACGCACTCTTCTGTCCTCCAGACACATGAGGCATTATCAGGGTTCAAGGACACATTCCAGCCAGGCAAAGACACTCCACGAGGGTGTGAAACAGGGCCACTTAGAGCGGCCTGGGGGCCCGCAAATGCCCTTGGGCCTGAGCTTCCCGACCCCTGCATTAGGACAGCCAGTGCAGTTTCAATCGCAAAACCCTATCAAAAGGCCAGTTGGGAGGGATCCAGGCAACCAAGGTCAGCCAAACTTTGTGAGTCCCCGTTCAGTGGTCAGCAGAACTAAATGTTCTTAATCGTGAACTGTTAGAACATTTTCCAGTGTGTTGCTTTGATTGTATATTTAAATGTTCCAAAACAGATAAAATTGCTACTTTCTCCACCCAGAAGCAAAAACAAAACAAAACTATTTTGCTTGATACTCTGATGTTAGACAGCATCCTCCTCCTCTTCTCACATTCTCTGAAAGTATCCTTCTGTACTTCATGCTAAAAGTGGCACCTTATGCTCTTTCTAGGCTTGTTTGCAGGTGGCTGTGCTTGCACTCAGTCAAAAATGCTTCTCTCTGTATCCCTAGCTAAAAAAACAAAAAGACAGTCTCTGGGTCAGACTCCCGTCTTGGTTTTAGTGTGTATCTTAAGCAAGAATCCCCAGAAACCCAGGGGCCCATCTTCAGGGCACAAATAGTGGGCTGGGGCAACGGTTCAACAACTTCTGCTCCTTTCCATGCAGGATAACGCTGTGTACAACTTGCTCCCGGACATCATCAGTCGTCTCTCAGATCCAGACTCCGGCATAGAGGAGCAGCCTTTCCGCATCGTTATGAGGTAGCCTTGTTTTGGCTTTGTGTTTTCCACCCACCCCTCCTTTGAGGCACAGAACTTCCTATGTGCCCAGACTGACCGAAGGGTGCAGCTGTGGTACCAGGCCAGATTTGCAAATGGCTGCCCTAAAACGCTTGCTAAATATAAAACGGAAAGCAGAACAGTGTGTCAGGTTGGGGAGGGACTGGGTAAATTGAATCTCCTGGTTCAGAGATGCCAGTTTCTGGGAGGTAAATCGGTGAAGGCATGTTGCTTCCTTCACACCTTGCTTGTGGGTTGGCCACTGTTTGGATCCTTGGTATTATCCAAGTAAGCTGTATTAAGGGGTCACAATGGGAGCCAAACTTTCCCTAAACGCCTGTCCTGTTTTAAGGCTCCTGCAGGATGCAGCGGCCTTTTGGGATCCCAAGTCTATTCAAGTTTGCAGAGAGGGCTTGGTGAGACTCTTACACCTTTGTTTAGAGGAGGCCTGAGTCTCTTCTCATCATACGGGTCTCTGTGAGGCTCAGTGATACACTTTTAATTTCAATATTACATGTTAACATTCCTGATTCCCTCCACTGCTAAAGACTGTTTTCAGAGAGGGAAGCTGCCATTCTTGGTAACAATGCTCTTGCATAGTCAACTACCATTGTAAATTCCGGCGTCGGATGTTTGGATAGGCTTCGCTCCTTTTGGTTCCTTCCGACTGTTTGTAGCTCCTGCTGATATAGGGAAGCTGCAATAGGAGAGTCTGTGTGAAACTATGGAACCCTGGGGGCCAACAAACAACTGCCTCCTTCATTCCTCTTTTTACTCTCCTCCACAGGCAGCTCTTCTCTTATATCACAAAGGAGAAGCAGACAGAGAGCTTGGTGGAAAAGCTTTGTCAGCGGTTCCGGACTTCTCGGTGAGTGAGGAATTGCTAGGGAAATGTGCTCTCTGGGAACAACCGATCTCAGTGTCTGCTAGATCCTGAAATTAGAAGCCATAGGCTCTGGAATGAGGAACTTGGTGGGTGAGAATTGGATGGAAAGGGTGTGCTTGCTTCACTGAAGTATGGTAATGAGTCATGGAGAGCAAAAGCTCACTGTTACTACTGTCTTAGGAAGTTACAAATAGACGATGAAGAGCACTTGACCTGCCTGTGAGACAGTTCAGTGGGCCAGACTGTCTGGGCTCATTCGTTGACCAGTGGACCAGTAGCTATAGAAGCCTGTAGTGCTCCTGGGTGCAGAGGAATTGATCCTGCCAGCTGTATTCTCTCCCTGACAGGGAGAAAGTCCGTCAGAACTGCACCCTGTCTCTCTGAAGTTGCTGCATAGTGTCCTTACAGGAATTATTAAGGGCAGGCCAAAAAAAGAAAAACAAAACTAGTCATCATTTCCTTATTTCCCATACTTGCAACGTTGCTAGGGTGGAGTATATATATTTTGTTTTGAAGCTAGTGAAGGTACGCTTTCCTGACGGGTTTTTTTCCTGAAATTAAAAAGGGTGTTTTCCTAGTTTTAAGGGGAGAGGCAATGACTAGGGCATAGAAATCCTTGACAGTGCTATAAAAGAGGTGTGCCTAAATGGCAGTGTCGGCAGCCTTTTTTTTTCTAGGTTGTGTGCTGATTATTTAGAAAGAAGCTCTTTGTCCAGTTTGAATACTTGCCAGAAACTGAGGCGGCAGCTACAGCCAGCCAAGATTTTCTGCAATGCTTCAACAAAGCGAATTAGCAACCCAAGCATAGCATTAGTAAAATCTTGTGTTCCGTGTGCTTTGCTACGCTACTGGGTAATGTTGTTTCTGTGTTCAAAATCTCTTATTCCGCCTTCCACGAATGGCCCCAAATCCTTGTACTACCAATTTCCAACTACTCTTGCACTGGCTGTTATGGAAAATAGTATGAAATGCTCGGGCAAGTTGGCACTTTGTCCCGTGTGTCTGATTAGCTCTCCGCTTCCTGATTTCTGCATACAACAGGCAGGCCTAGTTCTGGGTGAAGTGGTAAACCTTTGTCTGGGCTGCAGGGGCTTACAGGATGTAAAGCACTCCTCAGGACATCCCACAGCAAAGTCGTTTTTCTGGAGCTCCTGCTTAGTTCACTGTCACTTGAAAGCTTATCTGCCAAAGCAGCCCTAAAAGGTAAAGGTACCCCTGCCCGTACGGGCCAGTCGTGTCCGACTCTAGGGTTGTGCGCCCATCTCACTTAAGAGGCCAGGGGCCAGCGCTGTCCGGAGACCCTTCCGGGTCACGTGGCCAGCGTGATGAAACTGCTCTGGCGAGCCGGACACCAGCGCAGCACACGGAAACGCCGTTTACCTTCCCGCTAGAAAGCGGTACCTATTTATCTACTTGCACTTAGGGGTGCTTTCAAACTGCTAGGTGGGCAGGAGCAGGGACCGAAAGACGGGAGCTCACCCCGCTGTGGGGATTCGAACCGCCGACCATGCGATCGGCAAGCCCTAGGCGCTGAGGTTTTACCCACAGCGCCACCCGCATCCCAAAGCAGCCCTAGTAGCAGGTAAAAATGCAATGTCAGTGGTGATGGTGCTTGGAATCAGAAACGGTCCAGGCCAGGCACAAATTTCCCAGCTCTTATCAGAGCTAGGCATTAGTATCTCCTTAGTGTTGTAAACCTTGAACCAGGGTTTGACAGCCTTGCTCACCATGGCAAGGGAAAGGCAAGGCTCAGGTGAGCGAGATGAGGTTTGGCACTACAGAGGAGAGTGGATGAAACCCAGCCCTCATTTTCAATCTGGGATCTGTTTGGGCTCTGTGCTTTGTAGCAGAAGTGCAGAGCCATTGCAGGCTCTTAGCCCAGGGCAAGCCAGGGCACTTCCACCTAGAGCAGAATCCCCTGGCCACTGTGGCAAAGACAAGACACCCTCCCTTGTTGCAACTGGTTTGCAATCCCTGAAACTGAAGGCAGGTCCTTTTTTTGCCTTTCTTCTGCAGAACGGAGCGTCAGCACCACGATCTGGCGTACTGCCTCACCTTGCTTCCTCTCACAGAACGAGGTCTTCGCAAGATGCAAGACAACTTTGATTGCTTTGCTGACAAGCTTCAGGATGCAGCTGTCTACAACTGCTTCCTGACTGTGTTGGGCCGGCTTCGCAGGGTGGCCACTAAGCCTGAGATGAAGGTGAGGGCCGTTGTTGTGTTTTGTGGTGTGTCCCCCCCCCTCCCCCGGCCAGGTAGGGCAGGGAAGAGGTTGCCATTTTTTCTCCCGAAACAAAGAAAAATGAAAGCTTCTTCAGCTGCTGGCATCCAGACATGCAATATTTTCCTTGCTTTGTGATATGTGTTGATTTCTGCTTTTGCATGGGGTGTCATTTATCAGGCTCTTGCTGAAGAATTTGAGCAGAAGCTCCGCGCCTGCCACAACAGGGGCCTGGACTCTCTCGCTGAAGATCCTCCTGGGGAGTCAGTAGACCCCAAAGTCAGAAATACTCCTGCGCCCCGGACGACAAAGAAAGCAGCAGCAAGTATGTCCACAGTTTGTTTGCACTAACACCTTTCGGCACCTTGGACACTCAGGGTTGCCTACTAAAGCAAAGTGCCAAGTCTTCACCAGCTTGATAGGGTGTGTTTTTTTAACAACTCTTTGAATATTTTCTAAACTCTTGAGGGGTTAGGAAGAATTGGACTCAAGGCCGCTATGGCGCAACAGGTGCAAAGACGGTGCAGCAAGAGACACTGGGAATTATACACAATTAACAGGACTTCCATCCGTTACCTATTGTATTATCTGCTGCTTTTCCACAGAAAAATCATGCTCAAAGCGGCTTACAGCAAAGAGAAATGCATTTCAAAATCAAATACTGCAAAACAGTTTAATAATAACGTAATAAAATAGCAATAGCAAATTTAACAATATGAAACAACAATTCAAATCTAACAAAATTACATTAGGTAAAGGGACCCCTGACCATTAGGTCCAGTCGCAGACGATTCTGGGGTTGCGGCACTCATCTCGCTTTACTGGCCAAGGGAGCCGGCGTTCAGCTTCCAGGTCATGTGGCCAGCATGACTAAGCCGCTTCTGGCGAACCAAAGCAGCGCACGGAAACGCCGTTTACCTTCCCGCCGGAGCAGTGCCTATTTTGATGTGCACTTTGATGTGCTTTCGAACTGCTAGGTTGGCAGGAGCAGAGACCGAGCAATGGGAGCTCACCCCGTCGCAGGGATTCGAACCGCCGACTTTTGATCGGCAAGTCCTAGGCTCTATGGTTTAACCCACAGCGCCACCCACGTCCCTTAAAATTACATTAATAGCATCCAAAAGCAAAAATAGCAAGGAAGCTTGACAGTTTCACCTCAGTTGTAGGCACATTTCTGCCACAATGTTGCTCACAGTCTCTCTCTTGCAGCAGCAGCTTATAAGGCTTCTAAAGGCAACTGCTGGGGTAGCTTATCACGGCTGAGTAAAGAATTCCCATCCTTATTCCATGATTTTTGTAGACCTGTTGTAGAAAAACATTCGTGTTTTCTTAGAAACGGGGAAAACTTGACCTGCAGCCTTTTTTTCTTTTAACGAAAGCACACACAAAAAACTCAGGATACTGGGGAAAAAACTTTCAGCGATTTGGCAGTATAACTTAACTTGCAGATTTCTATTAGCCTCCAGAGCTTGTACTTTCCATCTCAGCTGTGGGGCAGCACACTTGGAGATGGTATGTAAAGCACCTTGCACCGGAATTGTCCCTTGTAGAAGTAGGCTTGGGAAAACTTTAGGAATCAAAATTGTAAAAATGGGAGGGGACCCTGAGGGTCATCTAGTCCAACCCCTGCAGTGCAGGAATCTCAACTGAAACATCCGTGACAGGCTAGGAAAAGGTATGTGAGGTTTGGGGGGGGGGGTTTAACATGCCCAATAATTGAACCTTTAAAAAGTGTTCCACTTTTGCTTTATGAAGAATGTAAGGTAAAGGTAAAGGTACCCCTGCCCGTACGGGCTAGTCTTGACAGACTCTAGGGTTGTGCGCTCATCTCACTCTATAGGCCGGGAGCCAGCGCTGTCCGGAAACACTTCCGGGTCACGTGGCCAGCGTGACAAGCTGCATCTGGTGAGCCAGCGCAGCACACGGAAACGCCGTTTACCTTCCCGCTGGTAAGCGGTCCCTATTTATCTACTTGCACCCGGGGGTGCTTTCGAACTGCTAGGTTGGCAGGCGCTGGGACCGAGCAACGGGAGCGCACCCCGCCGCGGGGATTCGAACCGCCGACCTTTCGATCGGCAAGCCCTAGGCGCTGAGGCTTTTACCCACAGCGCCACCCGCGTCCCTATGAAGAATGTAGTATCTACTTAATCATTTGCACGTTCAGTCTGCGTTCTTGTAGCTTCTTCAAACTCCCACTTCTTACACAGGCTCCCGACGACGACCTTTACGTGCAGCCAACAGAGAGGCAGACTCGTCCTTCACCACTCCAGAGCCCCGTGTTTCCAAACCCCGCAGAAAAACTTCAAGAGTCAAAATTTCTGTTGTCTTCTCTAGCGATGAGGAGAACGCCCCAGAGGAAGGTGAGGTTATGTTCTGTATGTGCCTGAACATTGAGATGGAGGGGGCTCATTTTGGAATGGTCTCCCCCCCCCCCCCCATGGAGACATGAACACATAAAGCCACCTCTTGGGTGTTTCCTGTTTCATCCGTTAGCCGCCCTGGAAATGTTTTTATATTGAAAAGTGGGTTAGAATTTCATTAAACGGGAGATTGTTGCTTGAAGCTTGCTGCAGCTGTCACCCAGTGCACAGGGCATTTCCCTCCAAAGCCAGCTGTTGCTTTCTTCTCTTTCAGAACTCTCTGCCGAACTGACAGATGCGGAGACACCAAGCAAAACTACTCCCATTTTACGTGCTTCATCCCGCCGTGCTCGGAGGTGAAGACACCCTGCATAGACTCTCTCCTGGTTAATTTGGGAGTAAAGCTCTCTGGGTTTTGGAAGTATTGCTTCTCCAGGTTTTTGTATATGCTAAAGCAACGCAGAATGCAAGCTTGGACTTTGAGTTCTTGCATCACAACATGGAGATTGCGCAGCCTCTCTGCCCCATGGGTTTTCAAAGGAGGTGAAGTTGCCGGTAAACACAGGCAAAAAAAGATAGTAAAAAGGCAGCATAGGCCTTGAGAAAATATGCGCCATTCGCTCGTAATAACTATCCTTGCATTTTAGATGGGTCCTGGATTTTCAAAATTGGCCTTTGAAAAGCCACTAATGTGTATCACTTTTTAAAATGTAAAAAATGTAATCACAATAAATGTAATTAATACAAACATGCTCCTGTCCAAAGTTATGTGATCACAGTGCCTAATCCAGCATTGAATAAAGTCTGTTCATTTGTCAACTGAACCATCCATTGCATACCCATTTGTGTGTTATATCAATCATCTCTGCCAAATTTAAACATTGAGTATCTTGGGGTCTCTACATTGTCTAGACCAGGGGTTGTCAACCTGGTCCCTACCGCCCACTAGTGGGTGTTTCAGGATTCTAGGTGGGCGGTAGGCGGTTCTACGGCACAAGCTGAATCCTCCTTCCATCCAGCACTGGTGGGAGGTAAGGAAATTTTACCATCAAGAAAGATGCATTAGTGGGCGGTAGGTATAAAAAGGTTGACTACCCTTGGTCAACCATGCAATTAACAAATCTAGACCTACATGCGTAACATTAAATACAGCTAACAGAGGATCTAAAGCAAATATGGACCCTGTAAAAGTATTGGGTGCCGATCATATGAGTTGACAGTTCCACTACATATGAAAAAAAGACCTGCTTATAGTAATAATAATAATTTATTATTTATACCCTGCCCATCTGGCTGGGTTTCCCCAGACACTCTGGGCGGCTTCCAACAGAATATTAAAATACAATAGTCTATTAAACATTAAAAGCTTCCCTAAACAGGGCTGCCTTCAGGTGTCTTCTAAAAGCCTGGTAGTTGTTTTTTTCTTTGACATCTGGTATAGAGCCTTAAATCTCCAGTATTTGAAACCTGATGACAGAAAACGCTTTATTAAATCAACACTAGTGTTAAATACTGTACCGTTACAGCATCAATTCATGCTGGCTCTTGCTTACAGGCATAGAAAATTACTTAGCAGAGCAACCATGTATCTAAAGTATATAACAAAATGGCTTAGAGAGGGGGAAACAGTTGCTAATTATAGGGGAGTTACAGAAAATATGTGAGATGGGGTTGCAAGCTATTGCCAGCAGATGGCAGCACAACCCCCAGTATCTCAGCGACAGCATTTCTCAGGAAGCTCCAAGTGAGTCTCGTTTTCTGAGTCTCATTTTCCAAGCCGTGGTCAGAAGGCAGGGAAGGGTGTCAGAAATGTTTTTAGCCTTTGAAAAGCTCTAAGTGTTCCCTACAGCTGCCACCACTGCATTTAAGGATGATAGGCCTGGCCAAGGCCTAGGCTGGCTGACATGCTGCAACGATGGCTATTCTCTCGCATAACCTCATAGAAAGAGCAGCTCCTGCTCAGCCTGATGGCTGCTGCCACAGGCACCTGACCCATTAACACCATTTCTTTATCGCAGCTTTTGTCAGACTTGAACAGATCTCTAAAGTCATAGATGCATGTGTGTGTGGCTCCATCTGCAATGCACTTTTAAAGCAGTATCCTACCACTTTAAACAGCTGAGGCTTCCCGCTGCCAGGATCCCACCAGTTTTTTTTTTCATTAGTCAGCACTGGAAGTTGAGGAGGTGACATGAGCTTTTTACTGCATTTGTGCATGTGGGGGTTTTTTAAATTTTATTTTTTATTTAACAATTGTTGCCAAATATAAGCAAAATATTGCAAATACATACATATATATTTCAAATAAGCACATATATATTTAAAAAGAACAACAGAGGGAAAAAAGGAAAAAATAAAAAGAACAAAAGTTGGAAGAATTTCTTCCAAGTTCATTTTACAAATATCTCAACATGAAAATAATAAAATTTCATTGACTTCCATTGCTTACACTGCACTTCCTATATACATTTTAAGCAAGATTGTATCTGCTCAATAAGTTTTCTAAATCTCTCATAAATCTGTTCTAAACACAACCAATACCTTACATTTAATCCTTGTCTACATAAATAATCATTTAAGCATTTCCATTGTTTCAGGATTATATTTTTTGGTTTTTGTCTTATCAAATCAGTCAACTTTGCTAATTCCAAGTATTTGCATAATTTATTCAACCATTCTTTGGTTGGAATGTCATTTCCTTTCCAATTATTGGCATTTGCGCACGTTGAGCTATTGCCTCTTGAATATTTTTTCACGTTAAGAGGCAGAAATTGTAAAAGCTTTTCCTAGCATGGCAAACATGCTATAAAATATTGCTGCAGCTGACAAGGTGCTGCAAGATTGTGGGGTGCTATGAAAGAGGCAGCTCCACTGAGAGAAAATGCTCAAAGATAAAAGTGTAGCATATTGCGCTCTTCCTATGGCAGAGACACAGCTCTCACTGCTGCGCCTTATCAATCTCGCCTTTCAACTTTATCCACTTGCTGCCATGTTTCTTCCCCCCCCCCCACCCCGGCTTCAAGCCCTAAAATATACCACAGGGGTCAACTATGAGCCATAACTAAACGAGTGAGAGTTTAGTGGTTGGGAAACAGGCATAGCTCAGTGACAGAGGACTTGCTTTGTATGCAAAAGGTCCCAGGTCCAGCCCTCAGCCTCCCCAGGTGTTGCTGAGAAAGACTCTGCCTGCAAGGCTGATGCCAGTCTGACTCGATGTAAGGCAGTTCCCTATGTTCCTAATAAATGGGTGTTTTCCCAGCTGGCACCTCCCACCACAAAGTACTAGGGTGTTCTGGTGATAGTACAAACTTCAGGCGAACGTTAGCATTTGATGTGCCTGTGTCATTTGTCCTCTGGCCCCTGCAAGCAGAGTCCTTGCTGGCAATTGTTTGCTCATCAAACAGAACACTCGGGTTGTGCAAATGCTTCGAGACTCTTAAAACCAGCTCTCTCCCACTTTCCTTCGTAGTAGCCCAGAGCATGTTGCCATCAAAGTCTCTATGCTACAATTCTACCACAGTGGTACCTTGAGTTACATACGCTTCAGGATACAGACTCCGCTAACCAGAAATAGTACTTCGAGTTAAGAACTTTGCTTCAGGATGAGAACAGAAATCGTGCTCTGGCGGTGCGGCGGCAGCAGGAGGCCCCATTAGCTAAAGTGGTGCTTCAGGTTAAGAACAGTTTCAGGTTAAGAACGGACCTCCGGAACGAATTAAGTACTTAACCCGAGGTACCACTGTATGGCTTTCTTTACGCACGTATTCAAGCCATAGCTCTGAATTCAGGAGAGAGGCCTCACTATTTAGCTCACTTTTCAAAAGCAGCTGCAACTAGTAGTAGTTTACGTGGCCCACCAGCTACATGTACTCTTCAGTCTTGCAAAAGAGGCAAGACTTGGCAGGTGGCTTCAACCATTTTAGAAGCCTCTCTGCGGAATCCCATCTTCCAGGTATAAAAATGCAGGCTTTGAGGGGACCCCAAAGATTATACCCAGCGCACCATCCCTAATCCCAGGACAGTCTTGTGCCTTCTCAGAGCCTCTGTGCACCTGCTCCTTTTGCTGCCTGCCGGAGGGTTGGTGGAGATTAAAGGCCACAATCCACCCTCAGCCTGGTGCCTCACCGTTTCTGCTGGCTTGCCACATAGTAGCCCATATCCAATAGAGGGATTTATCATCCGAGGGCAGACCGTGGCAACACGGGGTCTTTCCTGCCTTCCTTGGCATCCTTTTAGTATCAGGTTATAAACCGTCCCCCTGGCCTTTCGTTAAAGGTCATAACCTCAGCCAGGGCTAAACTTAGTGCCTTGGTCCTTCAGTAGTATTGGGAACAGCAGCTGAGTGATGAGAATCGGGTTACCTCCTGAGCCAAATGAACTTTCTCCAGCGTCTCTTGAAGACGGCACCTCCCACCATCGCGTCAGCCTTTTTTTGCCCTGTTTTGCAGAGCCACATAGGTCAAGGAACAAGTCAAGAGTTCCACTGCAAACGCTACAAAATTTCAGTGGCTGGTTTTTTTTTTAAAAAAAGCAAAGATCGTTCTTTCGATCCGTGGTTCTGCTGAGAATCCCAAGAGAGTGCAACCTTGATATTTTAAACTAGCATTTGGAGAAATGTGTGTGTGCATGCAAGGGTTTGTGTGCAGCTAGGTGGCTAGTTAAGAACTTATGGGCACTAATCACAGAGGACCTCATCTCCCAGGTGTCTTTACATAACTGCAAGAGCTATGCACCAATATGTTAAATCCTGGCAGTGTTGAGTCTGTTTTGGTTCTCCTATTACTAGCTTAGGACTTTGGATTTCCTGGAATTCAGTGTTAGGGAGAACAATAATGATGATGCAATTGTTGTCAGTTGGATTCATTCATCCATTAAAAGCAGAGTCTTTTTGTCCATCATAATTGCAAGTGGTGCAAGGGACGCGGGTGGCGCTGTGGGTTAAACCACAGAGCCTAGGGCTTGCCAATCAGAAGGTCGGCAGTTCAAATCCCCACGACGGGGTGAGCTCCCATTGCTCGGTCCCTGCTCCTGCCCACCTAGCAATTCGAAAGCATGTCAAAGTGCAAGTAGATAAATAGGTACCGCTCCTGCAGGAAGGTAAACGGCGTTTCCGTGCGCTGCTCTGGTTCACCAGAAGCGGCTTAGTCATGCTGGCCACATGACCCGGAAGCTGTACGCCAGCTCCCTCGGCCAATAAAGCGAGATGAGCGCCGCAACCCCAGAGTCGGCCACGACTGGACCTAATGGTCAGGGATACCTTTACCTTTACTAATTGCAAAATCTCACTATTGCTGAGACTCCTGGTTCAGCTATCTGAGTGTTGTCTGCACTGGCTAGAAGTGTCTCTTCAGGGAGTGAGACAGAACATTCCCAACCCCACCTGGAAATCCCAGGGATTGGACCTGAGGCCTTCTGCATGCAGAAGAGATGCTCTACCGCTGAATGTCTTTCCTACACAAATAGTAAGAGTGACATCTCTGCCTCTCAGAGGCCACAAGTCTGGAACACACTGTTTCAGATTCTGCCAGTGTTCCCTGGCCCCTATCAGCATCAAATGTCCTAATCTGCATTCAGTTAAGAGGCCATTGGATATTATCTGCAGACATTTTACTCTGGTGCTCATGGTGCAAGATTGGTAAGAAGTCCCATTGGAAGATATAATTTGCCTTATTGTCTTTTAATTAATGCTTTTGAATTCTGGTGCTGGAGAGAGAGAGGTGCCCTTGAGAGTCCCATGGACTGCAAAAAGATCACACCTATCCATTCTTAAGGAAATCAGCCCTGAGTGCTCATTGGAAGGACAGATCCTGAAGCTAAGACTCCAATACTTTGGCCACCTCATGAGAAGAGAAGACTCCCTGAGAAAGACCCTGATGTTGGGAAAGATGGAGGGCACAAGGAGAAGGAGATGATGGAGGACGAGATGGTTGGATAGTGTTCTCGAAGCTACAAACATGAATTTGACCAAACTGCGGGAGGCAGTGGAAGACAGAAGTGCCTGGCGTGCTCTGGTCCATGGGGTCACGAAGAGTCGGACACGACTAAACGACTAAACAACAACAACTTTTAATTCAGCAGGGCAACCATTTTAAAACTACAGGTATTATCGGCCAGATCACATGTAGGCTTCTCAGGACTATGTCAAGTGACACATTTGAATTCATCATCTGAATTCATCACAGTGCCCTATGGCAAACTGCAACTCGGCTAAATGTCAACTCTCTCATGTTTTCCACACCATGTCTTTGATGCCAGATGTTTCTGCGCTCCGTGCCACTTTGAAGAAGGAGGAAGTTACATCAGCAGGTGCCAGGTGGGCCCACTGGAAATGAGGCAGTGGTCTCTCCAATAAACCATAGCCTACCTCAGCGGTGGGGAACCCTTTTCAGCCCAACGGTTGCATTCCCTTCCGAGTAACTTTGAGGGAAGGGGCACAAGCTAGTGGGAGTGGGGCCAGAGGCAAAAGTGAGAGAAGCAATAAATGTACATTTTACCTTTGTACCCTAGGCTAGTTTCTACACACACACACACACACACACACACACACACACACACCCTGTAGCCTCCATCCAGACAAGCAAATGACAACAGAGGTCAAGGACACATTCTAGCTGGGTAGATGCACTTGGGGTGCAAAGCAAGGCTAGCCAGCTGTGCAGCCTGGGGAAGACTTTTGAAGGCCAGAGAGAGTATGGCCTGGAAGGTGACCTTGGGCCCCTAGCCTACCTTCTGTCCAACTCTGGCCTAAATGGTGCCTTTCCCCTGCAGCATCCCTTTGTCACACGTCCTCTTTCCTCTAGATATGGCGCACTTTGCACTTTGAAACTCTCTTCTTGCTTGCTCTCTCGCTGCTGTACTCTTCAGCTAGTAATTTGCTTTTTGGTGAGAGTCCGTTTACGTTTTGCACATTTCACTACGGTGGTGGTAGTAGTGGTGCTGCTGTGCCACCCCTGGGAAGCTGCTGCTTCGGCCTAGATCCATTGCCTAGGTTTGAGACGTTTCCTTCCCAGCACGTTGCAGTGTCTTGCAGTAAGTAGGCGGGCGCTGCCCGTTCCACCGCTGCAACCTCACCCTGCTCAGCCTCCAGGCTCGCTTGCGCCCAAACGCTACCTGCGTGCTCCCTCCCTGCTTCTCGGGCTAGCGCCTTCCGGGAGCTGCTCAGGGGAAAGTGCTGCTTCTCGGACCTTCCTTCGAAACCCGCTGCCCCTCTCGCGCCTGTTGCATCCAGCGACGACTGGCAAGGCGCCCTTGGCTCCTGTTTGCGCATGCAACCCCAAACTGCGAAGGGGAAGGCGGGATTTCCGCTGTCACGTCCCTCGGGTAGAGCCCTGGGGGAGACTTCCCCTCGCCTGGCCTTATTAGAGATGCGGGTCACGCTGCTGCTGTTACGGGGAAGAAGCGGGTCGGCGGGGGTTGCTGGGTCAATGAGCAATCGCAGCGCGGCAGCAGCAGAGCTAACAAAGAGCCCCAATCGGGGGCGAGGGAAATGGGGAGAGCAGCCCTTGTAAGGAGAGGGAGCGTTTTGCAAAAGTTGGCCCATTGTCTTTGGAACTTTCTGCCCTGATTCACACAGGGAATGGGTAAAACGCGGATCTACACGGATCCTCCACTTTTTAAAAAATTACTCCCAGCAAATCCAGTGTCAGCCCCCAACCGACCCAACTGTTCCCCATGATGTGAGGGCTGCGTCTAAGAGTCTGCAGTCTTGTTTAAATTGAAGTTAAGTTAAGGTCTGCAGAAATTAACGGGACTTCCTCCTCGGTAAACGCGGATAAGACTCGATTGCAACGGCTAGACGTTTCCCAGACATGCATATTTGGGAGCCCAGCTGATGCAATCCAGTCCTCTTCCTACCCAGGTTTGTTCATCGGTATGTCTCATCGATTTCAACATAATTCCAATTAACGATGCGTAACCTCTTAGATTATTTAACTGTATTATTTAAGGCTAGGGAGTCTAGCTTCGCGAGAGTTAAGAAAGGTGTGCCCCTCATCCTTTCGGCGCAGCCTAATTTGTCCTACTTTCAGGGTTTTTACCATGTTCTGCGTTACTCAGTTTAACTACAGCGTTACGGTTTGCTGCGTTTTGTAAAGGTTTGTGTTAAAACTTCCATTAAATCTTCAGTTACAAAAAGGACACACACTTTTTTCCTGGCCGCCAGGAAATCACAGTGCTGGCCTTCCTCGTATGCATCTGGGGCGTTGAATCCAAAGCAGGAAAACTCAGTCGCTAGGCAGGATGGAACACCATGTTATAAAGAGAATGTAACACTTTTCACACAAAAACGGAGCGGGGGTGGGAGCGGGGGTTGGCCCTCTTGTAAAATGAAATCAGGAAAGCAATGTTCGTTGGTTTTAGCCCAGGATAGAAGCGGCCTTGCTGCCCCCGGAGATTGGCGTGCCGGATACAAATGTAGCGCAAAAGGCAAGCGATACATTGCATCCCAATGTCTTCCTCTTTTTTTCTTTTTTTGCAATAATGTTTATTAAGTTTCTTATAAATATAGACACATACTGTAAAAACAAATGAAACAGAGAATGAAAAGAAAAAGAAAAACAACATAAAACAAGTACAGCAAAGAACAACAAATAAAAATATATATATAGCAACTAACACATAAACAATAGAAATGGATTGAATAGTTAAACTTCCAACGTCATAAACATGTTGCTTGACTTCCTCCGGTCCTTTCCATCTGAATTTCCCTTGTAACTAAATGTAGCAGTTTTCCAATATCATGATTTCTTCCTCTTTTTGCGCAGTTACGCGCGGCTTGGTCCCTCCGAACTTAGTGGGACATAGATGAGCTTTAAGAGTTCTGAAAGATCCATGCTAACACTATTCTAAGCACATTTCCCCTGAACTGGTGTCTGCACGTTGCTCTCTTTTATTGATTTTATTTCCCATCCTGGAAGGTGCGGTGAGATATAAAATCAATAAAAGGTTACAATATGTGCAAGACTGGGAAATAACAAATCCAAGGGAAACATTTCCTACCCTCCACGGGGGGGGGGGGCACGTCTGTTGTTGCTTGGGAAACGAGCTGTTAATTATTCGGGGGGGGGATGGGAAAGGTTGGACGGAAACCTATTTCTCCCAACCCCCATGCCTGCCTGTGTCGGAAGGCTGGGTTTCGCTTTGCGCCCTTTTACCGTATTAACTGTGATATATGCGTTCCTTAATAGCCGCCGAGGACGAGATGGTTGGATAGTGTTCTCGAAGCTACCAGCATGAGTTTGACCAAACTGCGGGAGGTAGTGGAAGACAGGAGTGCCTAGCATGCTCTGGTCCAGGGGGTCATGATGAGTCAGACACGACTAAACGACTAAACAACAATTGACCAATAGACACTCCTAGGTCAGAAGGGTTTCCTTTCTGAGAGATAAATATCCACCCAGAACTGCTCTTCCATGTAGGGGTGTTTTTATATTATTTTATTTCGCCTTGAGCTGGAGGCAGTGGAAGACAGGAGGGCCTGCCGTGCTCTGGTCCAGGGGGTCACAAAGAGTTGGACACGACTAAAGGACTAAACAACAACAAAAGAGCCACCGAGGTGGGGAGAGGAATGAAGGAATTGGGCAGTACCGAAGGCTTTGCTGCAGGTTCTGCTGAGAGTCTTGGCCCAAGTGGCACTTCTCCAGGGATGACTTTGAGGGGGTCCTTAGACGGCATAATCCGTGTTGGGCTGATGCTCTTCACTCAGCCCATGATAAAAATCTGCACTCCTCCATTCAGTTCAGGCATCTAGCTGCTGGCCAGTGAAATGCAAAGTAGTTCTAGAGTTGTTGTTTAGTCATTTAGTCGTGTCTGACTTTTCGTGACCCCCTGGACCAGAGCACGCCAGGCACTCCTGTCTTCCACTGCCTCCTGCAGTTTGGTCAAACTCATGCTGGTAGCTCCAAGAACACTGTCCCACCATCTCATCCTCTGACGTCCCCTTCTCCTTGTGCCCTCCATCTTTCCCAACATCAGGGTCTTTTCCAGGGAGTCTTCTCTTCTCATGAGGTGGCCAAAGTTTTGGAGCCTCAGCTTCAGGATCTGTCCTTCCAGTGAGCACTCAGGGCTAATTTCCTTCAGAATGGAGAGGTTTGATCTTCTTGCAGTCCATGGGACTCTCAAGAGTCTCCTCCAGCACCAGAATTCAAAAGCATCCATTCTTCGGCAATCAGCCTTCTTTATGGTCCAGCTCTCACTTCCATACATCACTACTGGGAAAACCATAGCTTTAACTATACAGACTTTACTGCTGATTTGTGGCAGCAGCAGCGTGGAGCTGGTCAGCTAGGACACATGCACAAAACATCTTAGGGATGCAAAATAAAATAGTTATTTTAAAAAACCCAGAAAGGGTTATTTGGCATGATGAGGGTTTTTTTTTTTAAAGAACCATTTTGCACTACCATATCCTGCAGAAAGAAGCATCTGTGGACCTTATGGCCACTCTGTCTTACAAAGACAGCTCTCCAAAACTGCCGTCTGTTTCCAGCAGTGGAGGGCTGGTGGCTTGGAAGGTAGACTGCCTCCAGCATGGAGGTTCCATGCCACCTTTATGGCTAATGTGGGCCCAAAAAAATTCCTGACCAATGGCTGGCATTTAGGTGGCCTGGCAGGTATCCCCAGGAGTCCATGAAGGCCTATCCAGCCTCTGAGCTTTGAAAATCGCAGCAAGCTGTCATGGCAGGTTCACGGCCTCAGTTCAGCACAAAGAAAAGCCCCTTTTGTTGGAATGGTGCTATTCTGCACAGGTGCTATTAACCTAAGAATGAAGGGAGGGCGCATTCCAGACGTGCCCGTTGGAAAAGACAAGAGAATTTATTCCACCAGGAAGGCCTGACTTGCTGGTGCTTGTTCATCCCTTCCTGGACGGGGGAAAGCGCTTATAGTAGCGAATCCACTCTGTGGCCTTCAACTTTATCTAGGTCGAATAATGGGTAAGTAATATGGTCTGAAGCTCAACATCAAAAAAACGAAGATCATGGCCACTGGTCTCATCACCTCCTGGCAAATAGAAGGGAAGAAATGGAAGCAGTGAGAGATTTTACTTTCTTGGGCTCCATGATCACTGCAGATGGTGACAGCAGTCACGAAATTAAAAGACGCCTGCTTCTTGGGAGAAGGGCAATGACAGGCCTAGACAGCATCTTGAGAAGTATAGACGTCACCTTGCCAACAAAGGTCCGTATAGTTAAAGCCATGGTTTTCAAAGTAGTGATGTATGGAAGTGAGAGCTGGACCATAAAGAAGGCTGATCGCCGAAGAATGGATGCTTTTGAATTCTGGTGCTGGAGGAGACTCTTGAGAGTCCCATGGACTGCAAGAAGATCCAACCTCTCCATTCTGAAGGAAATCAGCCCTGAGTGCTCACTGGAAGGACAGATCCTGAAGCTGAGGCTCCAATGCTTTGGCCACCTCATGAGAAGAGAAGACTCCCTGGAAAAGACCCTGATGTTGGGAAAGATGGAGGGCACAAGGAGAAGGGGATGACAGAGGACGAGATGGTGGGACAGTGTTCTCAAAGCTATGAACATGAGTTTGACCAAACTGCGGGAGGCAGTGGAAGACGGGAGTGCCTGGCGTGCTCTGGTCCAGGGGGTCATGAAGAGTCGGACACGACTAAACGACTAAGCAACAACAACAAAACGAAAATTCTGCCCACTTTGGAGACCTCTGAGGTGCCTGTTTTTTTGTGTGGTCTCCCTCCGCCCCAAAACAAAAGGTTGGGGGTGAGGCGATTTGGCGGGAAGGAGCCAGGGCTATTTCCATCTGAATGGGGGCAGGAAGCGGGGGCCGAGGAGCCACCATTCGGGCCGCCCCTCGCCTCCCCTCGGGCTCTGATTGGGCGCCTGCGCTTGGGGCCGGGCCTGGTCATTACCATACGGGGAGGTATAAAGGGCCGGGCGCCGGGGCCCTTCCTCCTCACCTCCTCACTGCACGGCGGAGCTGAGTTAGGTCAGGGACCCCTCGGGTAAGAAGGGGGAAGGCGGCAGGGGTCGCCATTTGGGGGAAGGCGGCGGAGGGGAGACGGCGCCGCTGCTTTGGAAAAGTTTATTTGGGGCCGGGGAGGAAGGAAGGAAGGGCGGCCGCGGCGGGGCTGCTTGTGGGGCAAAGAGCCCCCCTCAAAGAGCCGCCGCGTCTCCTCAGCGAGGGGGCTTTGGCGAGGCTGCCGGCGCTTGTCTGTGAAGAAGCCCCATAGAACTCAGTGGGGGGGGGCGCGGACTTTACTTCTGAGTAGGCGCGGAGGGGGGGGGGTTCGCTCTGGGAAGCGGGGAGCTTTTCTCCTCTTCGCCCCCCACCTCGCCCAGCCTTCGGGGGCTCCGCGCCCCCCAGCCCTCGGGCTGCGACGGTCACCAAGTTTCCCCGGCCGACTTCCGCGAGGGGGGGGGGGAGCCTCGCTGGAAAGGCGGCCGCGGAAGCGCCTTCTTAGCGTGGGGAGAAGTTGCGGGGGGGGGGAGAGGTTGGCGGAAGGAAATGTAACCTGGCAGCGTTTCTTTAGTACACTGATCCCCCCCCCCCAAAAAAGTTTAGAAGCAACTTTCGTTGCCTCTTGGATCCTGAGCTTCGCTTCCCTCCGCTCGGCCGGGTGTGGGGCGGCGTCCCTCTCTCTCTCCTCCTAAGGGGGCATTATCCTGATGGGGGGGAAAGGGCAGAGACAAGGACCCCTTTGAGCCTGGGGGTTCCTCTGGCACGAATCGGGGTGGGGTTACTGGAGTGGCGGGGCTGGGGATCCCTCCTTGAGTTTTGGCGCAAGAAAAGCAACCTTGTAATTTCCGGGTATATATATTTTGTTTCTCCCAGGATCACAATTTCCAGAGACGAAAATGGTGAAAATCGGAGTTAACGGGTGAGTTTTTTTGGAGGGGGCGGACGTGCGGCGAGGCTGCCTTAGCATGGCAGGGAGGGAGGGGCGTGTAAAGTGGGGAGGAGGAGGAGATCTGGTTGCTGGGAGAAGTAGGGGGTGGCTGCCCCCTGGGAGAACTTGGAGAACTTTCCAGCCAATGGGAGAGCGCTGGCGCCTGGCTGCCTGTTGCTGTCTCTTGTGGCAGTTCTTGGGGGGACCCGGCTCGCATTCCTGTCCTTTGCAAGGACATCTGAAGGTCACTCCGGCTCCTCTGCCTCCGCCCAGCAGCTGCTCCTCTCCAAAAAGGATCTTCTTGTGTCCTTCTCAGCCCAGCTGCCCCATTAAAACAGGTGGCACCCAAAAGGGTTTTCTCCCCATCTTGGTCTCCGCGTGCAGCAGCGAAAGCACATGGGGCAAGCCAGTGGCCAGGATGTGCCTAGGCAGGAGAGGAGAGGTGGTGGTGTGACTCACTTCCTTGAGCTATGTACTGCTGAATCACTTGCGGCAGGAAGCAGCAGCAGCAGTGGGGCTCCCTGGTCCTCCTCGCCCCACTTCTCTTTTATTCCCATCTTTTGCAACTCTGGCTGCTTTCCCCCCGCCCTGCATATCAAAGTGAAACTGTGCCTTTTGGTCTGAAGGGCCCACAAAGAATGTGACCTTCTGCACTACACCCCGTGCAGGCAGAAAACTGTAACCAGATAACTTGCAGCTTGGTGCCGCAGGGTGGGGGGAGCTGGCGCTAAAGTTAGTTCCTGACCTTTCTGCAGCGGCAGGATGGTGCTGTAAAGGAAGGGGAGAGGTGTCTGGATGCAACATGAGAGAGAGAGAGCCTGTCTAAGCAATACCTTTTCCATCTCAAGGCTTCTAATGACATAGTAGCAGTGTCCTGTAAGAATTCCCATAGAGCTGAGTGGCAGACTGCATGCTTTGCAATCAGAGGGTTTTGGACTCAGATAAGGGGAAGCTGCTTATTGGTTTATTCCCACAAGTTGGCTGGGAATAAACCATGTGAGCCAAGTGGAATTCACCAGAGTAGCTTCACAGGGAGGGTAGGACTTGCATTTCTGCATGGTGGTTTAATATCTTATCTAACACCCTCGCAGTGGCCATGAGCAGTGAATCTCTGCAAATCAGGCAGTAACTTTTCAAGCACATGCACTTGCTGAGCAGTGATTTGAGGCTTGTGATGAAAGTGGAGAGATCAGAGCCTCTTCCGTCCACATTTTTCTTGCCCCTTAGATTAGCTGGTTGCCGGTTCCAAGCATTTTAGAGCTAATAAAATGGTGGCTTGGCCTCTTATGCAAAAGATGCCCTTTGTCTCAAACACAAAGCCTTCATCACGTGACCCAAAAAAGCTGCTGCAGTTGTAGGGCTCTGGAAGGGTTGCAGAGGTGAAGTTGCATGCCCTCAGTTGGTGTCCTTGCTGCAATTGTTCTACTTACCCTACATTTCTCTCACTGGTCATTGACTTCCAGCCACAGGAGAAACTGAGAAAGGCCAGAGCTCACCAGAGCAGTAGTTGGCTCTGTGTCGGGAGATGCCCCTAACTTAAGGCAATATAATGCAGCTCTCTTGGGCATCAGACACTGGCTTGCTGGTTCAGGGTGCCAGAATAGGATTTGAACAGGTCTAGGATGTGGGGCACAATCTACTCGGAAGGCTTTGGCAATAAGCCTAATTTGAAACTAAATGGGATTGTGCATTTTAGTGAGGCTTGCACAGGGTATTTAGATAACAGAAAGATGTTGGCTACATTTCTTGTGTGCCTAAGGCAGAAAATATTTATAGAATAAGCCTGATTTTATCTTAATATGGTTAGGTTCAGGTCTAAGCCCTCGTCTAGCTTCGTGCCCTCCAACTGATTTCCAAGGTATCACAAGCTGCAGTGTGATGTGCCTCATCACTGCTGCTTCTCCCCCTGCCCCAATTACTTGATTTTTAATATTTTCTCAAAGTATTATTCTCTGTTTTGGGGTTTGGGGTTTGTGTTTTTGTTTTTGCTTTCAGAACAACTAGATAGAGAGAATTCTGTTTTTGCTTCCTTGTGACGGTTGCTCTTCTCTTTCTCTAGATTTGGCCGCATTGGCCGTCTGGTCTGCAGAGCTTCATTTAACTCTGGAAAAGTTGAGGTTGTGGCCATCAATGACCCTTTCATTGATCTGAACTACATGGTGAGAATCCAGTATTCTTTCTAAAGTCAAAAAGCAGGCTATGGCCTTACCTTGTGAACATGTATTTGTGTTACTAAACAGTATTCTTGGTATTTTTCCAGAGATCTGGCAAATGGTAGCAGTTTCTTTTGGGGAAGACAGTCTATAAGCTGAAAGCAGCATTGGGTGGTAAGGGGTAATGGAGCAAAGTGCCTCTTGAGATTTTAGAATAAAGCCCACCCCCACCCCCAGCTGACAACTACAGAGTATGAGCCAAATTGGCACATAACCCATAATATAACATTGCCCCTAGTGAGATGTTGAAAGTCCAAACGCAACTTTCAAAGGACCAGGTGCAGAGAGAGGTGTTCAAGGTTCTGAAGAGAAAATATTGCACAAAGTGGCACATAAGAGTTTTGTGGTCTTGTGTGACCACAGCAGCACTTTGCCTCCCCATGACCATAACACACAAACAGCAACAGCAACAAACCCACCTTTCTACTTTCAGTTCACACAGCCCTGTCTTCATGGAGTTGTGTATTTGAGAGTAGCTTGGGATGGGGGGAAATTGCATTGGGGATAGAGAGGCAGCCAGGCAGAATGAGGGATTAATGTGGAACCAGACTACAAAACTCACGTTTTGAATGTCTCACTCTTAGGTCTACATGTTCAAGTATGACTCCACTCATGGCCGTTTCCGTGGTGATGTAAAGGCCGAAAATGGGAAACTTGTGATCAATGGACATGCCATCACTGTCTTCCAGGAGTGAGTAATATCTCTCACTCTTCTCTTCCCTTCTCTTCTCTTCTCTTCTCTTCTCTTCTCTTCTCTTCTCTTCTCTTCTCTTCTCTTCTCTTTCCTTTCTGGCTGGGCAGGATCTGGCTCTGTCAGACACTTGCAGAGTCTAAAACTGTGATTCTTTTCCTCCTTTTTCTCCTCATCAGGCGTGACCCTGCCAACATAAAGTGGGGCGATGCTGGTGCGCAATACGTTGTTGAATCCACTGGTGTTTTCACCACCCTAGAAAAGGCCGGTGTAAGTATCTTCTGTGCAGATGAGCAAAAGGGACCATGCATCTCTCCTGGGCAGAAGGAGAGGTGTCACAAATTGGTGCAGGAGTTTTCTGTTTCCCACTCCCGCTTCTCCCCTTAGCTGAGCAATGATAAAAGTCAGAAGGATAACATAGTTTGCCTCATCCACATGGCTGTAGCCTTCCTTAGCAACAAGATTCTTGTTCATAGTTCTTAAACAACACATGCTCTTTCAGCCTTGGAGCAGATTGCTACAGTTCTTGCTTCCTTTCCCCTTTCAGGCTCACTTGAAGGGCGGTGCCAAGCGTGTTGTAATCTCTGCCCCATCAGCGGATGCTCCCATGTTTGTGATGGGTGTCAATCATGAGAAGTATGACAACTCTCTGAAAATCGTCAGGTGAGTATGCAAGCGAAATTGTGGTACTGTAATAGTAACCGGAGCAGTGCTGCTCGCTGGCCTATTAACATTGGACCACAATATGGATGGGGTTAAGAGTTGTGGTGCTCCATATAAATACCCTCATTTCCTTCCAGCAATGCTTCTTGCACCACCAACTGCCTGGCACCCCTGGCCAAGGTCATCAATGACAACTACGGCATTGTGGAAGGCCTTATGGTAAGTGAATTGCATGTTCCTAATGATGTGCCCTCCTCATTACCAAGGTCCTTTACTGTGGAGGGGGAGGCCTAGCCCCTCCCCAAACAGATACCCCAAGTCCCTCCACATATTGTTGGGCTCCAGCCCCCATCAGCCAGCATGGTCAGTGATCAGGGATGATGGAAGCTGCTGTCCAGCAACAAGTTTATCCGTCCTTAGTGTAGCCAAATTTGCAGCTCTTCAGAATGTGCCGATCCTTCCCCTTGTGGGGTGTACAAGGGGGAAAGTGCATAGAGTATTCTATCCAATTACTTGTAAAGATTTTGACTCTTTCCATTATTGCGTCATACTTTTAAACCCTTTCTGCTTCACTGCAGAAATGTCCTCACACTGAAATGTTGTTCAAAGCTTAACCTCAATGATCAAAGGCAGTCTAGGATAAAAGTTGGCTGAGAGGAACTATCCAGTTCAGAGCCCTTCCTCTCAGTAGTGTACATGGAAGGGACACACATCTTGTGCTTGGGGGTGAAAAACTGATCTCTCTTGCCCCTTCTCTACCCCAGACCACAGTCCATGCCATCACAGCCACACAGAAGACTGTGGATGGTCCCTCTGGGAAACTGTGGCGAGATGGCAGAGGAGCTGCTCAGAACATCATCCCAGCTTCCACAGGTGCAGCGAAGGCTGTTGGCAAGGTCATCCCTGAGCTGAATGGGTAAGTCCTCTTGTCTCTCTGGGTGGCGTCTGAGGGAAGGGTATGAAAGTGAGGAATGCTTTGCACCCTAACCCGAGTAATCTTCTACACCCCCAGAAAACTCACAGGGATGGCTTTCCGCGTCCCAACTCCCAATGTTTCTGTCGTGGACTTAACATGCCGCTTGGAGAAACCAGTGAGTATTTCGGAACTTGCAGCGCCTTTCCCTCGTGTAGAAACCCACCTTTGTAGCTCTCGGTAATACTCTGTAATGCTTGCCTGTACGGAAACCACAAAAGCGGGTTGCACCACCTTACAATGCGCCATGAGCTGTGCATTTATGTCTAAACAAGCACAGCTAGGGCTGGACTTCTCGTATGAAGCCCAGTCCCCTCTCTATGACCCCCCCCCCAAAAAAGTGGCAGGTGATGGTGGCAGACGCCAACATCAGTACCTGAATCTTGCCCATTGTGGTTGGCACTGGTCACTTTAATCCTTCCTTATGCTTAAAATTTATACTTTGGGATAATCCTAATTTTATTTTTGCTTTAAAAATATATTATTATTTTCTACAAGTAAATGTGTTTAGCACCAGGGCAGCAGACGCGAACTCCCATTTTATTCCTGCAGTCATGATAGTGAGGGGTTTTTTTTGTGTGTGTGTGTGTGCGCGCACACACACACACACACACAGAGGTTTGGTTTGTTCTACTATATAAGGAATGTAGAAATAGTTGCAAATCACAGTCTGGTGGATGGAGTGGGGGGGGGAGGGGAAGAGAAATTTTAACTGGGTCCACATGGCCATCTAGAGCCCAGTCTCCTCATCAAGACCATTTGAACCCAGGGTCTAAATTTATATAACTGCCTCTCCTTTCCCCAGCCTTCTCTGGCCTGTGTCTTAAGTAATTTCCATAAGCTCCTGCACAGCTCTGGCAGATGGGACCATTTTAACCTTTCCCATCCTTTTCCACACAGGCCAAGTACGATGACATTAAGAAGGTTGTGAAGGCAGCCTCCGAAGGCCCTATGAAGGGTATCCTGGGATACACCGAGGACCAGGTAAGCCACTGTGGCTGCTTCAGCAGACTGTCAAATCTGGATCTTCTCTTCATGTATACACACAATTTGTATGGAGAAAGCACATCGGTACATTTTGTAGCAATTTCTGCTACCGTGATAGTGGCAGTATAAAGATAATTTTGGACATTGAATGTATCTAAATGATACATTTTCTTTCCTCCATCTTCTTCCATGCCCTATGTGACTGGCGGCATGTGGTTTCATCCATCCTGCATTTCTTCCATATTGGAACCCAAGGTGTACATGTTTCACCCAGGCAGTGACCTGGGTGCTTAACTTCAACAAGGTGATGGCCCCATCCACCTTTAGACCATACCGGTTTTGCTTCAAGTTTATATACCATGTTGCCCTCTGTTGGATAAAATGTGAGATCATGTTTTGTTGCCTTGTATTGTGAGCTTCTCTTCTTCCTTCAAAGGTTGTCTCCTGTGACTTCAATGGTGATACCCACTCCTCCATCTTTGATGCTGCTGCTGGCATTGCTCTCAACGACCACTTTGTGAAGCTGGTCTCCTGGTAAGAGATCAAGCTAGATATAAGGTCTAGACTTGTGTAGGATCAAGGAACTTCTTGCTGTTTGAATTGCTATGGTCATCCAGTGGCCTACTGAAATTTGGGAAGGGAGACATAGTGTGTGCACACATGTGTGTAGCAGTATAGACTTCCTGCTCTCTTCCTACCACTTGTCAAATAGAGGAAGGCTATTTTATGATGAGAGGGATACTGTAGGTAACCCTACTATTCCCCTGCCTTCTTTTCCAGGTACGACAATGAATATGGATACAGCAACCGCGTGGTAGACTTGTTGGTTCACATGGCATCAAAGGAGTAAAGGCAGAGTTCCATTTCTTAATTTTCTTACAACTCGGCTCTGTATCTTGCAGTAAGAGGCCTTCTCTTGTTCCACCTGCCTCTGAGGAAGTGGAGAGGCTGGAAGAAACTTGACCGTTTCAGTAACATCTCCCCTCTCAATAAAGTCATCACTGTCTCAAATCCTTGTTCTCTTCCTTTTTCTTGTTGTTGTGGGGGGGGGGGTGAGGGTGTGAGCACAAAGGCTGTCCTTTCTCCCTGAAAGAGCTGGGCTGCCTTGAAAGTTGATAAGCCTGCAGGACAGAGTTTCTGCATGAAAATTCCCCACTTCATGGCTGCATTGCTGAACAGCAGTTGTACTGCTGTATGGACCAGCAGGCATGGTGGTGGAGGCTGCCTGTCTTGGAGTTTCGAGGGTTCAGAACGCCTGTAGCTGAGGGGGTTAAGCTGAATGTGCTGCTGCTTAAAGAATGAGCAACAGAAGATAACCAAGAGCAGTTGCAGCTTCATTGGAAGGGGGACACACACCTTGACTTGCTGGTAATATAAAACATAAAACAATGTGATTGTGCTTAGCCAAGGGACCCATCAGGCTAGTCTTCATATTTACTGTAAAGCTGACACAATTGCACTCCACCTGCCTCGGCATCTGCTGCTGAATGCTGGAAACAAAAACCAGGGCATCATCACCCAGATCTTTACTAGATCACCTAGGTAGCTAAATTGTTCCATTGTGTCAGAATGGCTGTTGCTAGCAAGAAGTTTTGACATCTGTACTCCTCGAAACTGAAGCCCATGTAAAATCCAGTGTCCAGAAGTGGACACAGCATGCCAACAGCTTTAGTTAGTACAGAGTAGAGTGGAATTATTCCTTAAGGCTGCTGGAAAATAATAAGTTCTGTTAATGCAGCTTAACAATTGCATGAGTTTTCTTTTCCAGCAGCGTCCCATTGCTAACTCAAGTTCAGCTTGTGATTGTCCACAGTCCTGAGACTGTTTGGCCTACACAGAGAACTTCACATTTGTCTCTGTCGTCTTAGAATGGAAAACTGCTGACACTACACTACTGAGGCAATTTTAAATAAGTACTCCTGAGGTGTTCGCTACCCCTGCCAAGTTTCTTACCAATGATTTACCTCTACCCTGTTTCTCCAAGTTGTTGATAAAATGTGGAAGGAATACAGGCTCTGCATCACTTCACTCAATTTCCTCAGTTTTCAGTCTTTTAAAACTCATACTTTTACCAACCTGCTGCAATGCTGGTTAAGGCAAACAAATCTTTCATGGGGGTGAATGCAGCCAAGAAGAAAACAAAACAGCATGAGAATGTTCAATAGTTGGCAGCTATATTAGTAATTTGCCTCCTTTAGTAAGGAACTGAAAACTTGGAATCTATTTAATAAAGCATGTACTTCGTTCTCTTCCATTATATGATGTATAAGAATTAACCAGCTGTACAATGGCAGTGAAGTAGATGAATAGTTTGGAGTTCCACAATGGGAGAGTGGCCATGACTCAAACTGCAGCACCAACTGCTGGCAGAAACACATACAGGCTATTTAGCCTAAGGAGAGCACACTCACCCTTAGTTTTCTCTGACAGGCAGCTGTGGAATTCACAGAATTCTAGAGTTGGAAGGGACCCTGAGGGTCATCTAGTCCAACCCCCTGCAATGCAGGAATCTCAACAAAAGCATCCATGGCAGATAGCCATCCAACCTCTGCTTTAAACCGCCAATGAAACAGTCCACCATCTTTCAGTGGCACCTGTTCACTGCTTACCATTTGCTGAGATCTTTGTGTGTGAACAGGCTGTGTTTTACTCCCCTTAGACTCAAAACTCTTGGCTTGAGCCCAAGTCCTCTGCCTTCAGCTGAGTCGGACTTTGAGGATGTGTGGGGAACAGCTGGTTCATTTATTCTGCTTTGGGTTCTGCCTCCTTATGGCACACACACAAGGCTGAAGGATGCATCTCTGTCCCTCATGAACAGGTGTCACATTTAGCACCACAATTACCAGCCGCAGAAGCCGCAACAGCTCGGACTCTGTGAGACAGGATTTTGCAAGGCCGCTTCCTGGAGCGTCCCCATCTCAAGTTAATGGGAAGTGACAGCCGTTTGGATTTTTGGCCTCGGACACTGTGAAGTATTTGGGGTGGGCAGGAGCTATTTTAGAGGTGCCAAATTCCTTGCCGAAGGAAACCTTTTTTGAATGGGGAAGAGGGGGCGATGCATGATTATTTCTTTTGCTGAACTGTGTACAAGAACTATATGAGACAGTCAAATGCACTTAAGGAGAAAGACTGCCACAGGACCCTCGTACCTACGGGACCGCCTCTCCTGGTATGCCCCACAGAGAAACCTACGGTCTGCAAACAAAAACATCTTTGAGGTCCTAGGCCATAGAGAGGTTAGGCTGGCCTCAACCAGAGCCAGGGCTTTTTCGGCTGTGGCTCCGATCTGGTGGAACGCTCTGTCACAAGAGACTAGGGCCCTGCGGGACTTGACATCTTTCCGTAGGGCCTGCAAGACAGAGCTGTTCCGCCAAGCCTTTGGCCAGGGCATAGCCTGACCACCTCCTTTGGCAATCCTCACAGAACTCTAGCCCAATGGTTGCCATCAATTTGATTTGAATTAATTTTATAATGAAATGATTTTAGAATGTTGTATTATTTTATTGTTGTTAGCCGCCCTGAGCCCGGCATCGGCTGGGGAGGGATATAAATAAATTATTATTATTATTATTATTATTATTATTATTATTATTATTATTATTATTATTATGTTCCTAGTCCGTCCCTTGCAGGCGATGAGTAATTAAGACAGATGATGTAGGACTGAAGAACCTATCCTGCAGAGGGCACTGCAGCCATGCTTTATGGTTATTCATGGCACTTTCCTTTCTTCTTGTCTCTGTTGGCAGAATGAGTCCACAGGCCTAGAGCAACACAAACTAATTTTTAAGCTGAGAAATTCTGAGATTGGTTGGGCAGTTTAAGTAACATTAGCGGGCTTTCCGCCCCAGGCAAAATCAATGCTTAAAGTCCTATTTTGCTTTCGTTTTCATTAATAGCTCTGCAGCATGGAGTCCTCCCCAGGTAGAAGCAAAAACTGCCCTCGTCCAGCCCCCAAATCTACCAACTTTGACAGATCAAAGTAGCGTCCTTGCCATAAAAGCCTGGGCCTCACTGAAGCTCTACATTTCTATTTGAGAGCCAGGGGTGTTGTATGGTTAGAATGCTGGACTAGGACCTGGGAGATCAGAGTTCAAATCCCCGTTCAGGCCAGGAAGCTTCCTGGGTGACCTTGGACCAGTTTGCTGCCTCTCAGCCTAATCTACCTCTCAGGATGTTGTGAGGATAAAATGGGGAGGAGGAGAACCATGTATTCCCCTTGAGCAACTTGGAGGAAAGGTGGGATAAACATGTAATAAATAATACAGTAATAATCATATTTCTAACCCAAAGGATCTTGGTGCCAGAGGGCAGAAATTCTAGGCTTCGACTGCCAGTGCTTGGTGCATAACCTATGTTTCGGCAGAACAAGTTGGAGATCAAATTCATTGTTTCCCACACCTCTGACCGTAGAGGTGCACCCCCCCCCACATCGCCTATATAAAATAGGGGGACGTGGGTGGCGCTGTGGTCTAAACCACTGAGCCTCTTGGGCTTGCCAATCAGAAGGTTGGCAGTTCAAATCCCTGTGACGCAGTGAGCTCTCATTGCTCGGTCCCAGCTCCTGCCAACCTAGCAGTTCGAAAGCACACCAGTGCAAGTAGATAAATAGGTACTGCAGCAGTGGGAAGGTAAACAGCGTTTCCGTGCGCTCTGGTTTCCGTCACGGTGTTCTGTTGTGCCAGAAGCTGTTTAGTCATGCTGGCCACATGACCCAGAAAGCTGTCTGTGGACAAACGCCGGCTCCCTTGGCCTGAAAGTGAGATGAGATGAGCGTCGCAACCCCAGAGTCGCCTTTGACTGAACTTAACTGTCCAGGGGTCCTTTACCTTTACCTTTTATATAAAATAGTATGAGGTCCAGGCACTTTACTTGTCTACCTTGAAATGTTTTGCATCTCTAGACTCTAGAACAGTAAGTATTCCCATGTGGGTTAAGTGATATGCATGCAGCAAAACGAGAGACAACTTAGCTCCTGGAGAGACAACTTGCTGTCATTTCTCAGAACAGGCAATATCTCTTACCTGCCTGATTCCAGGAAGACAGAATGGTCTTGCTTCACGGATTTGAGATGTCTTGCCCCTTCATTCCAAAGATGAGATGAAACTACACTGGGATTGCACATCCTTCGAGGAGCAATAAAACTTTTTAAAAAAGAGGTTGTGATCTATCTTTCTATTACGAGTTTTAAACAAGCCCCTTGTGTGAAACTAACTAACCTAGAAGTTTCCACTTTTAAAGAGCGAGCAACAAAAGGGGAGGGTTGTAACTCTGGAAAAAAACTAAGTAGAACAAAATGATAAAATAGGTCACAAAATAGTGGAGCCGTGGTGTGTTTGCGCAAGTAACTGTTCTGTTTCGGCATACGTCAAGACAAAAGCAACATCAAACAGGACCTCGTGACGTATCTGTAACCAAATTCCCCTTAGCAGTGATTATGGGTGTGTTACCAAGAGGAAGAATAACATCATCCTTATAACTCAGCCACCAAAGTGGGGCACAGTGCGTGGGCTGGGCAGCAAAACTGAGAGAACTGCTGTGCATTCCTTGAGCTACTAAAAATGGTATTAAAAAGAGACTTCTGGTTGAACGCCAGTGTGCCAGCCGCTGGAGAGGAGGCAAGCCCTGCTGGATGTCCTCAGGAGAAATCCCAAATGCACATACAGCAACCGCAAATATTTCTGCTGTGTCTGGAGGCTCAAAACAACACTCAACCTGTCCGAGAGGAAGTTCTGCTAGTCCCCGCTCCCCATTCACACAAAACAAATTCTATTTACTTTATCGTTAAAGAAGAAGAAATCCTGATGTTGCAAACAGTGCGTTGCTCTGCATAGCACCCAAACAAGATGCCCCTCTAACCGCTAGGCAGCACTATCCAATTTGGTTTCTGTCACCACAGAGACTATTGGGAAACCTGATGTCTCCCACTTATCTCTCAGGTTGTGCTCTGTGTCCCCCTTTTTTTTAAAAAAATCATTTTTATTTGATTTTACAAATATAATTTTATAACAGTCCAAATGCATATCCACATACAGTGGTACCTTGGGTTACAGACACTTCAGGTTACAGACGCTTCAGGTTACAGACTCCGCTAACCCAGAAATAGTACCTCGGGTTAAGAACTTTCCTTCAGGATGAGAACAGAAATTGGGCCGCAGCAGCACGGCGGCAGCGGGAGGCCCCATTAGCTAAAGTGGTACCTCAGGTTAAGAACAGTTTCAGGTTAAGAACGGACCTCTGGAACGAATTAAGTTCTTAACCCGAGGTATCACTGTATAGAGATTACTCTGAATCTTCCCCTCACCCCTTCATGGGTCCTATTGTCAACATATAAAACTGCATATTATTCCGTAGTCTATATTATCAATCTATATTATCCATAAAGTTTGTTACATTACAAGTGGGATTAAAATGCTGTAAATATTTTCATCTGCTTGCAGTTGTCTCCTAAACAGATTATAATTTTTCCCCATTCTTTTAAAAGTTTTTGTCCTCTTGGTTCCTGAGCTTTCCTGTCAGCTTTGCCATTTCTGCCTAGTCCATCAGCTTAGTTTGCCCTTCCTCTCTGGTAGGGACTTTCTTCTTTCCATCTCTGGGCTAGTAGCATCCGAGCGGCTGTTGTCCCGTACATAAAAAGCCTTTTCTGCTCCTTTGGGATGTCGGTACCCCACTTACCTCTTTAAAGTTATGTCCTCAAGAGGAAGAGGGTGATTTCTTTTGCTAAAGATAAACCAGGTACTTTCCTGGAATAATAGATAATATTATTTCTGTGAATAATAGAATCACAGAACTGTAGAGATGGAAGGGACCACAAGGGTCATCTAGTCCAACCACCCGGCAATGCAGGAATCTTTTGCCCAATAGGGACTCGAATCCAGAACCCTGAGATTAAGAGACATGCTCGACTGACAGAGCTGTCCTAACAGCATGTGTATACCCAAGAATACAGGTTTCTCACTGAGGCAACAGAAATCCTTTCAGTCCTCTGGTCTGAATCCAACATTATGTCCTTGGAAAAGTAGGTTGGAACTCAGATAGTCGGATCATCCAAATTTGCCAAATTGCTATGTTTTCTGCCTAAACCCAGCCCTAAATTCATGTGAAAAGAGGGGTTTGGGGTGTGCGGTGATTACGTGCTGGGAGAATATACTTGCTGACGCTTTGTGAAACCGACTGGATCTACTACATGAGTCTACAGTTAGCTCAGTTGATTAGCGCGTGGTGGTAATAATGCCAAGGTCGTGGGTTCGATCCCCTTATGGGTCACCTGCACATTCCTGCATTGCAGGGGGTTGGACTAGATGATCCTCAGGGTCCCTTCCAACTCTACAATTCTATGATTCTACTATTTTAAACAATGGGCTATCCTTGCCAAGTGTAAGGGAAGTTTGCCAAGGAGGTAAGATAACAGCTGCTATCCTGTACTGATTATTATTTGGGGAGCTGCCTGATTCATTTGAGGTCTGTTGCAAAAGATGCCTACTTCCATGTCACACTAAGCGAGTGAAACACACAATGGCTTAGAAAGTGTGTGTGTGTGTGTGTGTGTGTGTGTGTGTGTGTGTGTGTTAGTGTTATAGTCCAGGGTACCTTTGATGCTTGAAAAATCTTCACCTTCACATGAACCTCCTGCTTGGCTGCCATAGAGACACACCTGAATGTTTATTTTGCTTCTCTCCCTAGAACGCCACCTAAATTTAATCTGCAGCTCTGCTGTAACAGGTCTCCATCTCTCCCTTCCAGGTGACTCCTGGTTCCCAATGTGTGTGTGTGTGTTTTTTATATAGCTCCTATTGGGTGGTTAAGATATTTCTGCCTAGCTGAGATTTTTAAAAGGCATATTTCTGCTGACTCAGCTCAAGCGATTTAACTACCTGCCTCTTTTAATTCTTAGCGGGTTTGGTTTTTGCCCTTGATTTTTTTATTGCTGTTGGTTTTTAGTCTACTTGGATTATTTTATTTTTATGTACGCCTCCTTGGTTGCCTTGAGCTCTATATTTTAAATGCAAAGGTGGGATAAGAGCATTAGAAGAGCCTGCTGGGTTGAGGCAATGGCCCTTTCAGTCCAGCATCCTCACACAGGCAGGGCAGGATGAGCCCTTTCCCCTCCTGTGGTTTCCTGCAACTGGTATTCAGAAGCTGTGGAGACAGGGCATAGCCATTAGGCCAATAGTCATTGATGGCTCTCCCCCCCCCCCAATGGATTTTTCGAATCCTCTTTTAAACTCATTTAGATTGACAACCATCACTGCTTCCTGCATCAGAAGCATTTTCTTTTATCTGTCCTGGATCTTCCACCCAGCATACAGGAGTGAAGCCAGGATTTAATGGGGGGGGGGGGGGAGACACCCACCTTTCATCCTCCTCTGTCTGTCTCTGTCTCGCAGATTCAGAATGAAATGTCTCAACAACAGTTGCTTTAAATTACTTTCCTTTGACTCCCCAAGTGCTGAGAAAAACCTGTCAACATCTTTGTAGAAATTATTTTTGTTTTTATTTATTTACTTGATGGGGGGCAGTTGCCCCTCCCAGCTATGCCCATGCCAGTATATTTTTCTAGGAAGGTAAAAGGTAAAGGAGGGACGCGGGTGGCGCCGTGGGTAAAAGCCTCAGCACCTAGGGCTTGCCGATCGCATGGTCGGCAGTTCAAATCCCCGCGGCAGGGTGCGCTCCCGTCGTTCGGTCCCAGCGCCTGCCAACCTTGCAACCCCTGGGTGCAAGTAGATAAATAGGGACCGCTTACTAGCGGGAAGGTAAACGGCGTTTCCGTGTGCGGCTCTGGCTTGCCAGATGCAGCTTGTCACGCTGGCCACGTGACCCGGAAGTGTCTGCGGACAGCGCTGGCTCCCGGCCTATAGAGTGAGATGAGCGCACAACCCTAGAGTCTGGCAAGACTGGCCCGTACGGGCAGGGGTACCTTTACCTTTAAAAGGTAAAGGACCCCTGGACAGTTAAGTCCAGACAAAGGTGACTATGGGGTTGCAGCACTCAACTCGCTTTCAGGCCGAGGCAGCTGGTGTTTGTCCACAAACAGCTTTCCGGGTCATGTGGCCAGCATGACTAAACTGTTTCTGCTGCAAAAGGGACACCGTGACGAGTGCCAGAATGCACGGAAACACCGTTTAGGTTGGCAGGAGCTGGGACAGAGCAATGGGAGCTCACCCTGTCGTGTGGATTCGAACTGCTAACCTTCTGATCGGCAAGCCCAAGAGGCTCAGTGGTTTAGACCACAGCACCACCCGCTGAGCCCAAGACACGGTTTACGTCCATGTAACACCTCCTTGCTCCCCTTTCCGACTGCCACAACACAGAGTGCAGTTTTTCGCTTCTCATAACGCCGAGCAAACAGCTGTATGTTTCTTTAAAAAAAATTATTAAAGATTTCTTGGTTTACAAAAGTACGTGCAATGTCTCTTTTTTAATTTTCTACAGGTCAGTTTCATTTGTTGAGACATTAGTGTTACATTAGGAAGAAAAGGGGGAAAGAGGTGGAGGGAGGTATGGTGAGTGTGGGTGGGGTCGGGTGGCGATGCTTCTATTTTACTTAATGTATGTGTGGGGTTTACTATTTTACTTAATGTATGTGTCAGCGTCACTTGTGCAGGTTCTCTTTATTATTCGCTTGTGTTCCTTTGGGGGTGAGAGAGGTTGGGGTTGGCCTAGGGTGTGGTTGTGTGTTTGTGATTGGCTGTGGTAAACTTTGTTTTCATGTGTGAGAGGGGTGTGTGTGTGTTTTTGTATCAGGTTAGCCATATTGATTCGTACGCTGTTGGCGGATTCTTGGCGCTGTCTTGTTGGGCTGTGTTGGACTGTGCCTATGGCCAAGGCACAGTCTGACCTCCTCCTTCGGTAATCCTCACAGAACTCTAGCCCAATGGTTGCCATTAATTTGATTTTGAATTGATTTTAGAATGAATTGATTTTAGAATACATTTCAATTAATTGATTGTGATTTATGTAAACTGTGTTACTTTTATTGTTGTTAGCCACTCTGAGCCCGGCTTCGGCTGGGGAGGGTGGGATATAAATAAAATATTATGATGATGATGATGTGATAAAGGGGAGCCGTATCGGAGTGAAGGCATCTTCTTCTATTTGTCCCTGTGTCAGTTTCAGTTTATTGGTTAGTTTTTCTAATAAAGCTGTTTCCCATACTATTTGATTCCACTGATCCATGCTTACTCCTGACAGGTCTCTCCAGTGTCTGGCTATAATATTTCTGGCTCCTGAGAATAGGTGGGTTATGAGCTCTTTATGATGTGAGTGGGAAACAGCTGTATGTTTCCTACCCCCAACACCTGTGGAATATTGACAGAAATGGAGTAAGGGAAACCGCTGGACATGACAGGGGACGGAAACACGTACCCACATACACTTACAATTGCTGGCTGACCTTTGCTAGCAAACAACCCCTTATCAACAGCTTGGTGCTTAGCAACTGGAAGTCTTGCCAGCTCCACCTGCCTCTCTCTCTCTGCTTCCATGAATTCTCTATCAGGCATTCCAGCAAGTGCGTCCGGACCTGTTTCATGACATGAACCCGAGAGCAGCTTCTAATTTAAACAGAGCCAAAAAACTTTGCGCAGATGCCACACGGGACAAGTGCCCCATAAGACTATGGCGGCCTCTTCAAAACCACAGGCTCTACTATTTCCTGAATGCTTCCCTATGAGCTGGGTATGAAAATGCAACCAGTTGAAAAGCTGTAAACTGGCCAAGGGTGGGAGAAGTCCAGCCCAGATGTGGAGGATGGAGCCGAGCATTGGGCATAACCATGATTTATGTTGGGGGAGGGCAGGACACTCACCTGCCGCCATCCTCTGTCTGGCTCTGTCTAGCAGATTCGGAATGAAATGTCTCAACAACAAATTGCTTCCTTTTGACCCCCAAGAGCTCAGAAAAGTATGTCAAAATCTCCAGTCATTTGAAAGCTAAATAAAAAATTAACACCTGGGAGTACCTTTCATGCAGCGAATATTTTGCAAAATTACAAAGAACACACCTTTTTATCTTAGTTAAAAAAAATCTAAACTAAAACAAGATTTATTGGATATGTGTGTGTGTGTCCAGTAGCACCTTAAAGGTAAAGGTAAAGGGACCCCTGACCATTAGGTCCAGTCGTGGCCGACTCTGGGGTTGCGGCGCTCATCTCGCTTTATTGGCCGAGGGAGCCGGCGTACAGCTTCTGGGTCATGTGGCCAACATGACTAAGCTGCTTCTGGCAAATCAGAGCAGCGCACAGAAACGCTGTTTACCTTCCCGCCGGAGCGGTACCTATTTATCTACTTGCACTTTTGACGTGCTTTCGAACTGCTAGGTTGGCAGGAGCGGGGACTGAGCAACGGGAGCTCACCCCGTCGCGGGGATTCGAACCGCCAACCTTCTGATCGGCAAGTCCTAGGCTCTGTGGTTTAACCCACAGCGCCACCCATGTCCCATATTAGCACCTTAGAATCCAGCTAAGTTTGTTCTTGGTATAAGCTTTCGTGTGCATGCACACTTATTCTGAAGTGTGCATGCACACGAAAGCTTATACTAAGAACAAACTTAGTTGCTCTCTAAGGTGCTACTGGACATTTTAATTTATTTTTTTATATATATTTCGACTTCATCAGACCAACACGGCTACCTACCTGAATCAAGAAGTTTTATTGGATTTGCTGAAAACCTTGTCAGCACTTCCTTCTCAAATTCCTCCTTTTTCCAATGCCGATTTTCTGTGCGCGCTCAGTAAGCCAAACCCATTGAGACGCTCCCCTGTCATCAATGACCTTCGCCAGGTCTATTACCCTCTGCAAGCTACTGAATGACTGCTCTATGGTACGAAAGGTGCGTGGCTGAGCAAGAGAGATGAGCAGTGCCTTTTTCTGCGGCCGGGTAAAAGATTTTCCTCTGTTCATGTAAGCCACACCTATCGCTCAGTTGGGTTGCCAGTTGCGTCACTAGGATGCGCCACAACATCATCCAAGCAACCTCAGCGAACTTTTCAGTTTCATGTATTCCGATTATTTCTACTTTTGGTTCAGTATTTTTATTTATTGACTTGATGGGAAGGGGAACAGCTGCCCTCCCTGCTATGCCCATAGCGCTGAGCTCTTCCGCTTCTGCTCCTCGCTTATCTTCTAGCTGGGATCCCAAAGCCTGTGGTGGTGTAGTACTTTGGGTGCTGGCCTAAGACCTGAGAGACCAGGGTTCAAATCCCCACTCAGCTGCGAAGCTCACTGGGTGACTGTGGGGCAGTCGTTCACCCGCTGCTTGGAGGAACGGTGGCGTAGAAATGTGAAGAGAAGAAAATAAACAAAAAATATGCACAGCTGTTGTGTGGAGGGAGACAATGCTTCAGAACTTCCAAGTGTGGGCCTTCCATTAACCCACACACCTGTCGTACGATTGGAAACGACAACTTCCTTCCTCTCTCTCTTTTTAGGACTGCAGGGACACCCTCCCTGCAACATATAAATCAGGGGTAGGCAACCTAAGGCCCGGGGGCCGTATCCGGCCCAATCGCTTTCTAAATCTGGCCCGCAGACGGTCCGGAAATCAGCGTGTTTTTACATGAGTAGAATGTGTACTTTTATTTAAAATGCATCTCTGGGTTATTTGTGGAGCATAGGAATTCGTTCATTTTTTCCCCTTCAAAATATAGTCCGCCCCCCCAAGGTCTGAGGGACAGTGGACCGGCCCCCTGCTGAAAAAGTTTGCTGACCCCTGATATAGATATTAGATGCTCAGCCCTGGGGCTACCGGGCAGCCGTCTTGCGGTATCTAGCACAGCTGGAGGAAGTGTGGTGGCTTCTGAAACTACCGCACGAAAATTGGAATGAAGGAATATTTAAGGACTTAAGGCAAATATTGGAGTTATAAAGGAGATGCAGGGGGAAAATGGTAACATAAGGATCCACAAAAGGGGGAGGGAGGGAAATCAAAGGGGATATGTGTATTATTATTTTTTGTTTTTATTTGATGTATGTAAAACTGAATAATTCAAAAATGAAATTCTATATAAAGAAACTACCACCCCACCCTGCTCAAGGCCTAAAATGCTCCCGCTGCAACCTGACCTAAATGCACATAGCGCTCCCCATAAATTCAGATCATTGAGCAGCAACAAACATACATTATTTTAATACGAGAGGTCTTACACAAAGCTGTTTTTAAGAGGAGCAAATGAGGGCAGGGGGTGTGGCAGTAGAGACCACCCCCTGAAATGTCACCACACATGTAACAAACATGTTTCCAATGGGCTCATCCACACTTGTCCCTTGCCTTGAGTCCAAGCAGTTTCCCACATGTCCTGGGCTTCCTAAGCACAGCTCCAAGAGGTTTAGCTTTTCCCCTGCTGCTTTTGCCTGGAAAATGCACTCTTTAGCTCTAAATGGGAACAAACAGCCATCTGCGGAAAACTCGATGGCTCTTTGTTCTGATTCAGCGCTAAAGCATGGGTTTCCCACAAGGAAAACAGTGGGGAAACAAAGCTGTGGGCAATCCCTTAGTTACATTGATCTGCAGTTACCATTTTATTGCCTATTCACCCAGGGTGGAGCAATCCTTCAGGAGCGCTCCAAATCCCTCTTTGATTTTCGCCACTGAATAAATTTGGGGTGATCTGAAAACTTGGCCATTCACTTAGCAGACAGCAGAAAGCTGCACACCACCTACAGCTGGGAGTTGTTCTGGAGTGTATATGCCAAATATTGGAAATAACTGTATTCTATACAATTGGATGAGGGACGTGGGTGGCGCTGTGGGTTAAACCACAGAGCCTAGGATTTGCCAATCAGAAGGTCAGCAGTGAGCTCCCGTTGCTCGGTCCCAGCTCCTGCCAACCTAGCAGTTCAAAAGCACATCAAAGTGCAAGTAGATAAATAGGTACTGCTCTGGCGGGAAGGTAAACGGCGTTTCCGTGCGCTGCTCTGGTTCACCACATGACCTGGAAGCTGTACGCCGGCTCCCTCGGCCAATAAAGCGAGATGAGCGCCGCAACCCCAGAGTCGGTCACGACTGGACCTAATGGTCAGGTGTCCCTTTACCTTACCTTTATACAATTGGACAATAGAAGAGTGGAAGTACCTCTCTCTCTCTTTTTTTTTTAGTTTTGGATCATTCTTTATTAATATTAAAAATACTTATAAATATGGTATGAAGATACATACCAAGAAAAGATGGCTAGAAAACTATGTGAGAGACAGCATAGTGGTTTTTCTCAGAGTGCGAGCCCAAGAAAGATGGGAGCTGCCCCAGGTGGGAACTGGGAAGATGTGGATCACTGTTTGTGAATTGAAGATTAGGACTGAAAGTTGATAGAATATAAAAAATTGTGTTTGTGTAGGTTTCTTTCTTCTTTTCTTTCTTCCCCCCCCCTCTCTTTTCTTTTCCTTTTTATTATTATTTAGCTTTCTCTAGATATTAACTTTGTTATGTTTTTATTGCATTATATGTTGAAAACCTTTAATAAAATTGTTTTTTTTTAAAAGAACAGCTCGTGGCTTCCCATAATACCTGCACCAAGAGCTCCCGCGTCCGCAGCACCCGCCGCGCGGCTCACAAAATCTCACGCGCACAACAGCCCGTAGAAAAGGACGTCAAATCCATTTAATGTTCCTCGTTTCCAGACATAGCACATCACAGACATGGTTTGCGCTGCGGGAGCGCGACTAAGCGGAACGCAAGGGCGGAGAGGCGGGAGCGACGGAGACCGCGGCTCGTTCTTCATCCCCACACAAGGAGAGGCTCTTGCTGTCGGGGGGCAACGTGGTCTTGGGATGGGGGGGGGGCGCGCTGCCCAAATGCACTTCTGCCTGTTCAGAGAACAGAGTCCAGCCTTTAAGCCCACTTGGCACCGAGATGAGGTTCAAGTTTTGCAGAGAGGAACGGATCCAGTTCGGCTTGTGTTGTGTGTGTAGCATGGGGAGGCAAGTCACATATACTAGGTGGCGAGGTGGCGGGGGGGCCTTCCTGAGGCAGAACCCAGGAGTAGAGGATGCAATAAGGCGGGTGCCGCCCCACTAAAGCCCACATAAGTACGGAGGGGCAGAAGAGGAGAGGAGGAGGAGGAAGGAACAGACTCTCCCGATGGCCATCTTATCTAGCTGCACCTCCAGATTGCGGAGGCAGGATTGTGTGGCAGGACTCTAGCGGGGTGGGGCTCCTGGTTCCCTTCCGTCCGGCACAGCCACAGTGAGGGCATGGCTTCCCCCCCCCAACGGCACGCTCACAACTCCTGGGCCAGGAGAGAGATACAGAGGGGGCACATTCCCCCCTCATTATCTTATGGAGGCATCGCTTGGGAGGTCACGATCGGACTCCTCCTTTTCCTCGCTTGGAGCCGATTCACTTTTCGAGACCGGAGTGAAAGCAGGAGATTTTCTGAAAGAAAAAAAGGGCGGGGGTCACATGCGCACTAGGGCTGGGGGAGGGGGGGACACACACGGCGGGAGGGTCCAGTGGGCGCCTGTAACAAAGGCTCGCGGCGGGCAGAGAAGGAAGCACAGGAGAGCGCTCTGGAACGGAGAGGGAGTCAGATTCTGGCTACACTAGATGCAATTGCAGGGCACAGAGAGAGGGGGGCACGGGGGGGCGTGAGGGAGCTTCCTTAGGAATCTTGCCAAGCCCAGGGTTGGAGGGAATGGGGGGCACAGCACGGACATCCTCCCCAAGCCCAGCGCTGCACTGAATTTATTGTCCCATGAACCAGTGCCAAAAAAGCCCAGCGGGTCGGCGATGCTTCTCTTTGTCCGGCCGAAGCTCTCTTTCGACGGCGACTGCGCCTGTCGGAACTGCGTCACCTTCTAGAGACACATGGCACGAAACACAACTCCTGTAAGTCTGCAAGGGGGGGTTACAGCCCATCACTCAGAATCCAGCCCAAATTTGCCTCCGCCTCCCGCCCGCCCCCCACGGACACACACACTCCCCTCCCCTCCCACAACAGGGAAGACAACTGACAAGGCCCTGCAGATGCCCCCCTCCAACCGGTGTACCCTTCCCACAGCAAGGACTAGGGCCTGGCCTAGATCCCCACTAGAGGAGCTCACCTGTCTCCCGACTGGGTGATGAGGCGGCGGCAAGTCTCCATCTGCACGTCCAGACCTCGCTTCATGCTACACATCTCCATGTACTCGTGCAGGTGCCGGTTCATGTCGTTCTTTGCTGTGGCCAACTCCAACTGAGGAAGAGAGGAGTTTCAGGGGCACTCATCCTGCCAACAGCAATCCAGATCCACCCCATCTCAAAAAAACCAGCCCTTTCCCATGTCTGCTGGATGCAACTCTTAACTTTATGTGATAGGTAAAAGGTAAAGGTAAGCATAAGGGACGTGGGTGGCGCTGTGGGTTAAACCACAGAGCCTAGGACTTGCCGATCAGAAGGTCGGCGGTTCAAATCCCCGCGATGGGGTGAGCTCCCGTTGCTCAGTCCCTGCTCCTGCCAACCTAGCAGTTCGAAAGCACACCAGCGCAAGTAGATAAATAGGTACTGCTCCGGCGAGAAGGTAAACGGCATATCCGTGCGCTGCTCTGGTTCGCCAGAAGCGGCTTAGTCATGCTGGCCACATGACCCGGAAGCTGTACGCCGGCTCCCTCGGCCAGTAAAGCGAGATGAGCGCCGCAACCCCAGAGTCGGTCACGACTGGACCTAACGGTCAGGGGTCCCTTTACCTTTTTAAAGGTAAACATAGCTGTCAACTTTTCCCTTTTCTTGCGAGGAATCCTATTCGGAATAAGGGAATTTCCCTGAAAAAAAGGGAAATGTTGACAGCTATGAAGGTAAAGGACCCTTGGACTGTTAAGTTCAGTCAAAGGCGATTATGGGGCGCTCACCTCGCTTTCAGGCAAAGGGAGCCGGCGTTTGTCCGCAGACAGCTTTCCGGGTCATGAGGCCAGCAAGACTAAACCGCTTCTGGCGCAACCGCAGTGGTACCTATTTATCTACTTGCACTGGCGTGCTTTTGAACTGCTGGGTTGGCAGGAGCTGAGAAAGAGCAACGGGAACTCACCCCATCGCAGACTTGAACTGCCAACCTTCCGATCAGCAAGCCCAAGAGGTCCAGTGGTTTAGACCACAGCGCCACCCGCTACACTGGAGCCAGGCAAATGCCAGAGAGCTTTCCACACATGCACACCCATTTATATCTCTCTCTGTCCTGCTCTGTTGAATTTTATTACATACAGGGTTTGGGGAGACTCTGCCCAGCAAGGCCTGGCCTCCCAGTATCTGGCAGTACACACGGCCAGAATTCAAAGACACATTTCAGACAGCCAAAAGCACATCTTGAGGGCTGGATAGAGAGACTTGAAGGGCCACATTCAGTCCCTGGGCCTGCGATGCCCCCCCTTTACTTTTCCTAGCATAAATAAATGGCTAACCTCCATTCTCCCATGGGGAGAAGGAAATGGCTGCCCTGCCACCCTCCCCAGAAACTGGGAGGCCAAGCCTTGCTGGGCAAAGTCTCCCCAAACACTGTATGTAATAAAATTCAATATACTGACATTTCCTTCTTACACACACCCTTTTTGTTGTCGTAGGCATCCATCTGCTCCAAGAGACATTGCAGTGCCTCCAGGGGTGAAGTCAAACCACTGTGTTAGCACCACCAAATTGACCTTCCCTGGGGCGCAACCCTTGGCAGTGTGTATGGAGGTCCTGGCACTGGTGGAGGAAGAGGGGGATGGAGGGAGTGTACCGCCCCCAGCACCACGATCCCGGTGGGGTGCCATCGCGGCTGCCCTCCCGCATGCTGGGTGCCATGCCCTTGCAGGTGGTGCACCATGCCCCCAGGACATGCGCCTCACCCCCTGGGCGGCACACCACGCCCCTGGGACGTGCGCCAGCCCCCGCCTGTTCTCTGCCTCCGGTGCCGGAGCATGAAGCTCCCTACTGGGTCCTGGGCTGCCTAGGCGACAAGACCCTCCCCTTGGCCTTGCTGATGGGGTCCAAAGGAAAGCAAAGCAATATGTCTGGCACCACCTTGGCTGCAGGAGTTGCCGGAAAGAGGCGTACAAGGCGCCTTGTCTTAGGGACAAGTTTTAGGGACTCCTCTCTGGATTTGTGTGGGGTTTACTCCTTAGGCTTTTTTTCTCCCAAAGATATCCCACAAGGCCCTGGAGGTTTAGGGTCAGAGTCTTCCTTCTCCTAGGTGGGCTACCTAGGAGCAGCCCTGTTCAGGGAAGTTTTTAATATTTAACGCTGTACTGTTTTTAACACTTGATTGGGAGCCGCCCAGAGTGGCTGGGGAAACTCAGCCAGATGGGCAGGGTATAATAATAAATTATTATTATTATTATTATTATTATTATTATTATTATTATTATTATTATTATACCACCTTCCCAGGTTGATGAGCCCCATCTGCCCCTCACTTCCCTCAGCAGCACATGCAGAAACCACTTTCTTGACTCTTGGACCCACTCTTGGTCTCATTTGCTCAATCTGCTGCAGACTGTCAAAATTTGGCTCCCCCAAATGGATCTTCTCAATTGCAAATCTTCTCAATTTTGTACCCCTTCGGCTTGGTGCCCTGTGAGGGTGAACCACCCTAAATCCGGCGCTGCAAGATGCCACCGATCCCCCCCTTGGGTGCCCCCCTGAGCTGAGCCAGCCCCCACCCCGCATCAAGCCGTGTGACCATCTAACCCTGATCCCCACGGGTCTCCTTCCTTTTCTGGCGGTGGCAGGGATCTAATAGCTCATCTCCAGCATTTATTTCCTTGCACAGTCTTCTTTCCCCCACCTCGATTTGGTCGATGGTTTCCTGATATTCCTTCTCCCTGCTTTTGAAGAGCGATTCCGTATCCTTGATTACTTTCTCCAAGCTGTCGTCCGGCTGCTGGCAAGGAAGGTGGCAGTGACCCCAAAAAGAAAGAAAGAGAGCGGTTGCCCCCCATCAGTGACACAGATTGCAAAACGACACGGCGTCCATCACCACAGAAGGACAACAGGCTACAGAGCGCATGATGTTCACAGCCTCACTTACAGTGTGTTGACAGAGCTCATCGCTCCACCTGAGAATCAGGGGGGCCATCTGGGGAGGGGGGGCCCGAGGGGCCTCGTCCCCTCTCCTAAATTTTCAAGGAGGGGACCGGGCCCCCTCAATATCCTGCAGTGACGTGCGCACACCACACAAAATGCTCACGTTATGCACACAAACTGTGCAGTGCGTGCACATGGCTTGAGCACATCTCACAGAGTGGCCCCCTCCATTGCGGAGGCAAGCCGGCGCATCTGCTGAGAGCACACAGTGGCACAGAGGGCAGGAGCCAAGCAACCCATGGTATTAGCTGAAGGAAGCTCCATTGGGTGCCACGGAATGGTCGGAACAGTGGGAAGGGTATCCTCAGCCAGATCAGCTTCTCTCAGAGGAGGAGGAAGAGGTGAACAATTTGCCCCCCTTCTCCCCAGCAGTTTCAGTAGGAGATAATAATAATTATTGTTATGTACTGAAGTTCTCACCCTGGGCCAGCAGGGGGATACTGTAGATAGTTATGCAAATAAGGGGTCGAAAGTGACGTTCAGTGATTGGATAGTTTTAGAAAATTGTTACAGTTACGTTGTACTGGAGCTCTATATAAGCAGGCTGGCTGAGCCCTTCAGTTCAGTTCTGTTCTGGCCTGGGAATAAACAAGAGCTGTTTGAAGAATCGCTGTGTCGTCTGATATGTTCACCCACAACTTAACAATTATAATTATTATTATTATTATTACTGCCCCTTCCTTAAGAAGCAAAACAAGGACACCTTCTTCTGCAAACCAAGGAAATCTAGGAATCCCTTGGCCAAGAATTCTGACTGGCAGTGGCGTAGCATGGGTTGTCAGCACCCGGGGCAAGGCAAGTAATTTGCGCCCCCTAACCCGTGGATTTGCGCCCCCTAACCCGTGGATTTGCCCTAACCCCAGATGTTGCGCCCGGTGCGGCCGGCCCCCCCTGCACCCCCCACGCTACGCCACTGCTGACTGGTTTGGTTTTGGTTTTGTGCCCAACCTTCAAGCACGACTCAAAGCACCCACTCAACAACAATGGAGAAGGGCTTGCGGGGAAATGTACTCTGACAAGAGGAGGAGCACCAAAGAGGCCACTCGCTTACCTCCCCCTGTGCTTCAGCTGCAGCGATAGCATAGCCAGAGAAATCCTCCCACAGCAGCAGCGTTTCTTCCGTCTCCTCCCAGGTGAGGCTGTCGCAGTCATCTTCAAAGTCATACTCCCTCCTGGGGACAAAGGAACCGCATTATCAGCAAAGAGACGGTGGGCAGGCACGCCCAGAAGCAATAGGAGGAGAGACTTCGCTACGTTGCCGTACTGGGACTGCCTTGCGAGGGACCATCCCAGCAACTTCAGTTCTGGGAGCGGCCGTCTTAGATGTTCTCGATCGGATCCCCAAGAAAGATGTTAAAAAAATTTTGCATGCCACAACTGCTGCTCGTATTTTGTTAGCTAAAAAGTGGAAAACCCAAGAATTACCAGCAACAGAAGAATGGCAGATGATGATGATGGATTTTTCACAGCTAGCCGACCTAACTGGAAGAGTCCGTGACCAGAAGGAGGAGGAGTATCAGGAAGAGTGGAATAAATTTAATGATTATCTAGTTAAATTTGTTAAGTTAAATTAACTGAAAATAGCTTGCAGATACTTAATTGGCTTAGGATTTTATTTATGTTAAGTGATGAATTAATATGTTTAATTCCATAAGGTGAAGATTTAAGGATGTTAATGTTTAAGTTAAATTTCATAAGAATTGGGATTTGGAAAACCGTTAAAAGGACATGCAATGAAATTCAACTAAGGGGAAGCAAGGAAGTCACTTAACAAAGTTAATAAGTGTAATTTTCAATAAGGCTATGATTTATGTTTGTCTGTCTTTTGTGTTTGTTTGTTTGTTTATAATACTATGAAAACTAATAAAAAAAATTTGGTCGGGGAAAAGATGTTCTCGATCAGATGCTAGGTCCAGCGGCCAGGACAGCTGCACCACCCCCACCCCCCCTTCCTCCTTCAGGCAGTCCTTCATGCGAGAAAGCTGGCTTCATCTAGCAAATGAAGGCTTCATAGATGTAGTATTTGGATGGTATTTAGTCACTAATTTAGGGCAGGTGTCCCAAGAAAGATTATGACGATAAGGCAGACTGCAAGGAAGTCCTTTGCCTTTTTTGAAAGCACATGAGACAGCTTAATAATAATAATAATAATAATAATAATAATAATAATAATAATTTATACCCTGCCCATCTGGGTGGGTTTCCCGAGCGACTCTGGGTGGCTCCCAACAAAATATTAAAAACACAATAAAACATCAAACCCTAAAAACTTCCCTAAACAGGGTTGCCTTCAGATGTCTTCTAAAAGTCAGACAGTTGTTTATTTCCTTGACATCTGATGGGAGTACGTTCCACATAGGGTTGCCAATACACAAGAAGGCCCTCTACCTGGTTCCCTGTAACCTCACTTCCTGCAGTGAGGGAACTGCCAAAAGGCCCTCGGAGCTGGACCTCAGTGTCCGGGCTGAACGATGGGGGTGGAGACGCTCCTTCAGGTATACTGAGCTGAGGCCATTTAGGGTTTTAAAGGTCAGCACCATCACTTTGAATTGTGCTTGGAAACATACTGGGAGCCAATGTAGGTCTTTCAGGGCTGGTGTAATATGGTCTCGGCAGCCACTCCCAGTCACCAGTCTAGCTGCCGCATTCTGGAGTTTCCGGGTCACCTTCAATGGTAGCCCCATGTAATGCTCTTATAAGACCTATCCCCAGGATTATTCCTCTAAATTAAAAAAGGGAGCAAAACGTAACCACAAGGGTAGCACAATGTGGTGATGTTGAGATGTTGTCGGACTCCCAACTCCCATCAGCCACGGACAGGCCTGATGGGAGTTGTGGTCTGGCAATCTCAGCGTATAGCCACAGAGGATCACGGAATTCTGTTTCGTTCCCCCACACCCCAGGCTGGGTTAGCAATCCCTAACCAGTAACTTAAGGTCCGTATAGTTAAAGCTCTGGTTTTTCCAGTAGTGATGTACGGAAGTGAGAGCTGGACCATAAAGAAGGCTGATCGCCGAAGAATGGATGCTGGAGGAGACTCTTGAGAGTCCCATGGACTGCAAGAAGATCAAACCTCTCCATTCTGAAGGAAATCAGCCCTGAGTGCTCACTGGAAGGACAGATCCTGAAGCTGAGGCTCCAAGACTTTGGCCACCTCATGAGAAGAGAAGACTCCCTGGAAAAGACCCTGATGTTGGGAAAGATGGAGGGCACAAGGAGAAGGGGACGACAGAGGATGAGATGGTTGGACAGTGTTCTCGAAGCTACCAGCATGAGTTTGACCAATCTGCGGGAGGCAGTGGAAGACAAGAGGGCCTGGTGTGCTCTGGTCCAGGGGTCGGACATGACTAAATGACTAAACGACTAAACAACAACAACAACCAGTAACTTGGCCCTATTAGAAGGTAACTCCAGAAGCAAGGGATAAACTCACAGCTGGTTCAGCATCCTCTGCATCTCCTCATTGATGCTCATGGCGGTGGTTTCATCCTCTTCCTCCTCCTCCAGTTTTTTGGAAGTCTCGCTCTCGGAGAGGGAGGTGTCCTCGTCGCTGACCAGCTTCCTCTCCCGCTTCCGCCCCATCGTGGCTGGGACCTTAATGGGAGACAAGTGCAGAGACTACAGAACGAGGTCGGGTTGGAGGTCGGAGGTGGGGGGGTGGAAAGAGATGGGAGGGGGAATGGGGTGGTGTAGGGTGATGTGGAGACAGAAAGAGAGAAAGAAAGAAGGAAGGAAGAGAGCAAAAGAGAGAAACAGAGAGATCGAGAGAGAGGAGAGAGAGAGAGACGGGCTTATTATGACCAGGTTAAAGATGGTGCGATGGCTAAAATGCAATTTTTAGAAACCTCTAATTTTTTTAAAAATTAAAAACTAAGCAATGGAAAGATGGAATCTGATGAGGGTTCACAGTAAAGGGAACTCCAATCACACCCCAAAGATGGTGTCGGGAAGACAAGATTAAGACAGAGGTGTCCAGAAGAAAAAAGAGGAAAATGCCGGGAATTACAGTTAATTCTTTAAAAAAATTTTTACAGAAAAGCTTCTAACTCGCAGTTTTCCAGCTCAATGAAGAAAAGAAACAAACAACAACTAACCAACTGATTCTATAGGGGAAGCAAGAGAAAGAAGAGTGAGTGAGTGAATAAGACAAAGAAAGAGAGAGAGAAGGGGGACGGGGAGGAGAGGGGAGAGACGGTGTTAGAGAGAGGCACACACAAACACTTCCACCATGTCTCCCTCTCCGGCTGCTTCCCTGACGGGGGCTGCCAAGAGACTGAGGTGGGGGCCCTGAAGAGATGATGAGAGGGGCCAGGGGTGGGGTTGGGGTACAGAGTTCCTACCACACATCCTCACAGAGGGTCTCGTGAAGGCTAACTGCCTGTCGGTTTTGCCCAGGGGACGGAGGTGAATACATGGAATGAGGTTTGGGTGGCAGGGGGGTTCTGTTCCCCCTGGGAAAGTGGGGGGGGGGGGGCGCTGTGGCCCTTCCCCACAGGGGGGAAGTGGGGCTGGTGCCTCTCACCTGAAACATTTTGATCATGTCCTCGCAGTTGCGCTGCTGGGCGACGTCGCACAGTTTAGCCGTGATGTCTATGCGCCGACAGATGTCCATATCCACTTTCATGGCTTTCTCTTGGATTTTGGTATCGAGCTCGGTAAGATTCTGGCCCAGCACACAAGAAAAAGAGGAGAGGGGGGAAAGAAAGGAAAGTTAGGGATCGTTACGTAAGGTCCTCTGTTCCCTTATGAACAGACTACTTGCAGACGTAGGCTTTATTTGGATCAATGTGACAATACAGTGGACCCTCTGGATACTAATTAAATTCATTCTGGGGGTCCGTCCGCAACCCGAAAAGTCCATAGGCAGAGGCATTGTTTCTGCGCATGTGCACGGTGCAATTGAGAGCTTCTGCGCATGAGCGCACGGTGAAACCCAGAAGTATACACTTTCGGTTTTGACGCGAACATAACCCAAAAGTTCCGTATCCAGAGCGGTATGTAACTAGAGGGTCCACTGTATTTGGAATGATTTCATACAAAATGTAGTAGGCTATTAATATTTGCATATATATTAGGATAATAATATCACATTCATAAAAGAATGTGTAAAGGTAAAGGGACCCCTGACCATTAGGCCCAGTTGCGGACGACTCTGAGGTTGCATGCTCATCTTGCTCTATAGACTGAGGGAGTCGGTGTTTGTCTGCAGACAGCTTCCGGGTCATGTGGCCAGCAGGACTAAGCTGCTTCAGGCGAACCAGAGCAGCGCACGGAAACGCCGTTTACCTCCCCGTCACAGTGGTACCTATTTATCTACTTGCACTTGAAGTGCTTTCTAACTGCTAGGTGGGCAGGAGCTGGGACCGAACAATGGGAGCTCACCCCGTGAGGGATTCGAACTGCCAACTTTCTGATCGGCAAGTCCTAGGCTCTGTGGTTTAGACCACAGCGCCACCCGCATCCCTCCAAAAAGTATGTGTGGGTCAGGGTATTTCCCCCCGTGTACATTCATATTTTTTTCCTACACATATTGGTGCCTTTTCATTTTTCTTTTCTTCTTCTCCTTTTCTCACTAGAGATAAAGGAAATAAAACTGAAACCTTTTCTTAATTAAAGGAGAAAAGGAAAAGGAAAAGTTTGGGGGGGGAGAGATGGGGATTGCTCAGTATGGGCCTCTGAAGCTTCTGGTGTGAATGAACTCTTACATTAAGGATGGAGTGGAGGAGAAACCTGGTGTTGGGCAGCATATTGTATAGACAAGTAGCACAGCAGGTGTGGGGATGCTGTGGCCCCCCCAGGACCCCAAATCCCACCTATTCCAGTAGGCACGGCCAATGGTCAGGGAGAAGATGGAAGTTTCATTCATTCAGCCTTTACTGTCGTAATAGAGGGGAGTTCTGGACCAACAACAACTGGAATGCCACAGGGACCCCACTCCATCCCAGCAACAGAGCATCCTCTGTGGACCAGGGTGGATTATTTTATATATACAGTGGTACCTCAGGTTAAGTACTTAATTCGTTCCGGAGGTCCGTACTTAACCTGAAACGGTTCTTAACCTGAAGCACCACTTTAGCTAATGGAGCCTCCTGCTGCTGGTGTGCTGCCGGGGCACAATTTCTGTTCTCATCCTGAAGCAAAGTTCTTAACCTGAAGCACTATTTCTGGGTTAGCAGAGTCTGTAACCTGAAGCGTCTGTAACCTGAAGCGTATGTAACCCGAGGTACCACTGTGGTACCACTGTGTGTGTGTGTGTATGAATATGATTTTTAAAATGTAAATCATATTTTTTTGTTAACTGATGTTTGTTAACTGATGTGGTTAAACAATTTTTAAAAAAACCTTAGACTGAGTTTTAGCACACATTAAAAACTTAAAACAAATCCTTATATATATATATATATATATATATGCTTTCGTAGATTTTCACGGGTACAGGAATGCAGGTTTTGGTGTCCTCGGGTATCTTCCCGTGTAAAAGTTGGGGTGTCTAGGCGACGTTTCGACGAGGTCTCACTCGTCATCTTCAGGCTGGTGCTTTCGGCTTCTTGTTACTGGAACAGAGCAGGATCTCAGTGTTTGAGTTCCTATAAATACTGTTGAGGAGGTTCTGGGCAGAGAGGAAGTTCCCAGGCTAGTGTGCCTTTTCTTCTTTTGTTCCTTAATTGCTTGAGGGATATCTTGAGTGATTTCTTGAGTGATATCCTGGATATTTCTGTTCTCATCCTGAAGCAGGATATCACTCAAGAAATCACTCAAGATATCCCTCAAGCAATTAAGGAACAAAAGAAGAAAAGGCACACTAGCCTGGGAACTTCCTCTCTGCCCAGAACCTCCTCAACAGTATTTATAGGAACTCAAACACTGAGATCCTGCTCTGTTCCAGTAACAAGAAGCCGAAAGCACCAGCCTGAAGATGACGAGTGAGACCTCGTCGAAACGTCGCCTAGACACCCCAACTTTTACACGGGAAGATACCCGAGGACACCAAAACCTGCATATATATATATATATATATATATGCTTTCGTAGATTTTCACGGGTACAGGAATGCAGGTTTTGGTGTCCTCGGGTATCTTCCCGTGTAAAAGTTGGGGTGTCTAGGCGACGTTTCGACGAGGTCTCACTCGTCATCTTCAGGCTGGTGCTTTCGGCTTCTTGTTACTGGAACAGAGCAGGATCTCAGTGTTTGAGTTCCTATAAATACTGTTGAGGAGGTGTGGCCTCCAATGTTTTGGGCAGAGAGGAAGTTCCCAGGCTAGTGTGCCTTTTCTTCTTTTGTTCCTTAATTGCTTGAGGGATATCTTGAGTGATTTCTTGAGTGATATCCTGAGTACCACTTAGGTGGGTCATTAGGTGTGGATTAGTTGCTAAAGCCTTTGTGTCTTGACCTCTTGAACTTTGTGAAGAGTTTTTCTGAGAAGATGGGTGTACTACATTTAGTTGTGCTCTGGCTTGGCTTCGTGTATAGGGGCGAGCTGTGGTTTTGTGGCCTGTGCCAGCCAGATCTGTGTAGGGATTGCAGGGGGGTGCAGCATCCGGAGGTGCCACCATGGTTTGGCTACTGGATGGTGTCTGTAATTTATCTGTGGAGAGGGTCTGGGTTTGGGTCTGGTGTGGTTGATTGGTGATGGCGTTCTGTGTGCCTCTGGATCTGGTGTCAGTTTTTGTGGGGAGGGCTAATTTCCAGATGTCTGGCAAGCGGGATGTGTCGTCACGCTTGTTCATGTTGTGAGGGTGTTTCTCTATCTCGATGGCTTCCATGATTATTCTCTTGTGGTGATGTTCCATGTTAGAGAGCAATTTGGAATCTGCAAAATTAATTTCGTGTCCTGTTTCTTTCATGTGTTGGAAGAGAGAGGAAGTTTTTTCTTCTTTTTTGACGGCATTCTTGTGTTCTGCGATACGTGCATTTATTCGTCTGTTTGTTTGTCCAATGTACGTGGCTGGGCAGACTTTGCAGGGTATTTCATAGACCCCTTGGTTTTCCAACTGGATTTTATCCTTGGGGTTTCTGAGGATATTGGCTATTTTTTGGTTGGCGCAAAAGGCTGTTTTGATATTGTGTTTATGGAGGATTTTGCTAATTTTATCTGTAGTGCCCTTGATATAAGGAAGGAGGGCCATGCCATTGTTTTCTTCTGTGTCTTGGTTTTTGGGGGGTGTTTCTTTTTGGATTAGCTTCGTAACCCTGTTTTGCTGGTATCCATTGGCAATTAACACATTTGAGAGATTCTGTAACTCAGTTGTCAAGTGGTCTTTGTCAGCCAGGCGTTTGGTTCTGGAGATGAGAGTCTTGGCTACGGAGTTTATTTGTGCAGGGTGGTGGTGTGATTGTGCATGTAAGTAGCGGTTGGTGTGTGTTTTTTTTCCGGTAGATAGTGTGTCCTAGGGAGCCATCAGGTTTTTTGTAGATTAGGACGTCAAGAAAGGGAAGTTGGTTGTTGGCTTCTATTTCCATAGTGAATTGTATTTTGGGGTGTAGGCTGTTGAGATGTGTGAGGAAGCTGTCCAGTTTTTCCTTCCCGTGTGGCCAAATTACAAAGGTGTCGTCAACATATCTGAGCCAAAGTTTGGGTTTGTGTTCTGACTTGTCTAAAGCATTGGTTTCAAAGTGTTCCATGTACAGGTTTGCGATGACCGGTGAGAGGGGTGATCCCATAGGTGCTCCTTCTATCTGTTTGTATCTTTGTCCATTGTGGATGAAGTACGTGTTGGTTAGGCAGTGGTTGGTCAGGTCCAAGATGTATTCGGGGGGATTGTATTTGTTTTGAATGGCTGTCAAGGCTTCATTAATGGGCACTTGTGTGAAGAGAGATACAACATCGAAGCTCACAAGTAGGTCATTGGGATGTAGGTTTTGCTTCTTTATTGTTTCTATGAACTGGAAGGAGTTTGGAACGTGTGAAGAGATGGATTCTGCATAGGGCTGGAGTTGCTTGGCGAGAAATTTAGCGAGATTTTGTAGAGGTGAGCCTATGGAGCTGACTATTGGTCTGAGTGGTGTTCCTTCTTTGTGTATCTTGGGGAGGCCGTAGAGTTTGGGGCATCTGGATGATTTTTCTCTGGGGATGATTCTTAGCTGGATTTCTTCACTGATAGGAGAGGCTTTTATTTTGGATTTGGTGGTTTTTTCCAGGTAGGTGGTGGGATCTGTTTTTATAGGTTGGTAGGTAGGGTCTTGGAGTAGATTTGATAGTTTTGCTTGGTAGTCCGATGTGTTCATCACAACAGTGGCATTACCTTTGTCTGCTGGGAGAATGATTATGTTGTTGTCTTTCCTCAGGTTGGTGAGTGCTTTCTGTTCTTCTTTGTGTAAATTGCTTCTGGGTGGTTTGCTGGAGCAGAGGATGTTGGTGACTTCAAGTCTGATTTTATTGGCTTCATCTGGGTTGATTTTGGTTAGGCTAGCTTCGACTCCGCATATGATGTTTTCCGTGGGGATGCGTCTCGGGGCGACTGCAAAGTTGAAACCTTTGGAGAGTACTTTGGTTTCAGTTGAGGTGAGGATCCTGTCTGATATGTTATGTACTGTTTGTTTCATGGGTTGTTGTGGAGGGTGGCTGGGCTTCTGGCGTTTCTCTAGTTTGTGGAGTTTGTTGGTATGTGTGTCTGTCTTATGTGAGGTCTCCGTTTCAGCTCTCCAGACGGCTAGTTGTTTGCATTTGTCCCAGAGTGCAGGGTGGATTTTGTTACAGAGTTTGAGGTGAAGAGTGAGCAGATCTTTGTTGGTTTGGTTTAGTAGGTATATTTTCTTGTGTAGTTCGTTTCTGATTAGGGATAGTTCAGTTCGTTTCAGGATCCTTTCGGTAGCTGGGGTTTTAGAGTGGAATTTAAGTTGGAAGCTTGTGGGAATTAAGTTGTTGTCTCGGCAGTTGCGTAGGAACAAGAGATCACATAAGATGGTGGCTCTTCGGATTTCTAGTTTCTCGTAGGTTCTTGTCAGCTGGAAGGTTTCCTCCCCGTAGAGGTGAGATATTTGATATATATATATATATATAGCATTTGGACTATAATGTAACTATAATGTAACTATCTAAAGAGAAAACTAACTAAAGAGAAAACTATCTTTTGAAAGATTTTTCCTCCAAAAGCATTTTATTTTAAAAATCCGATTTAAATAAAAAAAAAATCCAATTTAAATATTTTTTTTAAATCCGCTTTCTTAAATAAACAAAAGCATTGATTTTTATCCACTCTGCCTGGTTGTCAATATTAAGATGATACCAGCAAGAATGAGTCTTTCTGTAAAAAAATAAAAAAATAAAAGATTTACATCGATTTGATTCAAATCAAATCCCCCCTGCTGTGGACTATGCCAGTTGACATGTCTTCACTTGCCAGCCATCCGTGGTCCAAAATAAACCAGGGTGCACATTTGGGGATGCAGTACATAGACTCACATTGCTCATCAGCCCCTTGAAAACGACCAGCTCTGCTTTCAGCTGCTCCACCTTCATCGCCAGCTCTTCCTGACACGCTTCCGCTTCTTGGGCCTCCTAGGGGAGAGGTAGACATATAGACAGGTCAGCGCTTGGAGATACCCAGGCCCGGGGCGCAGGGAGTCGGAGGGGAAAGGGTGATCCTCACCTCGTGCAGCTCAGTCACTCGGTCTTGCAGCTGAACGCGCAACGTATACTCCTCTTCCCACCTGGCGAGACAAAGGGACCAAAGATATGGCAATTTGTTTTTGCACCGGGCTCTGTTGGGAGGAGGGACATGGGTGGCGCTGTGGGTTAAACCACAGAGCCTAGGACTTGCCGATCAGAAGGTCGGCGGTTCGAATCCCCGCGACGGAGTGAGCTCCCGTTGCTCGGTCCCAGCTCCTGCCAACCTAGCAGCTCGAAAGCACGTCAAAGTGCAAGTAGATAAATATACACCGCTCCGGCGGGAAGGTAAACGGTGTTTCCGTGCGCTGCTCTGGACCTAATGGTCAGGGGTCCCTTTACCATTACTGCTGAGAGGACAGGTGCAACCCTCCCTCTGGCTAAACCGGTGCTGGCACAGGAAGTTTTGCACGGGGTTTGTGCTACGCGGGAGGGACTGGCACGGAAGCAGAGGCACCCCCTGGAATGTGCCGCAGTGACAGCTGGCAGGCTTTGCCACACAGGCTTTTAACCCCGCTGCTCTGAATTCACATCCCACTGGCCGAGGACCGAGGAGAGCGACCACAAACTATGTTTAGCAACTGCAAGAGACTCGCTACCCCAGAATAAACCACATCGACAGATGAGCCCTGCCTCTCCTTCCTTTGCTCTGCAGGATCAGGCCGCTGGGTATGTCCAACCTCATCAGTTTTTGGGCAGCCCAAGACTTGCATTCCCTCTTCCCTCCTTCACAACTATAGCTGGCACTCAGCTGTCCCCCGGCCTAGCAAGTGGCATTTTACTGCTGCCAGATAGCTATGCATGGACGTGCGCTACACAGGGATTCATATAGCTATGGGGATATATTTGAACAGGTAATGACGGAAGATACATGGGAAAACTAATGTCAAAAGATTTTGAATAAATGGACAAGTTATAGGAATTGGATAGCCCCGGGGGGGGGGGGGGGAGCCAACCCAAGCATCCAAATTAGAATGAATAATCTGTGCACATGGTTAAAGATCTGAAGAGAGAACAATTTTGGGGGAGAGGGGTTAAAGGGGAGGGAGGAAGGGGAAGGAAAAAAATTAGGGTAAATGAGTAGGGACAAAAGTATATACTGTTATGTATAACTAATAGGAGGAGGATTTTGATGCATGCTATTGTTACGATTTTCGACTGAATGATTTTTTTTTTGGTAAGTTATTCGACATCCCTGGATGAAAGTGTGATCATAAAGAATGGGGAAATAAATAAATAAATAATACATAGCTATCGGGGCAAGTTCTAGGCCCCCCAAGACTCAACCAACTTGGGCAGCATTGGGGGTGGGAATCCAACTAACACACAGTCCTACTGGGAGAAAAGCCCAGAGCCCTGTTGGTGAAGCAAACTGTCCTCCCCAGTCACAATATCAAACATTTGAGGAGCAAAGAGCATGTGCGCGCGCGCCGGTAACTCCTTGATCAGCGGATCCGCATGCATCAACTGTGGGAAGTGTGTGTCTGCAAGCATATTTGAAAGAGAGAATGTACGTGGGCTGGGCGATATATCGTCCAAAACTGGTTTGAAGTCCGTACCTGTCATTTAAATTTGACTCAGTATGGATCCAAAGTAGATTCCAATGTATAGTTGCAGGACCCCCCCCCAAAAAAATAGACCAGATAAATAAATGCATAAAGGTGGTATCTTTGCATTGCAAGTTACAGCACCTTGCTTTTCTTGTTGCAGAATGTGGCTTACCTGGTCCAAAATTTTAAGAAAACAGGAGCTTGGATGCTGTTCCTTTAATACAGCAATATTTTGAAAATAAAATTGGGGCGGTGATGGGGTGGAGAGAAATTAACATCAAACATATTTCCACAGTGGAAATTAATCATTTCAGCATAAAACGGCCCAGTTTGCACAAAATGCCAAACCAAACTATGGCTGAGCACAAATGAAACAGTTTCCAAGAGAAAATGTTGCTGTTGCTTTGCTAGTCCAGCTGCTGCCACACTACTGTTTGTTAAACCATTATTATTATTATTATTATTATTATTATTATTATTATTATTATTATTACTATTACTATTTTTACTATTATTACTATTATTAGCATTGCACCCAAACTGAGCTCATGACTTATCTCATTCCAGATAAATCAAGAGCTGTAGCCCAGGTTTGTTCTATGTTTTACTGTTCCTGGGGAACATAAACCAGGAATCTGGATTGACACAAAGCAGTGCAACAGCAGGACAAGACAAAAAAATTCCTTCCAGTAGCACCTTAAAGACCAACTAAGTTAGTTCTTGGTATGAGCTTTCGTGTGCATGCACACTTCTTCAGATACGTATCTGAAGAAGTGTGCATGCACACGAAAGCTCATACCAAGAACTTAACTTAGTTGGTCTTTAAGGTGCTACTGGAAGGAATTTTTTTGTTTTGACTATGGCAGACCAACACGGCTACCTGTCTGTAACTGGAGCAGGACAAGAGAAGGAGCAACGTGGCCACAATCCTCCCTCCAAAAGCCCATATCTCATGTGCAACAAGAAAGAGAAGTAGAAGTACTACATTTCTGTATCATTTCCTTTGAGGAAAGTAGGTTGCTTTAAAAGCAGGAGGAACACAAAATGTTAAGCTTTCCACAAAAACATTCTGGTTGTAAATCTTTGGCTGCTGCTATAGAAACCATCTGTCCACAGCTGTACTGGCCTGGACCGCTCTAGCAAGCCTACTGAGGTTTATCACCGCAAGAAGTTTTGCAATATTGCAGTTGAGTGGGACAGCTCACGTTGCTGTCCTGCTAAAGAGCCACTCTGGGGTTTCACTGCAAACTGAACGGCAGGGCACACCTTAAATAAACACCCTTATGCTTTGCTAACTCGAGCCGCTCCAGCAAAGATATGCTAGTTCATTCTATGCCCTTCAGATCTACTCAGCCCCTGATGCTCAACATGTTGCATGCGGTTGGTGGAAAGAAGGTTGCACTTAGTGCATGGATAGCTCAGTTGGTTAGAGCGTGGTGCTGATAACGCCAAGGTTGCAGGTTCGATCCTTGTGTGGGACAGCTGAATATTTCTGCCTTGCTGGGGGTTGGACTAGATGACCCTCAGGTCCCTTTCCAACTCTACACTTCCATGATCCCTTATGAACAATACCACAAAATATCTGTGAGGAAGCAACTGAATCGTCAAGTGCAGAGTGGGAAAGAAACCGATAGGTCATCTAGACTGAGATGCCCTCAAAGGCCTCAGAAGCACAGAACGGGATTGTCAGCATTTTTTCTTCAAACAGCAGGCAGAGCTACATCCAGTGCCCCTCTATCACAAACCGCTTTTGGAATTCCTTGGTTCTTTGTATCGAAAGCATACCTGGCCAATGTCTTACGGTCTAGGCAAGCAGCTTAAAGGTCTAGCTCAGGGGTCAGCAAACGTTTTCAGCAGGGGGCCGGTCCACTGTCCCTCAGACCTTGTGGGGGGCCAGACTATATTTTGAAAAAATAAAATAAAATGAACGAATTCCTATGCTCCACAAATAACCCAGAGATGCATTTTAAATAAAAGGACACATTCTACTCGTGTAAAAACATGCTGATTCCTGGACCATCCGTGGGCCGGATTTAGAAGGCAATGGGGCCGGATCCGGCCCCTGGGCCTTAGTTTGCCTACCCATGGTCTAGCTGATATGAAGGGAATTTCTTGATATAGGTTTGCTGGTGTGGAATTGACTCCAGTACCTTTGCATCTTACTAAAGGGTGACCTAAAAATATTTTAAATAAGAATAATTCCTTCCTCCAGCCCATTAATAAATGCTTTCAGAGGCAGAGGTTTTCCTGCCTTCCAAATCAGCTTTTCTCTTGCAAAATTCCCATATAAAAGCAGGTTATTGCACACACACACACAGCCAGGGGAGGTACAAATGCATCTCATATGTCTCATAACTAGATCAGCAACTGTGCTGTAATGCTTTGCGGTGCCCCACTAAACTGGCTGGAGAGATAGTCTTCTATCTGTGGAAACTGGGAGGAGAAATAATCTGCTCAGATGTCAATTTGATCTTTATCTCCAGGGGCTTTCGTGAAAGCTTGTTCTTCCCTTCTCCCAGCAACCTTTTAGTATTTCCCAGAACAAACTTGAAAAATCTCCTTCGTTCCAGAAGCAACAGGCTGCGCTGGCATCTCTCATTGCCTAAAATAAGTGGAATTCTTTTCTGGCAAACCTCTAGCCAAATGCTTCATATGCCATAAGAGTTTGCCTGCTCACCCACCCATTTAGGACAAAAACAAACAGGCGCAATTACTCATGGTTTGGGGAGGAACACAGAAAATGAGGCAGAATATGAGAAAGGAAGGGTGACTCAGGCAGGCGAAATGTGGAAGAAGGGACAGGCAGAGAGCTTGCGTCTCCAGAGAAGAAAACACGTCGTTTCCGCAAAATTTGTTTAAGGATACTTCGTTCTCCTGTCCTAGGAAAAATAAACCTGAATCCATGGCCTGCTATCTATAGCATGCTATCAAAACAAATGGCAACGCAAAAGATATCTAGGTACAGGCTGCCTTTCTATGTTTAAAAAAGCATGAGAGATCTGCTTTTTGAGATTATGTGTTATAAATAAAGCTTAAGAATAATTATAGCACATGCTTGTTATTAGAGGGTGGGGACTAGTAATCTTGCGATATTGCAATTCAGGCTCCAATCCTGCTTTCAGACATGTGGCTCCTATCACCTAATAATCATTGCTATTTGGCCGTAAGCTATAATTGACCGTATTGCATTTTTTTCTGCTTGCACATCTTGCTATGTTCCATCTATGTGGTGAGTACAACATATTTGCCATAGGTAGAAGAAGATCCAGGCCCACACCCTCCAATATTTCTCCAATGAAAATAGGGATGTCCTATTTAATAATAATAATAATAATAATAATAATAATAATAATAATAATAATATTTATACCCCACACATCTGACTGGGTTGCCCCTGCCACTTTGGGCAGCTTCCAACATATACAGAAACATAATATAACATTAAACATTAAAAAAAAAACAACCTTTCCTATACAGGACTGTCTTCAGATGTCTTCTAAAGGCTGCATCTCCTTGGCTTGGGGGGGTTGCATAGCTCCATACCCTCCAACATTTCTCTGATGAAAATAGGGATGCCCTAAGGGACATTCTGGGATCAAATCAGAAACTGGAGCGGCTTCTGTAAATCTGGGGCTGTCCCTGGAAAATAGGGGTACTTGGGAGGGTCTATACTCTTGTCCTCCCTCTTGATATTATGTTTTTATATATGTTGGAAGCCCCCCCACCCCAGGGTGGCAGGGGCATCCCAGTCCAATGGGTGGGGTATTATTATTACCATCGTTAATATCATGGAATAAAAAGGTAAAGGTACCCCTGCCCATACGGGCCAGTCTTGACAGACTCTAGGGTTGTGCGCCCATCTCACTCAAGAGGCCAGGGGCCAGCGCTGTCCGGAGACACTTCCGGGTCACGTGGCCAGCGTGACAAGCTGCATCTGGCGAGCCAGAGCCGCACACGGAAACGCCGTTTACCTTCCCGCCAATAAGCGGTCCCTATTTATCTACTTGCACCTGGGGGTGCTTTTGAACTGCTAGGTTGGCAGGCGCTGGGACCGAGCAACGGGAGCGCACCCCGCCGCGGGGATTCGAACCGCGATCTTTCGATTGGCAAGCCCTAGGCGCTGAGGCTTTTACCCACAGCGCCACCCGCGTCCCCGTATCATGGAATAGAATGCCCTTATTTCGTCAGATAAACATGGGAGGATATGAGCATCCCAGAATGTGCTGCTTTACTTCCCCATTTCCTCTTTAAAAAAGGGTCTAGCAGTCATTTGTACAGTCAAAACACTCATAATAATAAAGTAGACGTAGTCAGAGACACCAGCAGAGTCTGTACCCATTTCCTGCCCACAAAGAGCAACACCGGCCTTTGAGAGTGGAATCTCTCTCCACATCCTGAGTTCTGTTGGTTGGCCCCAGCACTGAGCGACAGAATGCTAGGAATTGGTTTCAGTATTGAAAACTATTATTTCAGTTCTTTTATCTCGGCTGTTTCCACCCTGGCCCTTCCGAAATGATCTCCTGTTCGCTCTCTACTGGTTCTTCGGCTCTGGGACGAGAGGACACACTCCGTGTCCCTCCTTAACCCCAGCGTACCTTCAGCTTCCTTTGCTGAAAATGGGAGTAAACACTGATCTGAGGGTGGCCCACTAGAACCAGAAGGCGACTCTTAAGCCTCCTTCACATCCGGCCTCGTCTCCTGATCCGCACCGCCCGCCTCCACCTCCCCATTCGCACTCTCATCTGCAATGCACCATTTCCTAATAATAGTCTCGACTGCAACGATCCCTCCTCCCCCCTCAGCCCAGCCCAGGCGAAGCAGAGCAGCCCAGGCAAGCAGATGTTTCCTTGAGTGACCCCACATCTCCCTCCTTCCCAGGAAGATGCGTTTGAAGCTGCAAGACGAAAGGGAGGGGCGAAAGAGTTGCAGGGAACCATTCCCCAAAGAGACCAAGCCGCTGAAACAACAGGAGGCCCTTCTGCCAACGAACCTTCATTCCCTCAAGACATGATAAACTCAGAGCTACAAGGGAAAGGATGGAACAGGAACCCTAATAGAAAACAGCTGACTCCAGTCCGGGGCGTTGAGTCTGAACAGCGTTCAGCTCTTAGCTAGCTCCAGATTTAGAGTTTATCTACTCAGAATCATAGAATTGGAAGGGGCAAAGAGGGTTGTCTAGTCCAACGCCCTGCAGTGCAGGATTCTTTTTGTCCAACGTGGGGCTCGTGATCCTGAGATTAAGAGTCTCGTCTCCCATGAGCTATCCTATGGGTGAAGGATGCAAGGTACTTGTAATGTAATTCTGGGAGCAGCAAATTGCAGAGGGCTAGTTTGGAGGCAACAACAGCTATCATGTAATAAGTCTACAGGGACACGGGTGGTGCTGTGGGTTAAACCACAGAGCCTAGGACTTGCCGATCAGAAGGTCGGCGGTTTGAATCCCCGCGACGGGGTGAGCTCCCGTTGCTCGGTCCCTGCTCCTGCAAACCTAGCAGTTCGAAAGCACATCAAAGTGCAAGTAGATAAATAGGTACCGCTCCGGCAGGAAGGTAAACGGCGTTTCCGTGCACTGCTCTGGTTCGCCAGAAGCAGCTTAGTCATGCTGGCCACATGACCCGGAAGCTGTACGCTGGCTCCCTCGGCCAGTAAAGCGAGATGAGCGCCGCAACCCCAGAGTCGGTTGACTGGACCTAATGGTCAGGGGTCCCTTTACCTTTAAGATGTCTACAGGGCAGCTTAAAGTCTCCTATAAAGCTTTCATCTGGGGCATTTCCAGATACCTCTGATGTTCCTCACTCACATGCCTGTGGTAGACTATAAGAATCCCCTTGCTGCATCATATTTGGGGCCACTACTCTGTTTCTAGCCATGGCTGGTGGCTCAGAGAAGCTCACCAGCAAAGCACGGATGTATCAGCTCTTTCCCCTTTGTCTCCAGTCCCTGGTATTTCAGATGCACACACAGATCTACAAGTGGGGGGGGGGGGGCAACAGATCTAGGACTCCCGAGAATACTATTACTATGAGAAGCAGGGGCTGTTAAAGACCTCCAGCAGATTTTCAGTGAATACTAAAGCTGCAATTCTCAGGATCCTCTGGAAGAATCTGTGGTAGTTAAAAATTGTATATATCAATACAAGTTAGTGGTTCAGAGGTGTCCTCCTTTCTGTCCAAAAAAGGCAGGGGAGGACGGACTGCTCCTCTTCACCATTGCTATTCTCAGGCTGAATGAAATACAAAGGAATGAATTTGCAAAAGAGTGGTCAAGTTTAAGGGGGGGAGCACACATTTAATAAGTCTTGATTTTGTAATGAACTTTAATGAAGTTAGGGAGACTGAGCAGATGGCCTTTTAAAATCCCTCCCTGTTCCAAAAATGGTTATTCTGCTGGCATCGATGGTGCTCAGCCATTCTGCACAGTCATCTTGGTTCTCTGCAATGAACCCTTTGCCAGCTTTGCAGCTTTGCAAATTCCAACGCACACACAGAGAGAAATCTCCAAACACCAAGGCATTTAGTGAATTCACTTTTCCCTTAGGATATCACAAGTGAGGGGGAGGAGGGAGTAGTTCAATTATTAGGCTGCTCTTTCAGTAACTGGTTGGCTCCTGGATGATGCCGCATGTCAGCATATTTTCCTAGTGTTTATTTAGTGCTTTCCCTAATTGCACAAAGCTCTTTGCAATTATCATCTCGCTATGAGAGACGCGAGCACCGTACAGATCCGCACAAACATTCTCTCTCTCGTGCACAGCCCATGTGTCCGAATTCCCCATGTGCCCAGTGCAGTTCAGTGTTTCCAGCTGCTGTTCTCACTGGTCCTTCCCCTCTGCTTTTAACAACAGCACGGCTGAGGTCGTTTAAGCAGGTGAACGGTTTGCCATCACTTCCTCTCTGTTACCAGGACAGCTGCCCTCAGCAGATCACCTTGCGTCAGGCTGCCGCTAAGGACACAGGAAACGGGCAGAATATGTGCGTGCAGAAATATTGCAACCCTCTCTGTAGTCCCTCCTCTCTGGAGCAGAAAAAGACATCCTTGTAAATGGTACTGTGCATTAGTTAATGGAAAGAAGATGCCATTTTGGTTTTCTGCATCAGGCCTGTGTGTCATAGGCTGGGCCCGTCTCCAGGAATTACCCCCAAAGCATCACAGGCACCTAGGCTAAGTACATATCACAGACTCACAGAAGAGTTGGAAGGGACCCCGAGGGTCATCTAGTCCAACCCCCTGCAAGGCAGGAAACGTTTGCCTAACGTGGGGCTCGAACCCACGACCCTCATATTAAGAGTCTCGTGCTCTACGAACATGAACATATGAAACACGAATGAGTGGGGAATCTGTAATGGAAGCAGGGCCACAATGCTTTCCTCTTCTCACCTGCCACATTCACACACATAAACAGAATAGGATCCCAAACAATACGTTTGCAAGGGTGAATGTGCATTTGGAGCAGAGAAGGAGACGGGGAAATGGCTAAGGACCAGAATCTGCTGCTTCTGAAATGGCCCGTTCCAAAGCTGTTTTTTTCTTAACACATGTACGCATATTTAACTCCTGCCTTTCCACCAGAAACAGCTCTCAAAGGTTGGCCATGTAAATCCTAACAAGGATGACCTTCGGAAAAGCGACCCAGGCTTTATGTGGGGGGAAATATGGGGGCGAGGGCGGCTCAGTGAGAGGCAAACAATATATTGCAAGGAAGTAATGTCCAGTTCTGGGAAGGAAGGAAGATGAATCAGAGCCTGGCCAAAGGTGGGCATGAACAATGCTGATGAGCGCAGAGATGGAGTCCTTTGCGGAGAGGATGCCTAGGCCTGGCAAAGAGTTGATTGAGCAGTGCCATGACAGCCAACTATCTGAAGGGCTGTCGCACAAGCATTGGAGCCAACTTGTTTTCTGTTGCTCCAGAGGGTCAGGACCCCGAACAATGCATTCAATTTTCAAGACAATGGATTTGGACAAAATGTTAGGAAGAACTTGCTGGTGGTGCAAGCTGGTTGACAACAGAATGGACTGCCTCAAAAGGAGCTGGACTCTTTTTTAAAAAAGTACAGCCAGGATGGGCCCCTATCAGGGCTGTTGTAGTCTGAAGTAGCTTTCCCATATTGGACAGGGGGGTTAGCCTATATGATCTCTGAGGTGTCTTCCAACCTAATGCTTCTGTGATTATGCAGCTGTAACAATTAGGCACAGGGATTGTTAAATAGCAACACTATCAATGAAGACCAGGCAGGGATATTTCACAGGAAATGCTCTCATTTAGCACTATGTATGCTTAGCACTTTAATAATAATAATAATAATAATAATAATAATAATAATAATAATAATTACAAAACCTGTCCTAAACTGACTTCCGTATTGTGGAGGAGAAGAATAATCCCTCTGTTAACTTTCTCTACACTACTCATAACTCTTCTTCGCTTTCCTTCCCCAACCACAGTAAACCAAAAAGATATGATATGGGAGCTTCAAAACTGAACTATTTAAAAGAAAAAGTGGGACAGGGAGAGAAGGGCGTTACTTGACCCTTTCTGCCCATGTTATTTATCCAAATGAATGTGATGCAGGTGGTGCTGTGGTCTAAACCACTGAGCCTCTTGGGCTTGCTGATCAGAGGGTTGGCGGTTTGAATCCCCGTGCCGGGGTGAGCTCCAGTTGCTCTGTTCCAGCTCCTGCCAACCTAGCAATTCGAAAGCGCACCAGTGCAAGTAGATAAATAGGTATCACTGCGGCGGGAAGGTAAACAGTGTTTCTGTGTGCTCTGGTTTCCATCCAAAAGCAGTTTAGTCTTGCTGGCCACATGACCAGGAAAGCTGTCTGTGGATAAACGCTGGCTCCCTCAGTCTGAAAGCGAGATGAGCCCCGCAACCCCACAGTCGCCTTCGACTGGACTTAACCATCCAGGGGTCCTTGACCTTCACCTTATTTATCCAAATTAAATCATCCTCTGCATCCTGTCAAAGCTGCATTTAGTCCCGTGGGGGGAGTGGGCAAAGGTTTTCCTCCCTTCTAAGTTTAAAAGCCACAAGGCAAGGGATGATTTCAGCTGCGAATGTAGCAGAATGAAAAGAGTTAAAACACCCCTTCGTCTGGCGCTTTAACATTTTATTCCATGTTCTCCCATGGATCTGCTACTACAGTTTAGGAGCAAAGGTTGCATGTTGCAAAGAAGTGGAGATGGTAGAAACGTGCACGACTTGTGCATCTTCCGCCTCGCACTTCTTGTGAAACGTGCGAAGAGGGAGCTGGCACTTCTCTCTTGCAGCAGCATAAGGGAACATCGCCACATCTACAGGGAAATTCCACTACTGGTCACAATACGGAGCTATGAGGCAGACGCACAAATACTTCTTGGCCAATTATAATGCAGCCATCCTGGTATCTTTCATGCTTAAAGCCATCAAAAGTAACAGTAGCCCCATTGAAAGAAAGAAAAATACTGTTTCTGAGCAGCAGCTGCTATATTGTCCCTCTTACTCTTTTAAAGGATGCTTTGACAGGCATCTCTCTATCTCTCCCATGATCACAGACATTCATCAGCCTCTGTGCGATGTACCTTCCCTAGTGTACAAAAGGGCATTGCAATTCATCGTTCCTCTTCCCAGCAACCCAATTGCCTGGAAAAGAGCAGCAGGCAAAGATTTTTAACCTGGTTCCCCTCACTGAAGCCCAGCTAGAGGCACCTGCAGTTCTGGCATATTTAAACACCCTGGAACTTAGCCAACCCTGCAAATCTTTCTACCTCTTCAAAGGTACCTAGATTTTCTTTTAAGTATCTGGTGGTCTTCTTCACTAGCTCAAAGGACTCTCAAGGCAGCTTACAAGTTTGTTTGTTTGTTTGTTTAAACATGGGTTTAATAAATAAAATGGAACAGAATATACCATCACTATAGCACAAAACAGAAATGTCGTATCGGAAAGAGTCTTCTTAGGAGGCTGGGCAAAATAAGAAGCTCTTCTTCGCCTGGTGCCAAAAGGGCAACAGAGTCTGCCCCAGGCAAGCCTCACTTGGGAGTGAGCATTCAATGTGTGGGCACCGCAAGGTCCTTGATTCTGGTCACTGATGGTGGCCTTCCTTCTCTGAGAATGATCTTAGTAGCTGGCAGGTTTGTGTGAGACAAGCTTAACTCAAAACTCCCCACGTTTACTAAAAGGGAAGTTGCTTACCTCTTGCTTGTGTGTCTCTGTGCGCGCGCACACACACACGCACACACACATGCTCAAAACATCACAACTCAGGAAAAAGTTATGGGTACCTGCCAGGAGCTGGGAGAGCAGGGTTCGAATCCCCACTCAGCCATGAAGCTCACTGGGTGACCTTGGGTCAGCCACCATCTATTAGCCTTGCTAATAATAATAATATAATAATAATAATAATTTATTATACCCCGCCCATCTGGCTGGGTTTCCCCAGCCACTCTGGGCGGCTTCCAACTGAATATTAAAAACAGTACAGCATCAACAGGGTTGTTGTGTGGCTGAAAAGGGGAAGAGGAGAACCATGAGACCATCTTGAGATCCTTGGAAGATAAAGGTGGCATATAAATGCGGTAAATAAACAATAAATAAATAAATAAATAAATAAATAAATAAATAAGAAAAGTGCTGAGGGTTGAGCGAACTTTTTGGCACTTACGGAAGACATTCCTCTTTTTCAATGAGCCTTTTCAAGCTGTGTGATCTTTCCCAATCTGCACCTGCCTTGGAATAGTTTTAAATGTGTTTGTATGGTTTTATCGCTTGTTATTTGCCATGCTGGGTTCCTCTGGGAGGAGCAGCAGGAGGAGGAGGAGGAGAAGAAGAGAGAAATAAAACCTCTCTGATCCATTTGCCATAGCTTTCTCTGCCTTGGATGCTGCTTTCAGTAAAAGGGAATAAAGTTTTCAGAGAAAGGATATACCGGCATGTCGTGTGCAGCTTGGCTCCTTCAGTCTTCGCCACCAAGCAAAATGAAGCATCAGGACGTATAAAAATGCATTTGTCCACATCCATCCCTTGTCACTCCCAGCCAGTGTCTAAATGCAGACCGCAAGTTCCTCAGGCCACGAAGCCGACATCTGCCGTTTACATTTGCAGAGTGCTATGTGCACTGATGGCACTATATAAATAATATCTGGCTACTGCAAATAATAATAATAATAATTCTGCACACACAGAAGACCTTTAAAGGCTTGGGTTTCTGTGCCTTCTCTCCGCAGCAAGCCAGCTGAGTGAGCATCTGCGACACAGAAGTCGCCCAACATTGGCTTTCTATACAAGATGGGGATGTTTAGGTACAAACTGGTCAAAAGGTGGTGGTGAGCTTTGAAGGGTTAGGCTGGCGTCACACCTTAGTTATAGAAATCTGAAGTAGACGGGACTCACAAAATGCTTCAGTGTGGCAGGGAAGAGTTGCGCATAGCTCTTGGCCTAACTTCACTTTTCTCTCCCTTATTCTAAAAAGGGAAAAAGAAGAGCAGTAGCAACCAGGAGACAGATAATTTAACTGGTTTATAACTCTGTCCTGCCACACAGAGGAGGAACCAATTGCTAGGGACTGAGGTCCTTTCTGCCCACCCGCCTAAAATATTTGAGGGGGCTGCTGGGCCCCCCTAACGTTGATGGGCATTGCCATTCAAACGGTGTGCATGCAAATTTGAAAGAAAGAAAGATGTTAAGTGATTAAGTTAATTTTGTAAGAATATTGGTTTGGGAAAACCATTTGCATGATATACGTGGAAATTCAACCAGGGGGTTACGAGGAAGTCACTTCACAATGTTACTAAGATTGGTTCAAATAAGGTTGAGATTTTTGTTTGTTTGTCTAATTATTATTTTTTTGAAAATTAATTTTAAAAATTGGGGGGGAATCAAATGGTGTGCCTGCTCTGCATTTGGTGATCGATTATGTGGGGTGGAGCTTACCTCTCCCCCCCCCCCCCCCAAATATTTTATTCAAGTTGGCATGTTTGCTGACATGTGTGGAAAAAGTGGATCACGATGACTTGCACTGCATCACAATGTCGGGAACTGACGAATTGAGCAAAACTGAAAAGGAGAAGGAAGTCCCCTAGCAAAAGCTGGCCTGGCCCGGAACAAAAACAGTGGCAAAATAAGAGGCTCCTGCGACGGCAGCCCTCCTTCGACGCCTCTTTTCCTAGTGCTCCCACCAGCCCATCTCTCTCCCCCTCCCTGGCACTGGCCTCCTTGCCGGCTGGCACCCACCCACCCACCGCGACGACGGCTTTGCCCGCCCCGTCGAGCCCCTCACCTGCGCTTGTACTCATCGCGTTCCCTCTTCACCTTGGCCAGGACGTTGTAGAGCGCCCGGATCTCGGGGGTGATGGTGTCGATCTGCACCCCGACGCCGTCAGGGTGCACCCAGGAGACGCCGGGCCCCTGCACCAAGGTGGTCTCCAGGCCGGGCCCCAGCCGTCGAGCCTGCGAGAAGGACCAGATGGTGCCCGGCAAGAAGCGAGAGGAGGACGAGAAAGTGCCCCCGGGCAGCGAGGGCGACTGCGAGGAGGTGGGCGTGAGCGGGGCCCCCGGGTGGTGGCAGCTGGGCGAGCTCAGCACCCTCGACGGCGTGCCCAGCCCCACCGAGCGGGGGCTGCTGCAGCTGCTGCCGCCGCCGCAGCCGCCTCCGACGCCCCCGGCCAGCGGGAGCCCCAGCGGGCGGATGGGGCCCACGAAGCCCGTCTGCACGGCTTGGTCCCGGCGCTGCAGGCTGCCCCGACGGGCGCCGCCTTCCTCCAGGGCCTGCTGCAGTTGCTTCTCCAGCTGCCGGTTGCGGCGCTCCAGCTCGTGCACCTTGGCCAGGAAGCATCGGAAGCGCAGGTTGAGGGTCTTGAGGACGTGGATGTTGGAGCCCAGGTCGTTGCGGAGCGCCATGGCGGCCGGCGGGGCCGGGAAGGCAGAGCCGGCGGCGAGGGAGGCCGGCGGGGCCAGCTCCCCGTCGAAGAAGTCCCTCGGGGGCTCGCCGGGAAGGAAGAAAAGGTCCGGGAACTGATGCTGCTGTTCGGGCTCCGACGCCGCCCAGCCCTGCTGCTCTTGCTGCAGGAGGAAGAGGTTGGGGCCGAATAACGGGTTCATGGCTGCGGCGGCCGTCCAGGGGGCTGCGCCGGCGCCGGGGGAAGCGCGGGCTGGGCGGGCACACGCGCCCGCCAAGGCCAATCGCAGCCGGAGGCGCCCGCCGGGCTGGCACAGAAGAGGCGGGATCCGGCCGCCCGCCCGCCTCCCGCCGCTGCAGAAGGGAGGCGCCTGGACGGGGAGGGAGGGAAGGAGGGAAGGAAGGAGGGAGGGATGCAGCAGCAGCAGCGCGGCGATGCGGCGCCCTCCAGACGGGCCGGGGGATGGAGGCGCGCCGCACGTCCAGGGGGGAGCTGAGGACGCACAGCCGCGCGCAGAGACCGCGGCGCGCAGGAGGAGCAAGGCGCTCCTTTGCCAAACGGAGCTGCGTTAGTCTGCTGGCCGGGAAACGGCCCTTTGCCTGCCAGCGGCGATGCAGATCAGAACAAGACTGGATGCTGGACAAGCTGCCTCTGTGTGCCCTTAGAACCACAGAATTGTAGAGGTGGGAGGGACCACGAGGATCATCTAGTCCAACCCCCTGCAGTGCCCAGTGTGGGGCTCAAACCCACAACTCTGAGATTATAAGGGCTTCATGCTCTACCAAGTTACCCCAGCCTTCCAAAACTAGGCAAGTGCAAGACCTTTAACATAGCAGTAGCACTGTGTGTGTGTGTTTTGCAGGCAGACTTTGGTAATCTGGCGCAAAGGACAAAATTGGGTGCCCCGTTATTATTTTTTCCACAATAATTCCTTTTGGTACAGTTGCCTTTTAATGGATCTTCTCAGTAAAGGTAAAGGGACCCCTGACTGTTAGGTCCAGTCGTGACCAACTCTGGGGTTGCGGTGCTCATCTCACTTTATTGGGCGAGGGAGCCAGCGTACAGCTTCCGGGTCATGCAGCCAGCATGACTAAGCTGCTTCTGGTGAACCAGAGCAGCGCACAGAAATGCCATTTACCTTCCCACCGGAGCAGTACCTATTTATCTACTTGCACTTAGACGTGCTTTCGAACTGCTAGGTTGGCAGGAGCTGGGACGGAGCAACGGGAGCTCACCCCATCGTGGGGATTCGAACCGCCAACCTTCTGATCAACAAGCTCAGAGGCTCTGTGGTTTAACCCACAGCGCCACCTGGATCTTCTCAGTAGATGTCCATATAAATATGGCTTTTATTATTGGATGGTGCCTTGTCTGCCTCCATCCAGCAACTCCTGCAGCCAAACTGGTGCCAAATGCATGGCTCTGCTTTCCTTTGGACCCCATCAGCGAGGGGTCTTGTCCTTTGAGCAACCCACAACTTCGATACACACTCAGTGCAGCTAACAGTGGTTTGACTTCACCCCCCACAGTCGCCTACCATCATCTCTTGAGACAGACAGATGCCAACAAGAAGTGTCAGCTGATCTAAATCAGTATTTCTGCTTCTTGATGATGTGCTGCCCATTCATTTTTATTATAAGAATTTCCATTTCCAACTTATCTGGGAATTCTCGTTCCCAAGGATACTGGTAGCACTGGACAACTGGACTCTTACACATATTATCAAAAAAAACACAGTCCAATTTGGAATAGTGGACACTCCTCCGAGTCTGTGGGGCAAGGTTCATGTGATGAAAATGAATGGGCTATCTATCCAGACTGAGCTAGGTGCTGTGGGGTGCCCCACTCTATATCACCCATCTCTACTTCAAGCAAGCACCTCCGGAACCCAGTGTGGGAGGACCTGATGGCCTTGCTGAACTATACAAAACCCACCCTCTACAAGAGGACAATGGCAAATCTCATGTGAATGACCCATGGGAGGCCTAGACCAGAGAGCTGGACTTCCCTATACACTTGAAGCAATGGCAAACTGCTTTGGCCTCTGTAAGGTTTGGCTCGGATCTTCAGTTACGGAGCTACTTAGTGACGGACAAGTGGGGGGAAGACTTAAAATTCTCAGGTGCTCCATTACAACACAACGCTCTGGGCCTTGATGAAGGGGCAATGTACAGTGTCTGCCTATAGAGTGGTACCTCGGGTTAAGTACTTAATTCGTTCCGGAGGGCCGTTCTTAACCTGAAACTGTTCTTAACCTGAAGCACCACTTTAGCTAATGGGGCCTCCTGCTGCCGGAGCATGATTTCTGTTCTCATCCTGAAGCAAAGTTCTTAACCCGAGGTAATATTTCTGGGTTAGCGGAGTCTGTAACCTGAAGTGTATGTAACCCGAGGTACCACTGTAACTGGATTTTTGTTTGCCCTATTGGTCAAAAGCCGGGTGTTGCAAGACTGGAAGGGGAGTATCCCTCCCCATAACAGTTCAGTAGTCAGAAGACATGCCTATTGTTACAACATACGAAAAGGCTACCTTCACCAGGAAGCACAAAAAGAACAAGCGCTCTGAGATTTGGGATCCGTACTTGTTTGCATGAAGTACATGCCCAGTGGGCTCTGCCAGAACCTATTCCTTGCCACTCTCCGTTTCTCCCCACCGTCTCCTTCCCCCACCAAACCCCCTTCCCCCTTTTAGTTTAGATCCAACAGTATTTACTTCAGCTGTGGAAAAAATGAAAATAAAAACCATACTGAGACTTGAAATAAAATCCTACACCCGACGTGCCACACGATCAGGTAGAAAATCTTTTAATGACTGACAAATTCAGACACTTTCTGCCCTCCCAAGAGGGCTAAAAGAAAATTAAATATTTTACGTAAGCCCCAGTGTGCAGAGGAGAGTGCCCGAACGCCAACCAGGCACAGGTTTTGCCAGGGCAAAGTGCCTTGGGGAGGATCTCCCGCCAGTCTTACTAGCGTTGTCTGGCAGCTGTCAGAGAAGCCTCAGACAATGCAATTTCCTCCCTATTGATGGTTTCGGTGCACCTTGCGCTTCTTGCTGGGGGTTGGCCGAGCTTTCGCACCTCCCGGAGAGGGCCGAGCAGCCTTCAAGGGTCTGGACCGCTTCTGGAAGGAGCCTTGCCGTGAGACCAAAAACTTCTTCTTCTGCTCATCCCCTTTCAACTCTCCTTTTGCAGGCTGCGCCTTGGCAGAAAGTCCCTGTTTTGCAGGCTGCTTCTTAACGGCCTTCGACTCGACGCGTTTCCCCGCTTTAGCCGGCGGCTCAGCTGGTGCTGCAACAGATCCCTCTTTTGCTGTTTGCACGGCTGGCTCCCCACTCGGCTCTTCGTCTGGAAACGGAAGCAAGCGTTAGACCAGAACAATGGCAGCAACACTGGATCAGCAGGGAAGGGGAGAGCAGGGTGGGAACAAGCCAAGGACCACAAAGAAAAGGGAGAGCATTGCGTTGAATCCAGGGTTCTGGAAGCTCCGCAAATGCCATCTTGGTAGGCAAGGTAACCCCCCCCCCCAATTAATTGTTAAGAGTTGTAGCAATGAGCTCATCATGTTTATATTCACTTCCTTTGCTATAAGCTAATAGGCTTGCTTTGACATTATCCTTATCTGTGGGCTTGGGGTGCTGGGCTCTGAGCCCAGAAAGGCGAACTATCTGTAAGATTTGGGTGTTTGCCACTTATGCCCTCATCGGTCCTGTATACCTGAAGGAGCGTCTCCACCGCCATCGTTCTGGCCCAGACACTGAGGTCCAGCACCGAGGGCCTTCTGGTGGTTCCCTCACTGCGAGAAGTGAGGTTACAGGGAACCAGGCCGAGGGCCTTCTCAGTGGTGGCGCCTGCCCTGTGGAACGCCCTCCCATCAGATGTCAAGGCAATAAGCAACTATCTTACGTTTAAAAGACACCTGAAGGCAGCCCTGTTTAGGGAAGTTTTTAATGTTTAATGCTGTATTGTGTTTTTAATATTTGGTTGGGAGCTGCCTAGAGTGGCTGGGGAAACCCAACCGTAATAAATGATGATAATGATGATCTGGTCAGGTGAAGCGATGGGAAGTTCTAGCCCAAGTGACGTATGCTGCTTGGTGTATACAAAATTTATCAGGGCTGGGCAATATCGGGTTCTCAACATTGTGATATATCAGCAGCTAAATACTGCAAAACGCTGATATAGCACAAAGTCTGGAATGTATCTCGGCTGTTCCTTCCTTCCTTCCTTCAAGAGAAACAAGCCTACGATACCAAACTAAAACACATAAAGAACCTTTATTAACTAAAAATGCTCATCCTGCCATAACATAAAAAAGGATACATCCTACCCAACCAAAAGATGCAGACCAATTAATGGCAAAAACTGGCTGCTGGGAAAATAAGAACGTCTTCCGCAAGCACCATCACTCACTGTTCACATTTTTCCCCTCTCTGTTCCAGGTTATATTTAAAGCAGAACCAAAAACCTAAAAATATATGCTAGATGCCACAACCCCACCGCTTCAAAACAAAAGTATTACCACTTGACTACAGCTCAACAGGATCAGAGTGTTGCAGTGAACAGTTCAGCAAAATTCCATAACTGGCAGCCAAGAAACTGTTTCCAGGAAACAGAATTGTGGGATAGAATAATAACAATAACAATAATAATTTTAAAAAAATTATTTATACCCTGCCCTCCCCAGCCAAGACCGGGCTCAGGGTGGCTAACACCAGATATAAAACAATTGATTAAAATACAAGTTAAAAACAAGATTAAAATACAACATTAAAATGCAGCCTCATTTCAGTAGAAACTCAAATAAAAAACTTTTTGGGGATGAAAACGTCAAATCTTCACCAAGGCCAACTATCCAGACTGGTCCTACGTGGGCCAGAAAAAAAAAGCCAGGGAAGTCCCCAAATAGGGGCTCCATCACAGAAGGAGAAAGGAAAAAGAAGAGAGGGGGAGGGGATCAAGTTGATTCCAAGCCAAAGCGTTTGTTTGGCAAGAAAACAAAGGTTGCTGATGAGGCAAACCCTCCAGCCCCGTTACCTTTTGGAGGCTTGGGAATGGCGTTGGAGAACTTCTTCAGCTTGGCGACAAAGAAGCCGTCCATGTTGTGGGTGTGAGGGTAGAAGCGGCGAGTGGATTTCAAGGTAGGGTGGAAACGGCGCTCCCTAAATCTGAGTGTCAAGTGGAACACAAAGATTGCACGTTGTGAGTTGCCGAGAGCAATGAGAATCATGAGCTGCTTTTGCATTCCAGCTTTAGGATTAGAGAGACACACCTGGTAAATCCTTCCTTGCCAAAGTCCAGGCCTGTTGGCACCAGGCGGACATTGCGTTTCTTCAGGGCGTAATCAACCACCCACTCGTTTTCCTCCACCTGTCAAACACAGACAATGGATGGTCAGATTCCTTAAAAATGTAAAGGTAAAGGACCCCTGGGCAGTTAAGTCCAGTCAAAGGCAGCTATGGGGTTGTGGAGCTCATCTCGCTTTCAGGCCGAGGGAGCTGGCATTTGTCCACAGACAGCTTTCCGGGTCATGAGGCCAGCATGACCAAACTGCTTCTGGCACAACAGGACACCGTGACAGAAACCAGAGTGCACAGAAACGCCATTTACCTTCCCGCCAAAGTGGTACCTACTTATCTACTTGCACTGGCGTGCTTTTGAACTGCTTGGCTGGCAGGAGCTGGGACAGAGCAACGGGAGCTCAGACGCGGGGATTCGAACATTCAACTTTCTGATTAGCAAGCCCAAGAGGCTCAGGGGTTTAGACGACAGCGCCACCCGTGTCCCTAAAGCTTCCTACTGGAAAGGGGTGCTCCGCGGCCTGGGGCAGCGAAGACTAAACAGGGGGAAGAAGACTCACCATGACTGAACACGTACAATACACGATGTAGCCCCCGGTTTCTGAGGCGGCATTAACCGAGTCAATAGCGCTGAGCAGCAGTTCCTTCTGCAGGTGGGCACAGCGCAAAATGTCCTTCTCATCCTGAAAGAGCAAGGCAGACGCGCATTGGCAATAATGAGATATGTTCGTGTAGCAGCACTTTGTTTATACCAGGGATGGGGAATATGAGGCTCTGCGGACGGTGCTGAACTCAGATTCCCATCAGTCCCAATTGTCAAGGTGGGAATTGGATTCTCCAATGCACCTAAGAGGGCCACCCACTTCACACCATTGGTTTACATTTCCCAACAGCCCTTGAAGAAACCTCCTCCCACTGTGATTCCCATTTGTAGGTGGCGCTGAGGTGCTAAGGATGAGACACGACTTGCTGAATGCAACCCAGCAAATTCATGGCAGAGGTGAGATTAGAAGGCACTTTCTGTCACTCCTTAATCCAGGGTTTGGGGAGGGGCCTCAAGAGCCAAAACTCATGCTTGGCATGCAGAATGCCTCAGAGGGTTCAAGCCCTGGCAGCTAGAAGGATCTTAGTTAGCAGGCCTCAGGCCTAGGAGAGCCTTTGGCAAAGACCACACCAACGCTCTGATTGGGTATAAGCGCCTTCTTGTGTCATTACGACGTACATCTTGAGTTCTTTCAAAAACTATTAGGTTTAAGCCACCTGGATCCTGGCAATTGGTTAAGTTTTAAGAATATGCCCATTAGCCCTAAAACTGCATTCTGTTTGACTTCTTTCTTCAGGTTCCCTCCTCACAAAACTGGTTCAGGTGTGGCAACTGCCAAGCATCTTTTGAAGTGTAGGCAGGCAGAAATAAACAATTCAGCTTCTCTGTAAGCTCCCTCATCTCGTGCTACAATCCTTTCACTTAGCTATACAATGGTCAAACTGTTCGCTGCCTGCCTGGTTGTCGCCGTAACATTTGTTTTGCCAGAGCTTGTGCTTAATTTCATTCTCGTTTGGGCCACACTGCCACCCTTTTAAAAACGAAGGCCTTCTTGCCTTTTTTTTGCTTCCTTGACTTTATTCATCAATCACGCTGGCATCCTCTTGCACTTCTTGTACCTTTAGTAATCTGTGGTATAATTGTTGCTGTCAACACACTTCTCTCACTTCCCCCAAAATATCCTCCAAGAGGTTTTGGTAAGAAATAAAATGAAGCAGATGTGCAGCTCCAAGTCCCTCTTTTTCTGCACACTGATGAAGACCCTGTTAGAATTCCTGCTCCGTGATTGCAGTCATGGGATTGTTGTCTATCACATGACGGTGTATGTTTTGACTCCACAAAGTGGGAAGTGACGGAGACAGGATGTTTGTGTTACTGTGTTCCATGAAGTGGGACTATTGTCCTTTTTCTCTTTGCTGTCTGATGCTAGAGAGAGAGGGAGCCATGTTGTAGTGCTCCGTGTGTGTTTATATGTAAATAAAGTAGATTAGCCAAAATGCTGAGTTGCTGAGGTCTGTCACGCAAGCTGCGAGGACTCTGCGGATCCCTAAGTGTGCCGATGTCGGTTGGCATCGGTCGCTGTGATATTTGGGCAGAAGAAAGCTTTTGAAGCTCCTGAACGATTGACCAGGAGGGATGGAACATGCCAGTCAGGCATGTGTCTCTGCCAGGGTCCTACTCGAGTGTAAGACGAGCTCCTGACAGACCCCTCCCAATGCCCCACTGCAGCGATTAAGGCCCAACTCACCTTATTGGTTTTAACCGTGGGGTCTTTTGCAATAACACCCGTTCCACTGCATGGAGCATCGAGCAGGACCCTGTCAAAGCCACCTAGTACCTTGGGAAAGAAAAATGCATTCAGGAGGACGTTTCTCCCTCAGTTCTACATGGTCTCTCCATCTCTTGGGCTGGCCACCAAATGGGTATCTTAAAACCTTCCAGGTCAGCAGAAGAAACAACAGCGGCAACTGTCCCTGCCCATCCCCATCACTTGGGGATTCCTTCTCCGCCCAGCACAGAAAGGAGGTGGCAGACAACTCAATTTGAGGGACTGTCACTCTTGCCTTGTCTCCTTCTGCACTGGTGGAATCCTGCCCCAAGTTTCAAGACAGCATCTGTACCCACTTCCTCACAAAGTGGACCCTCCCCGCCAGGGATCCACTGGCTCAAGAAAGGTCAGAGCCATCCAAAAACAAAACAAAACCCAAAGCCCTCAACCCACCTCCTGCTCAAGCAGCTATACCTTGGGGAACTGGCGCCCGTCACAGTTGCTCACAACAGCGTTTGTGACGCCCAAGCGGTGAAGATTGCCCACCACACTGCGCAGACGCTCGGCACTGCTGTCATTGGCCAGGATCACACCTGTGTTCTTCATCAGCTGGGCTGCCAAAGCAGAACGCAAATGGGTTAGCGCTTGCAAAGAAATAACAGGTCTCCCTCCAGCCCAGATCATTAGAGACTTAAAATTTCTCCCAGACATCTTGTCCTCAAGGCCCTCTCTCCTTAGGCAGCTCTGTACCTATCAAAGTTTGGGCTTACATGCGGATTTTCTGGGCGCTCCTCCACTAGGAGGAGAGGCAAGGTCTTTGGAGAATGACTCCCTTGAGCGCTAAGAATGGGAGGCAATTTCCACGCCCTCCCTTATTTCAATCTCTTACCCTAAGCTAGATGGCCAGCTGAAAAAGGAATATGAATTGCACCCCACAAGCAGCTAAATTCCCAAATTGACAACTCAGGAAAACAAGAAGTAGGGCAAATTGTGGGCCCCTGTAGAAGAGTCTGCAGATAAGCTCAAAATCGTCAAAGGAGCTATTCTTGTCATCTCCCAGTGACCCAAAAACACAGCAAAGGTGAGCAAGTGGGATTAGTTTCTCCAAAAACACAGGTCAACTTGCAGCAGGTTTCTCTTGGGACACAGCCATGGAATCAGACATCAGCACAAGAAGAGGAGGAGGAGGAATTTGGGTTTGATATCCTGCTTTATCACTATGCGAAGGAGTCTCAATGCGGCTAACATTCTCCTTTCCCTTCCTCCCCCACAACAAACACTCTGTGAGGTAAGTGGGGCTGAGAGACTTCAGAGAAGTGTGACTGGCCCAAGGTCACCCAGCAGCTGCATGTGGAGGAGCGGGGAAGCGAACCCGGTTCACCAGATTACGAGTCTACCGCTCTTAACCACTACACCACACTGGCTCTCTTAGGACTTAGTATTTATTTATTTATTAAATTTGTATACCGCCCCACTTTTGTAGATCTCAAGGTGGTTCACAACAACAACAAAAATATATATAAAAAAGACAAAAATATATAATAAAAAATAAGAACAAAACCAAAACCAATAGCCCCCCCCTCCCACAACACATTTAAAAGGACATCGGATGCCAGTCAGCCCAAGGCCTGGTTGAAAAGGAACATTTTTGCCTGGTGCCTAAAGATGTATGAAGGCGCCAGGCAAGACTTCCTGGGGAAAGCATGTCACAAATGGGGAGCGCTGCAGAAAAGGCCATCCTTGTGTTGCCAACATCAGGACCTTTCGTGGAGGAAGCAATTGAAGAAGAGTCTCAGAGGATGATCTCAGGGTCCGATTTAGCCCTGGTGCATCTAAGCAGAAATAGATTACCTCTCCCCTCATTTGAAAAATGTGGGTGGGGGGCTCCCAAAGAGCCCAGTTGAGGTTCCGCTGTGTTGTGGCCTAGTTTCCCCCCAAGCCCAGGCTCCAGCTGAAGTTTCCTTCAGCAAGACGGCCTCTTCGCCGGCAGAGAAGAGCAGCACTCTTGTGCTTTGTGGTCCACTGGAGGCAACAAGATGGCAGAACAGACCCCTCTTTCCCCCCACCCCGTCCGGTCCCAATCCTCCACCAGTACCTATGTAGCTGGTCTTGCCTCCTGGGGCACAGCACATGTCCAAGACGCGCTCGTTCTCCTGGGGGGCCAGAGCCATGACGGGGAGAAGGCTGCATGCTCCTTGCAGCATGTACTGGCCAGCCAAGTATTCTGGGGTGGCGCCTGGGAGCGAAGGGAGAAGAAGCAAAGCCATGAGAAACCAGCTGCTGAGAAATGTGGCGGTGTTACTGTTTTTTTTGGAGGGGTGTGTGTGTGAAGAGAAAGGTAACCCAGCCTTCTACTCACCTATAGGCACAGAGGAGTCGTACACAACAAGCCCAGTTTTGGACCACTTTCCTAGGGGGTCAAGATTCACCCCACGGTTTATCAGAGCCTGTGGGATGAAGTGGAAAGAAGCAGAGTGAGGTTTTGTCAACCAGGGTTCACCTGAGGGTGGGGGGCTCTCCGCCAGCTACACACCTGAGCCAGGTCGCGCCGCCGTGTCTTCAGCGTGTTGGTGCGAAGGGTCACGGGCCGAGGAACCTCGTTGGACTCCAAGAAATCAACCAGCTGAATGTTGGGGGGGGGGGTGAAGAGAGAAAGACCAAAATAAGGCATGAGAGCCACCTATGAGCAGTCGTATTCTACGAGTGGCTAACCAGGGGCCTGTGAGAAAAATCCCACAAGTAGGACAGGCGAGAAACACCATTCTCTCTGCCGTGTTCCCCAGGGATTGGTACTGCTGCCACTGGCTTTGGAAGTTCCATCAAACCATTGTGACTAGCAGCCACCAATAGACCTATTTATTCTCCATAAATCGGTATTAAAAAAGAAAGTAAGTTAAGAGAGTGGCTGTCACCACATCTTGAGGCAATGAATTCCAGAGAGTTGTGTGTGGGAAAATATTTCTTTTTTAAAAAAATAATATTTTTTATTTCTTTGGTCTGTCTTACATCACCTGCCAACTAAGCCCTATTGCCTGAGAAGGCAGGTCAATGAAAGTGAAAAGATGTACAGTGGTACCTCAGGTTAAGAACTTAATTCGTTCCGGAGGTCCATACTTAACCTGAAACTGTTCTTAACCTGAAGCACCACTTTAGGTAATAGGGCCTCTCGCTGCCACCGTCGCACGATTTCTGTTCTCATCCTGGGGCAAAGTTCTTAACCCGAGGTCCTATTTCCGGGTTAGCAGAGTCTGTAACCCGAAGTGTTTGTAACCTGAGGTACCACTGTAAATGTAACAACACCACCTCATTCTCAAACATATTGTCCCAAGGGCTCAAACAAGGCTTCTGGAAATTTTTGGCCCACCAGCAGCAAAACTATGGCGCAAGAACACAAGATGATGGCTGATGAAGAGAGTGTTTGGCATAATCACTTGGCAGTTACTGACATAATTTTCTAATCCATCTTTGGAAATGGCTAAATTATTTGTCACAGCTTTTCCCTTGAGGTAATGAGTTCTACAGCTCACCTTTCTTCAAGCTACACGTACTCTAGAGGTGTTGTGATTCAGCCTGCCCACTTTCAGGCAAATCCTGATGCCTCTAAGCGAAGGTGGCTTTTACATTTGCTCCTCCCCACTCCCACAGGCCTCTCCAAAGTTGTTTTAGCCATCTCCTGTGGTTTCTTCTCCTTTCACGCTCTCAAAATTAATTTCACTCCTCTCCTGTAGTTTCTTCTCCCATTCTCCTTTGACACTCAACTTGTACCTTATTCCCTTACCCACAAACTGCCAGTCAGTGGACCTTGGAGGTTTTAGTTAGTTAGTTAGTTTGAAGGGGGGGGGGGAGATCCTGCAAGCTTTAAGTCTTCTCAGCAGTGAATACAGCCTTCAGACTGTGGAACAGCCATGAGAATGTTTCGAAGCTACTTGCCTAAACAATTCAGCCTTGCCATCAAGGATCAAATTCAGGCGTCGTGCTACTTAACCACAGTTCAGTGCAACCTTCCCTGACCTGTCACCCCATCACTCTGACCACTGGGCCACGCTGCCTTGGGTCTGGAAGAAGATGGAACCCAACAACATGTGGGCTCCAAAACTGGGTTATCCCCAGAAAGAAATTAAAGGTAAAGGTAAAGGGACCCCTGACCATTAGGTCCAGTCATGACCGACTCTGGGGTAGCGGCGCTCATCTCGCTTTATTGGCCGAGGGAGCCGGCGTTTGTCCGCAGACAGCTTCCGGGTCATGTGGCCAGCATGACTAAGCCGCTTCTGGCGAACCAGAGCAGCGCACGGAAACACCGTTTACCTTCCCGCAGGAAGGTAATTACCTATTAATCAACTTGCACTTTGACGTGCTTTCGAACTGCTGAGCTGGCAGGAGCAGGGACTGAACAACGGGAGCTCACCCCGTCGCAGGGATTCAAACTGCCGACCTTTTGATCGGCAAGCCCTAGGCTCAGTGGTTTTGACCACAGCGCCACCTGTGTCCCTAATCTATGGGTCAATATTTCAATGTTTATCAGCTAAAGAAGGGACTAGAAAACATGGAAAGAAAGAAATTATCCAGGCAGAAAACTGGTTAGGATAACAATCATGGAAAGTACCTCAGAGAGTGGGAAAAGCTCCATCAACTTCTCGATCAGGAAGTCGCTGTAAGAGTAGTAAGCAGCAAGGTCGCGGCGCAGGAGGGAGAGATATTCCTGCCGCGAGTGCCCCTCCTCTCGCTTCGCACTGAAATCCTGAAGCACCTCTATGTTGTCCTTGATGCGCTGGTGAATGAGCTGCAGGTCAGGGGGCTGAGCAGGTGATCAGGGTGTTAAGGAGCAACGGCAGAGGCAGGGATTGAGGCCTGGTCCCAAGTCAGACCACCCAGGGGCCCACCTGGTTTTTGATTTGATGATTTAATTTCTAGATTGCTTAATATATTAAAAGCATCTCCAAGCAGTGTACCATTAAGAAGCAGAAACAGACGACTTAAGGCAAGGTATTACAAAAACACGCCGTTACATACAGAAATGCTACATTTACACAGTACTGATCCCATACTGTATATTCTGGAGTGGAAAAGTGGATCCTCGCAACACTTTGGAGCAACTAAGAATTCAAGGACCTGCACACACGTCGGCATTCCTTGAAACAGCCCTGTAAAAGCAAGCCGGAATTACTGTATTTTTTGCTCTATAAGACTCACTTTTCCCCTCCTAAAAAGTAAGGGGAAATGTGTGTGCGTCTTATGGAGCGAATGCAGGCTGCACAGCTATCCCAGAAGCCAGAACAGCAAGAGGGATTGCTGCTTTCACTGCGCAGCGATCCCTCTTGCTGTTCTGGCTTCAGAGATTCAGAATATTTTTTTTCTTGTTTTCCTCCTCCAAAAACTAGGTGCGTCTTGTGGTCTGGTGCGTCTTATAGAGTGAAAAATACGGTACGACTCCGTTACTGCGAATGAAGAGTTTCAATCCAAAGGGAAGGCGCTAGATATCTCAACCAGGAAATCCCCCAGCTCCCAGACACTCATTCCCATTACAATGTGGGTGCTTAGCTTGCATGTGGGGCCCATAATTTTAACCCCCCCCCAAAAAAAACTTGTTGCTCTCAAAGGTTTCCTGCTGTGATACCAAATGGTTTTCTGGGGGGCTCTTCTCCAAGCCTCCCACCATTCTTAATTGATCACAAAAATAAGGAATTTTTTCTTTTACGGACTTCTCCTCACTGTGAGATTTTGATGCCGTTTTTAAAATTATTCTATAGTTTGTGGTTTTATATTTTGATTTTGTTCTGTGAACCGCCCTGAGACCTCTGGGAATAGGGCGGTATATAAATTCAATAAATAATAATAATAATAATAATCCAAGCCCCCCCCCCCCAATTTCTGCGTTAAAAAAATGCAACCGTGTTTTAACTGAGCACTCCCAAAGAGCTCCTGCTGTGGTGCCAAAAGATTTTTGCAAACCCCCTACAAGACCCCCAAAATCTGTCTTAATTTTTTAAAAAAAGATTGGCCATGCCCACTTTAACATGTGACAACTGCTGGTTGGCGCTGGGTCAACGTGGTCTTTGGCCTGACAAAGGTTAGCTCCCGCACTGCATCGCAACCACACGCTGCCATGCCAAGGAGAGGCAACAGGGCACACCTCCCCCCTCGCCCCAAAGACACGTAGGCGCCCCCATCTCCAACCAAGAGGAAGGATATCTTCTTTCTCGATCTCCTGCCCGCTGGGAAGCACAAAGTTCTCCTCTGTGTCCACGTTGAGCTGCAGGTCTGTGTCCTTGCTTTGCTCCTGCGCTGCCTCCCGTTTCCGTGGCGACGTCTCATCCTCACTGCCACTGTCATCGTCGCTGAAGGCCGGGCTGCATCCAGGGAAGGGAAGCATTTCAGCAGGAGTGTTTTACCACTCGCCCGAGTGCATTCCCCTATACAGGGGTGGCCGATGTTGTTCAGTCTTTTATTTTACACCCCACATTTTCGCTAAGGATCTCCCCCTCCTCATTTAATCCCCACAACCACCCTGTGAGGTAGGTTAGGCTGAGAGGCACTGAGCATATTCCGAGTGGGGATTTGTACCCTGGCCTGCCAGGTCCTAGTCCAACACTCTCATCCAGGGGCCGGCAACCTAAGGCCCATGGGCCACAAGTGGCCCAAAGGGGTCGTTTTACCGGCCACCAAGCTGCCTCCAAACTGAGCCGCCCGCTCGGTGAGTCCCTGCGCTGCGCTAAACCACTGCAGCACAGCGACTCGCTTCCGTGGCACCGGAAATCGCGCCTGCACAGGGGGCTCTGCGGCAGTGAACCAGCCCAGGCAAGGTAAGCCTTGCTGACTGCTATCCCAAGGTGAAAGACTTCTGGGAAAGGATTTATAATGAATTGGAAAAAATGTTGAAATATACATTTATAAAGAAACCAGAGGCCTTTCTTCTTGGAATAACAGGTTTGGAATTGCCCAAGAAAGATGTTAAATTATTTTTGTATGCCACAACCGCTGCTGGTGTTTTGTTAGCTAAAAAGTGGAAAACCCAAGAATTACCAACAATAGAAGAATGGCAGATGAAGACGATGGATTTTTCGGAGCTAGCCGACCTAACCGGAAGAGTCCGCGACCAGAAGGAGGAGGAGTATCAGGAAGAGTGGATTAAATTTAATGATTACTTAGTTAAATATGTTAAGTTAAATTAACCGAAAACAGCTTGCAGATACTTAATTGTTTTAGGATTTTATTTCTGTTAAGTGATTAATTAATATGTTTAATTTCATAATGTGAAGATCTAAGGATGTTAATGTTTAAGTTAAATTTTGTAAGAACTGTGATTTGGAAAACTGTTAAAAGGACATGCAATGAAATTCAACCAAGGGGAAGCGAGCAAATCACTTAACAATGTTAGCAAGTGTAATTTTTAATAAGGCTATGATTTATGTTTGTTTTGTCTTATGTGTTTGTTTATAATGTTGTGAAAACCAATAAAAAAAATTTGGAAAAAAAGCCTTGCCAACTCCTGCTCTAACCGCTACCAGTGTTGAAAATTAGCCAGACGCAAATCCAACTGAGACCACGTGGAGATCTCTGGATCCCGTGTTGGCGACTGATATCTCCATCCAAGCTGGTCCCTCTAGCTTTCTTAATCAAGTATGCAGAAGAGGTTACTTATTGTACTTATATCCCACTGTCTTCTCCAAGGAGTACGTGGTTGTCCCCGCTCCTCAGTTAATCTCTACAACGACCCTGTCGGGTAGGTTAAGAGGCTGTGACTGGCTCCAAGGTCACCCAGCCAGCTTCAGACTAAGTGGGGACTGGAATCCTGATCTTCCAGGTCCTAGTTCGATACTCTAAACCAGGGGTCAGCAAACATTTTCAGCAGGGGGCCAGTCCACTGTCCCTGAGACCTGGGGGGGGGGGGAGGACTATATTTTGAAGAAAAAAATGAACAAATTCCTATGCCCCACAAATAACCCAGAGATGCGTTTTAAATAAAAGGACACATTCTACTTATGTAAAAACATGCTGATTCCCGAACCGTCCGCTGGCTGGATTCAGAAGGTGAATTGGCCGGATCCGGCCCCCGGGCCTTAGTTTGCCTACCCATGCTCTAACCACTACACCATACTGGGTTCCTAGTTACTTCTGAACTATGGGGCAGCTCTATAAATTAAGTAGGTAAATAAATATGGGGAAAGCGAAATAGAATTTAGAGAAGCATCTGAGATACTTTTCTTGAAGCTTGAGTTAGTTTTATTTGCTATCTTATAAAGGTAAAGGTAAAGGTACCCCTGCCCGTACGGGCCAGTCTTGACAGACTCTAGGGTTGTGCGCCCATCTCACTCAAGAGGCCGGGGGCCAGCGCTGTCCGGAGACACTTCCGGGTCACGTGGCCAGCGTGACAAGCTGCATCTGGCGAGCCAGCGCAGCACACGGAAACGCCGTTTACCTTCCCGCTAGTAAGCGGTCCCTATTTATCTACTTGCACCCGGGGGTGCTTTCGAACTGCTAGGTTGGCAGGCGCTGGGACCGAACAATGGGAGCGCACCCCGCCACGGGGATTCGAACCGCCGACCTTTCGATTGGCAAGCCCTAGGCGCTGAGGCTTTTACCCACAGCACCATGTGTAGTAAATAAGGGACGTGGGTGGCGCTGTGGGTTAAACCACAGAGCCTAGGACTTGCCAATCAGAAGGTCAGCGGTTCGAATCCCTGCGACTGGGTGAGCTCCCGTTGCTCGGTCCCAGCTCCTGCCAACCTAGCAGTTCGAAAGCACGTCAAAGTGCAAGTAGATAAATAGGTACCGATCCGGCAGGAAGGTAAACGGCGTTTCCATGCGCTGCTCTGGTTCACCAGAAGCGGCTCAGTCATGCTGGCCACATGACCCGGAAGCTGTACGCCGGCTCCCTGGGCCAATAAAGCAAGATGAGCGCCACAACCCCAGAGTTGGCCACGACTGGACCTAGTGGGCAGGGGTCCCTTTACCTTTTACCTAATGTAAACCATTTTGAGATTTGTTTTTGAAAATATAAAGTGATATAGAAATGGAATGAATCACCATCGTAAGTCCAATGGGGAGGGTGGGAACGGTGTCTAGACATTCCATTGTGGCGACTGCAGCCTAGGTTTAAGGTGCCAATTGGCGTTTATAGATTATACACCTGAGTTTCTAACACTGACCGCTGCACCATACTGGCCTCCATTTTGTGCCTTCCAGATATTGCTAGACTATAGCTCCCATCGCCCCTGAGCGTTAGTCACATTGGCTGAGGGCTGATGGGAGTCCAATGACATGATGGCAATTCCTGCTCTAAAAGGGCGAAGGGTTCGTCGGCTCACAAAATCTAAATCTCTTGCTTTACTCACCCCTCCAGCTTCTCTTTCTGGGCAGCTTGTTCTATAGGCAAGAGCTGAGTTTAAATTAAAAAAGACACACACAAAGGAGAGAGAGAGAGAGAGAGAGAGAGAGAAGCAGCTTAATCAGATGTCAGATATACACCTCACACATCAAGAAGGATAAACACAGACCCACAACAGGAATTGCAGAGTGGAGAAGTCGACACTGTTCATTGTAAGCAGACACACGGATTGTTATCTTCCATATTCAAGCATCTGTTTATACTGGTTTGTATTCGTATTTCATTTCCAATTATTTTTATTGACATTCCATCATTTTAAACAAATTGCCACCAAATTAACACAAATTTAAAAGTTGACTTTCCACCCGCCCCAGGTGTCCCCCCTCTATTTTCCTCCCTCATTTTGCTGCTCCCCCCAAAGAACAACTTTTCCAACTATCATTTCAAAATACATTCACCCCTTCCCCCTACACAGCTCCTGTTCAATTACCAATTTCTGCTTTTATACATTGTTATAACCTGTCTTCAAAATAGCCGAGTAGAGTACATCCTCTTCTACCTATTGATAATGGTCGTTCATCGGTTTTCAAACATTTCCTTCTGGTACCTCTTGAGCAACACTTTGCCTGAGAAAAGCAAATCTTGCTTCCTCCCAGGGAACACACACACATTCCTCCTTAACGTGGCCTTGAACATTGCTGCCTGACATCTGGCCCCAGGAATCAACAACTCAGCCTCACTGGTGCAGCGTGCAGAGGGTGAAAATGAAACCCCTAGAATTTTTGTGTGTAAATATATAATATTTGTATATATATTTTAAGAACGATGAAGTACTGAAGATTTTCGGAGAAGTATGCTAACAAGAGATTCTCATAAGCAGAAACGTTTCCCACTGCCCGCACTGGCAATTCTTTTCAGTCCATTATTTTACGGAAGGTAACCTCGCCTTGGGACGCGGGTGGCGCTGTGGGTTAAACCACAGAGCCCAGGACTTGCCGATCAGAAGGTCGGCGGTTCGAATTCCCGTGACGGGGTGAGCTCCCGTTGCTTGGTCCCTGCTCCTGCCAACCTAGCAGGTTGAAAGCACATCAAAGTGCAAGTAGATAAATAGGTACTGCTCTGGCGGGAAGGTAAATGGTGTTTCCATGTGCTGCTCTGGTTCGCCAGAAGCGGCTTAGTCATGCTGGCCACATGATCCGGAAGCTGTCTGCGGACAAACGCCAGCTCCTCGGCCTATAGAGCGAGATGAGTGTGCAACCCCAGAGTCATCCGCGACTGGACCTAATGGTCAGGGGTCCCTTTACCTTTTAACCTTGTCTGAATCCTAGGGGCTGGGAAACATATTCAATGGCAGAGCCAGAAGCATCAATAGCTGCAGGCGATGCAAATCTATTTGCAGCAGAGAAGCAGCAGGTTAAGAGCCAAATGACTCATTCACCTACTCACAATGCCATAAACATCTCTGCAGTTGCAAGGGGGAGGGAATTGGCACAATATGCACATTTCTTACTGAAATATTTTCCCCCTTTCCTTTTTAAAGACACTTACACACACTCTCTCTCTCTTTCTGTTTTACAATTTAGAATATTCACTTATACAACCTTAAAGTATCAATGACTTTCCTTCTTCTCTTTCCGTGGTTCATTTTACATATCATAAATCCCTGCCTATTTTATATAAACCATTCAGTATTCCATTATCACTTCCATCAAAACTTATTTACACTGTTGAATTTGTCTTAATGCTGCCAACGTTTCCAAGTGTACACAATTCCCCCCATATATTCAGTAAACATTTTCCAATCTTCTTTAAACAAATGTTCTTCTCGCTCTCTTATTCTATACGTTAGATCCGCAAGCTGCGCATATTCCATCAGTTTAAGTTACTTACCATTTATTTTTAATACCTCACGGTAGACTGAAGATTCAGATGGGAGATTTACCAAGTCACAGCTGAGTTATACGACGCAAACTCTTTCCCACCCAACAGTAAGAATTATTTTCACCCATTTATAATGGAAGGCCAAGGAATCCTTACCTCCTCTTCATCATCAGAAGACAGATCTCCGTAGTCGTCCACCATCTCCTCCTCGCTTCCATCATCTCCGCCGCTCTCAGCAAGCGCTTCACTGTCCTCTCCATCACTCTCTTCGGGTCTCGGTCTCTTTTTCCCTGAGGCCGAAGGAGTCAGCCAAGAAGCGTTGGCATCGCTAAAGCCACGCTGGCGGCCATCTTGTGCGGCCGCTCTTCCATTTGCGCCCTTCAACAAAGGCGTCTCTGCAAAGAAGGACCAAAAGGAACTATTTAGAACAAGTCTTGAAGAAGAAATGTTCTGAAGCAGCTGCAGTTGTACCTGCTCTAAAGAGTGCTTCGTACTTCGGCTTCCTGAGAAAATTCCAAGTATTCAAGGCATCTAGCTCAAACCAAGTATGGAGGCACCTTAGAGGAAGGCCAACAGGTATTGCAAAATATGAAATGCAAGATTAAAACAGCGAAGAATCAAAGGCATGTGAGAACCTGAAGTCCTTAGAAATAATAATAATAATAATAATAATAATAATAATAATAATAATAATAATAATAATAATTTATTATTTATACCCCACCCATCTGGCTGGGTTTCCTCAGCCACTCTGGGCGGCTTCCAACAAAACACTAAAATACAATAACCTATTAAACATTAAAAGCTTCCCTAAACAGGGCTGCCTTTAGATGTCTTCTAAAAGTTTGGTAGTTGTTTTTCTCTTTGACATCTGGTGGGAGGGCGTTCCACAGGGCGGGTGCCACTACCGAGAAGGCCCTCTGCCTGGTTCCCTGTAACTTGGCTTCTTGCAGTGAGGGAACTGCCAGAAGGCCCTCAGCGCTGGATTTCAGTGTCCAGGCTGGATGATGGAGGTGGAGATGCTCCTTCAGATATACTGGACCGATGCCGTTTAGGGCTTTAAAGGTCAGCACCAACACTTTGAATTGTGCTCGGAAACATACTGGGAGCACAAAAATATGGCGCCATGTCTTTAAAGGAATAAAAAAAACCCCATGTTTACAAAAACAACATTTTTGCAGGATAATAATAATAATAATAATAATAATAATAATAATAATAATTTATTTGTACCTCGCCCATCTGGCTGGGTTTCCCCAGCCACTCTGGGAGACTTCCAACCAAGATTAAAAATACATTAAAATGTCACACATTAAAAACAAATGGAAGCGAAAGACGATGTCGGCAGGTCGGTCATATGTCGCAGCAAGCAATCCTGCCATCGGAATAAACAGCTGAGCTCAAAGATCAGGTCCACCTCCCAGAGCACAAGTTGCCATTGATCTGGTGCAAGTACTTTAAATTTGTACTTCTATCAACTAGGACTTTTGGCGGTTAATAGATGGGAGTAAGAGCAAGCTTCAACCTGTGGTTGAGAGTTTAGGGCATAAGTGCTTCTTTTTTGGTTTTAAAACAGAGCAAGACACATAAAGAACTTTTTTGGGGGGGTTGGGAGAGGTGCATAATTGTGAGGGGGTTTTGTTTGTAATCTCTTGACTGTTACAGCATGTGGAATCAAGAAGGAATCCTGTCTTTTTCCTTCCTTTGAGACATCAGAAGCAGACACAGATAAAGACAGAAGGCTGCCCTGAACTCAAAATCTTCTAGCATCTGACGAAAGTTTGCTATTATCTATGACAGCTCGTGACACAATACATCTGCTGATTTTTAAGGTGCCTGAATTCTAGGGTTCCTGCCAAATACGGACCAACACTGTTACCTTTTTGGATTATAAGAGAGAGCATCCCCAAATCCCAGCAGAGGCAGAAGAGATGAAGATGGAGTCTCTTACACACCTTGAAAAGTTGTTCCTGAGACTCAAGAGACCACCCATAAAAGAACAAGGTGCTGGAATCGACACCAATGTCTGCAGGGAATCACCCCCGCCGGTTTTCACAAGGAAACACTCAACCACCAACCTGTAGCTCAGGCTTCCTCAAACTCGACCCTCCAGATGTTTTTGGACTACAATTCCCATCATCCCTAGCTAGCAGGACCAGTGGTCAGGGATGATGGGAATTGTAGTCTCAAAACATCTGGAGGGCCGAGGCTGAGGAAGCCTGCTGTAGCTCCTCGTTATATCCATCTGCACTAGGCACTGAAGAGCAACAACAGCCTCTTCAAAGTGATGAACAAAAATGAATTTGATGCCCCCTCACCTGTCTGGAGATCAGGGCCTTCAGCATCTGCCTGGGGCTTTGTGGATTTGATTCGTCTCTTTGCAGCTCTAAAATAAAACGAGAATGAGCTAAAAGCAAGCATGGCTAAGCGAGCAAAATAAATCAATGTACACTAAGTAAAGTTTTAGCCAAGAATTCAGTTAGATTTAAGGACACATTTACTTTTTCAAGTCATTTTGGTATCATGTTTTCTAGAGGAAAAGAAAAATATATATGATAAGATGAATGTGCCTATATTTTAAAAAATGGCAGCAAGTATAATTTAGAAGATATATATTTTTTAACCCTGTTGCAATAGCAGGACTCTGTGCTGGTTCCTGCTAGCACAACTATTTAGTTCTTGAGAATATCAAATATAAAAGTAGAGTTAACCATAGCCAGACGCACTACAATCAACATTAAAACACAAGGCTTGGCAATCTGTTGCCAATTATGTTTCTCCATTTCTAATTCTAACCTGGACTGCTTGAGTATAAGAATCAAATCCTTAGGATTCAACCCACATAGCCTTGTGGAAGCAAACCTACCCTGAGAGCCATGCCGAAAACAAACCACACGGTTACTGGCAAATCTCATCAAAGATGGCCTAGCAATAGTGGCAAGCACACTAGCTTACAATGTGCATTCTAACATCATTTTCTTCAGAAAGCAGATAACATTAATAAAATTCATGTCGATAGATATTGTTCATGCAATCAGTTAACACCGAATGTCATTAATGAATCAATTAACACAGGAAAAAGCAAATAATTAAAGTCTCTCTCCTTGGTGGGCAGTCCTTAAACTGGGGAACATTTTTTTTTCCATTTTCTGTTGCATGAGATTTTTCAACTGTTCTTATATGTTCTTTCAATGCTGATTTCAAATCTGAAATCAATTTTTGTGTACATGTGTCAGCGGCTGCCTCAGGTCCCAGCTCACAAAGGACCAACGCCAGTTGCTCTTTATAAACAAAAGTCTTTATTGTGGTTCATTGTTGGTTTGACATCCGTGGCGCGTAGCGCTACGTCTGAGTCCTTAGACCGGCGAAGTCCCGTCTGAATCCGCCCCTCCCTTACACCAGTTCAAGACCCGAGCTTTGCTCCACCTCTTCCTTTCCTCCCTCTGCTCCTTTCGCCTCCGGGTCCTCCTGCCCTCTGGGGTCCCAACCCTCCTGGACTCTTCGGAGGCGGATTCTTCTGACTCCTCCCCCTGTCTCCGGCGGGCTTTGGGACCCGGCTCCCAATCCGGATTTTCTGCTGTCCCTCGCGCCTCTACATTTGAACTTGGCGCTCGCGCCCAGCCGCCCACTTTCCTCCTAACGGCTACACTGCTCCCTTCACTGCTTTCTCCTTCCGGGAGGCTGGACGGCCCTGCTCTCTCCTCCGCCCCTCCACTCTCTGACGGAGGCGTGGTCAGTCCTGCCTCACTCCCTCCTCCTGCAGGAGGAAGCTTTTGTTCTAATCTGTGGGATTCTTCCCCCCCCCGCTGCGCTCTGGTGGGGAAGCTAGCCCTGATTTCCAGCTGCCGCTTGGCGACTCCCCACTGGCCCCCCCTTGCCCTGACCCTGGGGGCTTCCTTCTGGGAATCTTCTGATTCGCTGGAGAGACTCAGGGAATCTCTCTCTTCACTGTCACACCCTCCTGCGCTCCCCTCCGATTCTCCTTCACTCTCCATCTCCTCCTTCTCCTGTGGCTCAGTCCCTGAGCCCCTGACAACATGCTATAGTTATCTTGCCATTTCCGACTTTTGCCGATATGTCATATTTACACTGGGGATAAGTGGACACTGACATGTTGTTCTACCCAAACCACATGGTAATTATTGTTTTGCAAACTTAATTTTTATTTATTTTTATAGTTTTGTAACCTAAATATTTATATTTTTCAGATCGGACCATGGCTTCTTCAAGTAGAGAAAAATGTGTAAATAAGTTGGAAATTGAAAGATAGCTATAGCATGTACATGAAAATCGATTTCAGATTTTAAATCAGCATTTGAAATAACATATAAGAAGAGTTGAAAAAATCTCATGCAAAAGAAAATGAAAAAAAAATTCTTCCCCATTTTTTTGCGTACCTCCAACTGTACATAGATATACGTGTCATGTTCAATGCTATATAAGCCACTTAAATTTATACTCATATTGTACTACTTTGGCTATGTGTTTAATAAAAATATTGAATTCTTGCATTGTGAAAAACAAAGATTATGGTGAAAAGTGAAAAACACGAATTGCAAAAAAACTAGAGCTTACAGAGCAAAACCAACTTCAGATATGAAATCAGCATGTCAAAATTAGGTTAGAACAACTGCAGGTGTCAATGCAGCAAAATTTTTGTTCTCCTGAGTTATTTAAAAATAAGAGCAAAGCATCATTCTGAATAAAGCCGCCTTCGCTACCAACCTTCGTCGAGCATGACTGGACAGCTTCTTTGCACTGTCAGAGGAATCTGGAGGTTGAGAAGGAGAAAAAGAACGATAAAAATTATTAGAAGGCTGATATAGCAATATAGCAAGCAAGGCCAAGAAAGAATCAAGGCCTCCCGACTCCATTCAATGTGATTTCAAATAGGACAAAATCTCAACCGGGGAGGCAGAGCTGCGAGGCCGCAATGCCATTACCCCCAGGGAGAGATCTCTGCCTGCTGAGAGTTTTGAAACCGCCACCAACACCCAGAGAAAGGAGAAGGGGATAGGAATCTCACAGGGCGAAGGAAGAGTCAAAGCTGTTTTTCTGCACTGATCTTCTCTCTTTACCACTTTCTCCTTGGGACAGGGCAAGAAAGGAAAGCTAGCTGCTACGGTTTTCCCAGATGCAATGCCAATCCAGATTCATGAAATAAGCTCTCAAATGTTAATGGACCACACGTTTTTTTAGTAGCCAGCTAGGGATTGGTGGGAGAGGGACAGAGAGCTCCATCTCCCTACAACAGCTGCCTGACTCATTTCTGCACTGGGGCAGAGCAGTCCTCCACCAATTCACCCACTCACCTGCACACAATTCCTTGTCATCCATGGCTACCAGGCAAGGGCTTACCGTATTTTTCGCCCCATAGGACGCACCGGCCCATAGGACGCATCAAGTTTTTTTGGGGGGAAATAAAGGAATTTTTTTTATTCCCCCCCCCCCAGGCGTTTGTGGGGCCGGCAGCAGGGAGAAGCGCTCTTCTCCCCGCAGCCCGCCTTCAGACCAGGTCCAGGGACAGCGGGAAGACGCACTGCACCTCCCAGCTGTCCCCAGAGCTTGCGAGGCCGGCAGCGGGGAGAAGCGCTCTTCTCCCCGCCACCCGCCTTCAGATCAGGTCCGGGGACAGCAGGAAGACGCGCTGCGCCTCCCAGCTGTCCCCGGAGCTTGCGGGGCTGGCGGCGGGGTCTCCCCGCCGTCAGCCTCCAAACCACTTCGGGAGACAGCGGGATGGCGGCGTTCCGCCTCCCTCTGACCCCCGACCTTGTGGGGCTGGCGCTGGGGCTCTCCTGAAGCCTGGAGAGTGAGAGGGGTCGGTGTGCACCGACCCCTCTTGCTCTCCAGGCTTCAGCGAAAGCCTGCATTCGCCCCATAGGACGCACACACATTTCCCCTTGATTTTTGGAGGGGGAAAAGTGCGTCCTATAGGGCGAAAAATACGGTACATACAAGGCTGTCCCAAACCATGGTTTGGGTATTATGGAAAGATCTAGGGTTACCAGAGGTCCCCGGATTTGTGAATAAGTCCCTGGACAAATTCCATCCCCGGAATGTCCCCGGACTTCATCTAATGTCCCCGGGAAATGCAGCAGCGGCAGTCTCAGCAGCCTGGAGCAGTTGGCTCTGGCTGGCTTCAGGAGCTGCTCAGAAGTCCCCATACGATGGTGGTGCAGAGGCTCTAAGATTTAGCTTCTGGGCTGCCTCCACCTTCCCTGACCCCAGCAACTAAGCTGTGAAGGGAGGCTTCGTGCTGCCTATCGGAGCAGCCTCCCAACGCCTACTTGCGTGCAAGCAGGAGCGGGGAAGGGTCCCCCAGCTGTGAAGGGAGGCTTCACGCTGCCTATCAGAGCTTGCGTGCAAGCAGGAGGGGGCAGGGATCTCTGTTAGGCAACGGGAAGCCTCGCTTCCCAGCTGAGGGATCCCCGCCCCGTCCTGCTTGCACGCAAGTAGGAGTGGGATTGGGGCTGCTCCGATGGGAAGGGAGGCATCACGCTGTCCGAGCCTCGCCGCCACCACCGCTCTCGGCCCTCCTTCTCCGCCTTCCATGCCTGACTCACCGCGCACTGCTTCCCCACCACCACCACCGAAGAACCAACAACTCAGAGGCTGCCCAGGCTCATGGAGAAAGGAGATAGAAGCCTCAGAGGAAGGGGAAACGCGGCAGTTGAGGTCTAGGCGGCAGCCGCCCATCTGCCACCGCCATCACTGCAGCATCAACGTCCCAAACATGTAGTATTTATGTATGTATTTATAGTGTCCCCGGATTCATTGAACAAAATCTGGTAACCTTAGCTTTGCAGACCCATGAGATGCGAATTCCTTTCTCTCCTTGCACACAGCAATCAATTACTCCACATTCCTGCTTGCAGCAAACCACCCTTCCTTATTTTGTTCAGACAGATGAACCATAGTTAATAATAATAATAATAATAATTTATTATTTATACCCCGCCCATCTGGCTGAGTTTCCCCAGCCAATCTGGGCGGCTCCCAATCAGTGTTAAAAACAGTGCAGCATTACATATTAAAAACTTCCCTGAACAGGGCTGCCTTAAGATGTCTTCTGAATGTCAGGTAATTATTTATCTCTTTGACATCTGATGGGAGGGCGTTCCACAGGGCGGGCGCCACTACCGAGAAGGCCCTCTGCCTGGTTCCCTGTAGCCTCACTTCTCGCAATGAGGGAACCGCCAGAAGGCCCTCGGCCCTGGATCTCAGTGTCCGGGCTGAACGATGGGGGTGGAGACGCTCCTTCAGGTATACAGGTATACACTGGCTTACCAAGAAGAATCAAACCCTGGTTTGCAACCCACATTTGCAGACAAGTGCAAACCATGGTTTGCCTGTGTGGACAAAACGAGAAGGAAATAGTGGACAACGCACAAGGGGAAGAGAGCAAGGGTGCCCAAGGCTCGTTCTCAGAAGACCAAACCATCGTTTGGCACAAGCAGGAATAAAGAAATGTCAGCCAGTATGTAAAGTATGTGTGTGGGTGGCTATGGAAGCTGTAGTGCAACCACATACCGAGGGACCACATTGGCTACCCAGCCCTATAACACTATGTCAGAAAAGCCATGGAGGGGACATTTCAACGGAAGAGGCAAGATGAATCCAGCCACCCCCCAACAAGTCGTCTTGTGAACAAAGCCTACACAAAGTCCTTTTCCAGAAGCAAAACAGGCTATAGGCTTATACATACTAAAAACAAAAGCTGCAGCTCAGAATATGCTGAACTCGACATGAAACACCAGTTTCAGTGCAAATCAGGAGACCCATGGAATACCCTACAGAAACTATGCAAGTTTCAAAAATTAAAAGCATGCCTCTTATGATACCTTTGCCTCTTTACCTTGGCCTCTGACATCTGAGACGCATGTGTTCAGGACCCACCCTATCCCTGTGAACTGGTTTAGCTGATTTTAATTCTGAATTTTACATTGCTGGGCCCTGCTTGTGAAGGGCAGGTAGCAATAACAATAACACCTTCAGATGCCCAACAACAACCCTGTTAAGTGAAACTACTATCATCCCTACTGCAGATGCGGGGGTGGAGGCACGGCGGATCGCCAATGGCCACCAGTGATCTTGTGAGAAAGAAGAGAGTTGAACTAGCACGTGTGGAGCAATCCTAAGCACCGCAACTAAGTGGCAAATTCAGAGCAAATCCAACAGGACTTGCTTGTTTTTGGTTAAGCATACATGGGGCTGCACCTTTAGCACACTAGAGGTGGGCAGAAAACAGTGGATGCTTGTTGTGAACATGATCCGTGCGGGAGGCACGTTTGCAACCCGCGCGTGCACAGACGTGATTCGCCGCTTCTGCATATGCACAAAGTGCGATTTAGCGCTTCTGAGCATTCGCTGAAACCTGGAAGTAACCTGTTCCAGTACATCCGGGTTCAGCGCAGTGCGCAACCCAAAAATCACACAACCTGAAGCGTCTGTAACCCGAAGTACGACTGTACACCCACTGCAGCAGCTAATGGAATTCCATTGCAGTGCCCTAAGGGACGTCCTCATGTGCTTAAGGAAGGCAGAACCATAAGGATTGCTTAGCTCAAGTGGTTGGAGTGTGGTGCTGATAATGCTGTTAGTTTGAGCCCCGGGCGGGGGCACATTCCCACACGAAAGAGGGTTGATTGGACAAGATCAGTACAGCGGTACCTCGGGTTAAGTACTTAATTCGTTCCGGAGGTCCGTTCGTAACCTGAAACTTGTTCTTAACCTGAAGCACCACTTTAGCTAATGGGGCCTCCCACTGCCGCCGGAGCACGATTTCTGTTCTCATCTTGAAGCAAAGTTCTTAACCTGAAGCACTATTTCTGGGTTAGTGGAGTCTGTAACCTGAAGCGTATGTATGTAACCCGAGGTACCACTGTATTTCTTAAACGTGGGTCGCCAGCTGTTGTTGGACTACAACTCCCGCCATCCCTGACCGCTGGCCCTGCTAGCTAAGGATGATGGGAGTTGTAGTCCAACAACAGCTGGCGACTCACGTTTGAGAAACGCTGGGCGATCCTCGCGGTCCCTACCAACGCTAAAAGCCTATGATTCTATATCATAGGATCGGCGGCCCGTCGATGCGCGGCATCCTGCTCTCGCCGGGGCCGACCAGGCAGCTTAATCCCAGATCCCCCACTATACAGACAACAAATGCGCGCTTTCTACGCGCGATCCAAAATGCACGCGGACTGAGGTTTCTACAGCACGTGCACTCTCCGGTGTCGATCCACCCGCGCCGATACTCTGCCCACGATCCCCACCCCCCGCAGGGCCGAACCCAAAGTGTGTGGGGAGCGGGGGGGGGAGGGTGTCGCAATTTTACCAGGCGGCAGGAAACGAGCGATCTCCTCCTCGGCTCCGCGCTGCTTGCGCGCCTTGCGCCCCGGGCCTCGCTTCACCTTGCGGGTCGGGTCCAGCTTGCGCCCCATGGCTTCCCTCTTCCTCGGCGAGGCGAGCGGGGCTTCCTCCACGTGGGCTGCCCCCTTTTCCCAGGCTCAGCCGCGCGCGCACTTCCTTCCTTCCGCCCCGCCGGCGGGCGCTGATTGGCCAGCCTCGCCGACCGGCTGAGCCTTTCTTTCATTCAGCATTCGCGACCAAGTGGGTGGTCTTTCGGGAGGCGGACTTTCCCTTTCCTTCCCTCCCGCGAGGCGGAAGTGAGAGCTGCCCGAGGAACCCAAGGGGAGAAAAACCCCAGGATTTCATTTCATTTTCTATCATGTCCCTGATTGTTACTGGGGGCAGCAGCGCGTAACTCAGGAAAGTGCAGCTGTTGCTACAAGCGCAGGTTTTCATTCATGGGGAAACATGCACTTTTGCCCTAAGAAAGCAGAGGCCTTCCTTCTGGGCATTGTTGGCCAAATGGTGCCAAAGAAGGACAGAACCTTGTTTATGTACGCGACAACAGCAAGAATACTTATCGCAAAGCACTGGAAGACACAAGATTTGCCCACTTTGGAAGAATGGCAGATGCAAGTGATAGACTACATGGAACTGGCAGAAATGACCGGCAGAATCCGAGACCTGGGAGAAGAGACAGTGGAAGAGGACTGGAAGAAATTTAAAGACTATTTACAAAGATATTGTAAAATGATTGAATGTTAAAATGATGCAGGAGATAAGGACAACATGGCATTAGTGATAAAGCTGAAAGGAATATGTAAAAGTACTGTATAAGAAATAAGGGTGAAAAAAGTTAGAATAATATTATGTCAGAACTAAACGAAATGATACGAAGGGAAAAACTGGTGACATAATAGTTGAAATGTATAATATATAATAAGATTCAAAAGAGGGTAAGATATTGCTGAATATGATTTTCTAAAAGAGAACACAGAAAAGGGAGATGTGAGGAAGTCAGGAAAGAGGGTTATGAAAGTAACAAGCTAGAAACAGGATTTTTATGTTTTTCTTTTCTTATGTATTTCTATGTATTTTCTTTTGTATTTTTTAAGTATGTGAAATCTGTTTAATTGTTTAAAATTTTTAATAAATATCTTTAAAAAAAAAAAGAAACATGCACTTTTGATTTTATCTTGTGTGATCAATGTCAGACGAGACCAGGGTTTGCATCCCTCACTCGGCCATGACCTTGGGGAGCCGCTGCCTGCCTGCCTAACGCAACCATAGAATCGTAGTTAGAAGGGACCGCGAGTGTCATCTGGAAAAAAAATCTCCTGCAACAAAATCTTTTGCCCAACGTGAAGCTCGAACCCAGGCCCCTGAGAGCCTCATGCTGTACCGACTGAGCTATCCCAGGTGTGCTATCCTACCTCGCAGGGTCAATGTTATGTAGGTTAAAATGATGACCAAGAAAATTGTGTATGACATCTTGAGCTCCCTGGAGAAAAAGGTGGGATATAAATGAAATTCTTCTTCTTCTTTGGCAATCACTCGTAGCCAAGTAAGATTGTCTTCCATAAACACAGTTTTAACAGTGAGTCCGTAAGTGACTGTGGAGGCCAATTCTGGATCCACTCGTCCTTCCACAGTGGGGACATTGGCTTCCAGGCGGGAGTTGATCATGGTGTGGATTTGCCAAGCGCGACTTCCTCTTAGCACATTTCTCCCTTGCGTCCTGAGTTTGAGCATCTTCAAAGCCCATGACACCTTTGGTAAAGGCTGTTCTCCAACTGAAGCGCTCGCAGGCCAGTGTTTCCCAGTTGTCGGTGTTTATACTACATTTTTAAAGATTTGCCTTGAGACAGTCTTTAAACCTCCTTTGTTGACCACCAGCATTACGCTTTCCATTTTTAAGTTCGGAATAGAGTAGTTGCTTTGGAAGACGACCATCAGAAATTAATAAGGTGTTGGCCCACAAAGCAATCGGAGTATGAGGTTTTGTTCTGAGTCTGGGCCTGGAGCGGACCTGAGGCAGCAGTTTAAGCCCTCAATTTACGCAGGTGTTGCATTCTGGGGGCTGCGCCTAAAGCCACAATTGCATATAGTCAAAACACATTGCTTCCCCCCCGGACACCCGCCCCCTTTTTAATTTTTATATATTTTGTGCCAAGTGCCTAAACTGAATGCGCAGGTTAAATGTGTATCAGTTGCGGGCTTACTGTACTTTGACTTCTGTCGCAAGCTGAAAGGTGTTAAGTATAAGGGATTTTTAGTGGTAAGTCAAACCTTATTACTGCATCAGATATGCAGTTTTATTTGCTGGCCATATTGGAGGACTGTCCTAAGTCACTCTCTTCTCTGCTGGGCTGCATTGGCTTGCGGGCAAATTTGAAAGCTCCATATTAAAAAGTAAGCAAAACCACTTTTTGACACGAATTTAAGACCCACTGGGTTGGAAAACATGGGAACCTTTGCTACTCACTTTTCTTGCTGGGTTGTAAGTTACTACACAATCACAGATCCAGTAAAATCCTGGCTTTTTCCAGCTGATTTCAGTAGGCAGCCTTTACTGTCCCTTCACCCCATAAGAAAGTTTGTGACTGAAACTGGCAGTTCAAGAAATGCACTTGTGTCCCCCTTGATCTACTGTCTAGGCAGCTGAGCAGCTTGCTGTTGTCCCCATAGATCATGGGTAGGCAAACTAAGGCCCAGGGGCCAGATCCAGCCCAATCGCCTTCTAAATCCAGCCCGTGGACGGTCCCGGAATCAGCGTGTTTTTACATGAGTATGCATCTCTGGGTTATTTGTGGGACATAGAAATTCACCCCCCCCCCAATATAGTCCAGCCCCCAAGGTCTGAGGGACAGTGGTCCGGGCCCCCTGCTGAAAAGGTTTGCTGACCCCTACCATACAGGGACGCGGGTGCCGCTGTGGGTAAAAGCCTCAGCGCCTAGGGCTTGCCGATCGAAAGGTCGGCGGTTCGAATCCCCGCGGCGGGGTGCGCTCCCGTTGCTCGGTCCCAGCGCCTGCCAACCTAGCAGTTCAAAAGCACTCTCAGGTGCAAGTAGATAAATAGGTACCGCTTACTAGCGGGAAGGTAAACGGCGTTTCCGTGCGCGGCTCTGGCTCACCAGAGCAGCGATGTCACGTTGGCCACGTGACCCGGAAGTGTCTCCGGACAGCGCTGGCCCCCGGCCTCTTGAGTGAGATGGGCGCACAACCCTAGAGTCTGTCAAGACTGGCCCGTATGGGCAGGGGTACCTTTACCATAGATGGAGGGAATCCAGAATAGGGGATTTTGTCTAGACACGGCCACCAGTCCCGACTTTCGTTTCCTCAAAAGCAGGACCGGCCCAGGACATTTTGGCAACGGAGGTGAACCACAAAATAGTGCCACCCTCCCCGCCAGGGAAATAAAAGATCTACATCAGGATCTGCTGACCCTGTGGAACCTGCTACCTGAGCTGGTCACCTTACCTTGTCTCATGGGTGAGCTGTTCCTGCTCAAGAGTGTCCAGTCCCTGTCTGTATTCAGATTTTGCTGCAAAAATTGTATCCTTAATGAAGGATCTAGTTAGGTTTGCCAACTTCATCATTTACTGGTGTGCCATATTCGCCTCTGCTGATACTGGAATGCTTTCTAGTGCAAGCAGATGGCCTTGAACTGTGGGAGGGGGCTGTTCTACTGCCCCCCCCCTTTTGTATATGTAGAGGCAGACCTCCACATTCCAGGAGCATCAATTGTTTTGGGCTTCTTACGGTTTTATTTTCTTGCAAGTTGCAGATTTGCATTTAACTTGTAGCCCATACCAAGCATTATATATACATGACAACAAAATAGGTCGTAGGCAGTTCAATAACTTAATATACATTTGGTAATGTAGACTTAATTTATAGGGGCTGTTTGTAATTTGCTTGGAATTCAGCCATCCCGTCAAGTTCAGGATTTGATAGATGTCAGTTACAGGCTGCCTCAGTGTCATGGCCAACCTAGGAATATCCAGATATTAAACATTTGGCTAAATTTATCTTTAATTTGCTACTGTTACATCTTATGTAGGCTATGCTTTAAGTTATGAAGTAAGCCTATCTTAACATTCTGATTTCAACTTCTGATTAGTCTTTTATGTTATGTTGGGATAGGCAGGACCATGTATCAAAATATATTTTGATGAGACCTTTTGGGAGGGCTCAACACCAGTCAAACTGCACGGTCATCTGTAAGTACTTGGACCAGTCTGGGATTTGCTTTGCTCACTTTAAAGCTATAAAAATTACATTGCCCCTGGCTGCTGGTATGAGTAGGCTCTCCTGGCAGAAAGTCAATTGAAATGTAGAGGGAAACCCCATAGCTCCCAAATACTTTGACAGAGCCAAATAAAATACAAGGAAACCTTTATTTTCAACTTTTATCAAGATTTTTTTGTCTTTTTTCCAGCTGTTTCAGAGGACAAGTCCAGTCAGTTTTTGTATTAAAAGGATCTTGATGGAGGTAGCTGTGTCTGTCCTGACTTTTGCTTGCACTCGTCTTGGTAAACAAACTCAAAATAAAATTAAAATCAAGGAAGTGTGGGCCAAGGTGATGCGCGTCGCAGCCAGGTCTGTGTAACAGATGTGGCGCTGCAGCCTCCAGCTGTCACTATGTACAGAGTCCGTCCAATGTCCCCTTATCACACCCAAGTGCAATCCAAGTGCAACTGGCAGCTTATGGAGAATTGCACTTCCTCCTCTCTCCAGCCACATCCCCCAGGCAGGGAGGACACCATCTGATCAGGAGTGCCAGGCAGAGGGGGGGAAGGGGGTCAGAATTCAAACAAGGGTGTGTGTATGTCACTTCAGCTGAATCACTGGGTTGTCAGCACTGGGCAAGCGTTTCACTGCTGCTGAGCCACCTAGGGCAGAAAAAAGAGAGAGGAACAAGAGCTTCTTAAGTGCTGTGTATTTCCTGCAGAACCCACCCAACCTGGGGCAGTCGCCAAGGGCCCCCTCCCCCCGGTTCGTGGCCAGGGTTAGGGTGGAAAGGGAAAGGTAGCAGGTCCGGATGCTTACCTGCTGGGGCGGTGGCGGCGGAGGAGGCTCACTGCTACGGTTTGCCAAGCGGCTGAGGATGTTGCGCTCAGACATCTGGAGACGCACAGCCACTGGAGGAATGCGGGCAATTGTGGCGGGCAGCCGCGTCACATCGGCCTTCATGTCGCTCAGCAACTCCTCCAGCTGCTTCAGCACTGGAAGAAAAAAGGAAATTCTAGACTTACCTGTGAATTTGGTCTCCGTAAGGGGAGGGGGGCAGCTAGTCTTTGGGGAAAGCCTCTCCTCTGGGGCCAGGAAGGCAGGCTCCAATTTTGGATTCAAGGAGGCAGGACAACCCCCCCCCCACTACTCCCCAAACTGAGAATGCACCTAGTCGCAACTAGAAACTAGCTATATAACCAACAGCTGAAATCTGAAACAGTTCTCTACATCTATATGGAGAGAGCATGACATAAGGGGTGGCTCCAGTCATCTCAGAAGCAATAGCACCGCAGAATGGACCTAGCTGCCCTCTTTTCCTTGAGGAGAACAGAAATTCACAGGGAAGTACAGAATTTCCTCTTCTCAACCCTGGGGTGGGGAGGAGAGGGCAGGTAGCATTAGGTTGCTAAAAAGAGAGGTACCTGTCTGGAAACTGGCAACTACTGTACTCTGTCACTTCCAGAGGGTATGCAGCCACATATGGAAATCTATCACCCAAAGACCATCTTAACTTAGGCAAAATGCGTCTTAACAGTGTCTGGTAAAGTCAGGCATCGAAACCCATGTGGTAATTGTTCATCTTTCTTAAGAGGAGCGCTCTCCCTGAAGGAGAAATAGTACCCCTTTACAGAAGGGGCAAAAACAGTCTTGCAAACCTGCAAGTTGCTGAAGAGTTCGCTAGGTTGACACTTTCCAGTATGCCAAGGAAGCTGTAGGCACTTTCTTGCCCTATGAAGTATTCTTGGTTGAGACAGGTAAGACCTCTACTGCTTAATGGAGAGTGTGTTGTCTACGGAGTACTCAAAAGTCCTGCAGGCATCACATGTATTCCATAACGAACAAAGGTCGGTAGCAAAACCCTACCCACAGGAATTAAGAGGCGTATGAAATTGGTCCCGGGGGCTTGGGCAGACAGTGGAGATGTGATTTGGGACAGTAGTGGAAGAGTGTTACTAGCATGCTTGCAGAAGTCTGCCTACTGGGAGAGAGACTCAATCCATGAGGATATTCACATTCCCTAGTGGAGAAGCAAAAGATCAATCTAATGAGATTTTCACGCAACTGATTAAGAATCAACGTCTTTGTAGTGTTGAGACGGTCGTTGCCACACCTTGGGGGCAATGCCAGAGAGATGGAGAACAGGTAAGTAGGTCATCCTTCCACTTTAAGACCACTGGGATCCCGATGAAGACCAAAGGGTTTGGCAAAAAAATTGTTATTATTGGTTCCTGCAGCTGAAACGAAAGCACCTGCATGTCTGCTCTTAAGGATGTGAAGGTAGGCCAGGATGACACTGAGCAGGGATACACGGCCTCAGACAAAGAAAGGAGCGTATGAAACTTGTCCATGAACTGCTCGCCATGCTTTAGTATCCAGCATAGTCAGTGTGTTTCACCATTTTTCTTCAGGAGTGTAAAAAAAGAAAACCATTTCCCCTTTCTGAGACAGAAACAGGTTTTTGGTCTTGATTTCCAGCACTTTGGAAATCCAGTGATGTTTTGAAGGTGCTATTGGATATATAGGAGTTCCTCCCTAAAATCTGTGTCTTGGCATCTTGGTGAATCTTAAAGCATAGCTTCTGGAGATTAATTTCATTATCCATTGGTTGTTCAGATGTCCATGAATTCCTTCAGGTGGCTTCCAGCCATCAGGCTCTTGCAGGAAAAGGGGTGGGGCACAATAGATAGCCTAAGTTTGGACTTCCTTCCAGAGCTGCAACCCGTTTTGGATTTCTTTAGATCTGCCATTGTTGCAATATGGACTTGATGCCCATTTTAAGACATAAAAATAACAACAACGTGGTTTGGAAGATCGATTTGTGCACTATGAAGCTTTACTTTCTCCTAAAGACTGCCTCCAGAGGCCTTAGACTTTGAATTTACACCTTAGCAACAGAGTTCTTCAAGGCAGCCCTTTTGGAGGCCATGAATCTGTTACCTAGTTATGTAAGGGTCCAAAGATGACTCACCAAGAGACACTCCCGCTGAAGGCAGCATTTATCTCTCCAAGCCATCCTTATCTAGCATCACAGAGACTCGTGAAAAGGTGGTTCTAGTGATAATGAACTCCGTACAAGATTATCTTAGCGTCATAGCTGAGGAACCCCACATTTCTGACAGGGGAGATCCAGACTTGTGGTTCTGCTGGTCTATCAACAACTCATCTGCTTCAGAAGAGCACCGCCTTGGAAGCAAGATCATTGTAGGGGGGTCCAACTTGGGAAAGAGTCCACTCTTGTGGGATGTCTTCAGCAGCTGACAGAAGCTCTCTCCTTTCTGGCCATGTAAACAGTGCCTATCCCCATGGGCAATAATAAAAGAATGACCTAGAGCAGATGTGCTCCCAAGATGTACTGCACCTTCTACCTCTTCAGGGAGTGGCACTTCTGCCCCTGGAGCAGGTATGAGAAAAATGGAATGAGGGATTCCTGCTCCTAAACACTCTCTCAAGGGTGCATTTCTTTTTAGTAAGAGGCAGAAGAAACACTTTGATCCACTGCATAAAGGTGTGTGTGTTGGGGGGAATGGTCTCCCCTTTAATGAGGAGGGAAGAAAAAGGATGGTTGCCTCAGGCAATGGAAGCATCTTTCCCAGAGAGTGGGCTCTGCAGTAGGGGGCCTTCCTTGGGGGTTGTTACCTGTCCTTCCTGTATTGCCACAACTGTTTTTGTGCCCTTGTGTTGAAGGGAGACTATACTGCCTCCCATTGCATCCTCTCCATCAGGTAATGGATGTGAAGGAGAGAAGCCTGTGCTGCAGCAATGTTCGGCTGCAATCATATGATGGCACCAGCCCAAACATGTTCTCATTGGCCAGGCCAAAACATTCCCCTTCAGAACCAGTGGGATCTGACCTGTAAACCCTGACCCATCTCCTGCTTCCTGCAGCAAAGTTACGTCATCTCGCTTTTCATTGCTAGACAACCAGGTTCTGCTGGAGCCTCCCCAAACCCAAAATCATTTGGGGATGTAAGGGAATTAAAGCCCCTCTTCCTCGTTTTAAAATTGGAGTTTGCCTTCCGAACCTGGAGGAGGGTTTCCCCCCAACACTAGCTGCCCTCCTCCCCTAGAAGAGAAAGAGAAGTTGCACATTTAGAAAGACACAAGCACTGGGGGCGGGGGGTGGAGGGAGGCGGGATGAGGTGGGGCGGGGGGAAGGGGCCAGTGGCACACAACGGAAGTCTGCCCTCACTCCATGTGATCTCCTGCCGACTCCTCACCTTTGTGAAGCACCGCATTGGCTGGTTTGTTTCCAGCCATAGACTCCTTGGATAGATGCTGGTGGCTCTCAGCTAGGCACTCCACCTCAGCAAAACGGGTGTTCAGGGCCATGGAGGGATGGGATGGATCTTCTGACATGTTCAGGTAGGCAGCTCTCCTTAGCTGTTCTTCGATCACAAGTGCCTGCTCCAGCAGCTGCAAAAGAATTAAAAAAACACAGGACCCTGAGTCCAGCTCTTCAAACTGCTGTGAGGCTCCCTCCCAGAACAAGGGAGGCCTTTTCTCACTTGAGCCACGGAGCTTCCGCTGCAGGGTCTATGCCAATTGCTGACTCTTGTCTCGACATGCTTACGCACAGTACTAGAAAGATCAATAGTGTTGCCATAAGGAGAAATCTATCCATACGCTAAACTCCCTCAGAAATGGCATACCACCACAAAGTTTATTGCAAGCCTATGAGGAATGGTTGCATAGCTTATGCAATCTTGTACTGCCACACAATTTATTATTTAAACCAAAACAAAACCATGGGTTCAGTAGCTAATACTGCATGCAAAGAACCTAGTGCCTATGCCAGCTATAGTACAGTGGTGCCTTGCAAGACGAAATTAATTCATTCTGCGAGTTCTTTCGTCTTGTGAATTTTTCATCTTGCGAAGCACGGTTTCAAAAGAAGTTTTGGAAAAGCTTCAAAAATCACCAAGGTCTTCAAAAACCTCAAAAAAGGCTACCACACCGCGTGCAACTGCACCTCTTCAAGCAATGCACCCTGGGTATTAACGGTTTTAAGAAAAAGGAAACAAACTTGCAAGACGTTTTCGTCTTGCAAAGCAAGCCCACAGGGAAATTCGTCTTGCGAAGCAACTCAAAAAACCAAAAACCCTTTCGTCTTGCGAGGTACCACTGTACAGCCTTTACTGGTATAATTAGGTCAAGAAGATAAGAGCAGATTCACCCCTTTGACATCTGCAACAAAACCTGAAACCGAATACACAAGTTTGGAGAGACTTGTAGCTAAAGGCTAGCTGCAGAATTACCACTGTGAAACTGGGATCTATAGTTCTGTGTGTTGCTCCAGTTGTACCAGGTGCATATAGCATGAAGCCACTCAGCCTCTCAACAGGTATTTTGTTTGTTTGTTTAAGAAAGGTGCTATGGCAAGCAGGCCTGCATATTTTAAAAAGCTTACTTATCTTGTGTAAAATATATATTGGTTTGAGTTTGTGGGAGAGACCGTCTCCATAAGAGCAGCTCAGGAGGATCTCCATTCAGTTTTGCTTCTGTTTAAATGCCATGACTTTCACAATGTTTAATTCAAATCCACATGTATCTACAGAGTACTCTTTTCTTAAACATAAAGCCTAGAGGAAAACAAGCTACTTTGCTCACTGGAGAAAACAAGCCACCACTGATATATAGCATTTAATTCATAGCTTCTCACCTTAAACCTCCTGGCCAAAAATTTGTTCTTTATCTCCAGGAAGTTGCCCCTGTTCATTTCACCCTTGAAAGGCTCATTGAGGATGGCGTAACGAGGATCGTTCTGGATATCTTGCCAGCGAGCGTAACCGTGGCTGAAGTTGACCAAGCTCAGAAAAAATAATTTTGGAAATGCACTGTTCCGGCAATTGGCATTGCTTTTAACACTCATCGAGTGTCTTAGTGGTGATATTATTATTTATTACATCTCTGATGACCATAGGGCAGTGTACAGTATAAAAACACAAAAATACATACCACACAAACAACCCCCCCCCTGGAGTTTATAAGGCCACAGATTCTTTAATTAGCCAAAGGAGAAGTTTTTGCCTGATGCCTAAAGATATGTAACGAAGGTACCAAGCGAGCTTCCCTAGAGAGATTATTCCACAAACAGGTGAAGCCACCACAGAAAAGGCCATTCTCGTATTGCTGCCCTCCAGGCCTCTCTTGGAGGAGGCACTTGAAGAAGAGCTTCAGATAATAATCACAGGGGCTGGGTTATTTCATTTGGGGAGAGGCGGTTCTTGAGGCATTAAGATTCAGTATTGAGAAAGTGTTCTTTTTTAAATAGGAAGAAGTCCCCTAGATTTTTCAAAAGATGCAAGTCATGTACCAGGCTCCCATAGCCCCAGATTTACAAAGCAGGTGCTAATGCAATCACCCTCCTAGCTGCTCACCTCCTTAGGTCAGCTTTCTTCCTCCTACTGCTCCTCCTGCCAAACCACTGCTGCAAAATTTGCTGGAGCACAGCCTGCCTGCACCAGAGAGCAGTTCTCTGTTTGGATGAAGCTACTATACAATGGCCAAGTGGAGCTTGCCAGACAGAGCAGGCAGATTGCCTTAATAGATGATGAGAATGACACAGGAACAGCAGCAATCGCAGCAGGGCTAAGCAGGAAACTTGAACATCCTCCAGAAGCCAAGTGGCAAACAGTACAGTACCCTAATGCAAGCAACTGAGTGAACATACATACGTTGGTATGTATTATTGCAACGTGCAGAATGCACTCATTCTGGGAGAGCCGGGTTCAGATATGTGAAAACCTGGGTTCAAATCCTGTTCAGTCAAACCACCACAGCATGCAAAATGTGGGGAAGTTGCGCCCATCTTAACCTACCGAGTAAAAATGTTGCAAGGCTAAAGTGAGGTAACTCAATGTACTGTGCTGCTTATCTTCTTGGAAGAAGGGTGGAATATGAATAGTAAGCGGCAGATGCAGTGGACGAACGCAGGCAAAGCTGCAATGGCAGCCTAGGACCCACTGAAGCCCTTTGCACGGGGCCACACTCAAAATCTAGGGCTGGAGAAAGGATACTTTATGATTCCTGCCAGGAGCCAGTAGTCATGGCGCCGGTGCCAGATCTCATAGGTCTTCTTGGTAACGGTAGCTGCTCGCTCTTCATTTTGCCATAGGGAGTGCAACTCTGCAAGAGGAAACAATGTCAGAAAATTAATTTTCTCATAACCGAGTGAGACCTCGCTTCCCCACAATCAACAGCTGCACCCTCGGCCTGCCAGTCAGTACCAGTGAAGCCTCCGTCTGCAATGTTGAACATGAACCGCTGCTTCATGGCTTTCTTGTGCCGGTCTTCAGAAGGCTCTTTAAGTGTCTCCCCGTTCTGCAGCATCACGACATCCTTCTTGTCGTCTTCTTTCTTTTCCTCTGTTTAGGGGGGGAAAGAACTTGCTGGTTAGTCCCCGGATCTCCGCAGCGACAGTATGCACAGCCAAGGCCATACCAGTCATGCCTAGAATACTCACCCTTCTCCTCAAGGTTAATTGTTGGAGGCTCAGGGTTTGACTCCGCAGGCGTCTTCTCTTCCACCTTCTCTATGTCAGCTGCAGGAGAGGAAGGTTTTAAGAATTGAATGCATCCATCCTGATTTAAGCAGCGGCTAATTCAGTCCCAACCAGGTTAATCTTGGTAGCCCTGTGAACTCTCCTTGACATCAACACCAGAGAGCCCCCCATGCTCTGGAATGCCATATGTCTTGCACATGCATCTATGAATGAACAGCCATACCTTTGCTTTCCGTTTCCATTGGCTCCTCTTTCACTTCTACTTCTTCTGGTTTCTTCTCTTCGGTTTCCACAGCATTCACAGGGGATTTTGGCTCCTGTGCGGGGGTCTCTGTTGCGGGAGGAGCCTGCTGAGTAGGCAAGAGAAAGAAAGAAAGAGGGGGTGAGAATCTTACCCAGTGAAGTGTAAGAAAATATACCAACCCCTGCGGTCAGGTTTTACAGCACATTCAGCCACAATAACAAACGGCTCTCTCCCAGCCATGGACACTGTTCACTGCCTTAGGGAGTTTTGCATTTTTAAAAACAAAGCATTAATCTTTCAAAATAGATGTCTCTCTTCAGAATCCTGAAGTAGGGGCAGAGGAGTAACTGATTAAAAGCCACATTTCCCTCCCCATCTCCCAAAGACAATAGGGCCAGGGGATAACAGCATTTGTAAGCTGAAGAACCTCAGTCATCAGCAGAGTATTCCAAAGATCAGAAGAAGAAATGCATTTATTTAGCAGCAACATGAAGAAAACCCTTGAAGCTCACCTCAGCCGGGGCTTCATTCTCAGCAGTGGAAGCAGCAGCAGCAACAGTGGGACTAGTCTCCTTCTCAGGTTCTGTGGGCTCCCCTTGTTCCTTGGTAGTGACCCCCTCTTCCACTTTCACTGCCTCCTCTATAAATCAGTAGGGGAGAAAGCAGAAGAAGCTTTCAGCACACACCACTTGCGACTCAGAAAGTCTCTATACTCTGATCCCCTGGAATGGCCCTCCTCCCATGCAGACAATCCACAGCAATGTCCTCTTGTGCCTTTGAGGGCTAGCCTTAGCTCCAGGAAGCCCTCCTAAATTAAGAGTTGGTTTGATCTACGTCCGCCCCAAGTCCTCTGTCACAGCTGGAAAGAGGAGCAGCATTGAAGGCTGGACGGGGCTCTTTTAACAAAAACACAAACGCAGAGCTCTCACCAGGTGGAGGAACAGGGGCAGGGGTATTGGGCTGCGTGTCTCCTGGGGTAGAGGGAGTTGGGGTCTTGGGGGAAGGTGAGCTGGGCTGCAAAAGCTTCTTGTTCTCCTCTATCTCTGCTAGCTCTGGCATACTCCAGCGTCCATTCACATGCTCAAACTCTTGCACCTAATGGGATGGGAACATGGAAAACACATTTTAGTCGTTCCAAGTCAGAACCAATGAAATGCATCAGTGTCCTTCTGAACTCCAAAAATAGAAACTAGTCACCAGCTAGTCCATCCAATGCATATAAGAGGCTAAGGGCCATCTAGAGGTCTCTTAAAAAATTGTTTTAATACCCACCTTCTTGCGTATGAGAGACATGACCCCTATTCGTGTGAGGACGTGCTGTCGGGACAGGCCCTCGCGTGGGACGCCATCAGCAAACGTTTCCGCACCGTCCGCTCCTGGCTCACACAAGTGGCGCATGAAGAGAGAGACGTAGGCCCTGAAGGAGGGAAGGGAGTGTTAAAAAGACTGGTAGCATCATGACAGCATAAACCCTCGATGCAAGTAATTCCCCAGCAAGACTCACAATTAAAGTGTGTGCAAGTTCTCGACCAGCAATCTCCCCTATTCCACTCAAACTAGCTTGGTTTCCAGAGACTGTTTGTCAAATTCCATCACTCCCCAGCCCAGACATGGCTAAGCAAAGTTTGTTCCCCTAATTCCACTCTCTCTTGGGCATTACAAGCTACGCCTCCTCCCTCCGGCACGCCAGACTCACTTAAACTCCTTTTCTGACTTCCCACGGAGGTCCCGCACCAGCCACTGGGTAGTAAAGGCATCCTGAGGTGGCATCCCATAGCGCATGATGGCATTGAGGAAGGCCTTCCGCTGGCGAGCATTGAAGCCCAGAACCTGAACAGGAGAAAGAGAGAGAAAAAGCTTAAATGCAGCAGTAGCAGCCCCCACACAAGCATAGAGGCTCAAGTCTTCCACAAAGGATCTGATTTTGTTAATTTGGAAGATTTCTATGCCAAACCCTCAGTATAAAACTCTCAGAATTTTGGGAGTATAAAACTCTTAAGGATTACCTCAATGTTGCCTCCCACACGAGCAAGGAGTGGGGGCAGGGGCTTGTCTTTGTCATTCCTCAGGCCTTTCCGACTAGGCCGGCGAGCAGCTGGCAAGACAGAAAAAGGGAGAAGTACCAGTTTAAGACAGTATATTGAATCAGATGGAGTTTGGTATGCAGGGAAAAGCATAGCAATCATATAAAGAGCTTCCAATCTGTTTTGCTTATTCAATTTATACCTGGCCTTTCCTCCAAGGAGCTCAAGGCAGGATGTTTCTCAACGCACCCTAACAGTTTTAAATCCCAGCAGCCCTCTAAAGTTTGTGAGGCTGAGAGGTCACAATTGGTCAAAGGTCACCCAGAGAGCTTCATGGCCGAGTGGGTGGTCTCTCTAGTTCCGCCCTGATGCTCTACCCCACTACACCACTGTAGCTCAGAGCATATTGCGCTTTCCCAGAATCAAGGAGTCCAAATGCACAACACCTCAACATACCTTCCGACCTCTCATCAAAATCTTCATCTCCTTCCTCAGAGGCTACAGAGTAATCAGACTGATTATCTGACTGGTCATCTTGCCAATCTGGAAAATAAACAGAATGCCCAAAGTAAGTTGCCTGGGAAAAACCCAACCATTGTTTTTATAAAGCCACTTCCTCCAATCTCACGCACGCACAACTACCTCGGTCTTCCTGCGAGCCATCGTTGTAGTTGACCTGCTTGCGGATGCGTTTGCCCTTCCCCAGATTCCTGGCCAGGTCTTCCTGCTGCTGCTCATAATGGTGACGAAGCAGCTTTTCCCAGTAGTCTGGATCCACAGACTCCTCCTGTTTGATAATCTCCCGTTCAACCTCCTCTTCCTCCTAACACAGGAAAATTAGAAAAATGAAGAGGCAATCCTCAGCATACTTACTCAGAAATCCCAATGCCTTCAAGTAAAGCTTTCACCCTAGTAAGGAGGTTTAGGATTGAAGCTTCAAACCCACGCTTGCTCCAGAATTCCATCCTCTAGCCATCAGCAGTGAATGCCTTTGCACCAAGAAAAAAAATGAATCAGAAAGCAGGCGGTCAATTCTCACTTACCCCCATTTCCTCTTCACGCACCACATACTGGGCCACCTTGAAGGAGCTCAGGTACTCATTCATGCCCTGCAGCTCAGCATCCTCCGTCTCATCCTGGTTCCGGTCCAGGAGGCGTTCAATTGCCTTATCGTCATAATGGATGACACTGCCATCCTCGTTTTCCTTGATATCACCTGGAGGAGGGGGAGGACAGTCTTGCTGTAATTAAGGAGCTGTTGGGTAGCTGAAAGGGGACAGAGCAAAAGCTCTAACTAAAGGGAAGTTAATCACTTCACTCACATTGTGTCACATTACGTAGATTCTTGCCGCTTTCAGTGGCTTCGTCTTTGAAAAGCTCTTCAGTACCAAACTTGAGGATGTCATCCAGTTCCTGTTTAGACATAGAACCAGTCTTGGAGCCTAATCCTGGCCTCACAACCAAATGGGTCAACATCATTTTCTTCTTGGCCACTTGCGTGATCCGTTCTTCCACAGATGCTCGTGTGACAAAGCGATATATCATCACCTTCCTGTTTTGTCCAATTCTGTGAGCACGGCTGAAGGCCTAACAGAGAGAAAAGGGTACTTTTTCAGTCTTCATTCATTAAAGCGCCTTTTGCTGTCTTTGGGTCCTTCCATTTCCTTGCCTTCCTAAAGCAGTCCTATCCCGTTGCCCACTGCCACATTAGTATGTCTTCCAAGCCATTTCAAACCACAGCTTAGCATTACAAGAATGATCCTAGGCAAGCTTTGGGCTTTCACACCTCCTGTAGAATAGCAGGAGTCTGAAAGGTTTTACTTTCGCTTTACACAAAACACAGATGGTATAGACATTCCAACCCAACCCCCTTGTAATTTTTTCTTCCTTTTAATGGGGACCATTAGCGTGTGCTTTTACTTCAGAGTACTTTCAAAAAAGCTCAGGATTCTATTCATCACACCGTTTCCCAGTTGACTCTTCTAACAGCATTAAAGTCAATCCCAGACTATATACAGCATATTCTGCTCAGCTTTCCCACTTCCTAGCCTTTGTATAACTTCAGTTCCTTCTGATTCCTCCCTGTTCTCTAGCCATATCCAAAAAAGCTCCCCTTGCACCTTCCTTTATACTTGCATTCTTTTTATCCCTTATTTGAACCTGGATAGCTCAGTTGGTTAGAGCGTGGTGCTGAAAACGCTGAGATTGCAGGTTCAATCCCCATATGGGACAGCTGCATATCCCTACATTGCAGAGAATTGGACTAGGTGATCCTCAGGGTCCCTTCCAACCCTACAATTCTATGAAACACCAAGTCCTGTCGCACTCCTGGGCAATAATCATGCCCGTTGCTCCCAATGGTTGTCCTTTATACACCCATGGAATGTACCAGAATACATCCCTTGATTTACCTTCAACTTGGGTGTTCTGGAAGGGGAAGGCCATGTTTACAATCGAGAGCAGGTGGCCTTGCTGCTAACAAAGTGCGGTAACTCTTAAGTATGGTTAGTTGAAACAAACCAGTTTCAAATCAGTTTATGAACTAGCTGTTTTCACTAGCCATAGCTGAAGTTAACCACAGCAAGCTATAGTTACTCTAAAATGCAAGTGGCTGCTTCCAGATTCCCCCTCACTGTTGCAATGGAGGGGGGGGATTTTTATTTTGCTGCTCAAACTCACCTGAATATCATTGTGTGGATTCCAGTCAGAGTCATAGATTATCACGGTGTCAGCAGTGGCGAGGTTGATGCCAAGCCCCCCAGCTCTGGTGGAAAGCAGAAAACAGAACTGTGGAGCACCAGGAGCTAGAGATAAATGAGACGAGAAACTGTCAGATTAACACATACTTGGATCAGCCAGACCTTCATTTTCACCATTCTCCAAATAGAGCAGGGATACTATAAAGCGTAATCACAAAGAATCCTGTGTCACCTTAAAGGCTAATCGATTTGTTATGGTGTAAGCTTTCATGGACTACAGTACGCTGTATCAGGTGGTGGTGAACTGTAGTCCATGAACGCTCATATGCTAACAAATGTGTTAGCCTGTTACAGCAAAGAGGTCTGGTGACAGCTCAGAGAGTAACACAGCTGCCCTGCTTGCAGTTGTAAAGGGTGAACTGACATTTTCAGCAAAGTATGAGAGGGGAACCCTGGTTCCTGCCAAGGGTAACTGTGCCTGCCATTATGTACTCTGTCTCATAACATACCGTTGAAGCGATCAATGGCTTCCTGACGCATATTTCCTGTGATCCCACCATCAATTCTCTCATACTTGTATCCTTCGTGTTCCAAGAAGTCTTCCAACAGATCCAACATTTTAGTCATCTTTGGGGGGGGGGGGGGGAGAGAGAAAGAAATGAGTTGGAGTAAAAATGCACAAAAAGCATTCAGCTAACCCATCACCATCTGGAAAATTTTCCCCAATACACAATAGCTCTTGGTTACCTGAGAGAAGATGAGCACCCTGTGACCTCCCTCCTTGAGGTTCTTCAACATCTTCTGGAGCAGAAGCAGCTTCCCAGATGCCCGGATTAGGGCACTACCATCATACATGCCGTTGGGCATCTTTGGTGCTTCCTGCATGAAAAATTGAAAAGGGGGGTGAAGAAGGGAGGGAAAGTATTCTTCGAATTGTTGGTCCTGACCATTAATGATTCACAAGTGTCAAACAGCTTAGCTTACCCTGTAGGGAGACTCCAGCAGTCTTATCATGTATTCCCTCCACTTCATTTTTCTTACCTATGCCTCTCTAGCAATTCTCCCTATTTTTTTGCAGCTGCCCTATTATTTCCATACAAAAGGCAGCAAAGCAAGAAACAGATGGCCTATTACTTAATAAATTTCCTGCTCTGTGCCAATTCTCAGTCTTTTGAGATGATCATCAAGTTATAAACTTCCCTCCAATTACTACATTCAAAAGCTAATGATGTGGCAACTGCTGCTCACAACCATGCCCTCAAATGATAGTTGTGCTTCATAAAACCAATACACATGACAATATTTAAGATCAGGATGAAGGTTTAAGCAGGAAAGGGGAGATAAAACAACAGGCCCATTCCCCAGTGCTTGGACAATTAAGAGCAAAGTGTATGAAGCACTTGAAAGGGAAATTCTGGGAGACAGAACCTACCATGGCAGCTACAGGAAAGAGATAGGGATGATTGCAGCATTTCTTCAGATCCATAACCACATTGAGTAGAGAAACTTGGTTGCCACCACCCCGGGCATTCAGTGCTTCAAAGTTCCTTGTCAGGATATATTTGTAGTACTTTCTGTAAAAATATGAATATTCACATTGCTGATTACTTATTTCTTAGGTCTGCTGCAAACACTTCGCTTCTACCTCAGAACTATCTGTTGAAGCACAGCTCCCCTCCCATTCTCCCACCTTGTACTGAGAAAGGCAGCCAGTGCAAGTCTACTTTATGCAGCCGATCAGCATGAGAGACAAACCAAGAACAGGAAAGTGAGCATATTAGAATTCCAGCACCCTGAAGCATAGGCTAAACCATGTTAATGTCAAGATATTCAGCTAAAGGAGTAAAGGACTATCCTCCCACACTCACTTCTGCATAGGACTTAATTCCACTCTGACAATAAGCTCGGTCTTAGAAGGCATGTTCTTGAAGACATCAGCCTTGAGGCGCCGCAGCATGTGTGGGCCCAGCATATCATGAAGTTTTTTGATCTGATCCTCCTTGGCAATGTCTGCAAACTCTTCCAGGAAGCCTTCTAGGTTGCTATGAGGGAAGTCAGACAGACAATCAGGAGAAATAAAACAAAACAAAACAAGAAACATGGGAACAGCAACCCAACAGGTAAGCTGTGCTTCAATGCACACTGCAGGACTTACTGAAATCTTTCTGGCGTCAAGAAATTAAGCAGGTGGAAAAGCTCCTCCAAATTGTTCTGCAGGGGTGTCCCTGTGAGTAGCAGCTTGTGCTGAAGAGAGTAGCCATTCAACACCCGGAAAAACTGAAGGACGTGTGAAGGGCACAGCAAGAAAAGGGAAGATAGAAAGTCAACCAAATTCACAACATATTTCCAAACATACAGATCTGCACAGAAGGCGACTAGACACCGATCGTGTAATCTCCAAGCAAGTTCTCAGCTTTTGTAAAACTACAATAACCTATCAACTATTAAAGGACTATGCAGAGGTCAGTCTGAGGAGCAACAGACTGTTCCAATACAACACAGAAAATAACAAATGAGATTAACATGAAGGTTTTTTTAAAAAAACAAAACAAGCATGTTCAAATAAGGCACTGTTCATCCCTCTTTTAAAACAAGAACAATCCTTAATCATAGTGCACAAAATTAGGAGGAGCTGCACAGCAAACACAAAAGCAGTTCTTGAGGGTTAATAGCTTCCTCATACATGGATGCGCACACACACACACACACACACACAGTGTAAAAATGCTGCTTGTGACAAGTCTTCTGAAAAGTTTGTTAACATTGAGTTTAGAAAGAGAGAGCAGTGTCTAATCTTGGCAAGCCCCTCTAATCAGAGTCATAAAACACGGGAAAAGGAATAAAGAGTTTACAGATCCAGGATAAATTTCTCCCTACCTTTGACTGGTTATTCTTCAGTCTGTGCGCTTCATCCACTACAAGGCAGGCCCAGTCAATGGAGCCTAGAATGGCCATATCAATAGTGATCAACTCATAAGAAGTGAGCAATACATGGAATTTCACAGATGCCTCTTTCTGCAAGGATCAGAAGTTGCACATTAGGGAAACAAATAGCAGGAAAGGTATAACGACAGGCCAGACCCACACTCACAAAAACCCAGCTTTCCATCAGTTGAGATTACTTGGCATTCAATGCTTCACTCAGGAACCTGCAACATTACAAAGTTCTCAAGAGAGGCACTAACTCCAATTAGTTTGCTGTAATACCTTCATCTTGAAGGCCTTCTTTCCCCCACGAATAGCATTATCTTCAAAGGAAAATTCATTTTCACGGATAATGGCCCGGCTGTCTTTGTCCCCCACGTAAGTCACCACATACATGTCTGGGGCCCACATCTCAAATTCTCTCTCCCAGTTGATGATGGTGGACAATGGAGCGCTCACCAAGAAAGGTCCTTTAGAGTGTCCCTATAATCAGATAAATCTGATGTTAAGACAGCAGGAAACAGACTTCCGGAATAAAGATATATATGTGTGCATGTCAAGGTCTTCTGGAAGCTCACCTCTTTGTAAAGAGAATACAGAAACACAGCTGTCTGGACAGTCTTTCCCAGACCCATTTCATCTGCCAGAATGGTGTCTGTGCCCTGAGCCCACGAGAAACGCAGCCAGTTCAGACCCTCAAGCTGATAAGGATGCAGGGTTCCTCCAGTCACATCCAAGTAATCAGGCTGTCTATCATACTTCACGGTTGGCTGCAGAGATGGAGAAAATGTTCAGTTTCTGCTACTGCTGCTATTAGAGAAAGCTGAGTCTTGCCCAATTGGATAACATGTGATATCTCAGCCTAGGGCTCAACACTAAGTTTTAAACTGACTGCATGGCACATGTTTAAAATTAAAAAACAACAACACCTTATCTAAGCAGGGTTCTATGTACTCAATCTACGTATAAACATTAAAACAGGCCACTAGCACACCAGCTTTGTGCAGCTTTTAAGCTGTGTACCTCATACATGCATACCGTTTCATGCGGAGGTGCAAAGCATATTAAGACCACATCAAAGGTAACCGATATTTTATTCAAACCTCTACTAGTGAAAATTGTTTGGGAAGAACAGGATACGGGCAAAGCAGGCAAGAACTACGGGAGGAAAACAATGCAAAAAGGAAGCTTGTTGCTTCCTTTGAAAAGTCAAGTAATTTCCTCAGGCAGGAATGGTGTGAAATCTGTATAGCATAGGACTTCCATACGTCCTGGTTTCCCCAGACATATCCAGGATCCCGCTCCTGAAAATGGGTGTCCAGGGAGAATTTTCGGAACTCGGCAAAATTTCTCTCTCAGCGCAGGGCTGGCTCACACCAGCTGCCTCCCTCCCCAGTGCCCTCCAACATTGCACCCTCTCTCTCCCTCCCTTCCATCCAGTCTCTCTCTCTCTCTGCGGCTGATGGAGATGTGCAACGGTGGTGGTGGGGTGCCCCAATGGTGGTGGGTGAGTGTCCAGGTTTTTGCTCTTTGGAATATGGAGACCCTAGTATAGCACCTAGTGGACTTCTGATACTACACAAAAAAATTAGCAGCAGCCGAGGATGGTAGCTCAGTAGACAAGATCCTTTGCTCTGGTGAATATTACTTTATCTTTGTACAGCAGTATATTCCCTCTTTACAGAAGGATGGTGAACTAGATTGTGCGCCTGCATTAGCCCTCTTCCACCCATGGCAAAAAAAGGCAAACTGCTCCACCTCACTGTCTTTGGCCTGAGCTACTCTCGGGGTGCCAACTTGAATAAAATAATCAGTCACAAGACACAGCACACACCATTTGAATGGCACTGCCCATCAACTTGGGAGGGGGGCTCAAATATTGTATTTGCGGAGGGGCGAAGAGACCTCATTCCCTAGCAGTTGGCTCCTATGCTTCTGCAACTTAACGCCATCAAAACTGGTCCAGGACCAAGATTCCACAGAATGCATAAAAATTACAAAGGATTGTTTTGGTGATCAAAAGCATTATAGATACGTAGTTTTCACTCCAGCTACAGAACATACGGTCTCCGACCTTGAACATACAAACTGCAGGACCACCATGTCCTTCCCCCTTCTTGCGTCTCCCTCCCACACCCCTCAAAGCCATTAACTCACATCCACTGTTGGTGTTTCTGGGGGCCTCTCTAATTTCCGCAACTTCACTTTCTTTATCTTTTTTCCAGGTCTTCCTTCTTCACCCCTCATCAATTCCCTGTGCAAGAAAAGAGGCACACAGGTTGTATAGACTCTGTACTTCCAACACAGCAGATGGAAAGAAGAAGAAACTCTTCCAGATGAAGCACCCCAGGGCTGACTAGAGTATCCTTCTCCTTTCAGAGAGAAAGCTACAAAGATCTTAGGATAGCTATGCTTCAATTCACATTACCAACTCAGCTGGGCTTTTCTCTCATCTGACCCATTTATCAAAGAATGAAATCCATGCTCACCTGTGGTTCCAGTATGCCGCCTTGTAGATATCATAATCCTGTACCTCTGCTTCCTCATTCTCCCAAGAAGCCTGGTCATATGGTAGATCCCTCCATTTGATAAGGTAGTGAACATTCCCCTTCTTATCAATGCTAAAGGAAAAAGAGATTAAATGAATATCACACTCTGTGTAAAGTAGTAAAGGATGAAAACTGCATATATTGTTCCTGTCCCCCCCCCCCCAAAATACAGTTAATGAAGGGAACCAGAGGAGGCACAGAAAAGGAGGCTGAATTGTGTGTTAGGATTTCTTGGTTCTTACTGATTTTATATTGGTTGGTGTCGCTGCTTTTATATTATTCTTTACATGTTTGTGTGAGTGTGGAAAGACAATATATAAGGTAAGGTGTGTCTTTACATTCATTTGGCTAGAGACAAATGGAATTGAATTTCTCCTTTTTGAGTGTTTCAGGACCTTTTAGGGTCGCTTTCAACTCAGGAATGTTCAACCATTCATGTTTCAGAGACTGAGGCAATCTCAACCTCTTTCCTCACCTGTGGTTGAGAATCCGATGGATCATCATCCATTCTGGCTTGATTCCATAACGGTAAAAACGCTCCTCCATCTCTGCAAACTTTGGGTCCTTGTTCTTACGTTTACGGCTCTTCTCTTCTTCTCCCATAAAATCTCCTGCGGGAGGTTCATCCATGTCATTTTTACGCTGGTAATTGCGAAACAGTACCTGGCAATGCAGCTCCAGCTGAGGTACAAACAGAGGCAGTTACACACCATCCTGACACGTGGGGTTAGCCAATTTCTTTGCTCTGCTTCTAGTAAAGATGCCTTTTGCTTACCTGTAGTTCAGACACCCAAGAACAATGCCAGTAGGACATGCCCTGCCACTTGACAAAGAACTGTCGCTCGGGTCTTCCCTCCAGGGGCTTCGGAGAAGGTGCATTTGGGTCTGCATCAGCCGGTCGTGGCACCGGCGTGGCTGGTGGGGGCTGCCCCCACTTCCAAGTCAAGATCTTCTGCACCTTACCCTTCAGAGACGGACACTGGAGAAGATGGACCATGGGATTAGAAGTCAGTCCCCACCACAGCTTTTGAACAGCATTGTATCCAATCTGCTTCATATTTAGAATCATAGAGTCATCATAAGAGTTGTAAGGGACCACAAGGGTCATCTAGTTTCCCCAGACATATGCAGTGCAGGAATACTTTGCCCAACATGGGGCTTGAACCCATGACTGTGACAATGAGAGTCTCCTGTCCTACTGACTGAACTACAAAGATTCCAATTATTTTCTTTATAAATTGTAGATTGGCTGCAAGATGGGAAATGCAGGTGGATTGCACCAGGCGTGGGAATACAACCTAGACATAACAGATGAAGATGCCTGGGCTAAAAGTCACGTGAGGCTTCCTATAAAGAACATTTTGGCCAGAGTCCAGGAGTCAATGCTGAAGGTAGTGTTTTGCTGGTACTGAACTCTACAAGTCTATGATTCTGTAAGAGAAAGACCCTCATACATTTATGGAGGGAGCTTGACAAGCTTATTGGTTTTTATGTTGTTTCTAATATTTATGGGTCAACCACTGAACCCAGACCCTGGACCTATCACAAGATGCTAATCTAGACTCTCCCTTTACACACAAGGAGCTAACTTTGTTCTTAAATACTTGGCAAAAACTGATTCCTATTGCAGCAGATGAACATAGTGCTAGCTCACTTTTTAACCACCAAAAAATTAATCTGCCTGGAGAGTAGGATCCAAAAATGTGCTCAAATGCTTTTTAGAGCAGGATTTCAGCGTGAGCCATCTTGATTCAAATGCTATCTCACTCAGGGGACTCCCACAAAGTCAGCTTGTATTTCCCATTTGTGGAAGAGCACAGGAACTCACAGTACAACGCGGACAAAGCCATTCTCCGTTTGGAATCTCTGGCAAAGGTGGATTCAAACAGTGGATGTGGTAAGAAGAAGGGCAGGCATCGCAGCAGAGCAGCTCTCCTCCATCTTTGCAGACACGGCAGAACTCCATGTGGTGATCATCCTCCTCCTCTGCATCTCCCACAGCATCCTCCATGGTCTCTTCCCCCTCAGAATTATCTTCTTTAGCCTCCCATTGGATACCCTCTTTCTCCTATAGGGGAGGGAATCCGTTAGACCAAGATGCTCGAAGTCCCTCAAGCTGTCTTCCTAACCCTGCATTCCCAGGCCTCTAGCTGCGTCATAGAACCCAAAACTCACACAGTGCGGGCAGCTCCACTTGCCCTCTGGCGCTTTCTCCATATCTGGATCCAGACAAACCATGTGATAGGCACGAGGGCAAGTGTCACACAGGATGATCTCTCCCCCCTGTTGGCACACCTCACAGTAGTCTTGGTGGTCCGTTTCGTAGCCATCAACAGTTGCAGCAGAATCCTCTTCTCCTAGCAGAGCAAGATAGTGGAGAAAGCTTTTAAACAATTAAGCAAGCAGCAGGTTCAAGCAACAAGGAGGATACTCCAACCTCATGCCACAGAGCAGCATCTAGATAGCAAAGATTTATTATTTAGAGAGCACAGCCTGGATATCACTATTGTATCCCAAGGGTCAGAGCAGGAAAATGGCTATGGGTGTACCATAAACAGACGTAACACAAACTTTTAAGTTTTCCTCACAGCGTGTCTTGTCCCGTCGGAAATCCCTCAATCTTTTAAGTCTGCAGAGTTTGACTTCTTCCCTAGGTACGCAATAGCAAATATTTTATACCAATGGTCCCCCCAACCACCCTCCAGACACTTGCAATCATGAAATCCCTGCCCCTGAGCACACACTTTCCACACAGCTCCCGTATGAGCCAAGCAGAGCTCAGTACCTTTCTTTTTCCTCTTTCCTGCTTTTAGTTTCTTGCGGCTGCGGCTGCTGCGGCTGGTAGAGCCATCTGACACAGAGTAGCTGTTGATGCTTGCATCATCAAAGTCTGACTCAACATCCAGGTCATCATCCTCACTCTGGAGGCACAAAAATAAATAAATACTGTAAAGGAATGTGAAAACTGACTTTGCGACCCAGTGCTATTGAGGCTGCCCCACACAAACCCACACACCCATATCCTGCAAGAGACAATGTGGCCAAGAGAAAATTCCCACCCTCTTACCAGAAAAAGAAAAACTCACAGATGATCTTTTACGCTTGGAGCCAAATCCTCCCAGTTTGATTTTCAAGGGTGCCACCTTCTTGGTTTTGGGTTTTTTGATCTCAGGAACACGAGGACTAGCCTTGGGTTTTTTTCGGGCATTGGGACCTAGAAAACAGACCATCATCACCCCATTATTAAGTGGTACCTAGATCCCAGCTGAGCTGTGCTTTAAAGGGAAATGTAAAATATTATGAGAAGATTTCCAGAAGTGAATTAATGGGTGCCCTGCAGTACAGTTGATCAAAGTTGCTAGAAGAAGGTACAGAGCTTATGAACCCTTACCTCCCCCCCACTCATCATCACAACAGTCCCCATATGGTCACCTCACCTTTGCCTTCCTTGGTCTTAGCCTTCCGAAGCGGGACTTCAACTGGGGGCTGAGGAACAACTGTATCCACGTTAGCCACCATGCTCTCCACCACAGCCACAGCAGCAGCTGCCGCAGCTGCCACAGATGCCCCAGAGCTCCCTTTAAAGGGGTTGTTTGTGCTAAACTCTCTCCACTTGGCCCCAAGCACCATCATCATTTTTGAGACAGCAATTTTGGGATTCTTAGCAGCAATAAGTGGCCTACATGGCGGAAGAAAAAGAAAAGAGAACTGCTGGATGGTCTGGACTTTGGGAAGCTCAAACTTTACAACCTATTCTTAAGACTGTTAGCCCCTCCCATTGCCCCTGAAGCCAACTAACACATGGGAGAAGAACATTTTCTAGTATTCCTAGAAAAGCTAGGTATGTTCCTAAGTTCCCAACTCTGCTACAAACTGAAGATTTTTGAGACTAATTACTTAGGCTCTCCATTTTTGTCTTCTATCCTTCTACGGGTAATAGTTAACATGCAAATCTAAACATGCCTATTCAGAAGTAAGCCATGTTGAATCCAGTGAGGGTTAGGATTGCAGCCTAACCCATTTCCTACAGTAATCCAACAATTCTGTAACACCAAGTGCCCAAGCCTGGAACACTGTGATAATTTATATAGCATTTTCTATATAGAAACATCATGGAAATTCACATAAATTATCTCAATAATTCTTACAACTGCCTTGTAAGCCAAGTAGTATTATCCCCTGCTTTAGATGAGGTGTCAAGGCACAGAAAAAGTAGCATGCCTATTTGCCATTCAACAAAAAACTAAACCAGAGACTTACAGATAATACACTTCAATATCACATCGTCTGCTAGATTATTAAGTCTTTCTTGCCCTGCATTCCCAAGATACGAAAAGACTGAACGACGCACCTGACAAATTGGCTAAAAGCCTTGTAATTGGTAAGAGTGCGATAATCCTCCTCTGTGAAAACATGATCAATATCCTCCATGCCCCAATCCTCTAGAAGCTGGGCAGAAGACTTAGGTTCCTGGGGAAAGAGACAGGGAAAAGTTGCTAGTTAAAAAGATACTAGTTTCAACAAGGAGACACTTTCCTGCCATGAGCAGGAAGCTTGTCAAAGAAAGGCAGGGTCAGCAGGAAATTATAGAGGACTGGGCCAAAAGGAAGAAGAACCCAAGACACACACACCTTACCCTACAAAAGCAGGACAGAGAATTCCCTCAGACCCCCAAGAAGGAAAACATCACCCTCTTTTAGCAGCACCTTGTGTTGTGCCCACCCTTCCCTCCCAAACCCAAAGTACAAAAACAAGTAAGATAAGCAAGGGTAGCAGCAGTGGAATCACGTGTTCAGGTGATTTAATGGGCCATTCTGGATCTTCTCACCTTGGAGTCATCATCTTCATCCTCTTCTTCCTCCTCCTCCTTGCGCTTGGCTTTGCTCTTCTTTTCCTTCTTAGCTCCAAGTTTCTTCTTCTTCTTCTTCCCAGGGGTATAGTCACTTCCCTCACTGTCGGAGCGCAGCAGCACCTCCTCCTCCTCCTCCACAAATTCATTTCCTTCACCAGAACTGTCTCCAAGCTGGAGGGGGAGGGAAGAATTAAAGCACATAAATCAGCACCCAAAAAATATTCTTTCCAAAGGGAAGCAAGACTGTAATGTAATCAACATGCAGACCCATCTGTACATTAAGCTGCTTTTCTCTCCCTCATACCCCCTCTCAGCCACAAGTCCTACTCTATTTCTTACCTCTTTTTTCTGGCGCTTACTAAGCTTGGGCACTTTAGGTTCCTTCAGCTTCTTGGGTTTCTTCTTCTTCTTGATTTTTGGCAGTTCCGCCTCTGATAACAGCTCTTCCTCTGGCTCTTCTTCTGGCTCTGAGGGAAATTATGAAGGCAGCAGGGGTAACTAATCATTTTCCAATGCCTAGGTGTTCCTTCACATTGCCACAGACTACACCCCACTTGTACTCGGTCCATTGTTGCTTTGCCACACTCCCAAGTTAGACCATATGCAATTGGGTCACTCCTCACTTTTTTTTTTTTAAACTGGGCCCCTTTCTGAACTACCTTTCACTGCCCCCATTGTCTTTCCCATGGGTGTGATTCCAGTGTTCCAACCTCCTGCTATTGCACTGAAGTAACTGCAGACTGGAGGGACGCGGGTGGCGCTGTGGGTAAAAGCCTCAGCGCTTAGGGCTTGCCGATCGAAAGGTCGGTGGTTCAAATCCCCGCAGCGGGGTGCGCTCCCGTCGTTCGGTCCCAGCGCCTGCCAACCTAGCAGTTCGAAAGCACCCCCGGGTTCAAGTAGATAAATAGGGACCGCTTACTAGCGGGAAGGTAAACGGCGTTTCCGTGTGCGGCTCTGGCTCGCCAGAGCAGCGATGTCACGCTGGCCACGTGACCCGGAAGTGTCTCCGGACAGCGCTGGCCCCCCGGCCTCTTGAGTGAGATGGGCGCACAACCCTAGAGTCTGTCAAGACTGGCCCATACGGGCAGGGGTACCTTTAACTGCAGACTGGAGTACTAGTCCAAAACTGGCCTTAACAGATTAAAGAGAACACGGCATCTCTGATCTCCTCCCAAAAATCGTATACAGGGAGGCTTCATTGAAAGAAATTGGAAGCTCTTCCTATACTAGCTTTCTCCTGTATCCTCACAAGCCTAATGCAACTCAAAGAGAGGGAGGGGGTCCTTTGCCCAGGGGCATTCAACCCATCTTAGGTCTCACCTAGTGAATGAGGATGGTGCCACCTGCCTCAAGATTCTTCCAATGCACCAGCAAAGACTAAGGGTCTTCATGCATCTTCCTCTACCTCTTGCTTAGTGAAGTTATTCCATATGGAAGACATTTGTTTAATCCAGCACCAGAGCAAAATACAGACTAGGAACAGTACTGGCTTTTAATGCAACTGAATAGCAAAGCACTGTCTCCTTCATCCCTTACCATGTTGTTTCAAATTAAAAATATGAGACTGCAAGCAAGAACTTCTGAAGATACACCTGCTAGAGAATGATCAGGGTACAACAAACATTCTCTCCCACTTTCCTCAAAATGCCCCTGAAGAAACCTTCAAAGCTAACAGCAAACTCAACGGGACGCTGCTTCAACTCTCCCATCCAACCTAGACTGAAATGGAGGTTCTGAGTACTAACAATCACCAGGTGCTAACTCAGGTGCCAGCCCTCTCACAACTCACAAATCACCTCCTCGCTATGCAAATGCAAGCTTTAACTCGTTCCCTCTCCCCCTCTCTTGTGGGTGCACGCGCATGCATGCACAAGCACGAGCATGCGTACACACACACACACACACACACACACACAGAAACATGTCACTCCTTAACCCGACAGACCACACTCCCATCTGTTCTCCAACCCCCAACAGCCCAGAGGGGCACAGCCAGCCGGCAGCTTCCTTTGTGACAAGATCCACAGTAACCAGCCATTCTCCCTCCCCTCCCCCCTCAGCAGCCACCCCCGCCCATTACACGCAGCCAGAGTCACAAGCTCTCCCTCCAAGGGAAAATGGCCTCCTAACCACAGGCACTGGGCAGGATGGGGGAAGCTACAGGTCACAGCAGTTGCTGCAACCAAAGGACAAGGAGCAGAGGGGAAACGGCACAGGGTGGAGCCCTGCTTTCCCAAACCAGCAAATGTATCCTGTGCCAGAAGTATTTTCCTTCAGCAAGACTTTCTCCCTCCCTGTGAACTTCAGGCAGGCTCTGCTCCTCAAGCATCATCTGCACCTCTTCTCTAGGCCTTCTAGCATCCAGCAATGGTAAAAGAGAGCTGACTCCCTCTTTGGCCTGTGAGCTCAGAAACACACAATCCATGTCTGCCCCCCTGAACTCCCAGCTGGGCCAAGCGCTAAAAGCACTTCAGAGCCCAGGAGACTTTCACCCAGTTCCTAGGGATATTCTTGCACTCAACCCAAATCAATAGGTGGCCACTCCGTACAACTGAGCTCAACTACAATTCTTCTGAAAGGTACCAAGGCAAGAAGATACACAACAAAACGCATTGCTCCCATGTCCCCGCCACATGGTGCAGGCCACATTCAACCCAAAATGCAGGACTAAGGTGAGCAGCTGTGAAGTAAGCTCCACAGGGTGTGGCTAGGCAGGAAAGTGGGTCATGCAACAGCCCAGGGCACAGATCCTTTTGGACACAAGACATAGTTGAGCTCTCAAGTGGGCAAGAGAAAGAAAGCCTTCCACTTCGTATTTTCCTTCAAAGCAGTTTGAAATGTGCATAAGAACCTGTCATCCACCCTCACTTCAGTCAATCCACTTGAAAGGTTCCCCCTCCCCCACAAGCCCTCCCCACAATGAACTCCATCACACCTTTAGGAAAAGGGACGCAATAACAAGGAATGAGATACTTTCTATCACACACACAGAAGTTCCTAGTAAACAGAACTTTCACCTGAGCCATGTCTTCTCGCAGCCACCATTCATGTTCATTCAAAAGCAAAGCTAGCATGACAAGCTACATATTCAGAACGATTGAGCGGGATCTACAGGAAGCCCTCTCCAGGCAGCAGGAGGAGGACTCAGCAGGAAGCCATGGAAAGAGGCAACCAAATGAGACATCTAAAACATTAGCAGCTATAGCAGTCAACGATTAATCTTGCAGCCCCGGTGAAAAGAAGTTCAGAACAATTTTTAAAATTTCCCCCAGCCTCCGATCCAAACTATCAAGTTCTCCCATCTTGTCTCTGTAGCAGAGTTATCAGAAACACAGGGCAAGATGCCTCCCCTCCCCCCCAAAAAAGCCCATTAAGCAAGGGCATGGATTAAGCAGGAAGAACGTGACCTTGTCATTACTGGTCTAAAGCATGCAAAACAGGAGAAAACTCTTTTTGTTCCTTAGTTCAAGAAAAAGCCACCATAGCACCCCCAAAACGAAGGAGTCAACGCTCTTCGGCTAGCTGATATGTGTACCTTGGTGTTGATGGATGCTGTTGTTCAGCAGGATCTCCATCTCCTCCTCGTCGCTGCCCGCAGAGCATGGCGATGGGGATCCTATACCCGACGCCATGTCCTCTGTTTTGGATCCGAGGTGCTCAAGAAGCTCCTGCTATCTCGGCGCCTCCTTACTGCTAAGGCCAGAAACGGGCTATAAGGGAGAGAGAAGGAAAAGAAAGCTTAAAAGTCGCAGCCTTTTTATAAGAAACAGCCAAAAAAAACAGCCTCTGGATCTCTGGAGAAAGGTGGCAGCGGCAGGGAGGGCCAGACAACTAGGTAGCAGCTTGGTCCAAGCACTCATCTCAGAAGGCCTTCAGGCCAATGCCAAATTAATCCAAGTCACCGTCTCATTATTATGAGGATCTTGACAGGCAGCACCGACTTGGGGTTTCCCAGTTTGGTCCCACCTGTATTTTGGACAGACAAAACCTGGGGGTGGGAAACAAAAGCCTGGAGCAGCCCACCTCCCATGGGTCAAAGAAATGCCTCTTGGTGGCGCCTCTGTGGTCAAAGCTACCATAATTCAAAGCCGCCACCACCACCACCCAGAGAGTTTGGTTTCAGCTCCTGGACAAAAAAAGGAAAAGGGGAAAAAAAAAACGCCCACTCACTAGAAGACGCGCAATGGAAATGCTATAAGAAATGAGGGGCTGATTTTTTATTTTAATTTTTACAAAGCCCACTCATTCTTCTCTGGCCGAGGATGGACGTCCTGGCGTCTCTTGATGGGCAGTTGGGATTTAAAAAAATAAAAATAAAAAGCTAGACTCCCCCTTTTCCTTCTGACATAAACAGGCTAAGGAAATGAAAGTTTTGGACCAGGCTGTAAAACAAAAAGCCGAGAAACTTGTCGGACCCGTCCCACTCCTCTTAGCTATGGGGGGGGGGGGAGGAAAAGACCCAAACTGGGGGGCGGCAGGGGAAAAAAAAATAAAATAAAAGACCCAAACCAGAACATTTATTTTGGGGCTGGCTGAGAAAAGCAGTTATTGTGAGGTGTGGGGGGGCGCTATGGCAAGGAAGCTCGAGGTTTGGGACGGGGGGGTGTTCCTCTTGCCACGGGTTGGGGGGGGGAAACTGAAGAGATAATATCCTCACATACAAGGCACCCCCCTAACACGTGTCTGGGGGGGGTAATATTCTCCAGCCCGCCCCCAAGAAGAAAGAGGAGGGCACCCCACCCCCTTCCCCCACCCCACCGTGAGAGGCTGTGGGGAGTTGTGTGAGGGGGGGGGGAGAGAAAGGGGGGGCGTTTGGCGAGGGGGGGGGGTCGCTCCGCTTCCCTCAGGCGGCGGCGGGTCGCCCGGGTTGCAGGGCGGCGGTGCAGCCGGGGAAGCCGGCGCCTCTCCTGCCTCGTCGTCGTCCCCCCCCCAGACCCCAATATCCAGGGCGCTTTCCCCTCCTTCTACCCCCCCACCCCACCCCACAAAAAAGCCCCCCCCGCCCCCTCTCTGGGCTCCTGCCCCTCACCCGACTCCGGGCGCCCCGGCTTCTTATTTCTCGACGCCGCTGAAGGGAAAATGGCTCCGGCTCCAGCGCCGCCTCTTAAAGGGGGGGAAAAAAAGCCCCGGCCAAGCCCCTCCCCTCCTCAGCGCTCCCGCCTCCATCCCATAATAATCCCGCTCCCTTGCCCGGCCCCCCCCCCACGGCCGCCACCACACGGCGCCTTGGCGACGGGTCCCACCCCCGTCACCTCAGTAACACACACACACACACACACACAGGGCCACCCCTCGACCGAGCCATCCCATAATACTCCCCTGTCCACAAAACTCGGGAGCCCAGCCCTGCATCCCATAATAATCGCCCTACCCCCACCACCGAAGCATCCCATAATAGTCCTTGCGGGGCACCGTCCAGTAATCCGCTCCCCCCCCTCACACCATGCGGAAACATCCCATAATACTCGCCCTTACTCATACATACCACAGTAGCCACCCTTCCCCCCCCCCACCGAGGTATCCCATAATAATCGCATTCTCTCCTTGCTCACCCCCCCTCCTCCTCCTCCCTCCACTTTCCTCCCACAGGCACTGTGTCCCTGCCCTGAGCATCCCATAATAGTCACTACCTTACCCTCATCTCCTTCCCTGGCTCTTCCAGCCAACCCACAACAATCTCTCCCCCCCCCCATCACTCACTCACTCCCTGACATATCCCATAATAATCACACACACTCCACTGTTGCCAAGTCTGGCATCCCAGAGCAGGCGCACTCCTCCCTGAAATATTCCACGAGAAGCCCCCCTGGCATCCCATAATAGTCCGCACCAGAGACATCCCATAATACCAGCCGCTTCCACCTCTTTCCCCCCTCCCCCTCCTCAGGCAAGCATCCCATAATAGTCCTCGTCCAGCGAGACATCCCATAATACTGTCAGCAACTCTTAGCCACAGCCGACAATGCTTGCACTTACTGCATCTTCTCTCCACTCCCTCCCGCCCCCCCTCCCGCCTGCCTTCACACAGCCCATAATAATCACCGGCGCACTCTTCCTCCCCAAACAGAATGGAAGGAACCCTGCTAAAAGAGTGCGCAGCGCCCAACGCCCCCTCCAGGGGTCTCCTTCCAGCTGCCCCCTAAGAAAGCATTTGGCGCGCCTGTTCCCAATGCGCCCCACTTCCCCCACAACACACCCCCGCCTTCAAAGTGCACAGACCATAATAACCACTGGGGGCATAGGGCCAATGGCACATCCCATAATACTCTGGCAAAGCCTGCCAGGGTTCTCTATTCTTCCTTCAGATGATGCAGACGCTGCACATCCCATAATCTTTCATGCACAGGCGTTGGGAAGTCAGACCCTCACAGGTCTGGCTGCAAGGCCTCTAAGTCAGGCTTCCCCTCTCTGCCATTCGCACAGCACCAGGGTTATGGAGGTGACCTGGCATATGCAAAAGAAGGTAACCTTCTGATGCGCAAACCATCTCATCCCGCACTACCAATGCGAACTTTGGTGATCGATTCATGCGCAAACTTCTCCTGGCAAATATTCTTGCCTCTTTTTCAACCGCCCTCTGAAAATTCAGGGCACTTCACTTTGGAAATGCAGGACTGCTGTTGTGACGTTAAAAGTTGTGACGGGTCTATCTCATAATGCTACTGTAGCATCATTTTTACACATGACACTATCTCACTTGTTCTCAGTTACCAGTTAAAATCTCATAGATTCATAGAACTGGAAGGGACCTCCACGGTCATCTAGTCCAACCACCTGATGATGCGGGAAAAGCCGCTTCTGAACCCGCATTCCATAAAGGGATCTTCCCTGCAATTGCGCAGTTCTGTGATTTAAAAAAGGTCTGGCGGATGCTCCGTAATGCTATCAGCATACTGACCATTCGCCATAATATTCCTTATCCTAATGTGGTCCTTAATATGCACAGGGAGCAAGCGACTCGCCAGTATTTCCTCTATTGCTGTGCAAGCTGCATTGAAATAAATGGAGACTGTTTAACAGCAGGGCTTAGTGAATTGCATCTATGACGATTGCATCCGTCCATCCCCTAATTTAACGGTGCACGTTTTTCTTCCTCCGTTATTATGATTGACAATGTTTTTCTTTTGGAATACACAAACTACCGGCAATATACACATCTCATAAGATGCGTATTTATTATTTTATTTATTTATTAAAAAGCATTTCCAAACTGCTTAACGCTTTTAAATTTCTAAGCGGTATACAGAAATGCAACATAAAAACAGAGATATGGCAGTAAAAACAGAAAAAACCTGTATATATTTTTTAAAAAACCCCAACAACAACAGGCAATTCAGTAGTAACTGTGGGTGTCTCTTAGAAAAATCGTTGTGAAAATCTCTCAGAAAAAGGGAATTTCCATTCATTACATTTGTCATAGCTCACAGACATAAGAATCAATGTAAGTCGCATGCTACATTTAAACACAACGTACACAGAGGGCAAGGGAAGTGAAGGGAGAGGAATGCCAAGTATCAGAGACAAGGTCGCCCTCCTGTAACAAACTTTACAAGCGCAGATCAAAACGTCTATATAAATAAGGCCATAATCTTGATATCACTTGGAGCTTAAGAATTCCATTAATACCAAAGGTGTTTATGAGATCAGAGACAGCTTCACTATTACGGCTATGTATTTACTACAACAGACGACCCGTTATATATGCACACTATTGCCTGTGTAAAAATGACAAAAAACTCCTGAGGTCTCATGAGTTTTGGACTGCATGTTTTCAAGCTGCTATCCTAACTGCAAATTTGCACATCTAATTTTATTTGTACGCTTAAATTATGCTGGTGGGAGAGGTTTAGGATTTGTTTAGGTTTCCTAGGATTTGTTTAGATCTTGCCGACATGATTGATGGAAGTCAAAAATTTGAGTAAGATGTAAAAGTATGTTTAATTACTGTTGAAAATGATATGTTAAACTAGTAAAAAATTATATACAAAAAAAGAGAAAAAGATCTTGCCGACATGCCTCCCACTAGGGACCCAACATCAGTGTGATGTGTGGGTCCTGCTGGTGTATCCCTGTCACTGATGGAACGACAATGTTAGAAGGATAGGGAAAGTGTGGCATGAGGGACATGTCAGGGAGCAGCAGATATTGTCTAGACCAGGGGTCAGCAAACTTTTTCAGCAGGGGCCGGTCTACTGTCCTTCAGACCTTGTGGGGAGCTGGACTATATTTTGAAAGGAGAAAAAAAGAGAGAATGAATTCCTATGTCCCACGAATAACCCAGAGATGCGTTTTAAATAAAAGCTCACATTCTACTCATGTAAAAACACGCTGATTCCCCGACCGTCCGAGGGCCAGATTGAGAAGGTGATTGGGCCAGATTCGGCCCCTGGGCCTTAGTTTGCCTACGCATGGTCTAGGCTGTGTACACACTCACGGGTTTATGGCACAAAAAGATAGTTTTTCTCCAGCATAATTGTTCGTGCTCATTCTCAACACGCTGCTTTCAATCTCTATTGATTCTAGCTTCTGGCATGCAGAAAGGTGGGTGTGCTCACTTGATACGTGTTCTAAAAGCGCCCTCTATGATTAGGTTATCCATGCCTTTTCCTCCCTGCGCATGCCCCAGGTGAAGGAAGAAGGAAGTAGTCACTGTATTTGTTATGTACTGAGTTGAATAGGATCCAAAAGGCAGCAGTCTGATTGGTCCTAGAACAATAGGATTCAGAATGCAGCAGTCTGATTGGTCCTAGAACAATAGGATTCAGAATGCAGCAGTCTGATTGGTCCGCAGGAGCCACCCAATCCAGCTCCAGGTGGAAGTGAATCCGCAACCTGATTGGCCTGCAGGAGAATCCCAGAATTAGCCAATCACATGCGGCCCATTGTGTAAATAATGTATATAAATCAGATATTTTGGGGGAACTTTCATTCCTCGCTACTATGAGCTGAATAAAGAGCATGAAATCCACTCTCGAAATGCATCCCTCATTGGATACAACTCCCATTGCCAGGTCCCTATACATCAGTTTTCACACAGACACTCTGTATACACAATGTATACGCAATGTTTTATTCTGGACTCAATCAAGCTGAGCACTTGCTTCTCCCCCCCCCCCCCCCATGTAGTTTACACACTATTTATTTAGCATAGCATTTATGTCCTGCCCTTCCTCCAAAAGGAGCCTTGTTTGATTGCCTACTTCTGCTCCTGAAAAGCACTTACTGAAGAACTCGATTCATTCAAAAAATAAAAGCTGTGTACGCATTTTATTCTAGCATGAAGGGAAAGTGACTTCTTGTTTCTTGTTTTTTTGCTAAATGGTACATACACATACCGGGATCTATTGCATATTTTCTGCCCCTGAAAGCCAGTTCTTGAGAAACTGGTTTCATTATAAAAATAGCAGCTTGTTGCAGATTTTACTCCACACCATAAAAGAGTATTTGAATCTCATTCATTCACTCAGAGATTTCTGGGAACTGTAGTTTATCCCTCACAGAATTACAATCGGGGCGGCATGTCCCATTCCACAATATCTCAGGTGATTTTGGCAAGATCTTGCCCGAAATCATTACTGATGCTGGCACAGCTTCTCCACCAGTGGAGGTGATTGATTGATTGATTGATTGATTGATTAGGGCTTCTGCCGCTTGAGGTGGCAGCCTCACACCACTTAATGGCTGCACCAGCCCTGGTATAATGGCTTTATACAGTCTTATTTTAATTTGAGGGACGCAGGTGGCGCTGTGGTCTAAACCACAGAGCCTCTTGGGCTTGCCGATCAGAAGGTCGGCGGTTCGAATCCCCGTGACGGGGTGAGCTCCCGTTGCTCGGTCCCTGCTCCTGCCAACCTAGCAGTTCGAAAGCACCTCAAAGTGCAAGTAGATCAATAGGTACCGCTCCAGCGGGAAGGAAAACAGCGTTTCCGTGCGCTGCTCTGGTTCGCCAGAAGTGGCTTAGTCATGCTGGCCACATGACCCGGAAGCTGACTGCGGACAAACGCCGGCTCCCTCGGCCTATAGAGTGAGATGAGCGTGCAACCTCAGAGTCGTCTGCGACTGGACTAAATGGTCAGGGGTACCTTTACTATTTTAAATTGTGCTGTGTCGACCTCTCTGAATTGCTGTCCGGTGCCCCTGCACTCACAGTGCCTAGTTTAACATGTCCCCCATTTAAATTTTCTTCAATTTTATCATCTTCATCAAAGGAGGTGGGAATTTTGTTCCGAACTGGATTCTCCTCAGCTCCTGCCAGTGTTCTTCCCGCCCCCGGCTCAGTTTAAAAGCTGTTCTGCCCCCTTTCCAAGGGTCTACAACAGGCACCCCCGAACTCGGCCCTCCAGCTGTTTTGGGACTACAATTACCATCATCCCTGATCACTGGCCCTGTTAGGTAGGGATGGTAAGATTTGTAGTCCCAAAACATCTGGAGTGCCGAGTTTGGGGATGCCTGGTCTACAATCTGGTTCCACCCTAGTTCGATTGGTGCCTGTCCCTTTTCTGCAGGCCTGGCTTATTCCAGATTGTGCTATAGCACCTAACAAATCCAAACCCTACCTCTCAATAACACTGTCTCATCCACATATTGAGACCACAAAGCTACTCCTGGCTGACCAGCCCAGTGCCTGGAACAAGTAGCATTTCAGAGGAAGCTACCTTGGTTGTCCCAGCTTTCAGCAGCCTAAATCTGGCTTTCGGGACCTCACAACCACATTTCCCCATATCTTTGGGGCCAATGTGCACCACAGCTACTGGTTCCTCCCCAGCACTGTCTAGCACACTATCTAAACAAAGAGCAACAGTCCCAATCTGTACACCAAGCAGGCAATTCACCCTAATAATTTTAATTGTTTGCAATGATTTTTAAGGTAAATTAAATATTTCCCCCATTCCTTATTAAAGTTTTGGTCTTCCTGATTTCTGATTCTTCCGGTCATTTTTGCCATTTCGGCATAGTCCGTCAACTTAACCTGCCATTCTTTTTCAAGCTTTAATGAAAACAGATTTCTTTTTTCAAAAAATAAATAAATAAACAAGTACATGCAGCCTTCATGTCTCTCTGACCATGCTCTCTTGCCATCGCGCTAGCAGAAAAAAAGGCGATGTAAGCCAAAGCAGTCCTGCTGAACCAAATGGGAAGCAAAAATAAGCTGCCCCCTCACATCTTCCTGCTTTGCAATGAAATGCAGGATTCGTCCTAACGGAACACATCAGCATATAAAACCCTGCCAGGGAGCTCATTAGTTAAATGAAAGAGTGTGCTTGATGGGGCTACATCTGACCTCATGTTTTGCACACCTAGAGTACACCAGGGGAAGATTTGGGTGATGGGAACTAATGGAGAAAGAGCCCTTTGCACAAGAAAGGAGCACTTTGCACAAAGCCCCAGGACAATTATAGGAAGAGCAAATAGCTAATCGTTGCTTTCTCAGAAGCCTTACAAGTTATCTGCTTTGGGACTCCGTACAAAAGCACTCACGAACAACTCGCAGCTTGCCTCCCAGAGTGGAGGGTGCTCTAGAATAAAGCAACCTCTGCAAATGGGCAAAGGAGTAGGAGTGCTGCGTATGATAGCTCCCGTACCACGCCTTCCTTCTACAACTAGTAGCTGTGTCTTGCACGCAGAAAAGAGGACCAGGGGCCACCTCCACATGCAGGCACCATTTCTGTTGCCAAACACCAGGCACTTTACTCCAACCATTGCTACTGCTTCCCATAAGCTCATGATCCCTTTTGCTTTGCAGGAGCACAGTCCAGCTCCAAGGAGCAGACAGGTTACTGCACAAGTCCCCTGTAACACCCGCTAGGAAAGGTTTCAGCAGTCCTGCCTACGGTATATTCTCTTGCCTAACAGGAGAAGGGAGGTTGATTGAGAAAGGGCATGGGGACCACATCTAGGGGACAGGCAGCTCTTGGGCAAACCTGTTAATCTGTCCTGCTTTGAGAGCTATCTCCCTCTCTGTTCAATAAAAGCTTCTACTTTCTTATCTGGTATTGTTCTTTGCCTATTGTTCTTTGTTATCTAGGGATTTCTCCCCACCCCACTGGGCCACAGCTAGCACGGCATGGGACTCTTGGTTCTGGGATATAGGGCTGGGTCTGGCTGCTGGTGGAGAACAAATGCCCCACGAGATACCCTTGGGGTTCAAAGCTGCCTTCTGTGTTTCCCATTGGGATGCGGGTGGCGCTGTGGTCTAAACCACTGAGCCTAGGGCTTGAAGATCGGAAGGTCGGCGGTTCGAATCCCCGCGATAGAATGAGCTCCCATTGCTCAGTCCCTGCTCCTGCCAACCTAGCAGTTCGAAAGCACGTCAAAGTGCAAGTAGATAAATAGGTACTGCTCTGGCGAGAAGGTAAACGGCGTTTCCGTGCGCTGCTCTGGTTTTGCCAGAAGCAGCTTAGTTCTGCTGGCCACATGACCTGGAAAAACTGTATGCAGACAAACATCGGCTCCCTCGGCCAGTAAAGCGAGATGACTGCCGCAATCCCAGAGTCGTTCACGACTGGACTTAACTGTCAGGGGTCCTTTACTTTTACCTTTATGTTTCCCATACTCGTGCTACGAACTCCAACACTTGGGATCCCCTCCATAACTTTTGTAGGGTTTTGTAGTCGTTTTGTAGAGCATCGTTGGGCAAACACTATGTTTTGTAGGGCTTCCCAAACTGAGTAACTGATGCATCAAATCAGGATTTGTAATTAACACCCAGAAATCCAATGTTGTCCAATTCACTCCAAACCTGTGCCAATGTTTCCTAGTCGTTTTGTAGGGTTTTGTAGCATGAACCCCGCGATTTGTAGTGCTCCCTCCAGCTGAGTAATTGATACTCAAACCGGGGGTCCTAGGTATCTTCTAGAAACCCAGCATAAAGCTAAGAGAGTTAATGGAGCTGGTTGTGGTAAGGCTGCAATTGAGTCTTCCCTTATTGCTTAACCAAATGCATCTCTTTCTCTGCCTTGCAAAGGGCTCCTTATGTTCTTCAGATGTGTTTTGCTGTCAGAGGGACTTGAATCCTTGTCCCAAGGAGGCATGGGTGTGCAGCTCTCCTCCCACAGGAACTACCTGTGTAGAATCATAGAGCTGGAAGCGACCACGAGGATCACCTAGTCCAACCCCCCGCAATGGAAGAATCTTTCTCCCAACACAGGGCTCAAACCCACGACCCTGAGATTAAGAGCCTCACGCTCTACCAACCAAGCTATTCCTGAATGTTCTGCTACAGCAGCTGACCTTCCTTTCCTCTGTGCTGTGCAGTTAAAAGCATGATTCTTAGCAGTGTGCAAGCGGTAAGAGGGGAATCCCAATTTCTGCGTGCAGGGAGGAAATCTGATTCTGCAAAGGTCTCGTGCAAGATGAATGAAAGCTTCTTGTTTGCAGGAAAGCCAGAAAGCAGGAAGAGAGCACCAGAACATCTTTCCAACTGTGATTCCCAACACCTGGCATGTTGTTGTTGTTGTTGTTGTTGTTGAGTTGTTTAGTCGTGTCCAACTCTTCGTGACCCCCTGGACCAGAGCACGCCAGGCACTCCTTTCTTCCACTGCCTCCCGCAGTTTGGCCAAACTCATGCTGGTCGCTTTGAGAACACTGTCCCACCATCTCGTCCTCTGTCGTCCCCTTCTCCTTGCGCCCTCCATCTTTCCCAACATCAGGGTCTTTTCCAGGGAGTCTTCTCTTCTCATGAGGTGGCCAAAGTCTTGGAGCCTCAGCTTCACGATCTGTCCTTCCAGTGAGCACTCAGGGCTGATTTCCTTCAGAATGGAGAGGTCTGATCTTCTTGCAGTCCATGGGTTAACACCTGGTGTCAGGGGCTCAGGAGCAGAGGCACAGGAAAGGGAGGAAATAGAGAGCGAGGGGGAGGAATACGAAGGAAATGTTAGCGATGACAGCGGTCCGAGGTCTCTGAGTCTTTCCAGCGAATCGGAAGATTCACAGAAAGGGGCTCCCATGGTCAGAGCAAGGGGGGTGCCTAGGGGGACACCCCAGGAAGAAGGGGCCAGAGGGGACTCAGAGAGCAGCAGTTGGAAATCAGGACCAGCTTCCCCACCAGAGCGCAGTAGGGGGGAGGAGTCCCAGGTATCGGGATCAGGCGGCTCACCGCCAGCGGGAGGAGAGGAGTCAGGATTGGCCACGCCTCCATCGGAGAGCGAGGAAACGGTCAAGAGGAAGGTGGAAGGCTGGGCGGGCGCGCCAAGTTCAAATGTACAGGAGGGCGGCGCAGTTGGCAGCCCGGATAGGGAGCCAGGTCCCAAAGCCCGCCGAAAGGAGGGGGAGGAGTCAGGGGGGTCAGCGTCAGAAGAGTCCAGAAAGGAGGAGACCCCGGGGGGCAGAAGGACCCAGAGGAGAAAGGAGAGACGTAAGAGGTGGAGTAAGGTTAGAGTCTTAAGCTGGTGTACAGGGGGTGGAGACTCAGATGGAGCTTCGCCGGTCTAGCCTCTAAGACGTAGAGCTGGGGCGCTGCGGCTTGAAAATGGAAACTGTACTTCAATAAAGACTTTTGTACATTACTACCGGCTAGCGTGGGTCCTCTGTGAGCTGGGACCTGGAGCCAGCTCTGACACCTGGCATACTGCATACTCCTCCAACACTGGAGGCAGAACACAACCACCATGGCTAGTGGCCATCAATAGCCCAATTCTCCATGGTTTGATCAGTGGTGAGCCGGTCAGCTTGGAAGTACAGGAGCACCCCATTAGCTACTCCAAAGGAGAGTCCAAAAATCCAGGCAGCTGTAAATAAATTTTAATACGAAAACAAAGAAAGAATGACTGTCTTTAGAAAGTCCAAACAGGCCATCTTGGTGACCTCTTATGCTGTTTCTTTGCAACACCTATACACACATAATAATGGTCTGAACATAAGGAGATCAAGTTCCCAGCATCTCCTTATACAGTGGTACCTCGGGTTACATACGCTTCAGGTTACAGACTCTGCTAACCCAGAAATAGTACCTCGGGTTAAGAACTTTGCTTCAGGATGAGAACAGAAATCGTGCGGTGGCAGCGCAGCAGCAGCAGGAGACCCGATTAGCTAAAGTGGTACCTCAGGTTAAGAACAGTTTCAGGTTAAGAACGGACCTCCAGAACAAATTAACTTCTTAACCTGAGGTACCACTGTACTTTGTCCTTCATTTGTCATAGTGTTGGCTGCACCTTTGCACACATCCTCTGCAATGACTCCACTGTCCAGTTCTCAGACCGGCAGAAATAGACTCCTGCCTATGCAAGTCCCTGCCACAATTACCATAATGAATCAGTCTTTGAACTACTACAAGACAGATTGTTGTTTTCACGTGCAGTAGAGTTCTTCAGGTTTCACAGCCCTCTCTCATAGTCTAGATTTCTGAGGGTGCAATCCTATGCATATTCCCCTAAGAATGACTCCTACTTCTACCTAATAAAGGTAAAGGTAAAGGGACCCCTGACCATTAGGTCCAGTCGTGACCGACTCTGGGGTTGCGGCAGTCATCTCGCTTTATTGGCCAAGGGAGCCGGTGTACAGCTTCCGGGTCATGTGGCCAGCATGACTAAGCCACTTCTGGCAAACCAGAGCAGCGCACAGAAACGCCGTTTACCTTCCCGCCAGAGCGGTACCTATTTATCTACTTGCACTTTGACGTGCTTTCGAACTGCTAGGTTGGCAGGAGCTGGGACTGAGCAACGGGAGCTCACCCCGTCGCAGGGATTTGAACTGCCGACCTTCTGATCGGCAAGTCCTAGGCTCTGTGGTTTAACCCACAGCGCCACCCGCGTCCTACTTCTACCTAATAATAAGTCCTAAATAGGTGAATAGACCTACATAGGATTGATCTGTGAGAGGGATATAGCACAACTATTTACCAAAGATAGTCTCTATTTTCTAGTGCCTGTCTCTGGTAAATCACTGTCCACTGTTCTTTTGGAGAAATTAGGGGTTTTTGTGTGTGGGGGGGTACACAGTGTATTTTTTTCAGGGCTGAATCTCTGGTTTAACTCTGTGGGGCTGCATCCTGGCTCTTCTTATGCATGCATTTAAATGTGCACCCACATCCACAAATAAACAGAGCATTGCTTTCCCTCTATCGTCACCCATAACTGCCTATCCAGACAGCAGGTGTGTCTTAAAGCACATTTATGCAAATTCACAGGAACAGAATGGACTGCTCCCCCATAACTCCCTGGTCTTGACGAATCCGACTTTGCTTGTTATGAAATAATTGCAGTGCAGATAAATTGTGGGATGTAAATATTCTATCGCATATTTTTATCTTTAGGTGTTATGATCAACTGTTTATGATCGGTCGATTTACTGATTAGCAAACCTTTTAAAGGACTAAGAAAGTGCCCCGATTAATCTCACTGCAATACACACATTTATGAAAACTGCAGGCGGCAAGCCCCATCTTAAAAGAGGAAATGGATCTTAAGGACTATTTCTGCTACACCGCTTGTGTTGAGAAAAAAAAGGTGCTTCAGATGCTTCAGAAATATTGGTTTTAGCCCTTGTGCAAATTTAATCAATAGATTAATTATTATTATAATGATAATTGATTAATTATATGAGTTTTAGTCGATTGATTAATTAATTAATCATTCATTGATTAATTGACCTCCCAACTCACAAAATTAATAATCTATTACATTGTATGTTCTCTTACACAATATTTCAAAACAGGCACCTGTAGCCAAGTATTTTTAATATGCAAATTAAGTTTTAATCAATTAGTTGGTTTAAAAATGCAGATGATTAACCAATAATTGATTGGCAGCCCCAATGCAACACCTGTTTCTCGTGTGTGTGTGTGTGTGTGTGTGTGTGTGTGTGTGTGTGTTCTTGTGCTGGAGTTACCTTACAATGCAAGAATATAGATACATTCCTAACGAAGATTTCTTATGGGGTAGGATGGAATCACAGAATGGTAAAGATGTGTAGAAAGTTGCATTATTCGTCGCTACTTTTTAAGTAAAGCATACATCCTTCATTTTTACCCAGAAAAAGAGATTCTTGTCACAGACAATATCCAACAGTTGTCTATGACACTTGCCACAACTGCATCCCATACATCAGTCATGATCAAATTGATTGTGTGAACTCACAGAAGGACATTTCCCAGGTGCACAATATATGAGTTTTCGTATTGATCATTTTATAGCATGAGAAATGTGCCATAGTTGTTCTGTTGCTGCAAGGTGGTCCAAATGTCTTTGCCTTCATTGCTATGCAAAAAAATAAATAAATATATTTCCTTTCAGCATTCTGTTGCTGGAAAAATGCAACCCCCCCCCCCCATTCTGAAAACCTTCCCGCCCACCTCAGTGCACCTGTTGGGATGGTGGATTGTCCAATGTGGTTGCAAAACTGTAGTTGTGTACACATTACTGTTTGCTCCGGCTCTGAGCACACTCTCATCACTGGTGCTTGAAGCTTCTTCTTTGGCGATGACTCGTAGCCAAGTAAGATTGTCTTCCATAAACACGGTTTTAACAATGAGTCCGTAAGTGACTGTGGAGGCCAATTCTGGATCCACACGTCCTTCCACAGTTGGGACATAGGTTTCTGGGCAGGAGTTGATCACGGTGTGGATTTGCCAAGCGTGCCTTCCTCTTCGCATGTTTCTCCCTTGCATCCTGAGTTCAAGTGTCTTCAAAGCCCATGACACCTTTGGTAAAGGCTGTTCTCCAACTGGAGCACTCGAAGGCCAGTGTTTCCCAATTGTTGGTGTTTATACTACATTTTTTTAGATTTGCCTTGAGACAGTCTTTCAACCTCTTTTGTTGACCACCAGCATTACGCTTTCCATTTTTAAGTTCGGAATAGCTATGTACCGCACACATGGCATTGGCCCCAATCCGCCTGCACCCTTTAGCTTCTGGAGAAACGCTCCTGTTGGATGCGCTTTCCCTTACGCCAGCTTCCCCCCCCCCCCACCGATTAGAAAACAGAATCTGTGGTTAGGCTGAGGTGTATTCTTTGGAGACAGAGATTGAGCATGCGCAGAAGACAGCTTCAATGAATGGGAGTCGGGAGCAGGGAAACAAATTGGATAACGCGCCTTGGGTAAAGACATGATCTTCCTTTCTCTGGGGCGTACAGGAATGTAAGAAAGCAACTGGGAACGCGGCAGGGGGAAATCCTGACCTTGCTGCTGTTTCAAACCCTTAATGTGTCTATGTCCCCAGTGGCACAACAGGTCAGTGCATCTGGCTGTTAACCAGAAGGTCAGTGGTTTGAGGCTACCCAGGGACAGCTGTGAGCAGGATTGCAGCATTGCAGAGGGTTGGACTAGATGTCACTCAGGGTCCCTTCCCACTCTACAATTCTATAATATAGCCTATGTTATAAGAAGGGACGCGGGTGGTGCTGTGGGTTAAACCACAGAGCCTAGGATTTGCCGATCAGAAGGTCGGCGGTTCGAATCCCCGCGACGGGGTGAGCTCCCGTTGCTTGGTCCCTGCTCCTGCCAACCTAGCAGTTTGAGAGCACGTCAAAGTGCAAGTAGATAAATAGGTACCACTCCAACGGGAAGGTAAACGGCGTTTCCGTGCGCTGCTCTGGTTCGCCAGAAGCGGCTTAGTCATGCTGGCCACATGACCCGGAAGCTGTACGCTGGCTCCCTCAGCCAATGAAGCGAGATGAGTGCCGCAACCCCAGAGTCGGTCACGACTGGACCTAATGGTCAGGGGTCCCTTTACCTTTACCTTATGTTATAAGAATGTTAAGTTCTTATACATATAAATTAACTGATCCAAAATGTACCAAGCAAGCACATATATAAATGTATAAACCACATGTCTGAAACCTCACAGAAAAAGTCCTGAAACATTTGTCTCTTCCAATTTTTTTTTAAGTGAGAATATCTCTCATTTATTTATAAGCCTTTGTCCAACAGCCACTTTTTAAATTCCTGCTCAAAAAATCCCTTGGCGCGAATCATGCAGGCAACTTCATTCACTTGGGTGACTGCCGTCCACCCAGACAGCTGTGTGATGAGTTCCTTCACTTCATTTTCAAGGGCCCAAATATCGCCTTCAATCTTTCTGATGACTGTCATCTTCCTGCACCCTCTGAGGGTAGTATCTGTGTAAACTGGGATATTGTGCATTCACGACCTCCTTACAAAATAAGGAAGGTCAGGAGGTGGGTCTTGAGGTGGGCTCCATCCAGAAGGGGTGGGATAACTGTCACGTTTCAGGGGTACTGGTACTCGGGAGGGAGGTATAAGTCTCTCCACAAACCTATATTCATTAGTAGATTCAATAATCCCTGGATATTTCTGTTCTGCAGAGCTGGTTTCTGCTGAAGCTTGCCTCGTATGAGCTGCCGCCAAGAGTCGCTGCCGCCATCCTCCCAGCAACGGCCCCTTCCGCAGACCAACTCTGGCCAAGGCGAAAGCCAAAGTCGCCATCTTGGGAGGAGATTGTCTCTTCCAAATTGACCTCAAATATTTCTCTGCAAGGTCGAAGGAAATGGGGATCCTCCCCATTGTTTCTTTGCTCACAAATCCTGTCTCAAGGGCACAGTTAAGATATGAATAGGGCGAGCCTGTGACCTGGATCCAGGAGTTGAGTAGTTATCATAACAAGAGTGGCCAGGATGCCCAGGTAATCCAATCAGGTGACCTGGCAGACAGGATAAAAACAATGCACTCAGATTTCTGTTGTAGTCCACCCCTTCTCTGATGTACGTATGCTGTTTTGGGGGGTGGTCTTGGGCTCCAGGGTGGGCAGTTCAAAAGTCTATATAAGGGCTTGCACGCATGGTTTGGTGTCCTCCTCCTCTCTCCTGTGTGTGTGGGGGGAGACCCTGTTGCAACAGCTTTAATAAAGATCAGGCTTATAGCCGCTTTGCTTTCGTATATCCTGGTCTGGTCTCTATTCATTTCCCAACTGGTTTGAGCCTTAAAAGGTCCGCTCTCTCCGAAGGTCCAGTCTTCCTTAAGAAGCTGAGGACCTCTCAAGATTCTTGTTTCACCTTTGTCACAAGAACCTATTGGACGGGACTTCATTAGCTGCGATCAATGTATTCCTTTCAATATGGGAGGGAGGGGAATTCTACACAATTGTTTTCCTTCCTATTAATACTGAAAAATATTAATGATGAATATTCTCTGTTACGTTAACTCTCCCCTCTCTGTAGTTTTCAGTTTCTTTTCCGGTCTTGGAGCACATCCTCTACTGTTTATAAAAGGGGGTGGGAAGGAGGAAAATAATAATAATAATAATAATACCCCCTGGGTAAAACTCTCTTCTGCTCTGTCTATAGCATGCTAGACCCACCCAGCCCCAATATTTGAGAATTGAAAGTGGTGATGAAATGGGGGGCAGGGGGAGAGGCGGAGACTGAGAGCACCTCAATACTTGCTAAGTATAAATTGCATTTGTGTGTGTGTATGTGTGTGTGGAAAAGCCCCAGGAGAGTATGTTTTGCTTGAAAGCGTTAGTCAGGAAGTGGAGATTATTTTTTTGGCAAATCCAAATTCATTCTGACTTGAACATAGGCATTTCTGAACTCCGCTGTGTAGTCCGGATGTGGTTTTCTGGAACCGTCCTCCTGAACATGACCTCGCCTCAACCTTCGCTGAAGCACCGGAACTGGCTAACCATTTTAAAAAGTTTTCATTATTATTATTTTTCTCCCTGAACATTCCTGACAAAAGCCGAAGAAGTTTGAAACCGGCTCCGTGTACAGACATTTTCCAACAGGGTCTTATTTATTCCTACAGCTCACTTTCCCTTCTCCCCCCAAGGCAGCATATATGGCCGTCCCCTCTCCCCACAACCCTTTTTAGCATCACAACAATCCCACGAGGCAGATAAAGCAGAGAGAGAATATGAGGGAAAAGTTGGTGGTCCAAGTTCATCCCGTGACCTTCATGGCTGTGTGGGGAGGATTGGGGCCTGGCGCTCCCCAGTCCCTTGACGCCATAACCACCAAACCACACTGGAAATGGCACGATTCTGAACTGCGGGGAGGAATAATTCAATAATTTTACCACCCCTGTTCCCGTGCCTTTAAATAAGTGCCTCTAATTGCAAGAGGTCCCCACCCAATTGCTTATATGTTTCTTTTGTACATAAAGCTGAGAGCAGGGCTGGGGGAAACGGGTGGCACTGCCAGCACCTCTTGCCCCCTGTCCCCTGACTCTGTGTGACAGATAGATATATGTGTGTGTGTGTGTGTTTGTGTGCATGCCCACACACCCCTTTAATTCACAGGGTTTCCATGCAATCTGCCTTCTTTCTTCACACGGCTGTGAAGGCCCCTGAATAAACCTCCTGGGCAGCCCCACCCTGCAAAACTGGTCACATCCCATAATATCTCCGACAGGAGACATTCCCTAGCAACCGTCCCCACCCCCACCTACGGAGTAGCCATCCCATAATAGCATGCCTGCTTTACAGGTTCTGACAGTTGAAACAGAGGAGATTACAGAGCGGGGGGGGGGGGAGGCTGGGCTGGTGGTGGCAAAAAAAGGAGGAGAGGAAGGAAGAGGGGAGCATATTAGAGAGAAAGAAAGAGAGAGAGAGAGAGAGAGAGAGAGAGAGAGAGAGAGAGGAAGAAGGCAGGGCAGCCACTTGGACACAGTCCCAACAGACCCAGCCAGACACACCGTCTGCGCTGACATCCCATAATAACCTGCTCTCCTCCCTCTTGTCCACAACACCCCGTAGTAACAGAGAGAGAGAGAGAGGCCGGCCCACATCCCATAATGTTCTCCCCACCTACCCACCCCAGTCACGTGTGTGGCGTGCTGGCTGGCTGAAATGCCGAGGCATCCCATAATACTCCCCCCCCCTGAGCACACTCTCAGATTTGCAGCACCCCACCCCCCTCCACTTCGCCTTGCCATCCTCTCCCATCCCATAATAGTCCTGGCCTCTCGTGGGGCACCATCCCATAATACTCTCGCCAGCTGCAGCAGCAGTCGCCACACATCCCACAGCGCTCTCTCTCCCCACCACCCATCCTTTCGCCTCCTCAACAACACCCCCCCATCCCACCCTCACGGATACCGCACCGCCGCACCATCTCTGGTCACATAAGCCCTTGCTGCCGTTCCAGCCCATAATATTTCCTTGGCTTCCTCCCACCCACCCCCCGCCTACCCCGTCGCATAAAGCCTCAGCATCCCATAATAGTGCCAGAGGCCTGACCCCGTGGGCCAAACCCCAGCCGGCTAAGCCAGCTGGGGTTGTAGAGATTTCCTGTGGCTGGGCCTGTGCACTCTCTGCTTTCAGTGAGCATGAAAACTAGCCTGGACCCTTTGCAGTTTATAACATTCATCTCTTTCCCCCTTTTAACAACTTAATATAATAGTATAATAAATAAAATAGCCCTCTGCTCTGTAATATTTAAACCCCATCCATCCCTTATCTGATCCAGATACTGAGTCCCAGTTTTAGGTTTCTTTTAATGGACATCAGAGTGTAAACATTGAGGAAGAAGCTCAAATTTTGATCTCGCTTTGCCTTTTTGTATGTGTGTGCAATTCCAGAAAAGGGTGGACATGTGTCCTTCTTTACAGAGGACAACCCCCTGTTGGAAGGACAGTCCTTTATTTGAAATAATGCTGCATTTGAAGGCTTGCCCAGTTCAATTCTGGTTAAAAAACAAAGAACAGCCAGCAGTTGCCCATCAGTCTGCATCCCACTGGCACACAGGCCAGAGTCTTCCCTGCTGTGGAAAGAAACAGCATTCGTTTCCCCCCTCCCTCTTTTTCCTTTCCTGTCAAATATTTTGTTTTCCCACAAAAGCAAAGATCCATCCCTTAAAAGATGCAGCCATAGAATGAGTCAGGCATCTCGCTACACATCCATAGCAGAGGCATATACAGTCAAGACTGGTAAGGAAACAAACCCCTCAAAATGATGAAAACAAAGATAGAGGCCTGACGTCTCGGCCACTTTCAGTGAGGGGCTATCAGAGATTAACAAAAGTGTCGGAGAAGGAGTCACCTCGAGCCTTTTCTACACAGTTTCTCAAAGTTAAGTGGTCGGCCCTTTCCAGTTTTCCGATTATGATCTGTCCGATTGTGCATCATAGCTTTCGTTTCTAGATTGGCATCCCTGCATTGTGAGGTACCACTGTCACATTTATGCAGATCGGAGTCTCCTTGCTCCTCTTTTCCTGGTGCTGCGGACTGTCGTTATTTCAGACTTTGCAGCCGTCCTTCAAGTCTTCATAGCTGAGGGTTGTATAATGCGCTGCGCAAAGGAGCTACCTTGTACAGCTATGAAACCGAAGAGGGCGAGTGATGGAGAGCACGTTCCCTCTGCTGGCCACTCCAAGTCCTGGAACCTGCAAGAGCCACCTTCATTTCCAGAGACTTTGGCAGGAAAGGAAGGGCAAAAATTGAAGGGCTAGTGGCCCTTAAGACTCTTTGCTTGCCTGGGGCCCCATCTGCATTACAGTGGTAAAAAGGTAAAGGGACCCCTGACCATTAGGTCTAGTCGTGGCCGACTCTGGGGTTGCAGCGCTCATCTCGTTTTATTGGCCGAGGGAGCCGGCGTACAGCTTCCAGGTCATGTGGCCAGCAGGACTAAGCCGCTTCTGGCGAACCAGAGCAGCGCACGGAAACGCCGTTTACCTTCCCGCTGGAGTGGTACCTATTTATCTACTTGCACTTTGACGTGCTTTCGAACTGCTAGGTTGGCAGGAGCAGGGACCGAGCAACGGGAGCTCACCCCGTCGTGGGGATTTGAACCGCTGACCTTCTGATCGGCAAGTCCTAGGCTCTGTGGTTTAACCCACAGCGCCACCCGCATCCCGCACTACAGTGGTACCTCGGGTTAAGAACTTAATTTGTTCCGGAGGTCCGTTCTTAACCTGAAACTTTTCTTAACCTGAAGTACCACTTTAGCTAATGGGGCCTCCTGCTGCTGTTGCACCACCGGAGCACGATTTCTGTTCTCATCCTGAAGCAAAGTTCTTAACCCGAGGTACTATTTCTGGGTTAGCGGAGTCTCTAACCTGAAGCGTATGTAACCTGAAGTGTCTCTAACCCGAGGTACCACTGTATTCATTTAAATCAGGGGTCAGGAAACGTTTTTACGAGGGGGCCGGTTCACTGCCCCTCATTCCTTGTGGCGGGCCGGACTGTGCGCACACATGCACATGGCGGAGGGTGACTTTTTCCTCTCCCCCTCTCTCCACCAGCCCCTCCCCTCCCCTCCTTTCCAACCTCCTCCGCCGCTCTGCCTGCAGTTGGGAGCCGGCGGTGGTGCCGCCGCCTCTCCTTTCTGGGCCAGCTTTCCCAGGCTCCAGGCGTGGGGCCAGCAGGCACACAAAGCTCCAGCCGAAGGCCTGCGACGTGCCCGCCACGATGCCCACAGCGTGGCCACGGATGGAGAGGCCAGTGGCCGGGTGGCAATCTGGGCTGCGCCTCAGCACACGGGCAGCGAGCCTTAGGATTGGCTGGCACCAATCAAAGCCCAGCTCGCTTCCTTTGCAGGGCAGGGAGAAGCCAGGAGGAGGGAGGAGGCACCGTCGTGGTGTGTCTAAGGGGGGGGGGGGATGGTGCCTGAAAAAATTGCAAAAAAATGGCGCAGCCTGAACAATCACGCCGAGCCAAGCGGCGATTCCAGGACTATCCGTGGGCCGGATCCAGAGGGCTATTGGGCCTGATCCGGCCCGCAAACCTTAGTTTGCCGGCCCATGATTTAAAGCACTCTTGAACTACAGTGGTACCTCAGGTTACAGACGCTTCAGGTTACAGACTCCGCTAACCCAGAAATAGTACCTCGGGTTAAGAATTTTGCTTCAGGATGAGAACAGAAATCGTGCTCTGGCAGTGCGGCATCAGCAGGAGGCCCCATTAGCTTAAGTGCTGCTTCAGGTTAAGAACAGTTTCAGGTTAAGGACGTACCTCCAGAACGAATTAAGTTCTTAACCCGAGGTACCACTGTACTTTAAGCAGTCATGCCTTCCCGAAATCACGGGAGCTGTAGTTTGTTAAGAGTTCTGAGTTGGTCAAAAGGTAAAGGTAAAGGGACCCCTGACCATTAGGTCCAGTCATGGCCAACTCTGGGGTTGTGGCGCTCATCTCGTTTTACTGCCTGAGGGAGCCGGCGTACAGCTTCTGGGTCATGTGGCCAGCATGACTAAGCCACTTCTGGCGAAGCAGAGCAGCACACGGAAACACTGTTTACCTTTCCGCTGGAGCGGTACCTATTTATCTACTTGCACTTTGATGTGCTTTCAAACTGCTAGGTTGGCAGGAGCAGGGACCGAGCAACGGGAGCTCACCCCGTCGTGGGGATCCGAACCGCCAACCTTCTGATCGGCAAGTCCTAGGCTCTGTGGTTTAACCCATAGCGCCACCCAAGTCCCTTCCTCTGAGTTGGTAATCAACATCTATTCACTTCACTGCCCTATTCTGGGAACTGGAAGTCTGTGGGGGGAACTGGGCTCCCCAAACAACATCCCGCACGCTTAACAAACTACAGTTACTATGGCTGTAAGTTTGGAGGGCCTATTCTGGTAAGAGCACCAGCTTCCTGTGAATTCTTTCAGGAGGAAAAGTCGATATTGGTGGCTTTTGCCATCATTGGGATAGATAGAGGCTGGATCTACACATGTCAAAGAAGCAATTCAGTGAAACGCGCTGTAAACTCATGCAGGGAAATCCAGTAGAGAAATGTGGGATTCCACAGCGCCACCTGGTGTCACAGTTTTATATCGCATAGACAACGCCTATAAAACGCTTGTTCTTTACCAATCTTGCCGGGTCCGGATAGTGTTGCCTGCTGCTTGAGGCCATTCACTGTAAGCAGCAGAGAAGTGTTTGAGAGGGAGCAAGGAGCTGCGTCAGATTTAAGGCAGTGTGGGCAGTTCCCCTGCACAGGGCTCAAAATTGAGGAGATCCATAATTGAGAAGGCCCACTTGGGAGCGCCAAATGTTGGCCTTGCTCAGGATGCCACTTTACTGAACATTGCCAAAGTTCACCCTTGGCATGGAGATGAAGGGAATTAGGGAGGGCTATTTTAGCAATTAGTGATGTACGGAAGTGAGAAGTGAGAGCTGGACCATAAAGAAGGCGGATCGCCGAAGAATTTATGCTTTTGAAATATGGTGCTGGAGGAGACTCTTGAGAGTCCCATGGACTGCAAGAAGATCAAATGCATCCATTCTAAAGGGAATCAGCCCTGAGTGCTCACTGGAAGGACAGATTGTGAAGCTGAGGCTCCAGTACTTTGGCCACCTCATGAGAAGAGAAGACTCCCTGGAGAAGACACTGATGCTGGGAAAGATGGAGGGCACAAGGAGAAGGGGGCGACAGAGGACGAGATGGTTGGATAGTGTTTTCGAGGTTACCAGCATGAGTTTGACCAAACTGCGGGAAGTAGTGGAGGACAGAGGTGCCTGGCGTGCTCTGGTCCATGGGGTCACGAAGAGTCGGACACGACTAAACGACTAAACAACAACAACATTTTAGCAATGGGAGGCAGAAGGAGATACTCCAGTGGGAGACAGCTTGGTCACTGCTGCAGAGAAAGGGACTTCTGTCATGTCTTGGCTCCTCCCTGGGTTGTCCCTGAAGTCAGTGACCCTGGTTTCCCCTGGTGACAGTCCCTCTGCATTGAAGGTTACTGCTGCTGAACGCTGCTGGGTCGGTGAATGGAAAAACAACAGCCCCTCAGGTTTTTATCCAGAGTGAGCCTGCTGATTAGGCCTGTATTATGGAGCCTTAGTACTCTTGATCTGCAGGAACTGCTCACCTCGCAGGGTTTGTAAGAGTGAGGTATACGCATGAGGAAAGGAGAGAAAGAGAGGGTGCTGTCTGCCTCCATGTATGTATGTGGAGTGTTTTGTGCCACTGCTGTAAACAAAATCTGCCCCTTTTCCCTTATGGGGTATCCAAGAGCCCGTATAGAGTCCTTACGTGGGTTCCCTATTGGTAGGAGAAAATAACAGAGGCCAGCCAGAGAATAGGTAAAGGATAAAGGGACCCCTGACCATTAGGTCCAGTCGTGGCCGACTCTGGGGTTGCGGCGCTCATCTCACTTTATTGGCCGAGGGAGCCGGCGTACAGCTTCCGGGTCACTTCTGGCGAACCAGAGTAGCGCATGGAAACGCCGTTTACCTTCCCGCCGGAGCGGTACTTGCACTTTGATGTGCTTTTAAACTGCTAGGTTGGCAGGAGCAGGGACCGAGCAACGGGAGCTCACCCCGTCACGGGGATTTGAACTGCCGACCTTCTGATCAGCAAGTCCTAGGCTCTGTGGTTTAACCCACAGCGCCACTCTGTCTCCCTTAGCCTGGCACTTGATGGTGGGCAACAGAGTCCTGAGTGAGGTTCTTTGAAGGCTACTCCAACAACCAGAATAAGTTTCCATCATCCTCACCTCTCACCACTTGGTTTTTTGCCTCCCTCGTAGCAAATCGTCACAACTTTCTTGGTATTGGCAGTTAGGCATTGGTATTGGTATTGTTATGTAGATGGAAGAGGGGAGGAAGCGCCATCACCTGCCCCACATATTGAAGGGTAGTCTGATAGAGGATTTCGGGGGGCGTGGCCCTGTCCAAAGCCTATGGAGGTGATGGCATAAGGCACGCCCCCAAGCGGTGACCCCGGGGGAGTTCCTAGTTGATGTCCATCAGCAGAACTCCCCCTACTGGTGGTTAACGCTTCCCGGACTTCAAGTGGACGGCTGAAGCCAGATAGTCGGTTAGGACCAATGCCTAAGCCAATACCGTTCATCACCTGTAACCAATAAAGTTGTGGCCTTATTTAGCCCATTAACCTTAAATAATTGTGTCATGTGTGTTTTTTCCCCACGGGGGGCGGGGCGGGAACTCACCATGCAAGTGTGGGAGTGTGGGAAATAGCTTGCTGAGTTATTGGGGTGCTGGAGTGACGTTATTTCTTGGGGGTGAATCCTGCTTGTGGAAGAGAGGATGTGCATGCTTGCTGAGGCTACACTTGCAAATAATCAGTTTATTGAAAATGGCGCCACAAGTCTCCATGACTCCCTTCTCGCAAGGAAACTGGAGGTATAAAAGACGTGATGTTCTCTTACCCACATACCTGCATCCCGTTGCCTTTAGACATTTTCATTCCTGAAGTCAAAAAGAGAAAGTGGCACCTGTCCCCTTGCCATTTGGTTGATGGCTTTCAAACATGGAAGGCAAGAAAATGAGGACACTTTCTGAAACTTGCTTGAGGCAGCTCATCTAGACTAGTCACATTTCCTGTGTTGGCAAACTCTCCTTCATCTTGCCGCTGTTCCTCAATAACAGGTCAAAAAGAAAAAAGTAAACCATGGCAAAAATAGAGTGGTGGCATATTTTTTTTAAAGCATACTAAAACAACAACTGAAATTGACCAATTCTATGAAGACTTACAACACCTTATAGAAGTGACACCAAAGAAGGATGTTCTTCTCATTATAGGGGATTGGAATGCTAAAGTAGGGAGGCAAGAGATAAAAGGAACAACTGGCAAGTTTGGCCTTGGAGATCAAAACGAAGCAGGGCAAAGGCTAATAGAGTTCTGTCAAGAGAACAAGCTGGTCATCACAAACACGCTTTTCCAGCAACACAAGAGACGACTCTACACATGGACATCACCAGATGGGCAGCATCGAAATCAGATTGATTATATTCTCTGCAGCCAAAGATGGAGAAGCTCTATACAGTCAGCAAAAACAAGACCTGGAGCTGACTGTGGCTCAGATCATCAGCTTCTTATAGCAAAATTCAAGCTTAAACTGAAGAAAGTAGGAAAAACCACTGGGCCGGTAAGATACAATCTAAGTCAAATCCCTTATGAATACACAGTGGAAGTGAGGAACAGGTTTAAGGATTTAGATTTGGTGGACAGAGTGCCTGAAGAACTATGGATGGAGGCTCGCAACATTATACAGGAGGCAGCAACAAAAACCATCCCAATGAAAAGGAAATGCAAGAAAGCAAAGTGGCTGTCCAACGAGGCCTTACAAATAGCGGAGGAGAGAAGGCAAGCAAAATGCGAGGGAGATAGTGAAAGATACAGGAAATTGAATGCAGATTTCCAAAGAATAGCAAGGAGAGACAAGAAGGCCTTCTTAAACGAGCAATTCAAACAAATAGAGGAAAACAACAGAATGGGAAGAACCAGAGATCTGTTCAAGAAAATTGGAGATATGAAAGGAACATTTCGTACAAAGATTACCATAATAAAGGACAAAAGTGGTAAGGACCTAACAGAAGCAGAAGACATCAAGAAGAGGTGGCAAGAATACACAGAGGAATTATACCAGAAAGATATGGATGTCTCGTACACCCCAGGTAGTGTGGTTGCTGACCTTGAGCCAGACATCCTGGAGAGTGAAGTCAAATGGGCCTTAGAAAGCACTGCAAATAACAAGGCCAGTGGAAGTGATGGTATTCCAGCTGAACTATTTAAAATTTTAAAAGATGATGCTGTTAAGGTGCTACACTCAATATGCCAGCAAATTTGGAAAACTCAGCAGTGGCCAGAAGATTGGAGAAGATCAGTCTACATCCCAATCCCAAAGAAGGGCAGTGCCAAAGAATGCTCCAACTACCGCACAATTGCACTCATCTCACACGCTAGCAAGGTTATGCTTAAAATTCTACAAGGAAGGCTCAAGCAGTATGTGGATCGAGAACTCCCAGAAGTGCAAGCTGGATTTCGAAGAGGCAGAGGAACCAGAGACCAAATTGCAAACATGCGCTGGATTATGGAGAAAGCTAGAGAGTTCCAGAAAGACATCTACTTCTGCTTCATTGACTATGCAAAAGCCTTTGACTGTGTCGACCACAGCAAACTATGGCAAGTTCTTAAAGAAATGGGAGTGCCTGATCACCTCATCTGTCTCCTGAGAAATCTCTATGTGGGACAAGAAGCTACAGTTAGAACTGGATATGGAACAACTGATTGGTTCAAAATTGGGAAAGGAGTACGACAAGGCTGTATTTTGTCTCCCTGCTTATTTAATTTATATGCAGAATACATCATGCGAAAGGCTGGGCTGGATGAATCCCAAACTGGAATTAAGATTGCCGGAAGAAATATCAACAACCTCAGATATGCAGATGACACAACCTTGATGGCAGAAAGTGAGGAGGAATTAAAGAACCTTTTAATGAGGGTGAAAGAGGAGAGCGCAAAATATGGTCTGAAGCTCAACATCAAAAAAACGAAGATCATGGCCACTGGTCCCATCACCTCCTGGCAAATAGAAGGGGAAGAAATGGAGGCAGTGAGAGATTTTACTTTCTTGGGCTCCATGATCACTGCAGATGGTGACAGCAGCCACGAAATTAAAAGACGCCTCCTTCTTGGGAGAAGGGCAATGACAGGCCTAGACAGCATCTTGAGAAGTAGAGACGTCACCTTGCCAACAAAGGTCCGTATAGTTAAAGCCATGGTTTTCCCAGTAGTGATGTATGGAAGTGAGAACTGGACCATAAAGAAGGCTGATCGCCGAAGAATTGATGCTTTTGAATTATGGTGCTGGAGAAGACTCTTGAGAGTCCCATGGACTGCAAGAAGATCAAACGTATCCATTCTTAAGGAAATCAGCCCTGAGTGCTCACTGGAAGGACAGATCGTGAAGCTGAGGCTCCAGTACTTTGACCACCTCATGAGAAGAGAAGACTCCCTGGAGAAGACACTGATGCTGGGAAAGATGGAGGGCACAAGGAGAAGGGGGCGACAGAGGACGAGATGGTTGGATAGTGTTTTCGAGGTTACCAGCATGAGTCTGACCAAACTGCGGGAAGTAGTGGAGGACAGAGGTGCCTGGCGTGCTCTGGTCCAGGGGGTCACGAAGAGTCGGACACGACTAAACGACTAAACAACAACAAAAAACAACAACACTTTTATAGAGCTATATGGGCAATAACAGAGAGAAATGGAGATGAACCCCCCTATTTTTAGAGTAACTGAGCTGTCAACATTGCTATTTTCAGCAGATATCGAAGACACCAGGTGGCAGCAGAGGAACAGGCCAAGACTACTACTTTAGCTGGACTAGAGACATAGCGATATTGTTTGCAGGAACCATGGTGAATTTATGAGGGAATTTGGTTTTGTAGTGGAAATAGGAGGAGGATCCTAAGACAATTTCAGCTCACGGATTAACAGGATGCTGTGAAAATGTAAACATGCAGATTTTATTGGGCCTGAGCTCCTCCTACCCCTTTTGCCTTTGAATTTTTGAACATCTATCAATGGCAGTGGAACAACTGATGTGTTATTTGAAGACACCCAGAGTGGTTGGCGTAACCCAGTCAGATGGGCGGCATATAAATAATAAATTGTTATTGTTATTATTGGCACAGTTTAATCATGCACTCATTTTATTACAAGTAAAATCCTAGCCACAGTTCAGTTTAATACTGTCTTTTTATATAAAATGAGCTATTTAGTTCCTGGAATAACTGAACAGAAAGGTAGAAATCAAATTACCACATTCTTCCCCTCTTAACTCGCAACTTTTGCTTGTTGAATTGTTGTTCGCCACCCCGGTCTCCCAGTGATGCAAAGTTCGAGGGGTTCCAGGCACTTACCCGGAGTTTGTGTTTCCTTTTCGAAATGAGGCACAGGGGAGAATGTGGTATCTTTAGGATATATAGCTTAAAGGTAAAGGGGCCCCTGACCATTAGGTCCAGTCGTGACCGACTCTGGGGTTGCGGCGCTCATGTTGCTTTATTGGCTGAGGGAGCTGGCGTACAGCTTCCGGGTCATGTGGCCAGCATGACTAAGCCACTTCTGGTGAACCAGAGCAGTGCACAGAAACGCCGTTTACCTTCCCGCCAGAGCGGTACCTATTTATCTACTTGCACTTAATGTGCTTTTGAACTGCTAGGTTGGCAGGAGCCGGGACCGAGCAACGAGACCTCACTCCATCGCAGGGATTCGAACTGCCAACCTTCTGATCGGCAAGCCCTAGGCTCTGTGGTTTAACCCACAGCGCTGAGCCTGTGATGGAGGGACTCACATCATTCAGACCTCAAAAAGTCTTGTTTCTCCCATAGTCACTGCCTTGGATTCCAGCAGAAATCAGGCCCGGCTTTCTCTCTCTGCCTCTCCAGCCTGACGCTTTTGCCTCCAACTTCTAGCTCACATCACTCAGCTCTTGTCTTTTGTCTTTCTGAGTGTAGGTACTAAGAGGGTAGGGTTTTGTCAGCACTAATGGATAATTTGAACTGCAACTGGCCAACTTTGCAAGGCAGTTGCACAAGCAGGCATTCCTATAGCCTTCCCCTTTGGTTACACCCTTCCCCTGTAACCTCCTGGAGGGTACAGCTTTTTCCTGCTGTATCTCTTCCAACTCTGCTTTTGATCTCCTCCAAATTGCCTTTATTCCCTGTAGTCAACTGAAACTGCCCTCTGGAAACTACTGGACTCTTCCATGGGCTTCTATTTGGTCCTCATCCACTTTGACCCTTCTGCTGCCTTTGGTACAGTCTGGGATTGGTTGGTAAGGGGCAGGTGATGGTTGCAGAAGCAGGGGGAAAGCAAAGCCATCTTTGTGAGGGAAATGGACTGGGGAGCTCCTCGCTCCCCTCTCCAAAAATAGCAACTAACAATGTTTCCTTAGTAGACAATTCCTTGGGACCACACACAGTAGTCTGTTGGTGGCTACGTCATTGTTCATTTTATCACAAATCAACTGGAGGATTGCAAATTGGAATGAAGAACATGAACTTCTACCTTGTGTTTTGTTATGTACTGAGTTGAATAGGATCCAAAATCCAGCAGTCTGATTGGTCCTAGAACAATAGGATTCAGAATGCAGCAGTCTGATTGGTCCTAGAACAATGCAGCAGTATGACTGGTCTGCAGGAGCCACCCAATCCAGCTCCAGATGGAAGTAAATCCACAACCTGATTGGGCTACAGGAGAATTCCGGAATTAGCCAATCACGTGCAGCCCATTGTGTAAATAATGTATATAAAGCAGATACTTTGAGGGGACTTTCACTCCTCCTCACCGCTATGAGCTGAATAAAGAGCATGAAATCCACTCTCGACTCCGAGTATATTTCATGTTTTCAGATAGGATTCATCCACATACCAGCAAATTCAGGTTGTGCAATTTAAGTTGATTTGGAGCTCTTGCGTAACACTTCTGCTCTCTGCCCGCCAAGGAATTTTTCCAATAGGGAAAGTGACAGGAGAATGCACCGGGAAATGTGGGATAATGCTTGCTTGATACATGGGAAGGATGTGGAATAGCTCAGAGGGTACAGCATGAGACGCTTAACTTCAGGGTCTTGAGTTTGAGCCCCGTGTTGGGCAAAAGATTCCTGCATTGCAGCAGGTTGGACTAGATGACCCTTGTGGCCCTGTCCAACTCTGCAATATTCTACGAGAAGGTTGTCCCTGCAAACAGATGAATGGATGAATGCTCAGTAAATACCGAACGTGCATCCACAGGGACGCGGACTTATAAAAAATATTGGGGGGGCCCGGGAAAGCTCATGAATAATAAATAAGCTCATGAATATGCAAATAAAGTGGCGCCGCCTCCTCGTGAGCGAATAGGGGAGAGCGTGCTGCGCCTATTAATCAGCTCCAAAGGAAATTGGGTGGAGCTTTTGCTCGGGAGGGAGGGCAGGAGGCATGCAGCCCGCCCCTCCCAGTGCATTTTGGGCTGGGGGAGGGGCGGCGATGGCGCTCTGCTGGAGGGGCGCCGGAGATTATTGGGGGGGCAGAGCCCCCCCAAACGAATTTTTGAGGGGGCTCGGGCCCCCTCAAGCCCCATGGAGTCGGCGCCTATGTGCATCCACTGCATTTCAAGTCTTGAGTTTTTAATCCATGTTCACACAATGTTATCCAAGATGCATATGTATCCTGCACTTCGTTGTGGGATCGGTGCACCAAATGTAGTGTCTAAATGATGTAAGGTAAAGGGTAAAGAGACCCCTGACCATTAGGTCCAGTCGTGGCTGACTCTGGGGTCGCGGCACTCATCTCGCTTTATTGGCTGAGGGAGCTGGCGTACAGCTTCCGGGTCATGTGGCCAGCATGACTAAGCCGCTTCTAGCGAACCAGAGCAGCGCACGGAAACGCTGTTTACCTTCCTGCCAGAGTGGTACCTATTTATCTACTTGCACTTTGACGTGCTTTCGAACTGCTAGGTTGGCAGGAGCTGGGACAGAGCAATGGGAGCTCACCCTGTCGTGGGGATTCGAACCGCCAACCTTCTGATCAGCAAGTCCTAGGCTCTGTGGTTTAACCCACAGCGCCACCCACGTCCCCTAAATGATGTAAGCAGTTTCAAAATGCCAGTCTCCAGGCCCCTCTGCTCCATTTCTTCTACATCAACTTTTTCACCAATACATTGGTGGTGGGGAACCTGCTGGTTACAATCCATTTGCAAAACCCGAATGACCTGCTTGCAATACTACACTCTGTCCGAGAGCAACTTTAGTCTCCCATCAAGCCCCACTTCAACCCCCCTTTTCCCCATGGAGTCTGGCTTAAGCCCTTAGTCTTTATCCTTCAATTAAAACTAAGCCAAAGGAATCACAAATGCTTTTAATCACATCGATCCCTTGTGACACAGGCTTTCCTGTTTGTTGTTGCTGCAATTGCTGAAATTTGGCTTGTAAAGTCCTCAAAGCAGGGACCTGTGTTTTTTCCCTTTCCTTTTTGCTCATCATGTACAGTGGTGCAATAAAAGTACCATCACAGTCACCACTGCCACCATCACCAGAAGCCTGCATTGCAAATATATGCACATATCTCACCACACGAGTAAAAATGAAATGAAACGCCATCCACACAATGTGCTTCAGTAGTCGGCAGCTGGGTAACATGCGATTTTATTTCCTTACCGCATTATGGATTGGGAAAATCCATGTGAGAATGGGGAAAAGTGTGGGATGCCATGTGGGTGAGAACAACACAAGTTACATGTTAGATGCATTCAATCCACTTTAGGTTGCTGTGTGTTTACAGCCTTAGTTCACCACAGGGCCTGTTTCTTGGGTTGTACATGATGTACAATGCCTAGGCCAGCATCGCCTGCGCTCTGCGAGTGCAGCTTTCTCCCAGTTGAAGTGCAGAGTGTTTGAGGACTGGGACATTCGCAGGGAAACCAAAATGCTTGTTTACAAAGCTATTGTACTACCAACCTTACTGTATGCTTGGGGACCACTTATAAATGCCATCTCCAACTCCTCGAAATATTCCAGCAACAGTGTCTCTGAAAATTTTTACACATCACTTGGGAAGACAAGCGAACTAATGTCAGTGTACTGGAAGAAGCAAAGATCACCGTGTTGAAGCGAAGATTCTTCAACATCAACTTCTTTGGACTGGTCATGTTGTGCGGATGCCTGATGATCGTCTTCCAAAGCAACTATTCTATTCCGAACGTAAAAATGGAAAGTGTAATGCTGGTGGTCAACAAAAGAGGTTTAAAGACTGTCTCAAGGCAAATCTAAAAAATGTCGTATAAACACCAACAACTGGGAAACACTGGCCTGTGAGCATTCCAGTTGGAGAACAGCCTTTACCAAAGGTGTCATGGGCTTTGAAGATGCTCGAACTCAGGATGAAAGGGAGAAACATGCTAAGAGGAAGGCACAATGATAAACTCCTGCCCGGAAGCCTATGTCCCCACTGTGGAAGGACATATGGATCCAGAATTGGCCTCCCCAGTCAGTTACGGACCCACGGTTAAAACCATGTTTATGGAAGACAATCTTACTTGGCTACGAGTGATCGCTAAAGAAGAAGACAATGCCTAGGGTGTAGAAACAGATTACCATGGTCATGTAAACATACTCCCTACAGGTCTGAAACCATCTCTGAACATCCATGTTCCAAGAGGCTTTACCCCCTTTACAGTTTTGTTTCATCGCATCCCCCTCCCCTCTGTTCATCATTCAGAAATTCCTAGCAAGCACTTCTTGCAGTAATCACCAGTCGGAGGAGCCCACTCCCCCCCCCCCCGTGCTTATATTTCCGAATCTTCAATGGGGCTGTTCAAAAATATTTTAGGGGGTACAAATGGCAAGCCCTCGTAGGGGAGGATTAACGTTTGGACCGGGAATCCTCGCTTGGCACTCGTTGCCTGGTAGGACTTACTTTCCGTTACTCGATTCTGAAGTGTTCCCATTTCAGAGTCCCAAGCTTGCGCCTTCCTCAGTTTATTTAAAGTGTTTCGGAAGCCCTCTGTGTTGAAGTAATAGATCAGGGGGTCCAGAGTGCAGTTCATACTGGCCAATATCACCGTGATGACCAGGGCCTGCCGTACCGAATCCTTCATTTGCACGTCGGTCTTGATCAGCTGGGCTTTTATCAGCCCATACGCTGCCAGAACGACATTGTAGGGCACGAAGCAGATAATGAAGATGACCAGGTTGACCACTAGCATGCGAAGCGTCTTCCGTTGGCGCAGGCTCTGCATCCCACCAGCCTGGCACAGTTTCTGGAAAATTCGGACCGAGCAGTAGGAAACAGAGGTCAGGGGCAGAAGAAAGCCAAGGATCTCCGCCAGGATGATCAAGGGGAGGAGCTCTTTCTGCCACAGGCCCTCACTGAAGTTCTCGAAGCAAAGAGTGATGGTCGTCCTGTCTTTGACACAGGAAGTGGATTTGTGGACATAAGCCACGGGAATAGAGCCTACCAGGATAAGCACCCAGACCACAAGACAGACAATCCGAGCCAGTCTGGGGCGCCGGAGGTGGCGCCAGCGAAGGGGGTGGACAATTGCCACGTAGCGGTCCAGGTTGATGCACATCAGGAAGAGGCAGCTACCGTACATGTTGATTTGGAAGACAGAGCCCGAGACCTGGCAGAGGAATTCTCTAAAGGGCCACTGCTCCATGGAATAGTAATAGATACGGAAGGGCAAAGAAATGGTGAACAGGAGGTCGCTCGCGGCCAAGTTAAGCATGTAGATGCTCACCACCGACTTGAGTTTCAGGTAGTTCAAGAAGATCCAGATAGCGGCCACATTGAGCAGCAAACCTGCGGTGAAGATCAGGCTGTAGCCGATCAGGTGCAGACGGTGGTTGGCACTGTGGTCCTTGCAAATCACGACCGGGGTGACATTGGCCGATGACATGCCTGTGAAGCATCTGAGGGCCTCAATCCTGCCGTTCAGGGTGCTTGGAGACAATCTCCTTCAAAGGGAAGGGCACCAGGAAGGGTGCGCAATTCTCAAGTTGGTGATCATTTCTTTATTTCATTTCGAGCAGTTGCTGCTGCTAGATGGTTCTCTTCCCAGCACCCCTATTTAAGCCTCCAGGTCCCAGGAACTGTCAGAGACGGGAAGATCGGCGCCATTCATGATCGTACAGAATGATGAGTCTGGAAGAGAACGAAAAATATAGCTATTAACTGTAGCATACTCACATCAAGAAAAGTGAGGAATTCACTCACGGGGTGGGAGAGAAATGCACGTATGGAGAAAGGAAAAGGAAACAGGTAGATGGATACAGCATGTTGTCATGAAAATATTCAGAAAGTGCACAAGGTTTCTCCAGATTTTCCTCTCTGCTATTTATCAGCTAATTTAATAGCTAACTACACAGGGACGCGGGTGGCGCTGTGGGTAAAAGCCTCAGCGCCTAGGGCTTGCCGATCGAAAGGTCGGCGGTTCGAATCCCCACGGCGGGGTGCGCTCCCGTCGTTCGGTCCCAGCGCCTGCCAACCTAGCAGTTCGAAAGCACCCCCGGGTGCAAGTAGATAAATAGGGACCGCTTACCAGCGGGAAGGTAAACGGCGTTCCGTGTGCTGCGCTGGCTTGCCAGAGCAGCGATGTCACGCTGGCCACGTGGCCCGGAAGTGTCTGCGGACAGCGCTGGCCCCCGGCCTCTTGAGTGAGGTGAGTGCACAACCCTAGAGTCTGGCAAGACTGGCCCGTACGGGCAGGGGTACCTTTACCTTTACTTACACAGAGCAGGGAGAACTTAACCCTGTCCCTACCTCTCTTTACCCATCAGGAAAAACTCATGGCAGGGGTGGGTCCTCTTTTTGCTTCTCCGGGTTCTGATAATAGGGTGTTGCCATCACCAAGAATACCACATAACACCCTCAAGTGTCTTTGGGTGGGGTAGAACTATCAGATAATGAATTCCTTTGACTTTTTTTTCATAAATCTTGGCTCAATTCAGAGAGCATGGCAACACTGCATGCACAAACCACAGCCTGCAGTTTCACTTCAGACTATGACTTCCGATTCTGCTCTCTCTTGACAGAAAGAGGTAAGATTCATTAGCTGTGTCTGGGTGTCTGAATTAAGCTTTTGTTGAAGTGGGAGAAAATAGCAAGTAAACCATTAATGAAGTGTCGGTGAGTTCCCACGAGGCAAGACACAGCGATAACAGCAAGAACCTTGACTGAACGACATATAACTGGGAAACAGGGGCAAAGCAACTGCTTATATACATTCCTGAAAGCCCGGGCCACTCCCACTCCCAACATGATTGGCTGTCTAAACATCCAAGCTGCGAATCACGACTCAGAGTCCAAGGGCCAATGGCCCAAATCCTGAAATGTTCTGTGATTGGACATCATGTATCGAATCAGAACACAGGAGCTTGGAATCCTTAGTCCAGACTCAAGCTCAGGCAAACACAGACCACTGAATAAAGGAAAAGGTAAAGGTACCCCTGCCCGTACGGGCCAGTCTTGCCAGACTCTGGGGTTGTGTGCCCATCTCACTCAAGAGGCCGGGAGCCAGCGCTGTCCGCAGACACTTCCGGGTCACGTGGCCAGCATGACAAGCTGCATCTGGCGAGCCAGCGCAGCACACGGAACGCCGTTTACCTTCCCGCTGGTAAGCGGTCCCTATTTATCTACTTGCACCCGGGGGTGCTTTCGAACTGCTAGGTTGGCAGGCACTGGGACCGAGCAACGGGAGCGCACCCCACCGCGGGGATTCGAACAGCCGACCATGCGATCGGCAAGTCCTAGGCGCTGAGGTTTTACCCACAGCGCCACCCGCGTCCCTGTAAGACCACTGAATACATAACAATTAAAATATTAGACTTTAAAAAAAGAAAGAAATGGCACATTTCATTGTGGAAATCCAAGCTTGGGGAAGCTGCCCTAGCCTGATATTGAGCATTATTATGGTTTGTGACCTCTTATCTTACTGGATAGACTTCCCCTACTTGACCGTGCACTTAGATTAGTAGATTTCCTTTTCCTTTTTATCATTATTCTCCGCCAGGTGTTGATTTGGCAGGCCCTTCCTTGAGGCAGTGAGGAAGTTACAATCACAGGGTACAAATACATTGTCTCCAAAACACAGGAGCCCTTTCAAACGCTCCGCGCATGTTGTGTTCAAACAAATCTCTGTCAATCACAAAACATTAATTAAAAACTAGAAACATGGGAATCTGTGTCATACCCTAAATCAATTATGGGGAAAAGATCTTGGCAAAAAATCAATACTGCTTAATGGGTTGCAATTTGGTGCAAAAAACCCGCCCCCAACCCAACAACATTCAAACTGATTTCTGCGAGTATCGGAGAAAAATAGTTGAAAATCCTACGCAGATGCCACGCCACAGCCTAAGTCAAATAGCTTCATCTAACTCTGCTGTATGCTGGGGGGGGGGGGGATGTGGGGAGACAGGGAAGTATGTCCACATGTGGAATTGAGCTCCTCAATTCTTCCGATCATTCTGGAAGGAAGTCTTTGAAGAGCTAGCATGATGACAGCCCAACAGATTCCTATGAAACCTCTTTCCCTATATAGTGGAGGAGAACTTGGATTACTTCATAGGAAATTGCTCTTATTCATAGTTAGTGATGCAGGATTGACAACTGCAAAGTTCTGGAAAGCCCCTGCCTCCAGTAAATTAGAAACCAGGTACGGTACCAACAGCTTTAGCTTTTAGCATTCATGGAACAATTGACTTAGACTGCCCACTCAGATGTGGTTTCGTACAGTTTTATTACATATGCAACCACAAAAGAACACAACCACCCTCCACACATGAATGCCAATGGAGAGACACCTGAGATAGCAGATATTTTCCAGAATGGATATGGAAAACATGGACGATTGAAAAACGGATTTTCCTTGGCTGGGGTTGGGGGCTACGATTTCTTTCTTGTACAGTGAACACTCGGGTTGCAAATGTGATCACGCGTGGGTTGCCATTTGGCGCTTCTGTGCATGCGCAAAGCGATTTAGCACTTCTGCACATGCGTGGCCACCGAAAACCGGAAGTAACCCGTTCTAGTATTTCTGGGTTTCGTTGGGTCCGTAACCCAAAAAAACGCAACCTGAAGCATCTTTAACCCAAGGTATGACTGTATTTGTTTTGTTCTGTTATGTACTGAAATCAATAAAACATTTTAAAAACAACAACCCTAGGTAGACTCATATGGGAGAATGCGGTTCATCTGATCACTTGCTCCCAAGCTGTGTAAGGCTTTGCAGGTCAGAACCAGAACTCTGAATTGTGTCCAGTAACAGACTGGTAGCCAGTGAAGCTGTGGTAACAAAGAGGTAACAAGGGAGTCACATGCCCCTTATAATCAGCCCTGGTCAAGACAGTGGTACCTCAGGTTACATACGCTTCAGGTTACAGACTCCGCTAACCCAGAAATAGTGCTTCAGGTTAAGAACTTTGGTTCAGGATGAGAACAGAAATCGTGCTCCAGCGGCGCGGCGGCAGCAGGAGGTCCCACTGGCTAAAGTGGTGCTTCAGGTTAAGAACAGTTTCAGGTTAAGAACGGACCTCTGGAACGAATTAAGTATTTAACCCGAGGTACCACTGTAGTTTGGCTGCTAGCTGAAGTTTCCAAACACTATTCAAAGCTAGGCCTGCGGAGCTGTTGTTGCTATTGTGGTTGACATCAGTGTTGGATTTATGTATAAGCTAAACAAGCTGTAGCTTAGGGCCCCACTCTCTAGGGGGCACCCAAAAAATTTAAAGGAAAAAACAACTGGATGTACATTTCCAAAATATAAGATAAAAAACAAATAAAATAAAGACTACATACAGCAACAGTATTTTGTTTTGTGTTGTGTATGGACCTATTAGCATATATTCAGCACAAAAAAACAGCGACAATTTGTTGTTGACAAAGGACAACTGGACATATAAAGGGCCCCATTACCTTCAGTAGCTTAGGGCCTCATCAAACCTAAATCCGGCCCTGGACTTGACATCCATCTATCTCAAGAGGAAATGGAGTGCACCTCCAGGGGTGAAGGTAACCCCCTTAGTGACCTCCCCGGGGGCAAGCCTGGGCAGTGTGTCTCAAAGTCCTGGGCTGCCCAGACAACAAGACCCTCTTCTCAGCTGATGGGGTCCAAAGGAAAGCAAAGCAATTACGTTTTAGCCTTTTCTTCTCCAGAAGATGTCCTGCAAGGCAGCATGTACCGATATTTCCTCAGGGTTTAACTCCCGGAGACTTTCTCCATATTACACATAAGATGTAACTAAAGCATGCGTCACTTTCGGAAAGGAGTGCAGCTGATGCACTACCTTCAGCTGTGCAAAATCGCTCCTGGCTACTGATGAAACTGATGAAACAAGCACACCCAGTCGGTGAGCCTGAGTCATTTCCCCATTCCAGAGGTCCACCATGGCTTTGACAGTATCCCAGGTGAGACGAAAATTCCCAGGAGTCATCCAGAAACCATCTGGATCCTTTAGCTTCCTGGGACGGCCTATTTTAATTGGTACCCCGACTCCTGAAGAGGTTCAGCGTCCCAGCAAGCCTCTACAGGGCTGAACTTCTGAACCAACTTTTGTCAGCAAACGCCTCTGCATCCTTTATTTTTGCTGATGGTCGTGGGGAAAAGAAGCCTCCGTGTGATCTCACAGCTCTGTGGGCACATTTTCATGGCCCTGTTCTAGGGTGGTCAGGTGGAAGAGAAGCCAGGGCTACTGTACTTTTATGCGTAGCACAGAATTTGGGAAGGCACAGGTTTTTCTCAGTTTGTCTGCCCTGACAATCTGCAGCTGAAGGAATCCCCTCTTACTTGCAACTATTAATGGAACAGGAGTCGCCTCATTTCCTCCACTGCTTGTCACTGTAAGGAACTGCATTCTAGGCATGTAACCAAAATTTTTGAGAAACGCAAAGAGTGCGCAGGGTGGCAGAGGATGAAGCAATAAAGAACAGCCAGAACCTAAATGCAGGCAATCCAATATGCTTAAAGTTATTATTTTTGCCATCAATTTCACCACCTCCATATAGTCCAATAGTTTTAAAATAGGAGACCAAAAAGACTAAATGTTTGTGGAAGAGTGGAGAGCCTTTTCGGATTATCTGAGAAAATGCACAGGTGGTAGAGAGGGCAGATCGCCATCCTATGCCCATCTGCCTAGGAGCAAGCCGCATCGAACTCAGTGAAACCAATTTCTCTGAGTAGATATGTATAGGATTGTGCTGCATGAAAGATTCTGTGCAAATGTTAACTGACTACTGTGGAGTGTGGAATGGCTCTATAAACTTCCTGTCTGTTGGGCCTTCCTAGAGAATATGATCTGGCGAGAGGCTGCTTAAAATGGCAGCCGCTTGAGCGCTGCTGCTGCTGCTGGCACCAACAAAGCCCAGCCCCCTTCCTCCTCTAGGCAGGACAGGGAGAAGCCAGGAGGAGGGAGGGAGGAGGCGTCGCCGCCGTGTGTGGGAGGGAGAGGGAAAGAATGTGTGTGCTGGCGATCCACGCGGTGATTCCCAGACCGTCCACGGGCCAGATCCAGAAGGCAATTGGGCCTGATCCGGCCGGCGGAACTTACTTTGCCGACCCATGCTCTACGGGGAGCTGGCTTCAGGCACCAGGCCTGTTGGCAGACCAACTCTGTATTATAAAGATGTCTGCAAATGTGACATGAAGACTGGGGAGGCGAGAGAGAATACCCCCAAATCAGCCTGGTTATGTTGCTTTTGTTTTGCGGTGAGCATAGCCTCAACACTAATTACAGTGGTCCCTCAGGATGCGAACGGGATCCGTTCCGGAGCCCCGTTCGCATCCAGAAGCAAACGTAACTAGCGACGGCACGTCTGCGCATGCGCATGTCGCTTTTCGCTGCTTCTGCGCATGCGTGTGACGTAATTTTGAGCACCTGCACATGCGCGAGTGGCGAAACCCGGAAGTAAGGCACTCTGTTACTTCCGGGTGGCTGCAGAGCGCAACTCGAACGCGCTCAACATGAAGCATATTCAACCCGAGGTATGACTGTATAATAACTATCCCCTCTTATGAGGGAAAGCTGGGAGCTGGAATTAGGGGTGCTTAGGGTATGGAAGTGAAAGCTGGACCATAAAGAAGGCTGATCGCCGAAGAATGGATGCTTTTGAATTATGGTGCTGGAGGAGACACTTGAGAGTCCCATGGACTGCAAGAAGATCAAACCTCTCCATTCTGAAGGAAATCAGCCCTGAGTGCTCACTGGAAGGACAGATCCTGAAGCTGAGACTCCAAGACTTTGGCCACCTCATGAGAAGAGAAGACTCCCTGGAAAAGACCCTGATGTTGGGAAAGATGGAGGGCACAAGGAGAAGGGGAAGACAGAGTACGAGATGGTTGGATAGCGTTCTCGAAGCTACCAGCATGAGTTTGACCAAACTGCAGGATGCAGTGGAGGGCAGAGGTGCCTGGCGTGCTCTGGTCCAGGGGGTCACGAAGAGGCGGACTAAACGACTAAACAACAACAAGGGTTCCAGACCCAGGGTAGTCCTAGTTGATAAATCCAGTATGAAATTAAATTAGGCTGTCAGTCAAAGTGCCAATGGCCAGGCAACTAGGACTTGCACCTTTACAGGAAGGGCTCAGTGGAAGAGCGTCTGTTCTGCATAGAGAAGGTCCTTTAATCCCTGGCACCTCCAGGTAGGACCCTTGCCTGACACTGAAGAACCATTGCATGTCCATATCAACAATCCCTAGACAGATGGACCAAACGTCAGTATAAGGCAGTTTCCTATGACAGTGGTTAGACTTGCGCCGCAAGGTGTCATTGGTCTACGAATCCCATGCTATCTGACCAATGACCAGACTGGATGAGAACCGGAGTCCATCGCAATCTGGAGATCCCATCCCCGTTCTTAGCCTTTTTCTTAGGGCAAAATCAGGTGCTATATTTGGGACATGTGAACAGTCTCCCAACATCTTTTCAAAAATGAAAAGCAGCTACAGGAGGCAGCCAATTTCAGGGGAGGAACATGGGCTTTGAAACCATTTTGAGATTGTCCTGTAGATAGATCTGCCCAAAGTGTCACAGCAAATTCCGAAGGGACCCTTTTCAGTTTTACCTTGTGTTTCTATGGAAGGTGCCCAGAGACTTTGCTAGATAAGGTGCTGAACTAAAGCCGAAAACAACCTGGCCACTTTCATTTCCAGTTCTGGGGGAAATTGGTAAAATTCCATTTGGATCAAGAAATGAAAGTTACACATACCACCGCCTCCAATGGCTTTTCAAAGGCATCATAGCAACACACCTCTCCTTAGCAAGTTTTTCTTCATACTAAAAACCATCCAGTTCATTTATATACAAGTGGAATTTGATATAGTATTATAAATTATTATAAATTATTATTCACATGGCCAAGATCCTTCAGCAATGCTTACCCACAACTAAGTCCCATTCTACAAAAGTTCTTTCTCTAATAAAGTAGTTCTTAATAAATAAATACAAAGTCTAAAACCTTTTATTCTGCCAGTTACAAAATGCTGGCGCTGGTTCTCTCTGCTTTAACATGATGCTGTTTTGTGGATTCTTAATTGTATTTATTTTGTTGTGATGTTCTTAATCTTAACTCTTATATTGTAGCTGTCTTGCAAGGGGTTTGCTTTTAAAAGCAGAATAAAAATCACTCAGAAAATAAGTAAAAGAAAAAAAATCTGACTGTCTAAATTGCCCAGGAAGGAATAGGGAAGCATTGCTATATTTTGTTCTGTCTGATTTCTTGTGCCTTTAATAGCTGCATGACACACAGAAATTCAGGAGATGCGACTTTCCTAGCATGGAAATGCAGTGATGAAGAAGCTGTAGCTGCTGAATTTCTGCTTATCGCTCTTCTTTTAGAAGCACAGAAGAAGATCTTCCAAAAGTAAATGTAGGAACACTGTCTGAGGACACCATTTCAGGCCGTCATAACCATATCTCAGTTTAATCTCTTTCCAGTGCTTCTAAGTATGTTCAGAACATGCTTCCCCCACCACTGAGTAAGCATAGCTCATGCCCCAAACCTGGGCTTCAACAAATGCTTGATGTGCAGAAATTAGCAGGGGGAGATTTTCAGATTGTGGTGTTGAACTTTGCCATAGGGCTAACGTCAGCCTATTCCTAGTGTAGAGCCATAGCAAACCCCCCAAAGGCCTTTCTTAGAGAGGAGAGGAGCCACCCTGTATTTTTTCTGAGCAGTTTTTCTTTTGGGAAAAGAAAGCAGGCCAGACTGAGGACGTTTTCCAGTCAGCTGGCTAACCGACAGATAACAAAACACTTTTATGGCTACCACCACAATCACCAGCATTTAACCTCATCTCCCTTCTCCACTCTCCCAGTGTCTTTTACCTCTCTTTATCTGGAGGAATTACAGGCTTGAGGTTTCTGACATGTCCACAGCAACTGAAGGAATTTTAGCTCACCAGCGGAAGTCAAAGGCAGATCAGAAGCGAGCGAGGACCTCAGGTTAGGTGGGAAATCTAGCTTCATGGACTTCACTGTCCGGACATTCTCTCACTTTCATTCCTTCTTTTACGGAAATTGCTCTTGTTCTTGCTTCAATCCCATTTCCCGGCCATCATGTGTCTGTGACACAACTTGCCATTGATAACAACATATGAACTTTGGTTCCAACAGCTGATAAGCCATGACAGGCTCCTCAGACAAGAAGAAGAAAACGTATCATCCTCTGCCCGCCGCAGTAGTTTTGTGGCGAGAAGAACGCGACAAATAAGGAAGTGGGCTAGTGGTGCTTTTGCTAGCTTTTTACTTTTCTTCTCTTGCACTTCCTCAGACGTCTACCCTACCCTGTGCAGAAAGTGCAGAGCAAGGCAAGGAAATTAATCATTAGCCAGTAGCTATCACATCGGAGTTCAGGCTTGCAGGGCTGAAAGGAAGTCGAGCGTTTGTCAGATGGGTGTGTCATGCAGAGCACATCACACCAATCCTCCAGCGTTTGCGTTGCCTTTTCCGGCTAGAAAAGGTGCTGATTTTTGTGTTAAAACCACGGTTGTCCTGGGTCTAAAACACCCAGAGATTGCCTTCTCTCCTTCGTAGTGAGAGCCAGAGAATCCCAAGACATTTTGATGCCTGAGGCAGAAAAAGTGTGGTAGAGTGATAGGGGCAGACGGGGCTCGTCAACCTGGGAAGGTAGCCCATCTAGGAGAAGGAAAACTCTGATCCTAAAACTTGTGGAAAGTTTCGGGAGAAGAAATCCAGAGTGGAGCTTCTCAGGTGGTTGGACAGCACCTTCTAGGCATTTTTCTGCTTTCCTTTGGACCATCGGCAAGGGGCGTCTGGGCAGCCCAGGACCTCCATGCACATTGTCCAGTTTTGCGCGCTGTGGAGGTTACTTGGTGCTGCTAACACAGCTGTTTGACTTTGACCCCAAAGGCGCTTTCCATTGTCTCTAGAGAATGATAGAGGCCCCAAATGGTGCAGTGGTTAGGCTTTGAGCATTCCATAGGGGGAGGGCTGGTGTGGAGGATTCCCTGGTCCTGAATGGGGTAACTGTGCCCCTGAAGGACCAGGTGCGCAGCCTGGGAGTCATTTTGGACTCACAGCTGTCCATGGAGGCAGAGGTCAAATCTGTATCCAGGGCAGCTGTCTACCAGCTCCATCTGGTACGCAGGCAGAGACCCTACCTGCCCACAGACTGTCTCGCCAGAGTGGTGCATGCTGTATTTATCTCCCGCTTGGACTACTGCAATGCGCTACTGCAATGGGGCTACCTTTAAAAGTAACCCGGAAACTACAGCTAATCCAGAATGCGGCAGCTAGACTGGTGACCGGGGGCGGCCGCCGAGACCACATAACACCGATCTTGAAAGACCTACATTGGCTCCCAGTATGTTTCTGAGCACAATTCAAAGTGTTGGTGCTGACCTTTAAAGCCCTAAACGGCCTCAGTCCAGTATATCTGAAGGAGCGTCTCCACCTCCATCGTTCTGCCCGAACACTGATGTCCAGCACCGAGGACCTTCTGGCAGTTCCCTCGCTGCGAGAAGCCAAGTTACAGGGAACCAGGCAGAGGGCCTTCCACAGGTGCCCGCCCTGTGGAACGCCCTCCCATCCGATGTCAAGGAAATAAGCAACTATCCTACTTTTAAAAGACATCTGAAGGCAGCCCTGTTCAGGGAAGTTTTAAATGTGTGACATTTTAATGTATTTTTAATCTTTGTTGGAGGCCGCCCAGAGTGGCTGGGGAAAGCCAGCCAGATGGGTGGGGTACAAATGATAAATTATTATTATTATGAATAGAGCACAAGACACTTAATCTCAGGGTTGTGGGTTCGAGACCCACGTTGGGCAGAAAGATCCTAGGGGGTTGGACTAGATGACCCTTGTGGTGCCTTCCAGTTCTATGATCCTACAAAAATACCTCTATAAACTTCACAACCACCCACAAAACTAACTGCAGGGGTGGGGAACTTGTGGCCCTTCGGATTCTGTTGGACTCTGCAGCCAGCATGGCAAATGACCAGGGCTGATGAGACTTCTGGTTCCCCACCCCAGATTACTGGGTGACCTTGGGCTGGCCAGTGGCGTAGCGTGGGGGGTGCAGGGGGGCCGGCCGCACCGGGCGCAACATCTGGGGTTAGGGCAAATCCACAGGTTAAGGGGCGCAAATCCACGGGTTAGGGGGTGCAAATCCACGGGTTAGGGGGCCCAAATTACTTGCCTTGCCCCGGGTGCTGACAACCCACGCTACGCCACTGGGGCTGGCTACCGTCTCTGAGACTAACCTCCCCTGGGCTCTTGTGAGGATAAAACAGTGTGTATGTGAGCACGTACGCTGCCTTGCACTGTTTGGAAGAGGGGATATTATAAATAAACTGAAGAAGCAAGTCACCTCTACCTGAGGGTCTGGCCTTGCCAAGATTGCCTTATTGGCCACACAATCCATGCACCAAGTTCAAACAGCAAGGACACATGGAGAGATGCTTTTCACGCTGCCCCGTGGGCAGACATTTTGCAGAGAGGCAGTGCACTGGAGAGGGGGCAGAATTAATGAGGAACAGTCCGTACCCAAACCAAAGTAGCCGTGCAGATTTGAAGTTATATAATTGCATCAGATTAGAATGGAACAAAGTGCTGGTGCAGACCGCCACAACATCCTTCCTTCCTTCTCATTTTTAAAATGATTTTATCATCACGGGGTTGCCGTCTGGGCTTGTCTGTGATGACAAAGATGCTTACTTTATTACTTTTTGCTTTAAATATATGTCATCCATTTCTGCAACAAAATTGGTGCTTATTCCTAAGTAAATGTGCTAAGCGTTGGGGCTGCCAAAGCAAACCCCATTTCATTTCTGTCGGTTAGATGGCGCGAAGATTTAAGTGCCTTTAAAGTGAGAAACTGCACATGCTCTGAGTGTCGTGTGCATGCGTGATTATTATCATCACAATCATTAAGTTTTCAAGGAAAGTAATAGTAGAGAATAATAGTAAGGCAATATTATATATGCAATGGATGTATAGAATCAGTGCTTTTATCTGGGGGGGGGGGCGTGCAGGGATATGCATACCCCTAAACATTTTGTGAATCTTTGTACAGTGGTACCTTGGGTTACATACGCATCAGGTTACATACGCTTTGGGTTACAGACTCCGCTAACCCAGAAATAGTACCTCGGGTTAAGAACTTTGCTTCAGGATGAGAACAGAAATTGTGCTCCAGCGGTGCAGCAGCAGCAGGAGGCCCCATTAGCTAAAGTGGTGCTTCAGGTTAAGAACCATTTCAGGTTAAGAATGACCTCCAGAACGAATTAAGTACTTAATCCAAGGTACCACTGTACTTTTGTCCATTTACTGTATTTATTTCCCCCGATTTGAACTATAAAATGATAATTTTCTTGAGTCAAAATGAGAGTACCCCTAAACATTTTTTAAAGCACTGTATAGAACAATAAAAGGTAAAGGGACCCCTGACCATTAGGTCCAGTCGTGACCGACTCTGGGGTTGCGGCGCTCATCTCGCTTTACTGGCCAAGGGAGCCGGCGTACAGCTTCCGGGTCATGTGGCCAGCATGACTAAGCTGCTTCTGGCTCCCCATTACACTAGTGAAATTTGTTTTTCGATCTTTGGATGATTTGGATGGAAAACAACCAAGGAGAGGAGCAATAATATGCCTTAATCTCTGATAATACTGGGAATTGAGCTTCCAGTTAGGTATTGTCCACACCAATTCTTGCGTTCATATCGTTAAGTTGTGGGTGAACATATCAGACGACACAGTGATTCTTCAGACAGCTCTTGTCTATTCACAGGCCAGAACAGAACTGAAGGGTTCAGCCAGCCTGCTTATATAGAGCTCCATTACAACGCAACAGTAACAACTTTCTGTAACTATCCAATCACTGAACGTCACTTTCAATTCCTTATTTGCATATGTGAACCTGAGTGAAAACTATCTACAGTATCCCCCGGTTGGCCCAGGGTGAGAACTTCAGTACATAACACATATCACCCATTATATGCACAGGAGCAGTAGGGCACTTGATTAATGGAGAGGATAGACAGCTTTGTAATTTGTACCAGGAGCTCTCAATCTGTGCTTTAACTTTATAGGGCAGAATATAAACTGAGACAAAAGTAATAGATTTAGTCCCAAAATTCAAAATGCTTCCCAGGGTTTAGATGCTCAGCGTCCTTGAAGACCGTGATCTGGGAAGAGAGGGATGAAGAGACCATTGTAGCAAGACCCCCTCCTGGTCGCCCCTTCCTTGTCCTTTTAGAGGCCTTGGTTTCAAACACATGATAGTCATCAAGGGAGATGCTTTCAGTTAGCCAAGTTCCTTGCAGCGTTGTCACGTCATAACCCTTTATATACTTGCAGAAAGACTCATCCCCGAACTTGTTGGCCCAGCTGCAATGTTCCACGAGATTATTACACTAGCAGAAGTCCTTGCAAAGACTTCCACGACATTAGTTAAAGCCCATCCATAGGGTGGCAGTCAACTAAGCTTTGCTCTGAGAAGACCCACTGAAATCAACAAACAGGACATTAACTTCAGTTTTTCTACTCTGAGTAAAAGTTGGTTAAATATCACTCAAAATGTATATAAATACAAACATTTCTGTCTTATTTTAAATGACACAAGAAAGGGCTTAGTCTGTAATTAAACAGTACAAAGATTTTCATCATTTCTATATCTCTTCTAACAGAAATTGTCTCCTGTGGCGAAATGGGCCGGTGCATCCGGCTGTTAATCCAGAAGGTTGGTGGTTCGAGTCCAGCCAGGGTTGGCTGTAATAATAATAATAATAATAATAATAATAATAATAATAATAATAATAATTTATTATTTGTACCCCGCCCATCTGGCTGGGTTTCCCCAGCCACTCTGGGCGGCTTCCAACAAAGATGAAAGATACACTAAAATGTCACATATTAAAAACTTCCCTGAACAGGGCTGCCTTCAGATGTCTTCTGAATGTCAGGTAGATGTTTATCGCTTTGACATCTGATGGGAGGGCGTTCCACAGAGCAGGCGCCACTACTGAGAAGGCCCTCTGCCTGGTTCCCTGTAACTTGGCCTCTCGCAGTGAGGGAACCGCCAGAAGGCCCTCGGCGCTGGATCTCAGTGTCCGGGCTGAACGATGGGGGTGGAGACGCTCCTTCAGGTATACAGGACCGAGGCCGTTTAGGGCTTTAAAGGTCAGCACCAACACTTTGAATTGTGCTCGGAAACGTACTGGGAAATGGCTGTGTGCAGGATTCCTGCGTTTTAATGGATTGGTGACCCTCGGGATTCCTTCCAACTCTACGATCCTATGATTTCTTCTTGCACCTTATTGTTCCAGTGTAGTATAAGCATAACTTACAGATTTGAAAATAAAGGACCAGCAGCCAAAATAAGGGATTTTCCAGGCACAGGTATGTTCAGCTTCTGAGCCCCTCCGAGCCAAAGGCAGAAAGCCCAGCCAGCAGCCAAACAAAGCCTCAAGCGGTGGTTCCCACAGCGCAGCAACACAGCAAAGGGGATGCAGCAAGGAAAACCACCATCACCTCTCCGCTGGGAAGCGCTGAGCAAAGGCAAGTCCCCAGGCAACGCGGCCGATTTGATCGGCACAAGGCATGCAAGCTCCACCCCCCCAGTCGTTCTTAGACTCCTTATTGGGTGAGCAACGCAGCCAAGCAACACAGTTGGAGCCTCCCTCCTCCCTGGCTGGCAGGGAGGGAGGGAGAGGAGCTGCTTCCTTTGAAACCCGGGAAATTTAAGGGACATCATCAATAAGGGACAGCAGCGGGACACGGCGATAGGATAAGGGAGTTTCCCGCCAAGTAAGGGACGATTGACAGCTATGAGTATAAGCGATCTGTTATTACTATTTTAAAAATCAGGGTTGGCAACCTGTGTCTTTGTGCCTCTAACATGGGGTGGTGGCGAGGGAGAAGGGAAATGTTCGTTGAGGTCCAGCTCCGAGGGCCTTCTGGCTATTCCCTCACTGCAAGAAGCCAAGTTACAGGGAACAAGGCAGAGGGCCTTCTCGGTAGTGGCACCCGCCCTGTGGAACGCCCTCCCATCAGATGTCAAGAAAATAAACAACTATCTGACTTTTAGAAGAGACCTGAAGGCAGCCCTGTTTAGGGAAGTTTTTTAATGTTTGATGTTTTATCATGTTTTTAATATTCTGTTGGGAGCTGCCCAGAGTGGCTGGGGAAACCCAGCCAGATAGGTGGGGTATAAATAATAAATTTTTACTATTATTATTATTATGAACAACACGCAACGGCTGTTTAAAGAGGAGCTCTCCATAAGGACATGTGTACATCCAGGGTCTACAACTGCTTAATCGAACCGTTGCTCAGAGTCTTCACAGCAGGGAAAGCTACCCTGAGGGGGGTCACATTTAGGACTTCCCATAACTGAGATTTATCGGGCATGGGCTGGGAGCTCCTTGTTCCCTTTTGTCTTCCTCTCCGCAGCCTCGGCCTGTAGGACCTTCCTTCTCTGCCCTTGTTTGTCTTTCTCAGTCTCTCTATGTTTCTGTTTCTGCTGACACTGGCTCCTCATTCAGAGGGTGACACCCCAGGGGATATATATGTGTCCCTGCCACCCATAAATCCTGAGGGGATAACAAAGGCCTCCCAGCCAGTGATCTCATCCAATTTCGTTTTAGTGCCTTTGCTTTCGGAGCCGTTTCCCTTTTCTCCCGATCCCTCGTTGCTGGGATCTTTGTTCTTCTGAATTTCAGGCCCTTTTCAAGAAGTGTGGAAGGGGAGAAGCTGGCAGGTGCATGGCTAAAAACAGCCAGAAAAGCTGCCATGGACGCTCACAAGGAAGCAGGAACAGTCAGACACAGGGGTGTTGGCGGCACAGGCGATATAAGGAAGGCGTAGCAATAGTAGTAGTAGGAACAGTAATAATAATTCCACATTTCAAGTGTTCTGAACCCTTAGGAATGTCCCTGTTGAATCAGACCAAGGTGTCCTATAAGGTAAAGGTAAAGAGGACCCCTGACCATTAGGTCCAGTCATGGCCGACTGGGGTTGCGGCGCTCATCTCGCTTTATTGGCCGAGGGAGCCAGCATACAGTTTCCGGGTCATGTGGCCAGCATGACTAAGCCGCTTCTGGTGAACCAGAGCTGCGCACAGAAACGCCGTTTACCTTCCCACCGGAGTGGTACCTATTTATCTACTTGCACTGGCATGCTTTTGAACTGCTACGCCGGAAGCTGTACGCTGGCTCCCTCGGCCAGTAAAGTGAGATGAGCGCCACAACCCCAGAGTCGGCCACGACTGGACCTAATGGTCAGGGGTCCCTTTACCTTTACTTTTACTTCTGATCCCAGCATTTCCACCTAGTTATCGTTTCTACTGGTCCTTGTCAGACCTGCTCTGCATTAATATGTGGCACAATTTCTCAAGCCGTGTTTCTCAAACTTGGGTCCCCACACGTTGTTGGTCTCCCATCATCCTTGACTAGTGGTCCTGCTAGCTAGGGATGTACCCAACATCATCTGGAGACCCAGGTTTGAAAACACTGGAAGAAAGCAGCGACTAAGGGCGCACCCCACTTCCGTGTGTCCTGTGCCTAGAAAGAATGGGTCTGAGCGCTTTTCTTCAGCCCTTTCCTAGGGAAAACCACTCCTTAGCTTTAAATAGGGGCAAACATCAGCTCAGAGGAAACCTGAGGGATATTTGCTCCAATTGAGCACTAAAGATCGGGTTTCCCTGGGGGGGGAAGCGGCGTTGCAAGTGGAAGTCTCCTAGCAGCCAGCATCACATCTTGTGGCAGTGAATTCAATAAGCTAATAATAAAAGTGTGAACAGTGTGAAGAAATTCTTTCTTTTTTCTCAGGCCTGGGCTGGGGCTACTGCCAACACATTTCACACCATTCTAGTATTACGAAGGGCGGGGGGAATATCTCCACATCCCTCATGATTTAAAAAACTCTTACTGGCTCCATTACAACTTCCCTGAAAGGTTGGCTAAGATTTGTCAGAGAAGAGATGCTAGAGAACAGTGGGTTCCCTTAGGCCACTTTGTGGATTCGTTGCTGGGGCAAGTTTTGTACTTCTGGTGTCCCGTTATACCTCTTTAAGAGCTGTGGCTTCCCTCAGAGATTTCTGGGAGTTGTAGTTTGCTAAGGGTGCTGAGAGTTTTTGAGGGCGCCCTTAACAAACTACAGCTCCGAGGATTCTTTGGGAGAATGCCATGCCTCTCAAAGTTTTAATGTACTGAGTGGATGTGACCTACTTAGGCAGCCGCTTCATTGCAGCACTTGCAAAGAAACCACAGCGGCAGAACTCCCACCACAAGTCTTCTAGAACAAAATGTTTCTAAACACACACACACACCCCATCATGTCAGCCAGAAGTGAAGACCTGGCTTTGGGGGATGAAAACATGGCTGCCGGTTAATTTGTGATGTCCCATAATGAGTGGGAGCGACACCCCTCCCCTTCACAACAAGGGAGGCTTCCTCAGAGTCCTGCAAAACCGAGAACCAGCCAAAGTCTGGGAGCTCTGCTAAGGCTGCGATATTAGCCAAGGGGCCCTCTGAATACTTTTGCCTCCTTCCCTGTGAAGTCAAAATTCAGATCTACCTACCTGCTACGTTCTCTCAGCCCCTGAGCCAGTCCAGTCGCTGACCAGCGGAGTCCCATGCTGTGTTGGAGAGCTGCATTTTCTGGTCTAAACTCCTTAGGGAAAACAGCAGGAGTGCCCAAATTACTTCATCTCCTTGCGTGAGCTGGCAGCAGGTAAAACCAGACTCCTGGGGCGTGTTTCGGGGTGTGTCGGGAGCTGCAGATCCAAACATGTTCCTGGGACTAGGCGTTTATGATATCTGGAAATAATAAGAGCACCACCTGCTACAAAAACCGTAGGGAGATAGAACCTCCCAACATTTCGCTGGGGAGAATAGCAGCAGGGCTAGCTAACCTTGTGGCCCTTCCCAGATCTTGCTGGGCCCCCATCAGCCCCAGGCCAGCATGGTCAATGGTCAGAGGGAATGGAAACTGGAGTCTGACAAAACCTAGACTACAACAGCCCCCCGCCCTGGAACAGGTGTCATTGCCTTACGCACACAGATCTTTCCTTTTCCCTACACACAGGCCAACTACGCATTGCTGAAAGGAAGGCTCTCGCCCGCAGGTGTACACTGGTATTTCTTTATTATTATTTATTAAATTTGTATACCGCCCTTGATCTGAAGATCTCAGGGTGATTCACAGCATAAAAACACAAGATAAAAACACAAAATACACAATAAAAACAAGAACAAACCAAACCCATAACCCTCCTTCCCACAAAAGGACATCAGCCAAAGGCCTGGTCGAAGAGGAACGTTTTTGCCAGGCGCTTAAAGATGTATGATGAGGGCGCCAAGCGAGCCTCCATGGAGAGAGCATTCTGAAACAGGCTGTCCTGTAATAGCATACCCTCCAACATCCCATGCGTTTTTTGGTCCAGAGCTCTTGCGGGAGCCAGCTGACTGGACTGAAAAACCGGATGTTCCGGGATCCAACGGCATATATCAGGGATGTCCAACTGGTTGACCACAATAGACCGGTCGACAGGTAGTGGTTGATCGTGGTCTCTATTTCCTCCACAGGTTGGTGGGGGAGAGAAGATCCGGCCCCGCCTCCTCCCCCATTCTTCACTCACACACAATCGCCAAAGTGGCAGATGGAGTTATCACTGTGATCTTTTGGTGAGCGACTTTCCCCCCTAAAAATTCTCCCCAGTTTGACTTGCCTCCCCCCAAAAAGATCAACAATTTCGACCTGCCCCCCTAAAAAAAGGTCAACAACTTTGGTTCCTCCCCCCCCCCCAATGGGTAGATCACTGCCAGCTTTTTATTCTGGGAGTAGATCACAGTCTCTTGGGAGTTGGACGTCCCTGGCTTATATAATTCCAGGATGTCCTGTTGAAAACAGGACGGTTGATGGATATGTAATAGGATGTGTGCGCGTTGCTACATACAGTACGTAAAGGACTCATGGCATAGGCCCATGATGCCGATTTGCATGTGCAGATTCATATGTATAGGTACCTCCGGGAAGTTAGGAGAGATGGGTGATTGGAATTTGGTTTTATTTCGCTTTCCCCTTTTTTACATTGTTCTTGTAACTTCTTGTAGTTGCTAGAAGTAAGATAGCTTGCCTTGACACAGGCCTCAGCTGCACTATACATCTAAAGCAGTATCACACCTCTTTAAACACTCATGGCTTCCCCCAAAGAATCCTGGGAACTGTAGTTTTTTAAGTCTGCTAGGAGAGTGGTTAAGGTAACGGTAAAGGGACCCCTGACTATTAGGTCCAGTCATGACCGACTCTGGGGTTGCGGCACTCATCTCGCTTTATTGGCCGAGGGAGCTGGCGTATAGCTTCTGGGTCATGTGGCCAGCATGACTAAACCGCTTCTGGAGAACCAGAGCAGCACACAGAAATGCCATTTACCTTCCCGCCAGAGTGGTACCTATTTATCTACTTGCACTTTGACATACTTTCGAGCTGCTAGGTTGGCAGGAGCAGGGACCGAGCAACGGGAGCTCACCCCATCGTGGGGATTCGAACCGCCGACCTTCTGATCGGCAAGTCCTAGGCTCTGTGGTTTAACCCAAAGCGCCACCCGCATCGTTAGAAGACCACTATTCCCCTCACAGGGGTACAGTTCTCAGAGTCCCCCGGGAAGATGGATTAAAGAATTGTAGCTCTTAAGGAAACAGGGGCCTCCTGACAACTCTCTGCACCTTTCACAAACCACATTTCCCAGGATTCTTTGGGAGGAGCCATGACAGTTTAAAGTGGTATCATACTGCTTTAGACGTATAGTGCAGATGGGGGCCAAAGTAAAACCTCCTCATTTTAAAATGAGCCTCGCTCTCAACTATTGTATCGGGGATGAGGAGGCTCTCTTGCCTCTCACACATTCAGCGACGGCGTTGTGAAGGCACAATCAGTCAAATCCACAAGCAGAAAACAATAAGTTTTGTCACCCGTATCATGTGCTGGGGTGGCGTGTGGTGGGTGAGGGAGAAGGGAGCATGCACTATCTTTAAAAGGCAGGTAATATCTGCCTTGTCTCCTGCGAGTGTCTTCTTGCAACTGACAATACAAGGGTTCAGCTTCCCTCAAATTCCTCAGAAGGACAGCAGCGATTTCTGAAGGGAATTGATTTCTGTCACGATTCTCCCTACCCAGTTTAAAGAGTTTAAATTCTGCCCAGTTTCCATAGACATCCCAGTCTTTGACTAGGAGGAAAGCAAATTGACCCAGTGCGAAATAAGCTCTTCCCATAAACTAGGGTCGGCTTTGGTTGAAGTGTCACCGTTTGTCTCCCACACAGCTGCCTCTGTGTCCGAAGTTTTAGGAGGGGCTGCAAAATCACCAGCAGGGAAAGAGAGAAAGGGCCTGGCGAGCAGCAGGCAGAGCTGTCTGTGTTTGCTGTCACCATGAGGGCCGTAGGATAGAACGGAGGCATCTCCACATCTGCAAGGGAGCCAAGCCGGACAGCCAAGTCTCTCGCCAGCCCAGGCTCCCCTCTGCTCTCCCTTCCTGAGAACCAGCACTGGGGTCTTGCTTGAGAGCTTAATCGGACTGGTGGGTTGAAGGAGGAAGAGCTGGGCAGCTGAGCCAAGCGGAGAGAAGGATTGTGATCCTGAGCGACAACCATCTAATGCCAGCAGGATTTTGAAGTGCCGAGGAGCTCAGTTGAGTTGGGAACTCTGCCCTGTAATGATCTTGCATGGTTTGTGGCATGAAGCTCTGGGGTTGAAGAAGGAAGAGTTTGCGAGAAAATATAAAACCTCCATCCTCAGAGTGGGCTTAAGAGAACCCACTTAAAAAATTCATGGCGTTGTGGTCCAGATATGGGAATCAGTGGGAGAACCGATCAGAGCTGCTGGATGAGAACCCTGCAATGAATGCCTCTCAGTAAGTGAGATGTCAGCGTGGATGAACAGGAGCAGCTAACATGGTTTCCAAGTGGGCCGGAGTATCTGCTTTCTGCCCAGCTGCCAGACTGCTTTTGGAGTAAGCCTTCAGCAGAATTGGGGAAGGAAGGCAAAGAAGAGGGAGAGTTAATTATCTGGCAAAATAGCAAGATGGAAAGTGTCTACCTGTGCTCAGTGCTGGCTTTGGTGCATCATGCCCTCGCTGTGACTTGGCTGTAAGTAAACCCTAGAATCACAGAATGGCAGAGTAGGAAGGGATCCTGGGGTCATCTAGACCAACCCCCTGCGATGCAGAAGTCTTTTGCTCAATGTGGGACTCAGTCCTGAGATTAAGAGCCTTGTGCTCTTGCTGACTGAGCTACTCGGCTTGCCACTTGCCAAAACTTCGGAAAGGGAGGAAGGGGTGGGGTTGGTGGACGATACTTCCTGTGGGATGAATTCAGAGGAAAGTGAGAGGGACACGCTCCAAAGGAGAACTGCAGTCAGAGGGCTTGAGGTGGATGACTTCACTTTGCTTCAACTACAGTGGTACCTCTGGTTACAAACTTAATTCGTTCCGGAGGTCCGTTCTTAACCTGAAACCGTTCTTAACCTGAGGTACCACTTTAGGTAATAGGGCCTCCCGCTACCACCATCGCGGATTTCTGTTCTCATCCTGAGGTAAAGTTCTCAACCCGAGGTACTACTTCCCAGTTAGCGGAGTCTGTAACCCAAAGTGTTTGTAACCCAATGTGTTTGTAACCTAAGGTACCACTGTATTCTGTTGAATAGTGTTAAGTTGTGGGTGGTGTTAAGTTGTGGGTGTTAAGTTGTGGGTGAACATATCAGACGACACAGCGATTCTTCAAACAGCTCTTGTTTATTCACAGGCCAGAACAGAACTGAACTGAAGGGTTCAGTCAGCCTGCTTATATAGAGCTCCACTAGAACATAACTGTAACAACTTTCTGTAACTATCCAATCCCTGAACGTCACTTTCGATCCCTTATTTGCATATGTTGGCCTGAGTAAAAAACTATCTACAGTATCCCCCTGCTGGCCCAGGGTGAGAACTTCAGTACATAACAGGGGGAATCGCTCAGGAATGCAGAAAAATGCAGCTGGGTCATAATGACATGGGCGAGGGGACTGATTCCCCTTTCCCAAAACTGTTTAACAATCTTGTCTCAAATGCTTCCCCTTCCCCACCCTCCCTTTTGCATAGATACCTGGCCAAACAGCCCTCCCTCCGAGGGCTTGTGAGGGACCCCAGCGCCTGCGAAAGCTTGAAGGGTTTGTCGCAGGAGCAAGTGAGGATATGCCACCGCCAAGCGGAAGCCATGGACTCGGTAAAGCATGGCGCTGAGGTGGCCCTCAAAGAGTGCCAGCACCAGTTTCGCAACCGCCCCTGGAACTGCTCCACCCTGCAGGGGCTGCAGGTTTTCGGGAAAGTTATTCTGCAAGGTCAGACTTCATTAATAACATGACTAGGGCATACCAGTCAGTCAGTCAGTCAGTCAGTCAGTCAGTCAGTCAATTAATTAATTAATTAATTAATTAATTAATTAATACACTTGTATTCCTTCTTTCCTCCAAGGAGCTCTAGATGGGGCACACTGTTCTCCCTGCCCCTCCATTTTTTCCTCACAGCAACCCCAGGAATAAGGTTAGGTTGAGAGACTTCGCAAGCACCATACATTTAAAGCACATGTAGGTAAAGGGACCCCTGGCCATTAGGTCCAGTTGTGGCCAGCTTTGGGGTTGCGGTGCTCATCTCGCTTTATTGGCCAAGGGAGCCAGCATATAGCTTCCGGGTCATGTGGCCAGCAGGACTAAGCCGCTTCTGGCGAACCAGAGCAGTGCACAGAAACACCGTTTACCTTCCCGCCAGAGCAGTACCTATTTATCTACTTGCACTGGTGTGCTTTGAAACTGCTAGGTTGGCAGGAGTTAAAGCGCATGACTTCCCCCCAAAGAATTCTGGGAACTGTGGTTGGTTAAGGAAGCTGAGAATTGTGACTCTGTGAGGGGTTAAACTACAGTGCCCAGGATTCTTTGAGGGATGCCATGTGATTTAAATATACGGTGTGTACGCATCTCCACTGGCCCAAGGTCACACGGCACACTTCATGAATGCATGGGGATTTGAACTCTGATCTAGTTCTAGTCCAACACTCTAACCACTACACCACTCCCATCTAAACCCCATATTCTTAGTATCAGCTTGGGTTCTTATGTTGTTGTTTAGTCGTTTAGTCGTGTCCGACTCTTCGTGACCCCATGGACCAGAGCACGCCAGGCACTCCTGTCTTCCACTGCCTCCCGCAGTTTGGTCAAACTCATGTTCGTAGCTTCGAGAACACTGTCCAACCATCTCGTCCTCTGTTGTCCCCTTCTCCTTGATATTTCCCAACATCAGGGTCTTTTCCAGGGAGTCTTCTCTTCTCTTGAGGTGGCCAAAGTATTGGAGCCTCAGCTTCAGGATCTGTCCTTCCAGTGAGCACTCAGGGCTGATTTCCTTCAGAATGGAGAGGTTTGATCTTCTTGCAGTCCATGGGACTCTCAAGAGTCTCCTCCAGGACGAGAATTCAAAAGCATCCATTCTTCGGCGATCAGCCTTCTTTATGGTCCAGCTCTCACGTGCATTTGAACTGGGTTCTTATAGTAACAGCAAATGGAACCCTAACCCAATATAGAATCTAAACTAAATTGGCATACCTCGGTTGTCAAACCTAACCCGTTCTGGAAGACCGTTCGACTTCCAAAACATTTGACAACTGAGGCGCAAAGGGCGGTCAGCAAAGTCACTGGAGAAAATTGCAAAAAAGTGCAGCGGAAGCTGTTTGACTTCCAAGGCACATTCGAAAACGGAAGCATTTATTTCTGGGTTTTCAGTGTTTGAAAACTGAAACGTTTGGCTTCTGAGATGCTTGAATACCGAGGTACCACTGTACTACAGCAGGACTCCAGAGTTTCATATTTCTGGTAAGGGAACCTGGTTGTTATGCTGTTATGCAGTACTTAATATAAGGAACTTGGTTCATATGGTGCCTGCCCAGCGTTCTACAGCAGCCAGACTAAGCCATATAACTAGAGCAGGAGCAAAGAGAAATGATGAGGGAAAAGCTTCGTGCAGATGTTTCCTCAGCATTCCTCCAAAAAGGCCTCGCTGAGAAGGGAGATCTTGCAAGTAAGATGGGTGACTCCTGGCTTGAGAGCAGTACATGTGAAAAGGATCTAGGAGTCTTGGTTGACCACAAACTTGACATGAGCCAACAGTGTGACGCGGCAGCTAAAAAAGCCAATGCAATTCTGGGCTGCATCAATAGGAGTATAGCATCTAGATCAAGGGAAGTAATAGTGCCACTGTATTCTGCTCTGGTCAGACCTCACCTGGAGTACTGTGTCCAGTTCTGGGCACCACAGTTCAAGAAGGACACTGACAAACTGGAACGTGTCCAGAGGAGGGCAACCAAAATGGTCAAAGGCCTGGAAACGATGCCTTATGAGAAACGGCTAAGGGAGCTGGGCATGTTTAGCCTGGAGAAGAGGAGGTTAAGGGGTGATATGATAGCCATGTTCAAATATATAAAAGGATGTCATATAGAGGAGGGAGAAAGGTTGTTTTCTGCTGCTCCAGAGAAGCGGACACGGAGCAATGGATCCAAACTACAAGAAAGAAGATTCCACCTAAACATTAGGAAGAACTTCCTGACAGTAAGAGCTGTTCGACAGTGGAATTTGCTGCCAAGGAGTGTGGTGGAGTCTCCTTCTTTGGAGGTCTTTAAGCAGAGGCTTGACAACCATATGTCAGGAGTGCTCTGATGGTGTTTCCTGCTTGGCAGGGGGTTGGACTCGATGGCCCTTGTGGTCTATTCCAACTCTATCATTCTATGATTCTATAAGAGGTCTTGGAGTAAACACTAGCAAAATCTTTCTGTCATGGATGTCATCTTTCTGCTTGGATTCCTCAACTACCCCTGAATTTAGACTGCTACTGTTTATTCAGTGGCTCTGTGATGCTCTTGTGTCTTGACAGTGAAGAAAGGGTGGATGAAATTTGGGGCGAGGATTCCACCCAAAAGACACCAGTGAAATACCTATTTAAGATAAGGTTTCATACTGCAAAGGCCTTCTGGGTGTGGGTATATAAGAATGAACATTGCATGCACACACAAATCCATACCTTCCAACATTTATCCAATGAAAAATAGGGATGTGCCATTCCACAATGATCATTTTACTATTTATACCCCACACATTTTACTGGGTTGCCCCAGCCATTCTGGGCAGCTTCCAATGTATATAAAAACACAATGTATATAAGAAACACAGGAACCACCCAATCTAGCTCCAGGTGGGAGTGAATCAGTGACCTGACTGGCCTGCAGGAGCAGCCAATCAGGCTTCTGAAGGAGGTGAATCCACAACCTGATTGGCTTACAGGAGCAGCCCGGAATTAGCCAATCATGTGGGGCCCATTGTGTAAATAATGTATATATAGCTAGATGTTTTGGGGAAAGTTTCATTCATTGCTACTAAGAGCATGAAATTCACACTCAACTCCGAGTATATTTCATAGAGCTTGGCTGCAGGACAAGGCACCATCCAACCATCTTAGAGATGCCACTGGATTTGTGTAGGGCTTACTGCTTGGGATTTTCTTCTCCCAAAGATATCCCACAAGGCAGCGGAGCTTTAGGACTAGAGTTTTCCTTCTCCTAGATGGGCTACGTTTCCCAGGTTGACAAGCCCCACCTGCCCCTCACTTCCCTCTACCCCCCAAGTGCAGTGTTTGGCTCCCCACCCCCAAATAAATGGCAACCATTCACCTAGACTGGAGACAATAAAGGGTGCACTCTATATACAAAGGGGTACATGGACGTACACACACATTCTCATACATCCAGAGGCCTTCCTAGGCACTGCAAAGACTCAGGGTTGAAGCCCCACAACACAAATTTGTCTAGGCTAATTTATTTGTAGAGATGCCTCTTGGAAATTAAGGGTGGGGTAGCCGATCGAAAGGTCGGCGGTTCGAATCCCCATGGTGGGGTGCGCTCCCGTTGCTCAGTCCCAGCGCCTGCCAACCTAGCAGTTCGAAAGCACCCCCAGGTGCAAGTAGATAAATAGGGACCGCTTACTGGAGGGAAGGTAAACGGCGTTTCCGTGTGCTGCGCTGGCTCGCCAGATGCAGCTTTGTCACGCTGGCCACGTGACCCGGAAGTGTCTCTGGACAGCGCTGGCCCTCGGCCTCTTGAGTGAGATGGGCGCACAACCCTAGAGTCTGTCAAGACTGGCCCGTACGGGCAGGGGTACCTTTACAATTTTATCACCAGCCCTCTGCTTTGCAGTGCCCCCTCCCATTTGCAAAGTCAGCAGTCAAAAAATGCTTTAAGAAAGGGATAGGGCCTGGGGCTTGCGCCGTCTAAGCCATCTCATCAGCCCTTCTGCTAATACATTCTTTTCTGCAGGCACTCGGGAATTGGCCTTTGTTCACGCTGTCTCTTCAGCCGGGATCGCATTTGCTGTGACCCGAGCCTGTAGCCGCGGCGAACTGGAAAAGTGTGGGTGTGATCGCAAGGTCAGAGGAGTCAGCCCTGAAGGTAAGGAGAAATACAGCCGGCATGAACTGGTAATCATGCCCCGGTCTAAGGAGGAGAGCGTGAGTAATATGAGCAAGGGGAAATGTCAGTTTCAGAATGGAACCACTCTGGTGTTCCTAGCTATGTGGAAGAGTAAGGGAAGAGCAATTAGCTTTGACTGGAAGAATAAAGGGAGAGGCTCCTATCTGGCCAAAATCTGATTTTGTTCTTGTCCTTAGGAGGAGGAGCTGCTGTGATTCATTTCTGCAGAAGCACAGAAAAAAACACATTACATGCCTCATAAGAATCTGCTTTTTATTTGGTTTTAAGGAAGTTGCTTGGACTTCTAGTTGCAAAAAAAATAGGACTGGGACTGTGTGTGTATATAAGGCCTCCTAGATTGAACCTCAGAAGGCCATGGGGTTGTCGGACAACTCTTTTAGTGGTTAGAGGCTAAGACTTTGGTATCCTTCTTTCCATTCTCCTCTACAGTCATACCTTGGAAGTCGAACAGAATCTGTTCTGGAAGTCTGTTCGACTTCCAAAACGTTTGAAAACCAAAGCACGGCTTCTGATTGGCTGCAGGAAGCCCTATCGGACGTTTGGCTTCCAAAAATAGTTTGCAAACGGGAACACTCACTTCTGGGTTTGTGGCGTTCGGGAGCCAAAACGTTTGAGAAGTAAGCTGTTCAAAAACCAAGGTACAACTGTACTAGGAAAAAATTGGAACAAATACATTTTGGAAAATAAAATTTTAAAGCCCCTCCAAATTTGTCTGACTTGTGCATGTTGCAGAATTCAGGTGCTCTGGTTGTGGAATGTTGAACGTGCATTTTAGTACTGACTGTACAGAACTCTGTTCTCTCTTCTTCCCCAACCCAACAGGGTTCCAGTGGTCAGGCTGCTCTGACAACTTGTCCTATGGCATTGCCTTCTCCCAGGCCTTTGTGGACACCACGGAGCGGAACCGTGGCGCTTCCTCCAGCAGAGTACTAATGAACTTGCACAACAATGAAGCAGGCAGAAAGGTAAGTCTCATGATGGGGCTCATCCATGCTGCTGTTTCAGGTGGGTCGGGAGCTGCCTGTCACATTCTCTCCAACATTTCTCCAATGAATTAGTGATGTCCTTATAATAATAATATTTCTGCCCCGCCCATCTGACTGTGTTGCCTCAACCACTCTGGGCGGCTTCCAACATATATAAAAACACAATAAAACATTAAACATTTAAAAAAATCCTTCCCCATACAGGGCTACCTTCAGATGTCCTCTAAAGGTTGTATCTTATCTCCTTGGTTTGGGGGTCGCATAACTCCAGACCCTCCAACATGAAAATAGGGATGTCCTAAGGAAAAGCAGGACATTCTGGGATCAAATCAGAAACCAGAGTGGCTTCTGTAAACCTGAGACTGTCCCTGGAAAATAGGGACTCTTGGAGAGTCTGGAATCCACCCTGCAGCCTGCAGCCAATCAGAGCTTCCTGCAGCCAATCAAAAGCCGTTCTTTGGTTTCCAAACGTTTTGGAAGTTGAATGGACTTCCGGAATGGATTCCATTTGGCTTCTGAGGTACGACTGTACTTTAAAAGTAAACTGACTTCACCTTTAAAAAACCAACAATATCGGACAGCTGCAGGCACATAGCAGACGGCCTTTCTGACTTCCTGCACTTAAAGGAAAGTGCAGCTGAGTACATCAAGAGGTTTCAAGGAAGTGCAGGCACCTAGGAAGGCTGCAGAATGCACGCCACCAGAGAACCTCTTTATAAAAAGACAGAGCATTTGCAAAACCCTTTGGCCACATCAAAAGTTAAGTAAATGCAACAATAACCTCCCTCCTTATCCAAGAAAACTTCACCAAAGTTTTCCTTCTCTTTTGATAGTTTTCAAATGCAGTTTCTTTCCATGCTGATGGTGAGTGTTTGGGGGGGGGGGTGAACAGACAACATTTCCAGCACATGCGGGTTCGCTTCATGCAGATGACAGATGGCTCTAGCTCCTGGCGCTTCTGCTACACTGAAATATGCTCAGAGTCGAGAGTGGATTTCATGCTCTTTATTCAGCTCATAGTGGTGAGGAGGAATGAAAGTTCCCCCAAAGTATCTGCTTTATATACATTATTTACACAATGGGCTGCACGTGATTGGCTAATTCCGGGATTCTCCTGTAGGCCAATCAGGTTGCGGATTCACTTCCATCAGGAGTGGGATTGGGTGGCTCCTACAGACCAATCATACTGCTGCATTGTTCTAGGACCAATCAGACTGTTGCATTCTGAATCCTATTGTTCTAGGACCAATCAGACTGCTGCATTCTGAATCCTATTGTTCTAGGACCAATCAGATTACTGCATTTTGGATCCTATTTTTCTAGGACCAATCAGACTGCTGCATTTTGGATCCTATTCAACTCAGTACATAACATACACAAAACTTGAAGGTGCCCCAGGAATCTTTGCTTCTGTTTTCTAGGCCATCCTGTCCCACATGAAGGTGGAATGCAAGTGTCACGGGGTGTCGGGGTCCTGTGAGATCCGCACGTGCTGGAAGGTCATGCCCCCGTTTCACCAAGTGGGCAACCTCCTGAAGGAGAAATTCGAAAGCGCCACGGAAGTGCACCTGAAGCGCGTGGGATCCCGAAAGCTGCTGGTGCCCAAGAGCTCCCGCTTTAAGCCCTACGCTACTCACGACTTGGTCTACTTGGTGGCCAGCCCAGATTTCTGTAACTGGGACCCCCACGGAGGGATCTTTGGCACCACGGGACGTCAGTGCAACAGGACTTCCCCCGCTGTGGACGGCTGTGAGCTGCTTTGCTGTGGCCGCGGCTTTCGCACGACTCAAGCCGAGGTGGTGGAAAGATGTAGCTGCAAATTCCGCTGGTGCTGCTCAGTGAAGTGCAGGCAATGCCGGCATCTGGTGGAAGTTCACCGCTGCCGCTAGGAGGGTAGGTGGGAAGAGGAAGGGGCCGCTTGCCAAGGAAACAGAAACTCTGGCTAGGGACTCTTTCGTCCATCAAAGGGGCAGAAGCCAAGTGAGTCACAGGGCGACAGGCTCCGTTGCCAAGAGCTGGGTGTGAGCGCTTGGGAGGGACACGTTTCAGGAGCGTACCCGCCATGACAACGTCTTTTTGGCAGAGGCTGCAGCAATCCAAATGGTTCACTTTGTTCTGCTTTTCTTGGGACACTCTGTTTTTTGGGCACAGGGCATGCAGCCAGCTAATTTCCTTGCAGAGTAGAAATAAAATGACTTTGCTAAAGAAGTCTGTGTGCTTTTGTGGGTGCGTATAGTCTGGGCCGGACTATATTTTGGAAAAAAATAATAAATGAATTCCTGTGCGCGACGGGGTGAGCTCCCGTTGCTCGGTCCCTGCTCCTGCCAACCTAGCAGTTCGAAAGCACGTCAAAGTGCAAGTAGATAAATAGGTACCACTCCAGCGGGAAGGTAAACGGCGTTTCCGTGTGCTGCTCTGGTTCGCCAGAAGCGGCTTAGTCATGCTGGCCACATGACCCGGAAGCTGTACGCCGGCTCCCTCGGCCAGTAAAGCGAGATGAGCGCTGCAACCCCAGATTTGGCCACGACTGGACCTAACGGTCAGGGGTCCCTTTACCTTTACCTGTGCCCCACAAGAGACGCGAACCCGGTTCCCCAGATTACGAGTCTACTGCTCTTAACCACTACACCACATTGGCTTACTTTTAAAATAGGCTTCCCCTTCCCATTTATAGTGGTTTCCTCCAGTGCTATTTTTCTGGAAAAAGCTGGCAGAATTCACCATGAACGCCTCTGTTGCTCTCTTATAATGGCAATGGCACCCACCTGAGAGGTGCCAGAACTGAGGTCCGGTGAGCTCTGGCTGAAAAGAATAATCCCTGGTTTTTCCTCCATGCTTGCGCCACAATAAACAGATGTGTTCCTTAGGGATTTGAACACAGATCGCCATTCTCCTTCTCCCAGTCTTCAAAAGGACTGTCCATCCATATTTTTCATTTTAAAAAATGCAACTTGACTAGTCATTTGAAAATATAATTGTTTTATTCATTAAAGGGAAACCTGTTTCTTCCTTCCTTCTTTTTTATATTTTGGTTTATTGATTCCAAAAAGAAAACAAACAGTCAATGAAAACACTTTAACATCTTACAAAAAGATATAATAGTTTCATAATACATATCTTCTATGGAGACTTCCCATCACCCCCTCATGGTTCCTTAGTCCTTTTTGGTTTGTTGCACTTATCTTTATCACTAATAATACATCTTAGTTCTATGGTTTCCTACTTTCCTACAGAAGTCACTCCAGGCCTGCCAACGAGTTCAAATTTTTGCAGTGCTCCCTGAAATACTTTCTATAAGTGTCCCATTCCCTCATAAATGTTTGTTCAGTCCAGTCCCTTAATTTTTCTGCCATTTTTGCTAATTCTGCAAACTCTTAACAGTTTTGATTGCCACTCCAGTTTAGTCGGTGTTACATCTCCTTTCTAGTTTCTAGCTATTATAATTTTTGCTGCCAGAAATATCTTCCTCACCTTTTTTGGTATATCCATGTCTATTATGCCTAAAAGGAAGGCTTCGGAATTTTTTTTTGCAAAGGTAATCTTGAATATATTTTTGAGTTCGTTGTAAACTGTTTCCCAAAATTCCTTTACTTTTCTACAGTTCCGCCACATATGTAGCATTGTGCCCTCTGCCTCGGCACATCTCCAACATCATTTTGAGGTGTTCCTATACATTTTTGCTAGTTTTGAAGGCGTTAAATACCACCTATATAGCATCTTCATAAAATTCTCTCTCAGCATGTAGCACGTGGTAAACCTTAGGTCTTCCTTCCATAATCTTTCCCAAAACTCCATTGGGATATTATATCCAAAGTCTTGGGCCCATTCGACCATCACAGATTTTACCTCCTCCTCCTTGACCTCAAGGAGAAGTTTATACTGATTGTATTCTGGTTTTAATCTGATTTTAATCTGTATTTAAATTGATTGTTTGCTTTTATGTTTTTATGTATTATACATTTTGATGTTAGCCGACCTGAGCCCGGTTTTGGCCGGGGAGGGTGGGATATAAATACATTTATTATTATTATTATACATTTTAGAGAGAGTTTTCTCTTTTGATTGCCTACTCTCTTTCTCTTTTTCTAATCTAGATGGTTCTGTAGCACAGTGTTTCCCAACCGGTGTTCCGCGGCACACTAGTGTGCCGCGAGACGTTGCCTGGTGTGCCGCGGGAAAAATTAAAAAATTCGAAAGATATCCGGAGAGGCGGCCTTCAGGCGAGTTTTAATTTTAATTTTCCTTCTCCCACTTAATGCCCCACGCTCGCCCGAGCAGCTTGCAGTCCTCGGTAACCACGGCGACCCGAGGGAGGGGAGGGAACAGGGAAGTCGAGGGCGGTGGCGAGCCGCGATGATGTCAGTGGGCCGCGCCGCCTTGCCCTGGCACGGTGTGAGAGCCCCGGCTAGTGGCGCGAGCTTCGGAATAAGTGGGATCCGCGTGCGCGAGACCGAGATCGCGGGTAAGGAGCTCAGCCCTGGGCAGGAGGAAGCGGGGCCGCGCGTGCGGGCCACATCCCCACAGAGAGCGAGCCTTCCCCGGCCCACCACTCCGGGCAGGTCCACTCGCATGAGGGGGCGGCGATGGCGACGGCCGGCAGCTTGCCTGCAATGCCATCCCTCGAGCAGGCGAGGAGCCCGGAGGCTACCAGATGCGAGTCCTCTTTCCCACCCTGCTCGGGAGTCCAGAGCACTTGGTCGCATTCAGGATCTAGAGTGGGGAAGCGGGGCTTGTGTCTGGGCTGGACACATTGGGCTGCCTGTGCCGCTCGACCTGCGGGGAGAAATCAGGGTGGGAGTCACGACCGTGAGGCAGGGCTGCCAAGTGTGGCAGAAGAGGACACGGCCGTCTCACCTGTCCTTAGGTAGGAGCTTCTTCCGTGTCGACCTGCTGCCCTAAAGTCTTGGCTTTTTTCTTGGCTTTTTGGCGGTTGGCACAGAAGGAAGGCAAGGGGGAGGGGGAAAAATTGAAACTTACACTTTCGTGCGTCCCTCCCGGCGTGACGCTGCGCGCTGACGTCACGGGGCTGTAATGGTGGTGTGCCTCGAGATTTTTTTCATGAAACAAGTGTGCCTTTGCCCAAAAAAGGTTGGGAAACACTGCTGTAGCAAAACACTTCCTTTTATCTGATTTGAATGTCTCATTTCGTTGATGGTATCGGAGCCAGTATGAGAGATGTGATCTAATTTCATCAAAACTTTTTAATCTAAGCTGGTTTTCCTCTTCTTCTAAGAATATTCTATATAGGTTGGCCAGTTTCCTTTCATAATTTTTTTCTTTACTGCATATGCCACTAAGGGTGATATACACCAGGGTGTTTTTGGTTCAAGTAGATCTTTGTATTTGGCCCATACCACATATAGCAGTTTGCTTATATGACTCAAAAATCCTTTGTGGACCTTAACGTTACCATACCCTCAATAGGCGTGCCATCCATAATGGTTATTGAAGCCTTCCAAATCTAATAAATCCATATTCTGTCATAGCAACTGTTAAGGTGTGGGTGAACATATCAGACGACACAGCGATTCTTCAAACAGCTCTTGTTTATTCACAGGCCAGAACAAAACTGAACTGAAGGGTTCAGCCAGCCTGCTTATATAGAGCTCCAGTAGAATGCAACAGTAACCATTTTCGGTAACTATCCAATCACTGAACGTCAATTTCAATCCCTTATTTGCATATGTGGACCTGAACTATCTACAGTATCCTGCTGGCCCAGGGTGAGAACTTCAGTACATAACAGCAACCATTCTCTGACCCAGGAGAGGCAGGCTGCCTCATGGTATTATTTCAGATCTGGCAGGGGAAATCCCCCTCTTTCTTTTATATTTATTAATAATTTGTGCTTAATCCTGGGTGCCCCCCCCCGCCAGATGAATCTAGAGATGTCTCGTTGCCATTCTTTGAAGCAGCCCAATCCCCCTATCATCCGAATTGATTGGAAGAAAAAAAGCATTTTTGGAAGTACTTTCATTTTTATGGTGGATATTCTTCCCCAGAATGATCATTTTAACCTACTCCAAATCTCCAGGTTCCTTTTGATTTTTTTCCATGTTTTTATATCGTTATCTTGGAATAGATTTATATTTTTTGCCGTTAGCCATATTCCTATGTATTTTACTTTCTTACAGGTTGTCAGTTTCGAAGTTCTTTCTAGTTCCTCTCTTTCTTGGGCTCCCATATTCTTAACCAATAATTTCGTTTTGCTCCTGTTCAGTTTGAAGCCCGTCACCTGACCAAATTCCTTGATTGTTTCCGACACTTTTAATAAGCTTTCCTTTGGATTTTCTGTCACGATTATAAGGTCATCAGCAAAGGCTTTTAATTTGTATGACTTCTCCCCTACTACAATTCCTCTTATGTTTGTACAGTGTATTCTCATATTTAGCAGTTCCAATACTAGTGTAAATGGAGATAATGGACACTCTTGCCTTGTCCCTTTTCCTATATTACAGCTGTCTTTGACATTTCCATTTATGATTAGTTTAGCTTGCTGATCTGAATATATTGCCTCAATTCCTTTACAGAAGGTCTCTCCACAACCCATTCTCTACATTAATCTTTTCATAAAGTGCCAGGATATGTTGTCAAAGGCTTTCTCCGCATCTACTCGCATTAGTGCTGCTGGTTTATCACTCCTGCTTTCTAAATATTCCAAAATATCAATCACATTTCCAATATTATTTTGCATCTTCCTTACCAGAAGAAAGCCCACTTGATCTTCATAAATGATCTCTTTCAGCGTCTTTTTAAGTCAAAAGTTCTTTTGAAACTGATTTCCCCCTTTAAAAAGACTTAAAAAGGGAAATCAATTTCAAAAGAAATTGATTTTTTTTTTGATGTTGCAAGCACCAGCTGGCTTCTTCTGCAAATTGGTGAGAGTGTTTTTTTCTCTCTGAGATTAATCCTGGAGAGGGAATTGTATGTTTGTATACAACATTGTGAGCGTATTGCCACAGCAGCTTGATTGCTAAACTACCATATGTCTGTGTTCATTCATAGGCATACTAACAGGAGCCATACCATTAATTCACACAGGCGGGGGTGAAACGGAATGCTGTGTACAGCATCACTGTCAAATAATGTTGTGTGGAGTCTAAGGTCCACTTATAGCTCAGCCCAGAATTCCTACATCCCAGAACTAGTCATTATGGAAAAAGGAACAATACAGTGGTACCTCGGGTTACATACGCTTCAGGTTACACACTCCGCTAACCCATAAATAGTGTTTCAGGTTAAGAACTTTGCTTCAGGATGAGAACAGAAATCCTGCTCCGGCAGCGCGGCGGCAGCAGGAGGCCCCATTAGCTAAAGCGGTGCTTCAGGTTAAGAACAGTTTCAGGTTAAGAACGGACCTCCGGAACGAATTAAGTACTTAACCCGAGGTACCACAGTACTTCATTGTTTAGAATTCTGCTTAAATGAAAGAACATGGTACTTGATGCAGACCCTGGGAGAGTCCATGGAAAAGAGACTATTTTGCTTAAAAACTTAAGGAAGCGAAGGCAGGTTTTGCCAAACTTTTTGAAAACTAAAAGCGATTTGAATAGGGTTGCCCAAATCTGGTCTAAAACTAGAAAGAAATCAAATTCTGGACAAAGGAAGCAAAGTGACAGATTGGGTAACACATTTCAAGCCTGTCTAATGCTAAATTCTGAACATAGAGTTTACTTTCTGGTCATGAGACTTGGGCTTGTTAAGGGGAAACAATTGGACTCGCACGCAGGCTGTGATCTGATAAAAAAAAAGTCACCAAAATGTTCACCAGAAATGAAGACACCACACTGAGGAGCCCCGCAGAGCTGAAGAGATGGTCCTTTATGTATTAGAATACAAAGCATACGGCCTAGCAATAGTGTTGAGATTTGAATTCACTGATGGAGATATGGGTAAGGATCACTGGGGTTAAATGGCTATGCTGCGCTATCTGCCTTCTTGCAGATTCTGCTCTAGGTTGCAGAGTCCCGGATGAGCCTGAAGGATTTGGGTGAAGATGGTTGGTGCTATAGAGACACATTTTAGCTGTACAGCGAGAGTATCCACAGTGACATCACTCCTAATACCAAGCAAAGGACAGAAGAGACCAGCAGAGTCTGTGCCCTGCCGAATGCCTTGTATCAGATGAGCATCACACACTGTGCCTGCGTTTGTCTCTATGTGCTGCATCTTCTCTGCCTCACCGCCTCGCCATTGGAGCCACTGCTTTCACTCTCTCCCCTCTCCATTACTGAGAAAGAATTTCTTGTTCCAAAGCACCACTTCCTCTTCCCCTTCCTCCCTACTTAGCACTCGGTAAGTCTGGTTTTTTTGGCAAGGCTTCCGCATCACCTGAGGACAAAGGGGTGAAAGAAGAAGAACAGAACATTAGAGTTTACTTCTCCTCTTCTGATGAAGGATCAAATCACCTTGCCCCAAACTAACCCCAGGGTTAGGGTAAAGCCACCAGTTCGGTCGCACTGGGCACTGCGCTGCAGAGGGCACCATAACAGTGCTGTAGAACGGAGCGCAAGAGGCAGGGGAGGGCGCCAGGTTTTAGCATCGCACAGGCTGCTGCTGAAATTTGAGAGACCAAAGTTTGCCAGTACTAGCCAAGTGGAACTTGGCATCCTCTAGAATTGGTGTGGGGAACCCTCGGTCCTCCAGATGTTGCTGGACTACAACTCCCCTCAATTGCAATGGCAATTGTAGTTTATCAACATCTGGAGGGCTAAAGTTGCCCTGCACGTTTTCAGGTTGCGTCCCGCGGCGACCCGGAAGTACCGGAAAGGGTTACTTCCGGGTTTCACCATTTGCACATGCGCAGACACGCAAAATGATGTCACACGCATGCGCAGAAGCGGCTCATTGCGACCCACGTGTGCACAGACACGGGCTGCGTTCTATTCAGGTTGTGAATGGGCCTCCAGAACGGATCCCGTTCGCAACCAGAGGTACCACTGTACTCTGCAAAGACTGAACCAAGATGGGGAACAGAGCTGCTGACTAGCTGGAAATGACTTGCAAAAGAGCAGCCTCCAGATTTCTTGTTGCGCCACACTTTCCAGGCACAGGTCTGAGCTTTAAAGCTCCATGTCCAAATGGTTTTTGTTTTCCCAGGGAAAACCTGCATTTTACCACTGAATTGGAGCAGGCAGCAATCCATGGGAAATCACATTGATTCAGCAGCAAAAAAAGACTTCCCCCAGGGTGCAAGCCTGGGCAGTGTGCATGGAAATCCTGGGCTGTCTGGATGACAAGACGCCATTCTCAGTCTCTCTGGTGTGCTCCAGAGGAAAGCAGAGCAATACGTTTGGCACCAGCTTGGCTATAGGACGTGCCAGAAGGAGGCGTACAAGGTGCCATCCAAATGTCTTAGGGACGCCACACCGGATTTGTGTAGGGTTTGTTGTTGTTGTTTAGTTGCTTAGTCGTTTCCGCCTCTTCGTGACCCCCTGGACCAGAGCACGCCAGGCACTCCTGTCTTCCACTGCCTCCTGCAGTTTGGTCAGACTCATGTTTGTAGCTTCGAGAACACTGTCCAACCATCTCGTCCTCTGTCAGCCCTTTCTCCTTGTGCCCTCCATCTTTCCCAGCATCAGGGTCTTTTCCAGGGAGTCTTCTCTTCTCCTGAGGTGGCCAAAGTATTGGAGCCTCAGCTTCAGGATCTGTCCTTCCAGTGAGCACTCAGGGCTGATTTCCTTCAGAATGGAGAGGTTTGATCTTCTTGCAGCCCATGGGACTCTCAAGAGTCTCCTCCAGCACCATAATTCAGAAGCATCAATTCTTCGGCGATCAGCCTTCTTTATGGTCCAGCTCTCACTTCCATACATCACTACTGGGAAAACCATAGCTTTCACGATTCTTCGGCGATCAGCCTTCTTTATGGTCCAGCTCTCACTTCCATACATCACTACTGGGAAAACCATAGCTTTCATGATACGGACCTTTGTTGGCAAGGTGATGTCTCTGCTTTTTACTCCTGAGTTTTTTTTTCTCCCAAAGATATGCTGCAAGGTTTAGGATCAGAGTTTTCCTTCTACCTTCCCAGGCTGACAAGCCCCATCTGCCCCTATCACTGCACCTTTTCTTCTCAGTAAAACGCAGGTGTTCCTGGGGAAATCGCCATGACAAAAACAAGCAAATGCTCAGGCACGGTGCTTGAAAATGCAGACCTGTGCCCAGAAACATGGCACAAAAGGAAGTCTGGGTGAGCCCTCAATGCATGATCCAACTAAACAAAGGCAGCCTTGTTGCTTTCTACCTCTTTTCTTTTTAGTTGAAAGGAACGGGACGAGGATAAGCTTTGCCTTTCTGTAATGAGGGAGCACTCAACAAACAACTGATTTCTTATACTTAAGCTTCAAGAAGGGACCTTGAAGGTGTCATCTCCCACCTTCTCTCCAGCATGGCTGTCTTTCAGACACTGCTTGCTCTTGAAAGCGCAGTAGGTGGGGTGTTGAACTCCTGTCGAGTCGCAGATCTGGGAAGAAGGAAATGACAAGGTGGCAGGGGTGACAGGAACAAACCAACATGATGGGGGCAAGGGACAGACATTCCATTAATACTCACTTCTTTTGGGAAATCTCCTTTTTGGAAGGAGGAATACTCCGTCTTCAACCACAGAGACACCCGATAATCATCACAGCCTCGAGCAGCCAAGCGACCGCACCAATAGTCTGCTTTCAAGCCTGCATATGTCTCAACCCCAAAATACTCTTCTACCCCTGTGGGGACCTGGTGGTAAAAAATGAGGAGGAGGGAAAGGGGCGGAATCAATGGAACTTGTCCGTAAGCGAAGCTTTCTCTAATATCTGGGCAACCAAGACGTTTGGCTTACCCTGGATTGCATAGCCTGGTGTTGAGCCAAGATCCCTGGGTTGATGTAGGATGTGAATATGCCACCAACACAGTGGGTACGCTTCAGATTGGAGGCTCCTTGGCACTGCTCTGTCTTCAGGGAGCAGAAAGCACACTCAGAGCACAGGTCGGCATGGCGTCGGCCAAGGCTATCACACACCTAGGGAGTGACGGAGCAATGAGAAGGACCAAAACATAGCCGCGCCTGCTGGAACTATCTACCTCTTTGTCTTGAAGCATGTGGCAAACCGCTGTTGCGGGCGCAGTCCTTCCCAACATGTTGGTCCTTCTGTTCAGAGTGTGGCGCCTTGCCTACCCTGCAACGTTCCTCAGATGAAAATAGGGACAAATGTCTGGCGGCTTCTCCTCCTCCTCACCCATTCTCCAGCAGCCACTAGAGAGGAGGCTGGCAGTGGCAGCCATAGAGAGCCCATGAGATTCTCCTTCGCAGCTGCCACTGCTGTTGCCTGGGACAAGCACTGGCTCATCCTTCTCAGTGGCAGCACCATGGGCAGGGGAAACAGGGACATTTCGGGATCAAGTCAAAAGCCAGGATGGCTTTCGTAATTCCAGGACTGTCCCTGGAAAAAAGGGACTCTTGAAGGGTATGCCCTTGTAACTGAACTGGATCCAAAAATTGATTTGCTGCAAGGCCAGGTTCAAGGTACTTGTGTGAATTCTCAAAGGCCTAAATAACTTGGGCGCCAGTTGTCCTGTGTTCCACTTCAGTCACTGAGATCTTCTGATGGGACACTTCTGGTGGTGCCACACATCCCTGAGGCCTGGTTGACCATCACTAGAGACTGTGGAACTGTTTATTCTTCCCTCTGAAGTTTTTTGAAACCTTTGTATAGACAGGAATTTACCACATGAATGTTCTTTTTGTTGTTGTTGTTGTTATGTTTTATTCGGATGGTCTCTTTATTTTATTTTTATATGTTGCATTCTGCCTTGCTGCATTCTTTTTAAAATGAAAGTGAGGATTATAAATTCACAAATAAAGTTCTGTTCAACCAAACTGCCTCCCCTCCTCCTCTTATCAGGACCTCTTACTAGCTCAGAAGGTGGCACCGAAATTTAAGGTGGGCTTGGAGATCTCCCCGTTTATCAACTGCTGGGCTCTACTGTGAGAAGGTATGAAACTGGCATCCAGCACGGAGCTTACCAAATCCCCAAAGCCAAAGGTTTTTGACTCCATTTGTTTCCAGGCCTTGCTAACAGCTGAGGATATGCAAATGTCTTGCAGCACTGCATAGCAGAGAATCACCAGAGCTTCTTCCTTGTCAAGAGCTAAGAGGCTAAGGCAACAAAGGAGAAACGGAGAGAAGGAAATTGTGAGAAGGAGGGCCATTTTGATCTCCCAACCCCCTCACAATATCTCTTGGAGGCAGCTCCGATACCTGGGTGCTCATCAGCCCAAGAAGAAACCCCTGAAAATGGCAGCCTTCTATGTCAATCCCTGCCCCCTTCTCATTGTAACTAATTAAGGAAACATGGGGCTAAGATGACTCATGTGTGGGGAAATGCATGCTGCGCTATCTAAGTAGATAGAGTAAGGGGAAGTTGATATCCAACTGCCATTTTCAGTGGCAAACCCGTATCTACTCTCATGCCTTGTTTGAGCCTCAGAAGAGGTCCTTATTTACCGTATTTTTCGCTCCACAAGACGCACCAGACCATAAGATGCACCTAGTTTTTGGAGGAGAAAAACAAAACAAAAAAATATTCTGAATCTCAGAAGCCAGAACAGCAAGAGGGATCGCTGCGCAGTGAAAGCAGCAATCCCTCTTGCTGTTCTGGCTTCTGGGATAGCTGCGCAGCCTGCATTCGCTCCATAAGACGCACACACATTTCCCCTTACTTTTTAGGAGGGAAAAAGTGAGTCTTATAGAGCAAAAAATGAGGTAAATCCACAGGACAAGTGCCCCTATGGCGTAATGCAGAGTCTCACAAAATAGTTTTCCCTGGGTCCCTTAAAGGAGGAAACCTATGCTTTGGAGGAACCCATAAATGGTAGTCCACAGAGAGTCCTATTACCATACCACCACATTGATGGGCCGTCAGAACATGTGCATGTTTTTCCCCAATTACAGACAAGTAATCAAGTGACGCCTTGTTTTTGTGAATGGGCCATCGTGGATGGTGATTGGCAAAAAGAGAGAACTGCCCGTGCAATTGGAAAATTAGCAAAAGAAGTTGACAATTTCAAAGCAGATCTTACATATGATTGAATATGCAGTTGTTTAGGTTAATAAATAACTGATGCTAACATATAGGGCTGGATTTTACTAACCCGGACTAAGGAATCCTACTAGCACAATGAGGATTTCCTCCCTCCACCCCCCTCTGAAATCCACTCTGAAATCTGTCTGGAGAATGTTGCAGAACAGTGTGCGGGATGTGGAGACGGGAGAATTTGGCAAGCAGCAATCTTTGCCCTGATGGAATGATCATCTTAGTGCAGTACTGAATGCCAACCACAGACGTTGCTTTTGAAAAATTCGCAACATGCTCCTTTAAGCTCTACTTACAGCTGCCAGAAAATCTAATTGTGCTCTATGGTTTTGCAATGCATTACAGTGGTGCCCCGCAAGACGAATGCCTCGGAAGACGAAAAACTCACTAGACGAAAGGGTTTTCCGTTTTTTGAGTCGTTCCGCAAGACGAATTTCCCTATGGGCTTGCTTCACAAGACAAAACATCTTGCGAGTTCTTGCGAGTTTGTTTCCCTTTTCTTAAAGCCGCTAAGCCGCTAATAGCCGCTAATAGCCACTAAGCCGTTAATAGCCGCTAAGCCGCTAATAGCCATGCTTCGCAAGACGAAAAAACTGCAAGACGAAGAGACTCGCGGAATGGATTAATTTCGTCTTGCGAGGCACCACTGTATCTGAAAGTGTGGAACTGCCAAAGGCTTGGGAAACATTAACACTCTAGCAGGATACACCAGCAAACTCTTGGGTCCCAACAAATGTGCAGATATGAAACCCTGACAAACGTCTTGGTTTTTTTGTTTTTTAAGGAGAAATGTATGACTAGGGGAAAGGAGGAGGAGGGGTTCTGGAGGAAAGACGAGGCAGGTGAGGAGAACATTAGTCCCTTGTCTTAGTTCCAGATCCAGGGATTGGAGGACCCTTGGGTAACATGTCCCCCATCTTTGTGGGTCTCCCGTCTCCTCACCAAGGCACCATGACCTACTCCTTCGCCTTGTTCTTCTGGACCCAATCCCTACAACTCCCAGGGTAGGAGGAAGGCAGGAGAGAAGTGGAGACTACTGCTCTTCACTTTGCTCTTCTCATTGCTTGCATTTTTTGAGAAGATAGCTAAACAAGTGACAATAATGAACGGGATGTTTGCCCCCTTTAGGGCTGTGAGCATCAACTAGCGCCTGACAACACCTAGCGCCTGACAACACCATCGCTCCTTTGCTCTACATCACCTGAGGATGTGATGTGCCCCCCCCCCCGTTTCTTTATTTGAAACAACCTGTTATTTGTTCATTCAAACCAAACTTCTTTCCACATTCATGGCTTCTTGTCTGCGTTTCAACTTTTTGCCGTCGCTGCTGCTGCTTCCTGGGTCGGCACATCAGAGCTGATTTGGGGAAGCTGCCATTATAATTTCCCAGAATGCTCTGAGAATTGCATCATTGTGGGACATTTGGGGGGGTAGCGGAAAAGGCAAGTTCCATTAGCACCAACCCTTTCTCTCCATGTTCAAAGAAGTCTACGAAAAAGAAGTGGAAGTCCCCAAAATGAGCTGCTGCCACTCTTAGGGAAAGATAAAAGTCCCAGCCCTCAAATGGGTATAAATGGGATGACAATGAACCAATTTGTACCTATTAATTACTCAGGAAAAGTCATTCCATTACATCTAAAACCTCAACCGAAGTTTAATGCTTCGCTCATTATGAAACAGATACGCACCCTTAGAATCCACTCTTTCCTGAAGTAGCTGCTCTTTCTCTCTTTTTAAAAGTGAGTGGATTTGGTCTTCTTTGTTTTTTACTTGGTTTGAAAGTGTGTGGGCTTGTGGCTGTTTGTAACATGGCCGTCACGATGGATAAATAACTGAGGAACTGCTAGACTGGCCCAAACTGGGAGCTGAAGCGTTGCATCGATGTCAATAATTTTGTATATCTTTGGGTAAGTTGTTTTTAAAGGAGTAAGGATATGGAGAACCAATGATTTCCCTCATAAAACAAAGCAATGCAGCTGTCGCTCATCCACACACTGATTTAGCACTCATAGGGTGCTAGGCCCTGTACAAAAAAAAGCCTGTATGCAAATCCTGACCAGAAAGCACCTTACATTCAACAATTAAGAGGAACATGCATTGATGATGTAGGAGATCTGGGGAGGAGGCAGCAGGGAGTAAAGTGAGAGCAGAGGAATGATGGGGGTGTGTCAGTTGCTTTGCAGTGTGCCAGAATATCCAAACCCTGTACATTGTCTGTTGGGGTGACTATGTTGACCGAGTTGAAGAAGCAAGTCTTGAAAATAAACTTTAGGACTTTCCACATTATTTGTCCTCAATGCACTTTTTATTTTCTACTTATAACTTTAGTCCACACAAGCATTTTGGAAATATAGAAATATATATTTAGTCGATATAATGAGGGGAAACGAAAGGGAGGAGCCAGTGGGAGCTGACAACAAAGGTGTCCCATCGCTAGGCATCTTCCTCTAGGCCCTGCCGCCTGTGCTTTGGGGGCCTGTTTTCCTCAGCAAATGCTACTATTTTTGGCTTGGGAGCAAGACTTGCCCTTACCTCCCCTTGGAACCGGACTCTTCCTGGCTAGTCAGCATATTCAGGTCTCCTTCTCTGCCTCCTTCCTGTGATCCTTTGTAAGGCTGCGTGTTCTCGGCATTCAGGGACTGCTCCAGAGAGAACGCCATGCCGATCAGGCGGTGGATGCTCTTGTGGAGCTGCTGGTTTGAGAGCCCCTTGGTGACTGATGGCTCTTCAGTTTCGGAGACGGCCATTTCCGTAGTGGACACGGCTTCTGCAGTGGCCGCGACGAGCACGGCACTCACGTAGTCCGGCGTGCTGGAGGGAGTTGAGATGGAGCGTTCCCTGGCCACGGGCTCCTGGCCTGAGACGGCAAAGGAATATTTCAAAATGGCGTCGATGTTGGAGCGGAGGCGGGCGTCGCGGGAGGGTGTGGCACTGTGGTCTATTGGCGCCATGTTACGCAACTGGCTTGGGGATGGAGAAACGGCATTGACTTCGTCTTGATCCTCGTACTCGTCTTCATGTCTGTGCATGTGTTCGTACTCATGTTCATGCTCATGTTCATGCCCGTGTTCATGTTCGTGCTCATGTTCATGCCCATGTTCATGCTCATGTTCGTGCTCATGTTCGTGAACCTCATGTTCATGTTCGTGAACCTCATGTTCGTGAACCTCGTGTTCGTGAACCTCGTGTTCATGCTCATCCTCATCCTCTTCAAACTCTGGGCACAGTATCCGCTATCCAGGGTGGGGGTGGAGGAAGGAGAAAATTTGGGAAAAACGTGACCAAGTTGTCTTGGGTGACGAATCCTCTCTCCCACTCCCCCATGTAAAAGAGGACTGTCTCCTTTTCTCATCAGACCTAGTTCATTACCTGGTAATAGTAGTAGTACAGTGGTACCTCAGGTTAAGGGACGCGGGTGGCGCTGTGGGTAAAAGCCTCAGTGCCTAGGGCTTGCCGATTGAAAGGTCGGCGGTTCGAATCCCCGTGGCAGGGTGCGCTCCCGTTGTTCGGTCCCAGCGCCTGCCAACCTAGCAGTTCGAAAGCACCCCCAGGTGCAAGTAGATAAATAGGGACCGCTTACTAGCGGGAAGGTAAACGGCGTTTCCGTGTGCTGCGCTGGCTCACCAGAGCAGTGATGTCACGCTGGCCACGTGACCTGGAAGTGTCTCCAGACAGCGCTGGCCCCCGGCCTCTTGAGTGAGATGGGCGCACAACCCTAGAGTCTGTCAAGACTGGCCCCTATGGGCAGGGGTACCTTTACCTTTACCTCAGGTTAAGAACTTAATTCATTCTGGAGGTCCGTTCTTAACCTGAAACTGTTCTTAACCTGAGGGACCACTTTAGCTAATAGGGCCTCCCACTGCCACCACCGCGCAATTTCTGTTCTCATCCTGAAGCAAAGTTCTTAACCCGAGGTACTATTTGTGGGTTAGCAGAGTCTGTAACCTGAAGTGTCTGTAACCCAAGGTACCACTGTATTAGTATTAGTATTAGTATTAGTATTAGTATTAGTATTAGTATTAGTATTCTAGGCCACCAGTCTGACTGGGTGGCTTCCAACAAATTAAAACATCAAACATGGTAAAATATCAAACATTAAAAACTTCCCTAAACAGGGCTGCCTTCAGATGTCTTCTAAAAGACAGATAGTTGTTGTTTTTTCCCCTTGACATCTGACCGGAGGGTGTTCCACAGGGCAGGAGCCACTACCGAAAAGGCCCTCTGCCTGTTTCCCTGTGGATTCATGTCTTGCAGTGAGGGAACTGCCAGTAGGCCCTTGGAGCTGGACCTTAGTGTCCAGGCTGGACTATGGGGTGGAAACGGTCCTTCAGGTATACAGGGATTTCCCAATTTCCACATTCCTCCCATTAAAAAAGAAGAAGAAAAAGGACGTCCCCGCTTAAAAGACCATAACCACAGTGAAGGCCTATTTTCTGCTGCTATTCCAAGCAGACCTGGCTCCCTGGTGCGGTTAAGTCCAGCTCTATTTATTTCATATGTCGCTTCTATGCCAAAATAAGAGGTCTTCTGCATGATGTCTGTGGTTTAGGGGGAAATGGAAGCTTTCCACCTCACCTGGGATGGAAAAACATATAGGGTAGGACTACTGCTTACACCAGTGATGGCCAAACTTAGCCCTCCAGCTGTTTTGGGACTACAATTCCCATCATCCCTGACCACTGGTCCTGTTAGCTAGGGATGATGGGAGCTGAAATCCCAAAACAGCTGAAGTGCCAAGTTTGGCTATCACTGGATTACAACAAAACAACAACACCGCAAATTGGCTTATAAGTACAGTGGTACCTCAGGTTACATACGCTTCAGGTTACATACGCTTCAGGTTACAGACTCCGCTAACCCAGAAATAGTACCTCGGGTTAAGAACTTTGCTTCAGGATGAGAACAGAAATCATGCTCCGGCGGCGTGGCGGCAGCAGGAAGCCCCACTGGCTTAAGTGGTGCTTCAGGTTAAGAACAGTTTCAGGTTAAGAATGGACCTCTGGAACGAATTAAGTACTTAACCCGAGGTACCACTGTATAAAAACAAATTTACTAGAATAATAGCTAGAATAGAGATAGAATTGTAACCATTCAAGCAACAAACATACTAAGGTGCCATGTGCAAAACAAAGCCTGCAGATACTGTAAACGTGGAGTGGATAAATGTACAACAGTATCTTAACAAGTTACATGTGCAATAAACGTTATATAGACTGGATAAATGAACCGTTCAACAAGTAGTGTAAGTCCAATCACAGAACGGCAACCCTGTGCCGCCACAATAGCAAGGGTAGCACACTGGAGAATATGAAAAAGTTTTCCAAAGCTGTTTTTCAAAGATTGAACTGGATGAGATGTTCTTCAATGGGTCTTGAGTTGGAAACACAAAGCCGTATGCATGGATCAATCATGGGAAGGCAATTCAAAGCCGCCCCCCTGGTGAGAATAGCGCAAGTGGCCAAAAGGAGATCTGTTCTCCGGATATATTACAGGTTTCGCTATACGCTTCATCAGTCTGAGAAACCAGTCATACGAAACGGCTTATAACGTTCATTGCACATGTAACTTGTTAAGATGCAGTTGTACATTTATCCGCTCCATGTTTACAGTATCTCCAGGCTTTGTTTTGCACGTGGCACCTCAGTACAGTGGTACCTCTGGTTACGTACTTAATTCGTTCCGGAGCTCCGCTCTTAGCCTGAAACTGTTCTTAACCTGAAGCACCACTTTAGCTAATGGGGCCTCCCGCTGCTGCCGCGCCACCGGAGCACGATTTCTGTTCTCATCCTGAAGCAAAGTTCTTAACCCGAGGTACTATTTCTGGGTTAGCGAAGTCTGTAACCTGAAGCGTATGTAACCTGAAGCGTAAGTAACCCGAGGTGCCACTGTATGTTTGTTGCTTGAATGGTTACAAGTCTATCTCTAGTCTAGCTATTATTCTAGTAAATTTGGTTTTATACTTATAAGCCAGTTTGTTGTTTTGTTGCATTATTATTACTGTCACCACATTTGATATTTTGTGCATATACAAGCCTGGATTACACAAAGGGTTTCACCCCTCTCCCCCTCCCAACAGGCAACCCCTGAAATTTGCTGGCAGGATTGTCAGGAGGAGCCCCAGAACAGTGTGTGAGGGGATGTGGGGAAATCATCACGTCTGATAAGCTGGAATGCTCTGAAGCATCAATTTAGCATGATGTGGAATTCCTCGTATTCTTTTAAAGAGAGGCTTGAAAGAAGCACCGCTTCCCCTGGCATGCAGACCTATTTGTTTTTTCGCCTCTTCTAAAAGAATTTCGGCAGTGTTATGTACTGAGTTGAATAGGATCCAAAATGCAGCAGTCTGATTGGTCCTAGAACAATGGGATCCAAAAGGCAGCAGTCTGATTGGTCCTAGAACAATAGGATCCAAAATGCAGCAGTCTGATTGGTCCTAGAACAATGGGATTCAGAATGCAGCAGTCTGATTGGTCCTAGAACAATGGGATTCAGAATGCAGCAGTCTGATTGGTCCTAGAACAATAGGATCCAAAATGCAGCAGTCTGATTGGTCCTAGAACAATAGGATTCAGAATGCAGCAGTCTGATTGGTCCTAGAACAATAGGATTCAGAATGCAGCAGTCTGATTGGTCCTAGAACAATGCAGCAGTATGATTGGTCTGCAGGAGCCACCCAATCCAGCTCCAGGTGGAAGTGAATCCACAACCTGATTGGCCTACAGGAGAATCCCGGAATTAGCCAATCACGTGCGGCTCATTGTGTAAATAATGTATATAAAGCAGATATTGTGGGGGAACGCTGATTCCTCCTCACCACTATGAGCTGAATAAAGAGCATGAAATCCACTCTCGACTCCGAGTATATTTCAGGCAGGTTTTCCAAATAATATTAAATCTTCAAAACCCGATTACCGGGGGCAAAAGGAAAGGGAGAATGTGCACACAAAGAGCAATGTTCTGTCTTGAAACAAAAAAAGGTATCACCCGTCTCCTGCTTGAAAGCAGATCAACCCCTGCACCATTTCTACGGAAGATGAGGCAGGGCCAGGAATAAAAAAGCATCGGGAAGCTACATTCACTATTGTTTCTCTGGGCACACAGGTTTTGCAAGTTTTGGAAGCACCACAAAAGAAACTGCAAAAAACCTGCTGGGCCAAGAGGCCACTGTGAAATGAGCCTATCCACCACAGGCAGTGGTATTAGGGATGTCTGGTTGTGTTAACAGCACAACCCCTTCTCTGCATTCATTCCTCAGTCCTTCCAGCCTGGAGCCAAGGCAATATTAAAGCCCTGCTTGCTGCAGCAGATATAAAGGACCGGGGAAGAAAAGGCAGGAAAGTGTAGCGATTGCATAATCCCCCTATAAATTAAAATTTCAGCAGCTGGTAAGAGCATGAGTAGTTCAGGGATTTTTATTTCTTTTAATTATACGTTGTGTGCCCTTGCTTCTCAGTTTGACCCTTTTACATGGTTTTGTATGTTTTGTGGTATTTTATGCATTGTGACTTGCCATTATCTTTACCGATTGTAGTTTAGTGATTCTTTATTGTAATTGCTAAGTGTAAACTGTTTAATTTTTATTTGCTGATATTTAATTTTACTGTTTACTCTTACAGCCTGACGAATTACTGAATATTGCGTTACAGTCGTACCTTGGAAGTCAAACAGAATCCGTTCCGGAAGTCCGTTCGACTTCCAAAACGTTCACAAACCAAAGCACGACTTCTGATTGGCTGCAGGAAGCTCCTGCAGCCAATCAGAAGCTGCAGAAGCCCCGTCGGACGCTCAGCTTCCAAAAATAGTTTGCAAACCGGAACAGCCACTTCCAGGTTTGCAATGTTTGGGAGCCAAAACGTTCGACTCACAAGGCGTTCGAAAATCAAGGTACGGCTGTATTTGATATAAGTTGTTTATTTTAAAGTTGTGTTTTTATTATGACTTTTTTTGTATTGGATCAGATTGTTTATAGGCGTGCGATCTTTGCTGTCTATTTTGTTGTTTCTTCAGGTTGTAAACCGCCTTGGATATGGTAATATAGAAAGGTGGTACAATATACAAATTAAAAGTGGGGGAAACATGAGTGAAATATCCCTGCCCATCCAAACATTTGCCCTAAGATCTGAGCAAAAGCAAGGGACACGTAAGAAAATTCACCTTCCATACTGTAACAAACTCCTGACAGTCATGATTTCTGAATAGCGTATGTCAATTTAAGGCAGAAGTTTCTTGGCCTGTGCACTGGTGCCCCTTGTTGTCAAGGCTGCAAAATGGAGGAAGACTAATACAGTGGTACCTCAGTTCTTGAACTTAAACCATTCCGGAAATCTGTTCGACTCCCGAAATGGTTCAAAAACCAAGGCGCAGCGTCCAATTGGCTGTAGGAGCTTCCTGCACTCAATCTGAAGCCGCATTGGGTGTTCGGCTTCCGAACAACGTTTGCAAACCAGAACACTCACTTCCGGGTTTGCGGTGTTCGGGAGCTGATTTGTTCGGGAGCCAAGCTGTTCCGAGTACCAAAGTACCACTATAGAGCATTGTGCTATCAGGTCTCAGTGTAGCTCCACTTCTCAAGGCAAGCCGCTGGGTCCTTGCCAAAGCATCAGTAAGACTGTGGCCTGGTTTGTGTGGCCCCCTGCCTTGCCCCAGCCATCTCGGCTTGCCTGTCCACTCTCAGTCTCCATTTTTGTTCCAGCTCCGCTCTGGGCATCTTCTCATATAGGACCTTGTCCTGTATCTCGATCTGTGCCTCTGCACTAACCCTCCTGCAATCCTCCAATTATGTGGGAGGATAAAGGGTAACCTATTAAGGGACCTTAACGATATCCACATGCCTCAACCTTCTGCTTTTTAGCCAAATCACTCAGAATTTCGTATTCTTCTAAAAACAGGAGCTCTATTGCAGTGGGCAGACATCCTTCTCTCCCGCTCACCTTGACGTAGAACCTCCGGTTTGAACACCGAAACTGTGCAAATAGACAAAATGTCTCAAAACGTATGACGTGAGGAAGATCCGCACAGATGGGACCTGGAAGCAGAAGGCGAAAAGTCTTACCAGGGGAAGAAAGAACGAAAAGTACCATATCCTCCAGCGCTGCACAGAAGTAAACATATGCACCAGTTGTTGAACTGAGCTATACACTTATGTTCTCTATTGACTGAGGGGCCTGTGGCAGTATTTTGCCAAACAATGACCTACCATTGGCCAATTTCTTTCCCCCCATTTCCCTTAAAGCCAGGAGGAGACTTTTTACAGTGGTGCCTCGCAAGACAAAATTAATTTGTTCCGCAAGTTTTTTCTTCTTGCGAGTTTTTCGTCTTGCTAAGCACGGTTTCCCATAGGAATGCATTGAAAATCAATCAATGCGTTCCTATGGAGACCGCCTTCAGACCAGGTCCGGGGACAGTCTGTCCCCCGACCTCTTCTGAAGGCTGGGGGGGGGGGACAAGGGCTTTTCTTCCCACCGCCAGCCTTCAGAAGGCTGTTCTGAAGGCTGGCGGTGGGAAGAAAAGCCCTTCTCCCCACCTCCCGCCCCGCAAGCTCCGGGGACAGGAGGGCTTCGCTGCTGACCCCCAGCATTTTAAAAGCCCCCGGGACAGCGGAGGTCTTCTGAAGGCAGGCGGTGGGCGAAAGTCTTTGCTCCCGATGGCCAGCATTTTAAAAGTGGTCCGGGATAGCGGGAAAGCGCAGCGCGCTTCCCCGCTATCCCGGACCGCTTTTAAAATGCTGGCCGTCGGGAGCAAAGACTTTCGCCCACCGCCGGCCTTCCTGGACCTCTTCTGAAGGCTGGAGGGGGGCGAAAGGCTTTGCTCCCCACCGCCAGCATTTAAAAGAGGTCCCCAGAGATTTCCCTATGGGCTTTCTTCTTGCGAAGCAAGCCCATAGGGAAATTCGTCTTGCGGAACGACTCAAAAACGGAAAACTCTTTCGTCTTGCGAGTTTTTCGTTTTGCGAGGCGTTCGTCTTGCGAGGCACCACTGTACATTGTTTTGCTTCCAAAGCACAAGACATTCAGAATTGCATTGAATTATCGTTGCAGACTAATGAAAGCCCGTTCCCCTTCCCATGTAAATCCAGATTAATAGTTACAGTTGTGGTTTGGGGAATCAAAGTGGGGAAAGGGCACAATCCACTCCAAGGTACTCCTGGGCAAGCCTTGCACAGGTCTGTTTCCGGGTGAATTGTGTCCTTCCTGAACAGAACGGCAGTAAAGGTGAGCCGATGAAAACGCCTAGAGCATCTTCTGCTTCTCCTCTTAGGCCTTCATCTAGTAGGCCGAGAGTGGATCCACAACTGGGTCTTGGCCCAACCTAAGGAGGGTTGCTTCCCTGGCAAAGCCACCATTGTATTTTAATTTTTGAAGAGAAATAGAAAAATAAGAGGAGTATGGAGAGAGAAGGAAAGAGAGATGGGGCATGTCTAGCAATATATATCTTTTGCTTGTTCTATACTCGCTGATTGCGATAGCTATGCTCCTTTTGTGAACTATAGTTTGCTAGTTAATAATAACAATAATAATTTTATTATTTATTCCCCACCCATCTGGCTGGGTTTCCCCAGCCACTCTGGGCAGCTCCCAATAAAATATTAAAAACACGATAAAACATCAAACATTAAAGACTTCCCGAAACAGGACTGCCCTTCAGATATCTTCTAAAAGTCAGATAGTTGTTTATTTCCTTGACATCTGCAGTTTGCTGCAGATACTAAAAAGTATTTCTGCTGCGGATACTAAAAAGTATTTATTAGCCACCTCTCCGCCCCATCCTGACCGAACTACAATTCCAAGTGTTCCCCAGGGTTAAGAAAAACTGCAAACCCCGCATTTCGCCAGTGTAGATATGACTCGTGAAAGAGGAAATTATAAAGTTTTGTTTAAAGAAACAATTCAAAAGTTGGTTCTATGCTGAAAATTGGTTTTAAAGGTTGATCTGAAGTCTGAAAAAGTTGAAGATGGTTGCCATAGGACCCGCACAGACATTTACAGGCCATATCTAGAGAGATCTGTAGATTTACAGACTGCAGAAAAGGCTGTTGGTGGCAGGAATCATATACAGTGGTGCCTCGCAAGACGAAATTAATTCGTTCCGCGAGTTTTGTCGTCTTGCGATTTTTTTTCCGTCTTGCGAAGCACGGTGTCGGGAAAAGTTTTGGAAAAGCTTCAAAAATCACCAAAGTCTTTAAAAACCTCAAAAAAGGCTACCACACCGCGTTCTATGAGTTGCTCCTCGAAGTCAAGTCGCAACTGTATTAACGGTGTTAAGAAAAAGGAAACAAACTTGCAAGACGTTTCCGTCTTGCGAAGCAAGCCCATAGGGAAAATCGTCTTGCGAAGCAGCTCAAAAAACAAAAAACCCTTTTGTCTTGCGAGCTTTTTGTCTTGCGAGGCATTCGTCTTGCGAGGTACCACTGTATTGAAGAAAGTGCAACCAGAGTCTCTCACCACAAAAGGGATCTGGTGGGAATCTGGAGCGTGAACCAGTGATCTGCACATACCATCAGGGATCTCGCCATGGTTCTCATACTGATCCAGCTGTAGGATTTTAGGATCCTGGCAACCTTTGCTACGTCGGATCTGACACACCACGCTTGCCTTCCACTTGGGCCTCATGGACGCAAAAAAGTCCAGGTACTCGTCAGTCGTGAGGGGGCTGCCTGGCTGGTAGGACAAAGTCCTCGGGATCAACTGTGCCAGGAAGATTAGGAACCCTGAAGGAGAAGGTATCCGTCTGTCAGATTTTTATCGCTTATAGCCAGTGGCTGTTACAAGACATATTACAAAACAAAACGCATGTTATAAGAAGTCCAAGAGGAAATTAAGTTACTACAAAGATAAGGAGTACAAGGAGATGTTATAAGAATTTTAAGGTCTCAAATATAGAATAAATATTCATAATTGCACACATATCTAAATATATGAACCATGTGTCTGAAATAGTACAGGAGAGCAATCCTGGAGCCATTTTGACTCTCCCAATGACCTCAAATATTCCTCTGCAGTAAGGGAGGCAAATGGGGAAAGCCTTCCCAGTGTCTTTTTGCTTGCAAATCCTGTCTTTAAGGGCGTATTTGTGCATGAATAGGGTGAGCCTGTGACCTGGATTCAGGAACTAAAGTATTAACCATCACAAAAGAATAGCCAGGCTGCCCAGGTAATGCAATCAGTGATCATTATCAGGTATCCTGGAAGACAGGATTTCTGCTGTGGACCACCTCCTTCTATGATGTATGTATGATGTTTTGGGGGTGGTCTTGGGCTACAGGGTGGGCAATTTTAAAAAGTCTATATAAGGGCTTGAGCACCATTGTTCAGGGTTCTCCTCCCTCTTGTGTGTGGTGAGTGGGGACTCTGTTGCAACAGTTCCTTTAAAAAAGATCAGGCTTACTAGCCGCTTTGTTTCTTAATATTCTCTGGTTGGCCGCTGTTATTTTTATGAGGTTTGGAACTTAACAGGTTAAGAAGTTCCCATGATGCCTTATATTCTGACGTCAGCTGTAGAAGCTGGGAGGAGCTGGGAGGAGTTTCTGTCTGTTCCCCTCTGGTCTTTGAGTGAGAAAGACGCAGTTTTTCCTAATGGCGGCAAGGAGCACAGGAGATCCCTGGGGGAATGTCGGAATAAAGAGCTGAAATGGACAAACCTGGACTCTGTGTGTTTGTCTGGAAGCTAATTAAAGGACGTGACAGTTTCATCACCGCTGTGTTTATCTCTGCTAAGGCGTGACTGAAGAGCTGCGGGAGACGGAGCAGAGTCTCGCAGGGAAGTGTGCCGGGCGGCCATGAGTAGCTAATTGAGGGCCAATAAATCAATTAGCGGGGTCGCGCCAGATCAATAAATCGATTTTGCCACAGGTTATGGGTAATTACCGCTTGTAAAACTGTCACTGGAAGTGCCGGAATGCGTTTGAAGTTTGGCGGAGTTTTTTGCCTGGTGCTAAGAGGCAAGGAGAGCTGCGGAGCTAAAAGCAGCTGGCTGAAAGACACAGAGTGGCTGCCTGTGTTGCTGAGTGCTGGGACCAGCTGGAGCTCTGGGAGCTGAAGGCAGCAAGGAATCGCTTCTCCACGGGTGCCAGAGGAGCTTGTGAACTGTAAGTACAGCTTGGGGCCCCTTGGGAGAACGGAAGAAGATGGCAGGCTGCCAGGTCTTGGAGGACATTCCATGCTCACTTTAAGAAGTTGGGCAACCTGGCTGCTGATCTGAAGTCTACTGTTCTGGGTGCCAGGAAGCCAGAGGCCACTTGGCTAGTGCTCCAGGGAGTTTTATGAGGCTGGAGGCAACAGCAAGGGCCGGGAGATGGCTGCTTCAGAACAGAAAGGCAAGATGGCGCTGACCACCTTCGTGAGAGCCGGTGCACAGCTGGGAAGGGCTGTGGGCCCCAGAGGGGGGGCGAAGGTTTGCAGAGTCTAAAAGGGCTGTCTGGGAATGTGCTGCATTTGCTGGGAAGCTTCAGCAAAAGGCCAGAGCCCTGGAGAAGGAATACAAAAGCCTAGAGACGGCTGGAGCCCCTGTCCCTGATGCTTTAGCCACAAGGAGTGCTGCTGAGCAGGTGGGGGGGCGGACTTTTCCAAAGGCACGTTCAAAAAGTTTTCCACTGTACGTGCTGGATTGAAGTGGAGGTTCAGAGGGGGCGGAGCTGGCAAGGAGTGCTTTTCCGGAAGAAGGAGAAGGAGGCCAGCTGGGAGGAGCCCCAAGAGCAGTGTTTTTCCACTGGAGTTCGTCTTTGCTACGTGTGCAATTTGACGGGATGCTTGCGACGCTGTTGCCCCCACCGGAGCGGCGAGGCAAGGCAGGATGTTGCAAACTTTGCCAAGGTCAACCAGCTGAGTTCCCACGGGGAGTCAGTCTGGGAGAGAAGACCAGCGTGGGAACGCAAGGGAAAGACGTGTTTCACACGCTGGGGAGGGTTGTTTCTTATCACTGCTTCTATGGCAACTGTGAAGAACAACTTCAGCCAGGACACGGTGACACGCTGGGTGTTTTGGATTCTGCTATCAGGCAGCACCTGATAGGCAAGCCTACTGGCGGGCTGCGGAACTGCAGGGCTGTTTCAACAGGAACAATTGTTATGTTCACAGACAGAGCACAAAAATCAGTCTGTGGTGTGGCTAACGTGTTTTTCTCTCCCTTTTACAGGAGGAGCAAGAGGTCTACGTTGTGCCGGGACTGAATTGTTGTCGGTTATCTGTATCTGCTCTAATGACGCAGGGGTTCAAAAATGTGCTTTGAAAATGATACCTGTTCCATTTTCAGAGGGGGGCGACAACTGATCAGCATGGCGAAGAGCAAAAATAATTTCTTTGTTCTGGAGTCACCTCTGGAGGGTGGTGGGAAGGTTCCCAGTCATGTGCAAAAGTTGCACAGGTGCACAAAGGGTACAAACTCCGGAAATGTGGGAGGTCCCAAGAGTGCAGGGCATGCAAAGGTGCAAAGGTACTTGGTTTTCCCGGGTTTGGGAGGGTAGCCAAAGAAGCCCTTTGAGCTGGTTCACACAGATCTGTCAGGACCCAGGAGGTGTGAGAGTCTGGGTGAGGCCAGGTATGTGCCATCGCTGACAGATGGCCACAGCCAGGTTGGCTGGTGTCTCTCTCTCAAATCACAGGGGGAGGCGGCGCAACTGATCAAGGATTGGGTTGCGGAGGTGGAACTAAGGTTTTCCACCAGGGTGCAAGGGTTCAAGAGCGACCGAGGGTCACAGTTTACTGGGTCTGCTCTGGAGGAATTTTTCAAGGAAAAGGGAATACGTCACCAGGTGACGGGTGCAAAGTCTTCTCAAGGGAGAAGGGAGGCTGTGGCTGAACCCGGTGAATGGGGATCAGGTCCAGAATCAGGGTTCAAAACCCGGTGATGGGGACCAAGTCCAGGGTCAGGGTTCAGGGCAGGTTTGGGCATCTCCAAGGGTTGTGAAAGGAGTGTCCAGGTGTGAGGCTTCATCTCCGGTAATGGAGAAAGCTCACGGACGGGTTGTCAAGTCAGAGGGGGAAGAGTCTGACGGAGAAGACACAACTGCTGGCCCTAATGGGTCAGTAGGGTATCAGGTCACAGGTGCGTGGAAAAGTGTCGCACAGTGTGATTCTGGGAGTGTTGAAGGGGTTCAACAGGTGCCTGGGAAAGATGCCGGGAAGTGGCACAAGGCAAAGGGGAAGGTGTTGAACTCAGAGGGTCTTGTCAGAATTTTCGGCAAGAGGGGGTATGAGGTTTGGAACTTAACAGGTTAAGAAGTTCCCATGATGCCTTATATTCTGACGTCAGCTGTAGAAGCTGGGAGGAGCTGGGAGGAGTTTCTGTCTGTTCCCCTCTGGTCTTTGAGTGAGAAAGACGCAGTTTTTCCTAATGGCGGCAAGGAGCCCAGGAGATCCCTGGGGGAATGTCGGAATAAAGAGCTGAAATGGACAAACCTGGACTCTGTGTGTTTGTCTGGAAGCTAATTAAAGGACGTGACAGTTTCATCACCGCTGTGTTTATCTCTGCTAAGGCGTGACTGAAGAGCTGCGGGAGACGGAGCAGAGTCTCGCAGGGAAGTGTGCCGGGCGGCCATGAGTAGCTAATTGAGGGCCAATAAATCAATTAGCGGGGTCGCGCCAGATCAATAAATCGATTTTGCCACAATTTTCTCCTACCAATAGGAGATCCACTTAAGGACTCTCTACGGGCTCTGGAATGCCCCATAAGGGAAAAGGAGACGTTTTTCTTATAACAGCATGTTATAAAAACTCCAATAGGAAATTAAGTTACTACAAAGATAAGGAGTAAAGGTAAAGGTAAAGGGACCCCTGACCATTAGGTCCAGTTGTGGCCAACTCTGGGGTTGCGGCGCTCATCTCACTTTACTGGCTGAGGGAGCCGGCGCACAGGTCATGTGGCCAGCATGACTAAGGCGCTTCTGGTGAACCAGAGCAGCGCATGGAAATGCCGTTTACCTTCCTGCCAGAGCGGTACCTATTTATCTACTTGCGCTTGATGTGCTTTCGAACTGCTAGGTTGGCAGGCGCAGGGACCGAGCAATGGTAGCTCACCCCGTCGCGGGGATTCGAACCGCCAACCTTCTGATCGGCAGGTCCTAGTCTCTGTGGTTTAACCCACAGCACCACCCGTGTCCCTTTTAAAAGATAAGGAGTACAAGGAGACAAAAACAACACATGATCAGGCTATTCTGTGATCAACCTCAACTGCACTCAGATCAATGGGTCCTTTGTAAAGCATTAACTGCCAATACCACAGCAAAAAACGACAGCCACTAAAATACCAATAAACAAAACAAAACAAAACCAAAGCCACCCTTCTGCAGTTGAAAGGCCAAGCGAGAAGCACAATAAGTTATCCGTCTGACTTTCAGGCTAAATCTTACACACATTTACACTGTTGAACACAGTGAAACGTACACCTGAGTAAAAATGCATAAGATTACACTGTCGTGCACTTGTTATAAAAGATGGTGTTCCTTCACCCAATATTGAATACAGACACTTCTATGTAGATTCCCTCACAATAGCACAGGCCACAGTAGTTCATTACTGAGCAACCAGAAAGTAGAAGGGGGCCACCTATTGTCCAAAACAGAGATACAAAATTTGCCGAACTTTTCTGTGCCACCAAGCTTGTGCAGGCAATAAAGAAAAAGTGTTTCTGTAATCGTTGATGGTCTCCAATTTTTTTTTACATTGCTTTTATTGCCTATAGAGGCTGTTGTTGCAAGCTTTTTTTTCTGGTGTTTTTTAAACATGTAGTTGCATATAAATATTTTTTGTAAATAAAATTACTGAATGTTACTGAACCACTGCACCCAAAGCTTGTTAAATACAGTGGAACCTCAGTTTTCGAACAGAATCCGTTCCGGAAGACTGTTCGACTTCCGAAACATTCGAAAACCGAGGATCAATGGGCTGGCTGCAGAGTTAATGGGAAACAATGAAAAACATGTCTCAGAAACCGTACAACTTCTGAGGCGCATTCGAAAACGGAAGCAATTACTTCCGGGTTTTCGGTGTTCAGATTCTGAATTGTTCAGCTTCTGAGACACTCGAAAACTAAGGTTCTAGTGACTGACTTATCAAACCTAAACTTTTTATTTACCAATGAATATCTCTTAAGCAGGAGGGACGCGGGTGGCGCTGTGGGTTAAACCACAGAGCCTTGGACTTGCCGATCAGAAGGTTGGTGGTTCGTATCCCCGTAACAGGGTGAGCTCCCGTTGCTCGGTCCCTGCTCCTGCCAACCTAGCAGTTCGAAAGCACATCAAAGTGCAAGTAGATAAATAGGTACTGCTCCGGCGGGAAGGTAAACGGCGTTTCCGTGCACTGCTCTGGTTCGCCAGAAGCGGCTTAGTCATGCTGGCCACATGACCCGGAAGCTGTATGCCGGCTCCATCGGCCAATAAAGCGAGATGAGCGCCGCAACTGCAGAGTCAGTCACGACTGGACCTAATGGTCAGGGGTCCCTTTACCTTTACCTCTTAAGAAACAACGACAGCAACACCCAATTTCACAATTCATTGCGAAGGAATAGTTCATAAGAGACTTCTTAACTCACCCACCCACCCCAAATGTCCAGTTTTCTTCATATCCAGACCAAGCAGAATAAGTTAAAATCACAGTGGGATCAGATCGATGGAATAAGGCCCATGTTGACTTTTATGTCTGACTTCCACATGTTCATAGGAGCTGTCAGAAAAAGAGCACCGGCCAGAATATACAACCAAGCCAGTCAGGAGCAATGGCAGTTATAGGCCATATGGAGCCAAAGATGACCACAAGCCAGAAATCCAGCCAGGCTTCCTCTTGGATAAACGGAGAGGTTGGTCACTCACCCACCAGACAGGCCCATCGTAGCAACTTGAGCCTCAACATTGCCGTTCTGCATCAGGCTCACCCCATTTCAAAGGCCAACAAGGCCAGAAGCTGTTGGAATGAGAACACAATGACCTCACAGTCGAAGCCATTGCAGGAGAAAGAATCTAGGTGGACGAAGGAGGGTTGGGCAGGGGATGGGGAGGACAGGAAAGTGATTTTACATGTGGCAGCCAAGATATGAGGCAAGATAACACACCAGGTTCCATCTGTCATTGAAAGCAGTCGAGTGGGAAGCAAACATCTGAATGTTGTTGTTGTTTAGTCGTTTAGTCATGTCCAACTCTTCGTGACCCCCTGGACCAGAGCACGCCAGGCACTCCTGTCTTCCACTGCCTCCTGCAGTTTGGTCAAACTCATGTTCGTAGCTTCGAGAACACTGTCCCACCATCTCGTCCTCTGCCGTCCCCTCCTCCTTGTGCCCTCCATCTTTCCCAGCATCAGGGTCTTTTCCAGGGAGTCTTCTCTTCTCATGAGGTGGCCAAAGTATTGGAGCCTCAGCTTCGGGATCTGTCCTTCCAGTGAGCACTCAGGGCTGGTTTCCTTCAGAATGAATAGGTTTGATCTTCTTGCAGTCCATGGGACTCTCAAGAGTCTCCTCCAGCACCAAAACATCTGAATAATGGGCCACAATTTGATAGAAAAATGAATGGGAGCAGATGATGAACATAGAGATGGTCTTCAAGTCTGGTTCATTCAAGTGGGGTTTACGCAGGAGACGCTTGTGGGCGTTAATAAATTTGAGGTAGTGCCACTTGTGGATTTTTCTCCTCAGATACCGACATTTCTGTGTCACCTGCAAGAGAAACTGGGGAAGTTGGAGAAAAAGGACGACATTGTGGGACGGTGTGGGTGGTTGAGAAGGGACAGGTTTTACCACTGCAGGATTCGTTTCCAAGATAGCGCAGTCCACAATTTCCCACATTTAGTTGTTTGCAGGGCATGCTCTTTCCTCCACTAGGGATCAACATGAACATAGCTCTCTCACGGTGACATGCAAAAGGATTGCGGGTGCCTCACACTGCGCCAACTCCCATGTGTACATTTAAAATGGAAATAAGTAGGCGGGTACCAAAATGAAGCAGCACCAGTCCAGATAAAAATGGTAATTTAAAGATGGTAGTGAAATGGATGCAAATATCTATACAAATAGCACTATCTCTGGCTTTTTAGCTACTCTTTGAGACAGTTACCGTATTTTTCCGTGCATAAGACTAGGTTTCCCCCCCTAAAAATTATGTCAAAAAATAGGGGGCATCTTATACACGGATACATCTCCCCCTATTTTCTAAAATCTGAGTCCCAAAAATAGGGGGCATCTTATAGATGGAAAAATACGATATATTGTATTATGCCTGTGTTCATTCTTGCCTCCATTTACTTCTGTAGAACATTTTGTCCCAACTACAGTAAACCTGAAATGACTTTATTTGGTTACGGCAGTGTTAAGTAGAATAGCTAGGAAACACAAAATGGCAATAAATAAATAACCCCCCCCCCCGAAAGAGCACATGAAATAGAACATGGGCTTTAATAAATTTGTGGGCGTTAACTGGACCATCAACATAAATGAAAGTAGAAACCTGAAGGTAAGTAGCAACCAGGGGAGCAAGATGGTAGAAAGGCGGCCAGAACAGGAAGTGGAGGAAAAGGCCAATTCGAAGTCACAGTGCTAACCTATAAGGCCCTACATGGGTTGAGAGATCCCGACTTTGGGGGTAGCCTGTTGGGGGCTGCATTGTGGAGCCAGTCAAAGCCAAAATCAGGTGGCGCCACTGCAGACTTAGGTACAGTGGTACCTCACAAGACAAATGCCTCGCAAGACGGAAAACTCGCAAGAAGAGTTTTCCGTTTTTCGAGGTGCTTCACCAGACGAATTTCCCTATGGGCTTGCTTCGCAAGAAGAAAGCCCATAGGGAAATCTCCGGGGACCTCTTTAAAATGCTGGCGGTCGGGAGCAAAGACTTTCGCCCACCGCCAGCCTTCAGAAGAGGTCCTGGACCTCTTCTGAAGGCCGGCGGGGGGCAAAAGTCTTTGCTCCCCCCGCCTGCCTTCCCGAGACAGCGGAGACTTCTCCGCTGTCCCGGGGCGATCTTAAAATGCTGGCGGGCGGCAGCGAAGATCGCCCCGGGACAGCGGAGGCTTCGCTGTCGCCCGCCAGCATTTTAAAATCGCCCCGGGACAGTGGAGAAGTCTCGCTGCCACCCACCAGCATTTTAAAATCGCCCCGGGACAGCGGAGGCTTCGCTGTCGCCCGCCAGCATTTTAAAATCGCCCCGGGACAGTGGAGAAGTCTCCGCTGTCCTGGGGGCTTTTAAAATGCTGGCGGTCGGCAGCAAAGCCCTCCTGTCCCCGGAGCTTGCGGGGCGGGAGGTGGGGAGGACTTTTCTTCCCACCGCCAGCCTTCAGAACAGCCTTCTGAAGGCTGGCGGTGGGAAGAAAAGCCCTTGTCCCCCCCCCCCAGCCTTCAGAAGAGGTCGGGGGACAGACTGTCCCCGGACCTGGTCTGAAGGCGGTTTCCATTGATTCCATTGATTGATTTTCAATGCATTCCTATGGGAAACCGTGCTTCGCAAGACAAAAAACTCGCAAGAAGAAAAAACTTGTGGAACGAATTAATTTCGTCTTGCGAGGTACCACTGTATCTGGCTCATCCTAATAATCACGAAAAGCACTTTTTCGGCTGCAACACCCCATTGTAAAAATCCCTCTTCTGGGATGCTTGTCTGGTGCCTAATTTTTCATTTAGGTATCTAGCAAATACAGTGGTACCTCTGGCTGCAATTTGCCGCTTCTGCGCATGACCTCATTTTGTGCTTCTGCACATGCGCGAGCTGTGAAACCCGGAAGTAACCCTTTCCGGTACTTCCGGGTCACTGCGGGACATAACCTGAAAGAATGTAACATGAAGCAAACGTAACATGAGGTATGACTGTACTTAATTTTTTTTTAAAACCCAGGTTTTAAAAAAGACGGAAACGTCTTGCAAGTTTGTTTCCTTTTTCTTAACAACTTAATACAGTTGCGACTTGACTTTGAGGAGCAACTCATAGTACGTGGTGTGGTAGCCTTTTTTGAGGTTTTTGAAGACTTTGGTGATTTTTGAAGCTTTTCCAAAACTTTCCCGACACCGTGCTTCGCAAGACGAAAAAAATCGCAAGACGACAAAACTCGCGGAACGAATTAATTTTGTCTTGCGAGGCACCACTGTATTGAAAACCAGGTATCAGAAACAACCACTGCAGGTAAGACGGGCAAGTTAGAACTCTTAAGTGCTGAAGATGCCTCTTCTTCCATCAATGAGTTGCCTGCTGACCACCATCAGCTCTCTGAATCCCACCCCTCGACTCACAACCGAGAATCACTACAAAGTTTGTTGAATTGACTTTATTTAATGCCATATTTTACAACACGGGGTTTCCCCCAATACAAGCACCACCGAGAGAGGAGTGAATTCTGGATGGCCTCCGTTTAAAAATCCACAAAACACTTCATTCAGCAGGCAGGGGGCGCTCCTCCTCACGAAGAAAACGAGATCCATTCCAGTTGGCTCTAAAGGGTTCCGCTCCCTTTGAGAAATGGAATGTCGTGGGGGGGAAAGGGAAGGCCCATCTTCTCACCCAAGTTTACTGAACAAGGGGGTTGACTTGGTTGCCCCTCTTCTGGGACACAAATGAGAAATTTTTGGAGGAAATGTTTTATTTCTTCTCTTATTCAGGTGTCGTTCCTTCTTCCACCAACAAGTCTGGGTTCCTCCGAGCTAATGCAAGCTTTGGAACCTATGCAGGGTAAAAGGTGGTAAGAACGAAGAAGGCTTACTCCATCTTCCCCCTCAAGGGTTGCCGCCACAGAGGAACTGGGAAGCCGTGAGTGTTTCAGTACACGCAGGAACCATCATATGGATACAAACCATTCACAGGTAGCTCTGCTCACCCAGGATGAGACCCACCCCCTAACTATGAAACCCCAGGAACTGGGAGAAGGGTGCTGAAGCCCAGGAGTAGGGGTGGGTGTTCTGGTAACCACATCTGGACCTCAGAACACGCAGGTTTTATTTCTTCTTCCTCTCCTGGGAGCAGCGGGGGCAGAACCTGTAGCAGGGAGACAAGGCAAAAGCAGTAATCACAAGACAAATGGTGTCTGAGAACGAAAAGGCATCTAGAATTGCGTATTAAGAAATTCCCAATTCTGCAAGCAGAAAAGCAAGTAATATGCCATATTTTTCGCTCTATAGGACGCACCTTGTTTTAGAGGGGGAGAACAAGTTAAAAAAAATTCTCCCCCTCTCTGCTCAGCGCCCCTTCAACGAAGCGGCAGCGGAAATGGAGCCCCTTCCATTTCTCCTCCCGCTTGGCTGAAGGGGCGCTGTGCAGCTCTCCCTCTCTGCTGAAGCCAGGAGAGTCTTGCTCTCCTGGCTTCAGCAAAAGGAACCTGAAGCCTCCGGAGCGCATCGGGAACTCGTGCTACGCTCCGAAGGCTTCAGGCGGCTATCCCTGAAGCCTGGAGAGTGAGAGGGGTCGGTGCGCACCGACCCCTCTCGCTCTCCAGGCTTCAGCGAAAGCAACACGAAACCTCCGGAGCGCAGAGGGAGCACTCCCTCTGCACTTCAGAGGCTTCGCGTTGCTATCGCTGAAGCCAAGGAGCCTGCATTTGCTCCATAGGACTCACACACATTTACCCTTAATTTTTGGAGGGGAAAAAGTGCGTCCTATAGAGCAAAAAATACGGTAATAGGTGCTATGCAAACTGAGTAAATTTGTATACAAAAATTGCATTACCTGGAGGCAGGGTAGGAAAACAATTTGGATTCTGTGTGTCACTAAAAGTAGGAGACAGTCTGGTCTGACCTAGAGGGTACAATCCACTATGCATTTATTCAGATGCTCCTGTTCCTTTAAGGCAGTGCTTCCCAAACTTGGGTCTCCAGCTGTTTCTGGACTATAATTCCCATCATCCCCAGCTAGCAGTACCAGTGGTAAGGGATGATGGGAATTGTAGTAAGTTGGGGGGGGGGAACATTGTTTTAAGGAAAGACAGTGAAAGAAAACTTTCCAGTAGAGCATAATTTATGTTAATTGGTGATGTCATCTGGATTTTTCATTTCAGATTTTTCATCTTATCATAGGATGGTCCTATTCATACATTTCCTTCAATGCTGCGCCTAGGTTTCAAAAATATGTAAAGCCTTTTTGTTTGTTTTTTAAGAATTTGGATTTCAACAGTCTGCCAGGACTGCATGGAGCATTTGGAAGAAAATGGTTTTTCCACAAAAGAGAAATACAACTAAAGGTTGGAGATGCTGCCTCTTTTCAACAAAAACAACCTTCTCTCTGGTTCTGAGCTTTTGCAAGTCACTGCATCTAACCTTTTAAAGCATTTGTGTTGCCAGAAAAGTCCAATATACATTTCCCCCCACGTCGGTTGGTCTACTGTCCCTTAGACCTTGTGGGGGCAGGTCTATTATTATTATTATTTTTGGGGGGTGGAACAAATTCTTATGCCCCACAAATAACCCAGAGATGCATTTTAAATAAAAGCACACATTCTAATCATTTAAAAACACCAGGTAGGCCCCACGAATACCCAGAGATGCATTTTAAATAAAAGGACACATTCTACTCATGTAAAAACACGCTGATTGGGCCGGATCTGGCCACCGGGCCTTAGTTTGCCTACCCATGCACTATACAGTGGAACCTTGAGTTGTGGACATAATCCATCCTGGAGGCACATCCGCAACTCGAAGAGTTCGCATCCAGAAGTGCCGTGTTTGTGCGCGGCACAATTTAGCACTTCTACGCATGCGCGAGCGGTGAAACCCAGAAGTAACCTGTTCTGGTACTTCTGGGTTGTTGCGGAACGTAACACGAAAAGGCGCAACATGAAGCAGACACAACACAAGGTATGACTGTAGAAAGCAAATAGTCACTCACCATTTTCCTCTTGGCTTTGTTGTTAAGCCCACACAAGCGAAATGGAACCATTCAATGGAGCACTGGGGAAAGGGATAAAGAGCACAAAAGCTTAATGTTAGTGACCCCTCGTCTCTTCTCCATGTTAGAACTGTTTGGGGTTTCTCAGAGCTTCACTTTCAAGCCCTTTCCCTCCCTCTTATGGTTTGCCATCACTGTCTTTGTAAAGGATCAGTATGTAATTCTACTCCATAATGAACATTCCCTTCTCCCTTGCTCCTGACTCTCCCAAAGCTGCTTAACAGTCCATCTATCTATCTATCTATCTATCTATCTATCTATCTATCTATCTCTATGGGGCTCATCTGCCCCCTGTACTCTGAAGATATGTTACACACACACACACACACACACACACACACACACACACACACACATTAGAAATACACACACAAGTGGAATCATCCCTGCTGAAGAATCCGTCAACCAGTTCAGCGAGTGCAGCTTCTACGTCGTAACAAAGAACGGATACTGTCTCAGCGAGGGCATTTAGCCAGTTGCAACCAACCAGCTTTGCTGCGAGTCCTGCAGGGCCGGCTCCCTGCTTTGCTCCTCCTCTTTTCAGCTGGCCTGAGGAAGGGGCTGGACTGACTCCAGCTATAAAAGCTGAGGCTGCTGAAGATGCCAGAAGCTATTTTTGCTGCGAGTCCTGCAAAGCACTCTTGGGGTGGAGTATTGTTTAGGGTTTTTTTTTGTTGGGGGGGGGGTGTCAAGATTTAATTTTGGAGATGCATAAATTTTGCTGTTATTGGGGGGGGTTGTATCTTTATTCTTAAACCTTATGATTTATTTGGGGATTGTTTATTTTTCTGTATGCTTACAGAGATATTTTTATTTATGCTCATGACTACTTTTGTTATATTGCTGTAATTATGTACATGCTTTCATGTTGCAAGCTTTCTTCAGCATAGTTAACTTTGGAAAGGCAGCATACAAATGATGATGATTCAAATAAGGCCACAACAATGTCCTGAGTTATAAACTGCATACAGTGGTACCTCAGGTTAAGTACTTAATTCATTCCAGAGGTCCGTTCTTAACCTGAAACTGTTCTTAACCTGAAGCACCACTTTAGCTAATGGGGCCTCCTGCTGCCACCGCGCCGCCGGAGCACAATTTCTATTCTCATCCTGAAGCAAAGTACTTTCTGGGTTAGCGGAGTCTGTAACCTGAAGTGTATGTAACCCGAGGTACCACTGTATTCTAGTTTCAGAATCCTGACTTCCACAATGGTGTCATGAGGCCCTTTAGATTCCCTGCATCTGCAGCTGTTCACATTGCCCCAGAGCTGAGCCCCTCTCACCCCACACCCTCAACTCCCAAGAGAGTCTCTTACATCAGGGTTGTCACAACCAATCATCTCCCCATAGGAGACTTGGTGGCAGAGGCAGTAGGTGGGCTCATTGGGGTCCACAGGCATGTCCAGCACATCGGAGGGGTGAACATTTCCAAAGGTAACCGAAGGCATCCCGTACTCTGTGCTGCTTCAGGACGGAAAACAGAGTTAGTAAGTCATCAGTGGAGACTTCTCTCAGGCCCCTGCAATCAAAAAACGTCCCCTTCACCCCCACCTCACTCTGGAATAAACTAGGTAATAGGTAAAGGACCCCTGGACGGTTAAGTCCAGTCAAAGGCGGTTATGGGATTGCGGCGCTCGTCTTGCTTTCAGGCCAAGGGAGCCGGCGTTTGTCTACAGCTTTCTGGGTAACGTGGCAATAACGATTAAACCGCTTCTGGTGCAATGAAATACCATCACGGAAGCCAGAGCACACGGAAACGCCATTTACCTTCCCACCACAGCGGTACCTATTTATCTACTTGCACTGGTGTACTTTCGAACTGCTAGGTTGGCAGGAGCTGGGACAGAGCAACGGGAGCTCACACCATCGCGGGGATTTGAACTGCCGACCTTCTGATCAGCAAGCCCGAGAGGCTCAGTGGTTTAGACCACAGCGCCACCCGTGTCCCTTGGAATCAACTACCTTGGTCTCCCTTAAGAAATAAAGAACTTGCCAGCTTGGCACTTCTCACAATCCTCACCAGTAGGAAAACTGACCACCTAGTCTGCCAGAGTTTCTGGGCACAACAATGACCATGGCTGGTACTAGAATGGAGTAGAGCTGACATTGGGCGAGACTGGTAACATCTACTAACACAGATCCCTGCCTTCTGCCTGCCCCCTCTTCCCACTCACGTGCGGACTAGTTTCAGCTTCTTTTGGGCTGTCTTTGGCGCCTCCTCGTCAGAATTCTTCCCCTTGGAGCGAGCACGGGCTGCTTTCTTCTCTTTCTGGACCCGGCCTTCTGTGTGCACAACACGGACAAAAGGGGGGCAAATCAAGTACCTCTCTTTGGGACAAACAGAGCTTATTTGGCCTATAGAGATTGCTTTCAAATCTCTGTAGAAAAAAACAATTTGGAGCTCTATAAATCTCTCCCCCTCCCCACATTGGAACACAGCATTAGCAATCTGAATAAATTAAGCCAAATGTGAATCTCACTGCACACCAAAAAAGCCTGCTGGATCAGTTTACAGAGCCACCTTAGCCTGGCATCCTGCTTCTCCTGGTAGCTGCCCAGATGCCTCCAGGGAATCCACAGGCAAAGCCTGGCATGAAAAGAAGAGCCATTTCCCACTGCTGCTTAGTAAGGTAAAGGTAAAGGTACCCCTGCCCGTACGGGCCAGTCTTGACAGACTCTAGGGTTGTGCACCCATCTCACTCAAGAGGCCGAGGGCCAGCGCTGTCCGGAGACACTTCCGGGTCACGTGGCCAGTGTGAGAAAGCTGCATCTGGCGAGCCAGCGCAGCACACGGAAACGCTGTTTACCTTCCAGTAAGCGGTCCCTATTTATCTACTTGCACCCGGGGGTGCTTTCAAACTGCTAGGTTGGCAGGCGCTGGGACCGAGCAACGGGAGCGCACCCCGCCGCGGGGATTCGAACCACCGACCTTTCGATCGGCAAGCCCTAGGCGCTGAGGCTTTTACCCACAGCGCCACCCGCGTCCCCTGCTGCTTAGTAGCTGGTATTAAAAGGTATAGCAGTCATCCCCCACAAAAATTCCTAATGTGGAATACGGTGTTTTCACTGCCACTACACTGAGTTCATGTTTTCATTCAACTATCCACCATGGTCTTAAGAGCCGTTTCCAGGTTAGTCACAACTAGTTATGACTTCATTAGTGTATGTGGCTAAGATTTTCTGCCCCAATGGCCATCATTTTGCGCTAACTTGCAATGAATATCAAATGGCATTCATTGTTGCCCAATCTGGAGAGATCCTTTTGGTTTTCAAGTTCTTTAGAACCCATCATTTGGTGTCATCTGTTAGCTTCCCCCTCTTGTTCACAAAGGATTTCAGATAATTTATGAACAAGTCAAACAGTGCAGGTCTCAAAGCAGACCTGTAGAATACCTCACTGCTTCCCTTCTATTCTGAAAACTCTCGTTTTACGTCTACTCTATTTTATGTTCTATACCCAGACACTGTTCCATTAGAGGATAATTCTAAAAGGTTGCTACAGCAGGACTTCTGTTTGCAGAAGCTATGTGGATTTTCCCTCAGCATCTCTTGTTTTCCTAATGCTATTTTTGCCAATCTGTTTCTGCGGCAGAATCTACTTTATTTATTTCAGACATTTATATGCCACTTAATATTCAGAATTTCGCCTGCTACTTACATAACCATAAAACATACATGCAAGAGTTTTTTAAAAGGAAGCCTTCCTGCCTGTTATAGCTTCCTTGAATTGAGTAAATCACAATTACAATTTCTCAGGTTCATTTGTGCATTTTTCCTGTGGGATACATTTAATTGGAGTTTCTATTACAATGCTTTTTAAATAACCTCCTGGCAGTACTTTGGACTCGATGGCCCTTGTGGTCTCTTCCAACTCTATGATTCTATGAGTACTTGCTACTTCCTATGATGGGATAGAGCGGGTCAAGGTGGGAGCAAGGTCTATACAGGCCCAGTATACCTGAAGGAGTGTCTCCACCCCCACTGTCCAGCCCGGACACTGAGGTCCAGCTCCGAGGGCCTTCTGGCGGCTCTCTCATTGCGAGAAGTGGGGTTACAGGGAAGCAGGCAGAGGGCCTTCTCGGTAGTCGCTCCTGCCTTAAGGAATGCCCTCCCATCAAATGTCCAGGAAATAAACAACTATCTGACTTTTAAAAGACATCTGAAGGCAGCCCTGTTTAGGGAAGTTTTAAATGTTCGATGTTTTACTGTGTCTGATGCTTTAATTTGTTGGAAGCCGCCCAGAGTGGCTGGGGCCACCCAGATGATCAGCATACAAATAATAATTTGGTGTCGGCATCTCTTCCTTAACTTTGTTTTAACCAATCCTCTCTTCTTCTTAGAAGTGTCTTCTTTTAACATCAAATTCTACGTCGACACAACTTTTCGCCTACAAATATGTTCAATTTGATAGCACCAGATAGGCTTCCCTCCTGGTTGACTTCACTGTTCTAAGGCACAGTCACTTACTGTATGAAAATGTCTCTTTGCTGCAGCCTAGATGTACATTTACCCTGCCAATGCAAGCGTGCTTCAAGTCACCCATTATGAAATATTTCCCCCCTTGTCTACCTATTAGCATTTCCCCCCACTATGAGTTTGGGTGGAGTCAGGCAGCAACTGTGTGGATGGTACCCAATGAGTTCCATCTGCAAAATGGAAGGAAATACTTAGTAATTTTTCCTCTTCCGTACCTCTCTAGATTTGTTATAAATTCAAAACAGATTTAGGGGGATGCAAGGGGTCTTTCTTTCATAGTAACTTGTCCTGAAGACTGAAATTTTACTATCACCATTTCTGGACATCTTTCATTTGCCCCTGTTGCCACCCTCATGTTAGCCACTTCTACAGAAACCATAACTCACTCTTTTTGCCTTTACTAGATGAGCTGTCATAGTCACTTGACTCTATCTGCTTCTCTTTCAAGTCAGCTTCAAACCGGGCGAGATCCGTGTCCAGTCGCCGGATGTGCTTATCTACCTGCAGACACGGTAAGAGGGGGAGAGCGTTATTTTTGAGGTAATATGTCCCCAGCCACCAAGAGAGCAAAGACTTATACAAAGGCAAAGAGAATGGCAGCAGAAAGCAACTGCCCAAAGAGATACAGTTCTGCTTGGATGAAGGCTCTTCACAAAGACTGTCCAAAAAGCCCCACCTCATCAGGCCCCCTCGTACCATCTCATACGTCTGCATTGCGAGCTGCACTTTGTCGTCGCCAAACTCCTTGCACTTCCCATAGGCCTCTTGGATCTGCTTGAGGAGCCCCAGTTTCTCCTCTGAAGACAACGTCCGCGCATTACTGATATATTCTGTGGCCAGTTTATCAATCTCTGATTTGAGATCTGAAAGGAAAAGTAGGGTGCAGCATTATAGCAGACCACTCCGGCATGACACCAAACAGAAAGGGATACGAACACCAGGTTTATTTGTTCTTCAATGTGTGTCAAAGAAGACTTACATAGTCAATCTCAATCAGCAGAGGCTTTGCAAACTTACCTTCTGTTCGTTGGTCCAGGTCTCTCATGAGCTGGAAGTTTCTCTGCAGCTCAAAGGGCAAATTCTCAATGCCTAGAGAAAGAGGGAAAGTGTGAGATGGAGAAGAAGATCAGCTTGGTGGGGACCTGCCTGTGTTACTTCTTTCCTACACCTTCATTTATACTTTCTTTTACTGTACGCTCAACATTAACTCCATGTTGACTGAATAGCTACAGGGTGAATTTTACACCATTTAAAGCCAAGTAGCTGCATCACGGGAAGCGGGTGGCGCTGTGGGTTAAACCACAGAGCCTAGGACTTGCTGGTCAGAAGGTCGGCGGTTTGAATCCCCGCGACGGGGTGAGCTCCCGTTGCTCGGTCCCAGCTCCTGCCAACCTAGCAGCTCGAAAGCACGTCAAAGTGCAAGTAGATAAATAGGTACCGCTCCAGCGGGAAGGTAAACGGCGTTTCTGTGCACTGCTCTGGTTTGCCAGAAGCGGCTTAGTCATGCTGGCCACAGGACCCGAGAAAAACTGTCTGCGGACAGACACCAGCTCCCTTGGCCAATAAAGCGAGATGAGCGCCGCAACCCCAGAGTCGGTCACGACTGGACCCAATGGTCAGGGGTCCCTTTACCTTTACCTGCATTACAAGAGAAAGAAAGGGCCACTTCTTGTGTTAACAAACTCAGGTTTCCTAACCAAACATATACTTGAAATGAAGCTGCAGCCAATTTCGGCTCTTTGACTAGCATACTCATACGATACCCACATTTACCTCAACCATATTTTACATTTGTATGTGCACACCTTAAAACACATTTTGTTTATTTACTTCACGAGACTTGACCGCAATAAAACATCAAAGCATTTTTAAAAATAACAGAACAATAACATTATCAGTAAAATGATCTAAAAAATTCAAAAATGCTTAAAATAAATTATAAGCTAAAAAACAGATTAAAACACATGTCAATACAGTGATACCTCAGGATGCAAACAGGATCCGTTCCAGAGTCCCGTTCGCATCCTGAAGTAAACGCAACCTACGACTGCGCGTGTTGCGATTCGCCACTTCGGTGCATGCTTGCGCGCGCACACACACACACATTAACCAACTGCAATGGTGGTTGTGTGTGTGCTTTTTGTAAAGCGGGTGTTTGTGTCCAGCAATATCTGAGTGCACTACCATATTTTAAGCAGGGCAGAGCCAAACTGTGGATGTGGGAAGAGGAGGGAGGGGCTGTGGAATTTGCAAACATTATTACATTTAAATTTCACCAATGCCAATATCAAGCAGTTCCTTTCTTCCACCCTTCCTTCTGGGGGGTTGAAAAATAGAATGAGGTCTAAACTCAAACAGACAACGCACCCGAAGGGAAGGAACTGGAACCACGGAGCACATTGAGGGATTAAGCCGCAGCGCCCTGTTAAAAAGGAACCAGGGCGAACCCGGGTCGGCTGCTGCCGTAACGTGTGAACTGACCCACACGTAGGAATACGAGGTCCCTCGACCCCCCCCCTCCCCCGACTGCGGGCTTTCGGGGCCTCTGCCGCCTCCCGGGAGCCGCCTGCGCCGCCTGCCTCGAGCCGCGTCCCGCCCGAGCCCCGCGCCCGCTCTTACTGTCTAGGTAGTGCTCCAGGTACATCCCCGCCGCCATCTTGGGTTCCAGCCAAGCGCACGGGCTCTTTCCCCTCCCGCCGGCTCCGCCCACCTTGGCTTCGCTTCCGCCCTTAACAGGAGCAGCTTCCTGTTTTCGGCAGAGGCACTTCCGGCCCCTCTAGGCCGGGTGGCTTCCGCTCGCTTCCCAGCTCGCCTCCCCTTAGTCCTCCGCTGCAAAGGGAGCTCGGCTGGGAGGCAGCCGTTGTGTTTCTAATAGATCCAGACCACCAGTCCACTTCTTCAAGCCTATGGCTTGGGGGAAAGACATGTCTGGCTGGTGAGCCAGGATCTTGGAGGGTCTCCTTCCCCTCAGTGACAAGCATTTCCAACGACAACTACAAATTTATGCGAGTTTTATACCAATTTAACAGGGTTTCCCCCCCAGAGAATCCTGGGAATCGTAGTGTTTTCTTTTTTGGGGGGTGAAATATACTCGGAGTCGAGAGTGGATTTCATGCTCTTTATTCAGCTCATAGTGGGAGGAGGAATGGAAGTTCCCCCACAATATCTGCTTTATATACATCATTTACAGAATGGGCTGCACGTGATTGGCTAATTCCGGGATTCTCCTGTAGGCCAATCAGGTTGTGGATTCACTTCCACCTGGAGCTGGATTGGGTGGCTCCTGCGGACCAATCATACTGCTGCATGGTTCTAGGACCAATCAGACTGCCGCATTCTGAATCCTATTGTTCTAGGACCAATCAGACTGCTGCATTTTGGATCCTATTGTTCTAGGACAAATCAGACTGCTGCATTCTGAATCCTATTGTTCTAGGACCAATCAGACTGCTGCATTTTGGATCCTATTGTTCTAGGACCAATCAGACTGCTGCATTTTGGATCCTCTTCAACTCAGTACATAATGGGGCGGGTGGGGGGCTGATAATTTTTCACAAAACTGCAGTTTCAATGGTTCCTAGCAGAAGAAGGAATGGCAGCTAACGGGGGTAGATACTGCCTTAAAAATAGCCCTGGGTGTAACATGGATTCAGACAAAACAGGAAGCACAATTGCTTCATATCTGCTGTTATTCTGCCATCTGCAATCACTGGCTTGTCCAAACCTTTGTATCCCTCTGTGTGGGCGATACATATTGGGAACTTGAACGTTTTCTGGGCTCGATGGTGGAAAGCAAACACTATATTCCAGTTGCAAATGAAGTGCAGACGATTGGTAAGGCACTGGTGTTCTTCCATATCAATGCCACACCACAAAGCTCCTCCCAAACAAGATGACAGTCTTGCAGTTTCAGTTATTTAGGGCACATTTGACCCACTTAGGAGAAGGCCAAACAATATAGCTAATGAAAATTCTTACATCATTCTGTATTTTTGAAGCATTTATTTACAAATAATTTTCCTTTTCTTCAAGCTTTTATATTTAATACACATGAACAACACCAAGAACAGTGTGATGTAGAACCACAGAAAGCAGCACGGGAAAAACTTATGTACACAGCAGGAAATGGATCATAAGACAAGGTGGACAGAACAAGAAGGACACAAATACTTTCCTCCATGGAGCTTCACAGGCACACAAAAATTCCTGAAAATATTTCCCCAAAGCCAAATAAATCAGAGGCTCCAGTACACACAGGATTCTTTCTGCCCTCATTTCCTTATATATAGGTTAAAAGAGGTTCAAGTAGACCAGGGTCTCCAGAATACCTGGGACCCTGTTCTGTTCAGGATCCCAGAAGGAACAGACCTTTCAAAACACCTAAAGCCAGGGGAAGCGAGGCACTTTTCACTCCAGCTGGAGACCTTTCCCAGCTTAGATGCTGGTGGAGAAATTGCCAGTGAAGTCCCAGAGGGGCGTCTGGATGAAGAGCTTGACTGACTGACAGCATTCAGATACCGCTGTGTCTCTGAAATGAGGAAGGCTTGGACAAGAGAGGCACAGTAGGAGTATCCTGTATGAAAGCCCTTGTCCTCTGCCACTGTGGAGAGAAAAAGAACATACAAAGGAGAGATGAAAGGAGAGAGGCAAGTCAAGCATCCATCAAATGTATGCATCTGCATGTCTTGAGGAGAAAGGGGCCTGGGGTATAAGCTGTGTGATTTCCTTTAACTTAAAAGAGCCTTGTTGGATCAGACGCAAAGCTCTTCTCTGTTCAGTGGGGGGCTCAAGGGTGGTTACCCTAGGTGCAAAATTGTTAGGGGGCGCAAAATTTCAACACCTAGTGCTGCTTCAACGCAGCTGCGCACTTCCATCGCTAGGCTCCATTAAAAACGTATTCTCCATGCGAACCAGGAATTAACCTCTCCAGACAATGGAACACCTCGTCTTTTCTTATCTCTGTGGCTGCGACCTCCTGGGTGACGCGGATAGCGTTAGGCAGTTGGCTGTGCATGCGTACTCCGTCCGTTTCCCTGCCTTCCACCCACCCTACTCCACACAGCCCCAGGTGCTGGCAACCCATGCTACACCACTAGTCCGTTTTCACACTGTTGCTCTGGTATTCAGAGGCAGGTGCCTCTGGTTTAGGAGGTAGTGCATACAGAGCCATCGTGACTAGTCGTTGACAGCCTTATCCTCCATGTTTTTGCCTGTTGCAAACAAAAATTTGCCCTTTTCCCTTATGGGGTATCCAAGAGCCCATATAGAGTCCTTACATAGGTTGCCTTTTGGTAGGAGAGAATAACAGAGGCCAACCAGAGAATATTGCAAAGCAAAGCAGCTAGTAAGCTTGATCTTTATTGATCTGTTGCAACAGGGTGCTCCCCTCACACACAGGAGAGAGGAGGAACCCAGAAAAATGGCGCGCAAGGCCTTATAAAGACTTTTGAAATTGCCACCCTGTAGATCAAGACCACCCCCAGAAACATCATACATACATACATCACAGAAGGGGTGTAACCTAAGACCACCCCTCAGATACATCATACCTACATCACAGAAAAGGCGGTCTTAAAACAGAAATTTGAATGTTGTTTTTCTCCTGTCCTTGTTTATCTCTTGTCTGGCAGGTTACTTGATTGGATTGCCTGGGGAGCCTGGCCAGTCTTTTGTAATGATAAATACTTAGTTCCTGGGCCAGGTCACAGGCTCACACCCTATTCATATCTTAAATGTGCCCTTAAGACAGGATTTGTGAGGAAAGAGGCAATGGGGACGTTTCCCACTTTGACCTTGCAGAGAAAACATTTGCTCAGTTTAGGAATCAAAATGGTTCCAGGTCGGTCTTCCTGTGCTGATCTATGTACGTGCTTGGTTGGTATGCTTATGAACATTACCATATATCTAAGACCTCAAAATTCCTATTACATGCCTAACCCCCAATTCAATTTTAAATGGATACAAGTGACACCTGAAACAATGAAAACAGCCGACAGCCTGCCTAAGGTATGGAGATGGGGCAATACTGATCATTAAATCAGCAATCAGTTGGGAGGTGAGCATGTCAGTGATTCACAGTGTAAACGTGAAGGAGAAAAAGCCCTTCTGTCAGGCATCAGGGAATCTGATCCCCCCACAGTAGGCTGCCAGGAATAGACAGAGAAGGAGAGTTCTTACCAATGTATTTTATTCAACATTCACAGAGAGTGGCTTAGAAATGCAACCTCTTGGAGTAATGGCGTTACTCCAAGTAATCTCCACCCCCCTTCTCTCCTCAGTTGTCAACAGCACCACCCACCTGATGGTGGCCGCTTAGCGTCATTTGCCTCTGAGTCCTTTGCTCTCCTACTTTCAACGCTCACCGGGTTCTGGGAGAAGGGGGTCTGGAATGCTTTCTAGTGATAACATGTCAGCCAGCTGCTTTGGCTCTGCCTTCTCCTCTTCTCTCATTATTTCCCAGCTTCTCCCCTCTTCTGCCTCTGAGCTATGACCTCCCGCAAACCACTGTTGCAAATCTATACTGTCTTCCTCTTCTCTGAAAGATTCAGGCTGGGGAGACAGTCTCCGCCATTCCTCCACTGTCCAGTCCCTTCTGATCTTGCTTTTGGCTACATACCCTTGGGTCTTTGTTTGCAGCAACTTCTTGACCTTAACTCTCACAGATGAAAGTATGTGGGTAATGCCAGCGGAAGTATCAGAAACCAGAGAGGATGACTGAAGATTTCAATTGGTCTTGCGTAGCTTAACAGGGCCGAATGAGAGAAATTATGCAGATTTGCCCATTCACATCATTTATACAGGCTGCAGAATCCAACTTGCTTGGCTGCATACTTTTAATTCTTTTAAGCGAAGAATTGTGATTATAGGCTGTAATGATCTAGGAGCTGAATCCTGCTCCATTTACCTCCTGGCAGGCCCACCTGCAATCTAGATAAAATTTTGTAATATGTGCCTAGTGAACTCAATCCTTAAGCGACTTAAATGATTCTCTGTTATTATTGTTATAATTATAATTATGGCTTTTCTATTCCACCTTTCTTCCAATGAACTCAAAGTGGCATTCATGACTCTCCCTCAATCCTATGAGGTAGGTTAGGCTGAGAGATGGTGACTGGCCCAAGGTCACCCAGTGAGCTGCATATGTGAGCGGAGATTTGAACACTGGGACTCAGCTACATTAGTCAAAAAAAGTGTTTTGAATGTGTTACAAACATGCAACACCAGATGGCGCTGGGGAGCCAAAAAAATATCTTCCCCCCCCTTTCGTTATCACGACTGAATTTCTGACTTATTTATAGTGGGTTTTTCCTGTGTGTAGATCCACTCCCGGTCTCCACCCTAACCATCACACCCAACTCGCTCCATGTTATCCATCTTCACTATGGTACATTGCAATAAGCCATTCCGACCTACAACTCACCTGCTAGCTGCAATGTTTGAATCCGCTGCACAGTCATTTCTAGAAGAGCTGCCTTGTCCATGCGAGAATTAGGAAGAGGCTTTTGGGAGGGAAAAAAAGAGGATAACTGGAGACTGGCTTGGAACCGGGCAGAAGTGGGCATTGCAAGAGTAGAAAGAAGAGAATTTGGCATGGACAGGAACTACTCTCAACTGAACAAAGAGAGCTGGTAATTCGAAGAAACTATTATTCAGTGAACTTGGAGGGACATCCGCATCACAGATTGAAATCACTTTAAATTTCACAGTCCCCTATGGAAGCATCATGGGAATGGTAATTCCTAATAAGAAGGCAGGGATATCTGATTTAAAACATTCTCAGCACACTCCATGAAACCACAGCTCTGAAGGTTTTTTGAAGGAAGTTCAATGCACCGTATTTTTCGCTCTATACGACGCACCAGACCACAAGACGCACCTAGTTTTTGGAGGAGGAAAACAAGGGGAAAAAAATTCTGAATCTCAGAAGCCAGAACAGCAAGAGGGATCGCTGCGCAGTGAAAGCAGCAATCCCTCTTGCTGTTCTGGCTTCTGGGATAGCTGCGCAGCCTGCACTCGCTCCGTAAGACGCACACACATTTCCCCTTACTTTTTAGGAGGGAAAAAGTGAGTCTTATAGAGCAAAAAATATGGTAAGTTTTCTAGTGTGGTGTCTCAAAAGTGAATGAAATGAGACTATCTTCCCGCAACTCATATTGCATTTTCTTTTACTGGAACTTTTCTCCCAAACTGTCATTTGAACGCTGGGAGAGAGTGTCCTATACTCCAAGCTTCAAATTGTGAGCCTTTGGGTTTTGCATTTCGCTGCACTGATATCCAGCATGTTACCCAGTGGGATTGATTGTCTTCAGAATACAAAAAAAAAGAAATGAAAGATCCTTTTGTGTAGGTGCTGCCTGGCAGGAAGGAATAGGAGGAACCTATATCTGCACCACAAACCTCTTTCAGTGTCATACCAATTTAACTCTGCTGGCTTCCCTAAAAGAATACTTTGCAGTTTGATGAGAGTGCTAAGAATTCTCCCTTATATCCTTAAGCTCGGCTTACACAACTATACTTCTCAGGGATCCTGAGAGAAAGAGGGAGAGAATATGAAGAAACAAGTTTATTCTGCCACTGAAGACAGTTCGGAAACTTCAGCTAGTGCAGAATTCAGCGGCCAGGTTGCTCACCGGAGCAAGATGGTTTGAGCATATTACACCAATCCTGGTACGACTGCACTGGCTACCGATTAGTTTCTGGGCCCAATTTAAAGTACAGTGGTTCCTTGGTTCTCAAATGCCTTGGTTCTCAAATGCCTTGGTTCTCAAATACCTTGGTTCTCAAACGCCTTGGTTCCCAAACACCGAAAACCCAGAAATAAGTCTTCTGGTTTCCAAACGTTTTTCGGAAGCCGAACATCCGATGTGGCTGTCGGCTATTGTTTCTGGGGCGCCTGCACCAATCAGCTGCTGTGCCTTGGTCTTCAAACATTCCGGAAGTCCGTTTGACAGATTAAGTTTGGCACTTTTGTTTTTGCTATTTATTTTGCGTTTTTGTTTTTTGAGGCTTTTTCGGTTAATTTGTTTTTGGGACTGTGTGGAACCCAGTTCAGCTGCTGATTGATTGTGTGACTGCAGAAATGGATAAAAGCCCCCATCCAGATCATGACAGTGCAGGTAAGAAAAACAATTACTTTAAATTTTTATCATCTACAATACTGGCTTATTTTATAGTACAACACAATGATTATTGCTTTCATTTTATGGATCAATGGCCTCGTTAGTAAAATTCATGTTAAATTGCTATTTTAGGGGTTGTTTTTAAAAGTCTGGAATGGATTAATCCGCTTTGCATTACTTTGTATGGGGAAGCACGCCTTGGTTTTGGAACGCTTTGGTTTTGGAACGGACTTCCGGAAAAGATTAAATTTGAGAACCAAGGTACCACTGTACTGGTTTTGACCTATAAAGCCTTAAACAGCTCAGGACTGCAATACTTCAAGGACTGCCTCTCCCCATATGAACCTACCCAGACCCTGAGATCGCCTTCTGAGGCCCTAATAATAATAATAATAATAATAATAATAATAATAATAATAATAATTTATTTATACCTCGCCCATCTGGCTGAGTTTCCCCAGCCACTCTGGGCAGCTCCCAATCAAGTGTTAAAAACAGTACAGCATTAAATATTAAAAACTTCCCTGAACAGGGCTGCCTTCAGATGTCTTTTAAAGATAGGATAGCTGCTTATTTCCTTCACATCTGAAGGGAGGGTGTTCCACAGGGCGGACGCCACTACCGAGAAGGCCCTCTAACTGGTTCCATGTACAGTGGTGCCCCGCAAGACGAATGCCTCGCAAGACGAAAAACTCGCTAGACGAAAGGGTTTTCCGTTTTTTGAGTCGTTCCGCAAGACGAATTTCCCTATGGGCTTGCTTCGCAAGATGAAACGTCTTGCGAGTTCTTGCGAGTTTGTTTCCTTTTTCTTAAAGCCGCTAAGCCGCTAATAGCCGTGCTTTGCAAGACGAAAAAACCGCAAGACGAAGAGACTCACGGAACGGATTAATTTCGTCTTGCGAGGCACCACTGTAACCTCACTTCTCGCAATGAGGGAACCGCCAGAAGGCCCTTGGCGCTGGACCTCAGTGTCCGGGCAGAACGATGGGGGTGGAGACGCCTTCAACGCCTGTCTCTGCCTTCAACGTGTGCCTCCTCCATGAGAGGTGCAGAGGGTGGCAGCACGAGAACGGGGCCTTCTCTGCAGTGGCTCCCTGTTTGTGAAATGCTCTCCCCAGGGAGGTTTGCCAGGCACCTTCATCATACACCTTTAGGCTCCAGGCAAAAACGTTCCTCTTTAGCCAGACCTTTGGCTGATTGACATCCGATGCCCTTTTTAAATGTGTTGGGGAGGAGGGTTATTGTGCTGTTTGTTTTATTATGAATTTTGTGTTTTTATCTTCTAATTTTATGTTGCAATAGCCCTGAGACATGCGGGTATAGAGCGGCATACAAATTTAATAAATAATAATAAAGTAAAAAGTTGAAGCTTATCATGTTAGATACATACAGAAGCTTGATGGTGGATGCCCTCTCATCCCCAGTGGGATGTGTTATTATGGGTTATGGGGAGACACCAAACGTGGCTCCTTACCTTGTTACCTGGGCTGGGGCCACCTAGTAAGAGAGCCTTCAGTTGGTTGAGAGACTGGGCAATTCGATTCCTTCGCTTCTTCTCCATTAGCGGTTTGATGATCTGCAGATGAAGAATTCCTGCATCACTAGAGGAATTAACTAGGAAGCTGTTTGTCGTGCTGGGCAAGGACAAAAGGCGGAAGAGAAGAACTGGGGAACAGGGGGAGCAGTTGACCAAAGCTGGCCCCAAACACTGAAGTGCCTGAATCAGAAAATCCAAATAATATCCCCTCTCACTAATTTTTTATTACTTTTTTATTGATTTTCAAAAACAAAACAAAATTAAAGTTAAACTTTAACATTCAACCTTTTTTATCTTCTTATTTACCCTGCGCAATTTCGCGCCCGGACTTCCCTCCTTCCCTGCTTCGGTTTTCCCAATTTACATCCATTCCTGCAGATTCTTAATTACATTCTATATACATCACAAGATTTATGTTAGCCCTGCTACAGTTTTTAAACTTCTACAGTTATTTCGTATATACACAACAAATTTACTCCACTCCTCTTCAAACTTTGTCGCTTTTTGGTCTCAAATTTTATAACTCATTTTTGCCAATTCAGTATACTCGAATAATTTTGTCTGCCACTCCACTAGGGTTGGTAACTCTTGGGATTTCCACTTTTGGGCCACAAGAATCCTTGTGGCAGTCGTGGCATACAAGAATAATTCGCAGTCTTCTTTTCTCACTTCATCTCCTATTATCCCTAATAAAAAAGCCTCTGGTTTCTTTGGGAATGTATATTTGGAATTTCTTTTCATTTCATTGTATATCATATCCCAAATCCCCTCTCACTAATCAACATGGGCATGCAGTTGGGTGGGAAGTTCCCCCAAGTAATCCCCACCGAAATAAATCAGAGATGCACAAGATCACAGCCTCGCTCTTTCTCAACGGTTCATTTCAATGGGGATTGCAGTGAATATCCTGCAGAACTGCACCTGTTGCTCAGTTCTGTCTCCCTCCGTCTCTGCCTTCCTTACAACCACGTCAGCCCATACTTAACCCACCTCTAGACCTTTGCCAACACAGCTTCTCTCTCACTCTCTTTCCTTTTGCATGTACCTTTTTGTAGACCAGACGTTTTGGCTGTTCCAGATGTGGTTTCTTCCAGCTGCATCCCCTGGGTGCCCCTGTCGTCATCCATGAAGCTTTGCTATCTGCCGCCTCCAGGCTCATCTTGTCTCTCTGAGAATATTTTCAAATTTCCCTCCTTCTGCCCTCCCTTTAATTTATAGGGCATCCCCAGCACAGCTGTCACATTGTCTGCAAATCCTATTTACTCGCTCCTCAACAGAGGCAGCCAATGAACAGCTACAGAATCCTATTGGTCTTTCTGAGGGGAGGAGTGTGATGGTCTCTAGGAAGCCAGCCTGCACTCCAATCAACTCTCCAGAAGAGAGCCGGGAGGGAATTTTAAAAGGGGATTTCATTTCAGGCCGGCCAGCTGCTCCTTTCGGGACAGGGTGGGGGAATAAAAAGCATGAAGAGGGTGAATAGAGACTGGGCCAGAGGAGAGGAAGCTATTGAGATGGAAATGAGGGCAACAGAAGGTAGATGTGTGTTTTGCTGGATGGTGTGTGTGTTGGCAGCTGCGCTTGGGGTGAGAGGGAGACTTTGAAATACCAACACAACTCTGCTCAGGCAGAACAATCAGACCCTCCACTTAGCTTTGTAGGGTTGCCGGGGCAATGTGAGGCAGCCTTCACCTCTCAAACCGGGTTCTTTGTGAAAGGAATAGGCAGCAGAAGAATGTGTCATCACCCCATTCTTTTCCTAAGTAGCAGGCGGTGCAGACAGAAATGGGCCAACACAAGCAAAACATAACTTATATGTTTTCTAGAATGATCCAGGATGCCATTGCATGCTCATCTCTCTCACCAGCCACAGGCTTGCAGGGATTTCTGGCTGAGAACTTAAAAGAGCTGCTGACTTTGAGAATAGAGCGTTCTGGGCCGGATCAGCCTTTGGTTCGGTTTCAGTACAAGGAGCTATCATCGAATGCTCAGGATAATGTCAGAGACGAAGGATCAGCTAGACATAACATGGAGGCAGAGAGATAGCAGGAGCAACCAAATTCTTCTCTTTCATGATTCATGGCTATGGTGTTATTCAACATCCCTATAAAGCTCTAATATGCAAAATTCAAAAAGATTTGAGCTTCGCATTTCATCCGTAATGCGTGTTCTGGGCGTGTGTGTTTGCACTGTGCACGTGAAATGCTTGGTAAAACAGTGAGGTTCAGAGCTGTTTCCAGAGGAAGAACTGTGAGGGGAGAGAGTCAGTGTTGGTCAGAAGATAAATAATGGCTTTTCCCACCTGCCTTGCCCTATCCTCCAGCCCTAGCAGCCTTCAGAAGGGAGCTGTTTCCAGAGGAAGAACTGTGAGGGGAGAAGGAGACACTGTTTGCCACCAGGGGGTGGTTGGTTTCACCAGGGCTGCCAAACCTTCCGCCCGAGGAACCTTCAGAAGACAGTTGCTGCCACAGACATTGTGTGTATGTGTATTTCAATGAGCTGAATAGAGTGAAAGATTGTTGTTGTTGTTGTTTAGTCCTTTAGTCGTGTCCGACTCTTCGTGACCCCCTGGACCAGAGCACGCCAGGCACTCCTGTCTTCCACTGCCTCCCGCAGTTTGGTCAAACTCATGTTCATAGCTTCGAGAACACTATCCAACCATCTCGTCCTCTGTCGTCCCCTTCTCCTTGTGCCCTCCATCTTTCCCAACATCAGGGTCTTTTCCAGGGACTCTTCTCTTCTCATGAGGTGGCCAAAGTATTGGAGCCTCAGCTTCAGGATCTGCCCTTCCAGTGAGCACTCAGGGCTGATTTCCTTCAGAATGGAGAGGTTTGATCTTCTTGCAGTCCATGGGACTCTCAAGTGTCTCCTCCAACACCATAATTCAAAAGCATCCATTCGTTGGCGATCAGTCTTCTTTATGGTCCAGCTCTCACTTCCATACATCACTACTGGGAAAACCATAGCTTTAACTATATGGACTTTTGCTGGCAAGGTGATGTCTCTGCTTTTTAAGATGCTGTCTAGGTTTGTCATTGCTTTTCTCCCAAGAAGCAGGCGTCTTTTAATTTCGTGGCTGCTGTCACCATCTGCAGTGATTATGGAGCCCAAGAAAGTAAAATCTCTCACTGCCTCTATTTCTTCTCCTTCTATTTGCCAAGAGGTGATGGGCCCAGTGGCCATGATCTTTTTTGATGTTGAGCTTCAGACCATATTTTACGCTCTCCTCTTTCACCCTCATTAAAAGGTTCTTTAATTCCTCCTCACTTTCTGCCATCAAGGTTGTGTCATCTGCATATCTGAGGTTGTTGATATTTCTTCCTGCAATCTTAATTCCAGCTAGGGATTCATCCAGCCCAGCCTTTCGCATGATGAATTCTGCATATAAGTTAAATAAGCAGGGAGACAATATACAGCCTTGCCGTACTCCTTTCTCAATTTTGAACCAATCAGTTGTTCCATATCCAGTTCTAACTGTAGCTTCTTGTCCCACATAGAGATTTCTCAGGACACAGATGAGGTGATTAGGCACTCCCATTTCTTTAAGAACTTGCCATAGTTTGCTGTGGTTGACACAGTCAAAGGCTTTTGCATAGTCAAGGAAGCAGAAGAAGATGTCTTTCTGGAACTCTGGAGTGTAAGATAGGTTAGGCAAAGAGATTGTGACTAGCCCAAGGTCACCTAGTGAGCTTCATGGCTAAGTGGAGATTCGAACTCTGGTCTCCCAGGTCCTAGTCCCACACCTTAACCATTACTCCAGCTGTCTCTCTGCTTGCAAAGGTGCCACCAGCAAGCGTTGTTCTGGTTGTTTGTTGTTGTTGTTTAATCTTTGTGTCTGACTCTTGGTGACCCCCTGGACCAGAGCACGCCAGGCCCTCCTGTCTTCCACTGCCTCCCGCAGTTTGGTCAAACTCATGTTAGTAGCATTCTGGGTGTTAGGTAGTATTTAATCTCACAGTGGATGTGCTTATGTTGATAAGAGTTGAAAATAACATATTGTCAGGAACTGGGATGGAATGCTTGCTTCGTGTTCTTTAAAAAAAATAAAATACTGCTTTTACTGAGGTCTAGACATTCATGCTGGGGGAAAAATAATAATATCGCCAGAGTAAGCTCTGTAGGCTCCAACATTTCATAGATGAAAACAGGGACGTTCTTGTATACTCTCAGTTTTCATACCAAGAATTTCCGCTTCCCAGAGGACCCGTTGCTGAAAGCTGTTCTCCACCTGCTGCACAAAGCATTCATTCAAGATGGTAATTTGCTTTTCTATATTGGCTTCCCTGTGTTAGTAAACTGACCACAACAGATTCCCTCATTTGTCTCATGCCACAGGAGGTCTTGCTATTCTTTAAACGTCACTGATTAGAGGTAGTTAATGTGAGCAGAACAGAAGGGAGACTCTTGTACCTATGGACACAGTGTTTTAAAAAGCACCCTCGACAGGCAAAGGAAGAATGGTGGTTTAGCAGGAAGGAATGTCTTCTCCATTATACCCAGCAGATGGTGCTCTACAACCATTTTGTGTGGCACTTGGATAGCCACCAAAATCTGTTTGTGGCTCAATTATGTTCTTGGAGTGGTGATCACAGGATAATGATGATAATAATAGAGCATTTGGTGCTCCTGGGATTACTGTTTAGGTATGAAAACACACACCAACACACACTCAGCACAATCCAGTCAAAGCTAAACTCCATTGTTATACCCTCCAACATCTCTCTGGTAAAAAAAGGGACGTCTGGGCGGGTTCCAGTACATATAACAAACAAAATACCGTATTTTTCGCTCTATAAGACGCACCAGACCACAAGACGCATCTAGTTTTTGGAGGAGGAAAACAAGAGAAAAAAATATTCTGAATCTCAGAAGTCAGAACAGCAAGAGGGATCGCTGCGCAGTGAAAGCAGCAATCCCTCTTGCTGTTCTGGCTTCTGGGATAGCTGCGCAGCCTGCATTCGCTCCATAAGACGCACACACATTTCCCCTTACGTTTTAGGAGGGAAAAAGTGAGTCTTATGGAGCAAAAAATAGGGTAAATCATTAAATATTTGAAAACTTCCCTGTACAGGGCTCTCGTCAGATGTCTTCTAAAGGTTGTATAGTTACTTACCTCCTTGGCTCGGGGGTCACATAACACCATACCCTCTGATGAAAATAGGGGTGTCCTATCCTACCCTCCAACATTTTTCTGATGAAAATAGGCATACCTTGAGGAAAAGTGGGACATTCTGAGATCAAATCAGAAACGAGGATAGCTTCTGTAAATCTGGGACTATCCCTGAATAATAGGGACACATGGAGGGTCTGCATTGTGCTCACACTTCCATGAAAGCAGATGGACATTAAAAAAGGGAAATGGAGGCAGATGGATTCACAACTACAACACCTGTTTCGGGGTCTAGAGAGGGTAGCGGCAGTCTAGCTGCAGGTGCTCTTGGAAGAAACTGACCAGGCCGGCCCATTTTAGTCTGATTTTGGGCCATTTTGGGACAGAATTGGCATTTGTTGCCCTGAATGGTCTTCTTCAGGAGAGTGCCATGGGGAATGCAACCCTGCTGCTGTTGCTTGATCTCTCAGCAGCTTTCAACCGTGTTGACCCTCTGCACGAACCCTGTGCCTTCCCCAAATCTTCTCCAGAGCATTGGAGGAACCCCACAGAACAGATTTAGCGGGTGGAGGATCCTTTGCTGTGCACAGAAAGAGAGATGTTTTGCTTCGTGCTACATTGAACAAAACCCAGTGGGATGAAGCTGGTTTTTAAAAGATAGCCTTAGAAGGGGGGAAAGCTCACTTGCACAACCCAGCCACAGCGCAATTGCTGAATATACTTTGGTCCTCTTCATTTTTCTCCTCCTGAACTGCTTTGAGCTCTGCTTCTACTCCTGTGCAGTCATTTTCTCGCTGTGCTGCCAACAAACCTCCCCTCCCTTTTGACAACCCATGTTTCTGACCCCATCTCCTGAACTCCCCCTGCTGCCTTCGGAAGGTTGCCATGACAACATCCTGGGGGCCATAATTCGGCTGTGATAAATATGAGAAGAAGCTGCTCTGTTATTTTCTAATGGGGTGGGAAGAGAACCAATTTTAGGGGGAACAATTCTATTCCTTCTCAAACACCCTGTAAAGCAGGCAACAGGTGAATGGCCCAAATTCTGAGAAACCTTTGGCCAGCAGTTTGAGGACATGCAAATCGGTAGTGTTTCTTCGTCTCTTAACCGAAACATACACTTCCTAGATTCATGGGCTTTTAATTCAATTTTAAGATACTGCTCTAGGCATGACGATCGAGTTCTGACTTGTGCTAGAGAGGGAGCTCTGAGTGACCGCTGGCTTTCATATTTCCAAGGGGAGAGGGGTGCCTTGCTCCATTGTCCTAGCATGCCTCCATGCAAGCAGAAAAACGTTTTCCCTGGCAATAAACTACTTTCGGTTCTCTCCGAACCACCATCTTAAAGCTGTCAGGATTGCAAACAGCCCTTTAGCAGCAATATCTTTGCACCACCATTTCTGTTTAACATCCAGCCTGAGATCTCTGTGAAACTCAAGAACTAGCTCACTGCATTGTGACTTTCAGTGGAGCCTGATAGTTTGTGATGGATCGACTTAAATTATAAACCCACCTTTTTCGTCCGAGGAGCTCAAGGTGTTTCTCCACCTCCTCATTGAATGCTCAACAACCCTGTGAGGTAGGTTGGGGCCAAGAGTAGCTGGCCCAAGGTCACCCAGCAGGCTTCGTGGCAGAACAGGGATTTGAAACCCGGGTCCTAGTCTGACACTGGGATCTCCCCTTTGCTCAGAAGCTGAAGCTGAAGCAAGACTTCCATTTATCTTTCGGGAACTTTCAGGAACTGATCAATTCAGATTTTTCTTTAGTTAAAAGCCAGTGGGTGCACTACAGTGGCTGCATTATGTTGTTGTTGCTGAGTCGTTTAGTCGTGTCTGCCTCTTCGTGACCAACCTGGACCAGAGCACGCCAGGCCCTCCCGTCTTCCACTGTCTCCCGCAGTTTGGTCAAACTCATGCTGGTAGCTTCGAGAACACTGTCCCACCATCTCGTCCTCTGTCGTCCCCTTCTCCTTGTGCCCTCCATCTTTCCCAACATCAGGGTCTTTTCCAGGGAGTCTTCTCTTCTCATGAGGTGGCCAAAGTATTGGAGCCTCAGCTTCAGGATCTGTCCTTCCAGTGAGCACTCAGGGCTGATTTACTTCAGAATGGCCGACTCTGGGGTTGCGGCGCTCATCTTGCTTTATTGGCCGAGGGAGCCGGCGTACAGCTTCCAGGTCATGTGGCCAGCATGACTAAGCCGCTTCTGGTGAACCAGAGCAGCGCACGGAAACATCGTTTACCTTCCCGCCGGAGCGGTACCCATTTATCTACTTTCACTTGGATGTGCTTTCGAACTGCTAGGTTGGCAGGAGCAGGCACCAAGCAATGGGAGCTCACCCCATTGTGGGGATTCAAACCGCTGACCTTCTGATCGGCAAGTCCTAGGCTCTGTGGTTTAACCCACAGCACCACCCGCGTCCCTTTATTATTATGGAATAGGGCATCCCTATTTCCATCGGGAAAATGTTGGGAGGGCATGTCCATTTCTTTTTTTCGTTCAAGCGAGGCAACAGAGTGTTGAGCGGACTGGATGAGGACCACTAAACGGAAGCTGTATCTTGACAAGATGGAGGTATTGCCGTGAGGTGGGCCTGAGTGCAATGGTGTCCAACCTGTTCTAGATGCCAATGCACCTCCTCTGAGAGACCAGAGTTCATCGTTTGGGATCACTGATCAGCCTCTAGAACCAAAGCCAGATTCAACTGCCCTGGGGCACGAAGCACATTCCACCAGATACACAAAAAATGGAGAATTTCTTAGGTACATATGAAAAGCCCATGAATCAGTGCTCCTCTGTTGGGCGGGCAAAAGACAAAAGTTACATGAGAAAGAATGAGCATACAGCACCAGCAACTGGTTTGATCATTTAGGCCAGGGGTTGCCAACCTTTTTGGACTGGTTTGAATACTGGGGGCACCAGAAACAGAATAGTTGCAATGGATTGGGCGTGGCAAAATGGCTAATAATAATAATACATTTTTATTTATATCCCGCCCTCCCCAGCCGAAACCAGGCTCAGGGCGGCTAACAATAAAATAATACAACACTCTAAAATCATTTCATTATAAAATTAATTCAAATCAAATTGATGGCAACCATTGGGCTAGAGTTCTGTGAAGATTGCCAAAGTAGGGAGTCAGGCTGTGCCCTGGCCAAAGACTTGGTGGAACAGCTGTGTCTTGCAGGCCCTGCGGAAAGATGTCAAGTCCCATAGGGCCCTAGTCTCTTGTGACAGAGCGTTCCACCAGATCGGAGCCACAGCCGAAAAAGCCCTGGCTCTGGTTGAGGCCAGCCTAACCTCTCCGTGGCCCAGGACCTCCAAGATGTTTTTGTTTGAAGATTGTAAGTTCCTCTGTGGGACATACCAGGAGAGGCGGTCCCGTAGGTACGAGGGTCCATGGGGAACATGGAGTAAAACAAAATCAGAGTGACAAGCACCTTATGCTTACCACAGGTAGTCCGCTGTGCTCTGCTAGTCCCAATTATGGAGATCAGGAGTGGTTAGAGAGCTGGACTAGGACCCATGATACAAATCCCCACTCTGTCATGAAATTCACTAGGTGAATATGGATCATTCCGAGTCTCTCAGCTCAACAGGGTTGTTGTGAGGACAAAAATGGAGAGAAGAACCATGTATGACACCTTGAGCTCCTTGAAGGAAAGGTGGGATATAAACGTAACAATGAATACTGATGATGCTGTCTACTAACAGGGAGCATTCCTCAGTATACCAGGAAAAACACTACCTACTCTCATTTCAGAGAAATTGCTTATAACAGGGTTTCCCAAACTTGGGCCTCCAGGCTTTTTTGGACTACAGTTCCCATCATCTCTGACCACTGGTCCTGCTAGCTAGGGATGATGGGAGCTGTAGTCCAAAAAACAGCTGGAGACTCAAGTCTGGGAAACCCTGGCTTAGAAGATATCTGCACATTTTGCCCCACAATTTTCTTGCTAGGAGGGCAAGAGAATTACTTAAAAAAAGATAGATAGATCAGAGTCTGGGGCACTGCTGGAAGCCTTCATGGGAGCTAGGCTGGCAAATCCTGATTTAGACACAAGCAAGCACACTTCTATTTTCACACACTTTTAACAACTTCTAATGCTGCCATTTTTAATTTAGGCAGTTTTGATTTCACTGTCCATTTGGCTGGATTATTATGACAGTATGCTAGTTTTATTGTACTTACTGGTTTCCCTCCTACCTTTTGTTTAAAGCTCCCAGGGGAACATAAATTTATGTTGAAAATGAGTGGGACGCAAATAAATACATACATACACTTGCTGACAGTAACAACAAATGATACAGCCATCTCATCTACCTTCTCTGGCATTTATGGGCACTTAAAAGCAGTATGAAAAATAATAATGAAAGCAGTATGAAGACAAACAAAATGTTTGGGAATATGTGTGAACATTCTAATGTTTAGGAACAAAGAGGGGCACGAACAACACAATTTCTGAAGCTTTTTTTAAAAAAACCACGTTCAGTTTAGAGGATGGTTCGATTACAGCACCCCTTCCAGCCATTTCAATCGCTAAAAATTCAACCACACATAAATTTGGTCTCATGAAGGTTAAGAGGGCTTTCGGAGTTTATTCTTTAAAAAAAAGGTAATGAAATTAAATACAAAAAGATCTAATGCAATATTAAAAGTTTGAAATTTAAAATACCCCTCTCCCTCTGGGAAATGCAACTCGGAAGGTCTTTTGAGAGAAGTGAAAATTACACTGAACTGATGCTGAGATTTAACGAGGTACGAGCAAAAACAGGAAATGGTTGCCTTAATATTCAGTGACCCGAATTCCACTGGTACTCTTTCTTTACTGAAGACGGAAAAAGCATGAACACTGCCCAGCATTGGGAACATTTGGCATTTCTTGACTTGATGTGTTTTCATTGGCTACTTTTGACACTGTGTCTGCAGAGAAGCGCTTTTCTATTCACCATAAGCAACGCTGTGTTCTCGGCTCCCACTACCCATTTCCCTCAGATCTCTCCCCTCTCTGGTGCAGCTCAGGAGGTGGGGATGCTGACTGAAACAGCAACTACAGCCAAGGTAGGGGAGTGCAGAAAAGGGGGGCCAGTCTGGGAAGATGCCCACATACGCAAGGTGCTTTATGATTGCCAAATGGACTGTGGTGCTCTTACCCCAGCTCATGTCCTGTTAAATTTCCAGGACCAACAGGTAGGTTAAATTCTTGCAACTCCCCCCCCCCCCCCCGAAGGCTTCAATATCTGGAACCATGAGCAACTCTCAGCCCTGTCCAATTCTTTATCTCAATGGCCCACATCAGATTAAGGACACTGGCTGTTTCTACGCTTGGAAAACAGGATTCTCAATGTACACTCCACGGTCACCTCCTCGTGGAGGAGTGAGGAGACTGAGATAGCTGCTTCAACCTGGTGGATGAGTCGAAAGGTCAGTTTAAACAAGCCCCGGAAGTTGGAGCATGAAAGAGTTTGCGTTCTCATGTACAAAATGAATTCGTGTCCATCTCCAAGGCACATTATTTGACTCCTTAAGTGTGCTGAAAGCAGTGCACAGATATTTTTCTCAAAGACCTGAAATCAGCATACAAGAGTGTTCCAATCTTGCCCATGGTACACACATTCATACGCTGCCCCTCTGTGGTCAAACAAGTTTTGCCAATTACAAACCTTTTGAGCATAATTGGGGAGCGGGGAGACATGAATATAGGTGCCACCGGCTCGGACAGTGTTCTCATATGCTTCGGTTATGGTCTGTACACAGCCTTAGACTCTGCTGTGTTAGGGAAATGGCAACACTGCCTCATTTGTGGCTCACAAAAGTGTTGATCTGCCCCAATCTTTCTGGGAGGAATTGGAATTACTCTTATGCTGAAACACTGCGTGGGTATTCACATACAACAACTTTAGTTACTAACTCAAGGTTATGGCTGGCATGTGGAAGTTGGTACATGGAAATAAAAGAGGACACACCATTCCTGCAGCTCCAACAATGTTAGCAACCATGATCAACCAAGACATATATTATCAGGCCCAGGTAATTCACACTCCAAGGAGAAGGAAGTGTAGGATTCAGCCAGACATGTGCATGTTCGTGTACACACACACACACACACACACACACACACACACACACAGAGCGTACGCGCATGACACTTTTGTTAGGATATTCGCAACCACGTCTGACAACAGAGACAACACACACACACTTCCAAATTCATCACAGTCCCTGGAGCCCAACCTCAGTTTTGAAATGTCAATGCACCTTTTAGTCTCAGTGGGGCTCCGTGGGGCCCATTGGAGGTGGGTGGGGAGGGGAAGGTTATTTTTCAGTCCCAGTCCATCCCAAGAATTATCAGGTCACTTATGGATTTGTGTTCAAGCAGAAGCTGCTTTCTGCACTCAGGGAAGCAAGAGCAGTTTGCATAGAAGGTGGCTTGCAATGTTCCTGCTTGGCGGATCTCTCATGGATGAGAGGAGAACATGCAATCCCCATACTCTTGGCCTTGCGCATGCAGCTACTGCCAACGATTCCCAGTACCTCTTCATTCACATAGAAAAGCATCTGAACCAATTTCTCTTTTATGCACCAGTATTATTTTTTTATATAAAAAAAGCACAGTCCTTACAACCTCCCCCCCCCCCCCCATCTCCCCTTGCGGTATTCACATGCCCGTAAGGGATCTTCTCCTTGTTGTTGCTCAAATTCCAATCAGCTCCCCCCCCCCTTCCTTCCCTTCTTCTGTGATTCAAGTGATAACTAGGAAAATTGAAATGATGGCATAGGAAACCACAAGATTAGAGAGAGAGAGATTGGGGCGGGGGCAGAAGAAGAGGAAACGGGGGAAATAACTTGGAAGATGGCGAGAGCAGAAGAAGAGAAAACGGGGGAAGTAACATGGAAGTTGGTGAGAGCAAGAAAGGGCATAAATCAAGGATTGAAAAATAAAAGTGCGCAAGGATAATGCGTTTTATAAACACAGATAGAAACAGTTACAGCAAGGACAGAGCAGGCCAAATGGGGCTGGGGTGTGAATAGATATATCTATCTATCTGTATATATATATTTATATATATATAGATATATTTAAATTCAATGGGAGTTTGAGTCTATGCTTGGGGTTCCCCCCCCTTTTTTCATTGGTCTCTCTCTCTCTGTGTGAGCGGCTGTTTCCATCGTCTCCCCTCTTCTCCACTGTCCGCCCTCTGCAAGATTCAGTCGCTGCTTTGCTGTCTGTGTGCTGCTGGCACCGCAGCCACCTCCTTCCAGTTTTTTCTTGGCGATCGAGAGAGCAAAGGAAGCATTTGGATGATGTTGCAGCAAGGAGCAGCTCAGCAGTTCCTTTTCCCCTTGGCCCCTCAGAAAGGTCTCCCTTTTGGGGGTGCGGCCCGTGATCCTGGGAGGGAAGAAGTCAGAAGGGTGGCCTCCCCAGCCCCCAACCTCCCCTCCTCTCGGAGGCTTCATTTTGGCACTGTCACCACCAGCTGCTTATTTTGTTTTGGTTCAGACTTTCATCTTATTATCTGCAGCAGGCTTATTGTTGCAACGGGGGCTGAGACTCTCCCCCCCCCCCATTACTTCTGCATCTGGTTGGAAAGCAAGGCTTGCAACCTCAACGCCAGCCACCTGCGGCATGTGATTCGGCCGGTAGAGGTCAAACCCTCTGCAACACCCCCTTTTTGCCTACACTTCTGCAAGGTGGGCACATTTGGTACCTAGAACTGGAGCAGCCATTCTTCCTCCCCTTTGCAAGGAGGGGAGACGAAAAGAGCAAGCGCTCTCCGCTCCCCACCCAAGGGAAAGCTTCCAGAGGCTCCCTTGCCCTTGTTCATCCGCCATCGGCCAACCGCTGCTGCAGCCCCTTCCTTCAAACAGCTTCACCTCACTTAGGCAACCAAAGGGCGTTCTCCTTTCGTCTCGTAAAGTGACCGAAACGGGGGCTTTCCCTGGACAAACCAAAGATGCTTCCTGAAGCCGAGGACCCCCTCTCACAGGTAGCGGGCTCTTTCCCCTCCCGTCTAGGACGTGCCGTGGTTGCGCCTCGAAGCACGGATGGTTGAGCCAAGGGGCAGCCGCTACGGGGACACAGCCAACGCTTCCCGTTCCCCCCGCCCACCCAAAGGGAAGCTGTAGAAGAAGAGGCCAGAGGCTGCTGCGCGAGGGGAGGCCGCCGCACCAGAAATGCCCTCAGGCAAAGATTACGAGCAAGGAGTTTTTCCCCCGTTCCCCTCTAGCAGGGTCTCTAGGAGCTGGAAAGATGCTCCACCTGGATGGCGCTGGTGCTAACCGTGAGACAGATGTCTTTGTGATGTTCTGAAGTCTTGTAAGGGGAAAGGTCAAAGGAACACTGGGGCGGCGGGTTGGGAGGGTTGTCTCCAGACGGGCCTCCGGCTGCCCCGCCGCCTTGCGACTGGAAGTGCTGCTGCTGCTGCTGCTGTTGCGATGCCTGAGCCTGAGCCTGAGCCTGAGCCTGGGCCTGGACCTGGGCTTGAACTTGGGCCTGGACCTGGGCTTGAACTTGGGCTTGGACCTGGGCCTGCACCTGGGCTTGGACCACAGCCACCTGTTGCTGGGCATCAGGGATATTGTGTTTCCGCATATGCTTCATCAGGTATGTCTCCTGTAACAGAAGAGAGATGGAAAATAAAAACCAGACACAGACAGACAGAAGACAGGCAGGACAATTATCTCCTTCATACTAACAGAGAAGCCATGGGGAATCTCTTTCCAAAGAACTGCCAAGACCTATCAGTTGCCACCTGGTTTCCACACACACACACACACACACACACACACACACACACACACACACACCCAGCCAACACAGGATGGTACTTACTGAGGTGTAAGCCCGATTGCACATGGAGCAGTTGTAGATCTTGGCATGCTTGACCGTGTGGGTGGCCAAGTGGACCTCAAGAGAGGTGCCGTCCGTGTACGCACGGTGGCAGTTGTGGCACTTGAATGGTTTGTCTTTGTTGTGCTGCCGTCTGTGGGACTGCAGAGCGTGAGAGGAGAGAGAAGGGGAGTGGATTAAAGTTAGACTTCAGCCCCACTACTGATGAGTCAGAAACGAGGGTGGAGCCCAATAATAACAGTCTGGAAGGAATCTGTAAGTGGAACAAGAGGAGGAGGCCATTTTTGATCACCCCCTCTCTTCCTGTGCAACCCCAAAATCTGGTCTGGAGGGTCGGGGGAATCTTCTTGAGCAGGCTGAGAGATGATGCCGCAGGGGTAATTGCAGAAGATGGACCCCCTGCCCATTCTGCTCTCAGATTATTTAAGGGTCCCCAGACATCAGCGTAGCCAAGATTTCTTTGGGGGGGAGGACTTGGGGGGGCAGAACCAACATGACTGGTCAGTTAGCTAAGTGTTTTCATTATTTCACTTGACTGGAGGGGGGCAGCTGCCCCTCTGCCCCCCCCCCCCGGCTACGCCCATGTCCCCAGATGCAAACGCTGGTGCTTACCGTGATAAGTTCCTTCTCTGTAGGGAGGAACATGATTCTTCATATAGGATGTAGGACTACAACTCCCATCATCCCTAACCCCTGGTCCTAGCAGCAAGGAATGATGGGTATTGTAGTCCAACAACATCTGAGGGCCCAAGGTTGAGAAAGGCCAAGTTAGCTGGTAGTCACCCCAGAATTCCAAGCTCAAGAACAAGCGCTCCAAGTCTTGATTCCACAGAGGTCCTTCAAATCTCTATGCATCTGAGACTTCAAGCTTGCTCTTGACCTGACATACTGAACCTGCGACATACTCTACAGCCAGAGATTTATGCTTGCTTTGGACAGCCATACATATGCGAACTGGCCTCTCGGTTAATTGCCTTTGCACTTAAGGAACCCAAAGTGATATGAAACCAATGCAGGTTTCATTTATACTTAAGACATAAGCATGCTATTTGCTTCATTTATATTCCACCCTCCTCCGAGGTCAAGGCTGCAAACATGGTACAGTGGTGCCTCGCAAGACGAAAATAATCCGTTCCGTGAGTCTCTTCGTCTAGCGGTTTTTTCGTCTTGCGAAGCAACCCTATTAGCGGCTTAGCGGATTAGCGCTATTAGCGGCTTAGCAGCTTAGCGGCTATTAAAGGCTTAGCGGCTAAAAGGCTATTAGCGGCTTAGAAAAAGGGGGGGGAAGCGAAAAAAATTCGCAAGACTCGCAAGACGTTTTCGTCTTGCAAAGCAAGCCCATAGGGAAAATCGTAATGCGAAGCAACTCAAAAACGGAAAACCCTTTCGTCTAGCGGGTTTTTCGTCTTGCGGGGCACCACTGTACCCCCAACCCACCCACCATTACTTTCATTTATCAAGCCCTTGAAGCTCAGGGCTGTGAGACAGAAGAAGTGAGAATAAGTGACTGGACAAAGATCATAAGTGATCTCTTTGGCAGGCTGAGCAGGGACTTGAACCCAGGTCTTCATGGTCCTAGTCTGCAACTCTAACCACTATGCCACACTGGCTCTCTCTATCCACATATGTACACACGGCAGAAGCTATATTGATAAAACCTAGCTTCTTATTGTGGTGCCATGTTAAAAGACCCATTCGCCCTTTCCCTACTGTCTCTATTCCATTTCTCAGAGGCCAAGGTAAGTAATAGTGGCTTCAGAGTCTTGCTGATCCTCATCTCCTTACTTTGCCCCACACTTCCACTTAGGAGAGATCAGCTGTCGCTTAGCAGACTTTGAGCAACTATCTAAAGTTGTGCGAGTTGACTTGTCCTTCCTCCTCTTCTCTCTGCTGCCATCATGGGCGAGTGGTGTAGAATCTCTTCCACAAAGGTGTGGGGCATTGCAAGGGGGTGAAGTGGACCTAAATGCACCAGATGGCAAAGAGAGGAGAGCCGTCTCCTTTTCTTCTTGACGCTAGCATTGGCAAAGATGGGATTAGTTATATATGGTATTTCATTAAGAGGCTGCTAACTGAACCACCCGCCCTCGTTTAAAATATTCTGAAAACGACTTTGAGAAATATTTAACTTATCAGGTTAAATATGCAGTAACCAAGAAAGCGGCCAGTGTGTTGGGATTTAGCATCCAGTTTTGTTTCCTGGGCTCCAGGCCCTTCGCCTATGAAGACAGGTTAATTAAACCTTGCTTAAATTGCTGTGTCCAGAGTTCAAACTTGGGCACTTCACGAGGTTCTCCATCTACCCATCTCTTTCCCCATCCCACCCAATGTTCCTTCTCCCTTATCCCATCCTTCTTTGTTTCTCTGCTCCAAACTCATACCACATTTCAGGTCTGTTCAGCATAAAAAGGACGCAAGCACACCCTAAGCTATCCTTTCCAAAATCCTCAAGCAAAGCCTTTAATTTTTAGAATTTGTATTCTGCAATGCATGCTTCCCCCGTCCCCCCAAGCCATTAAAATTCATATGTAGTCAAGTTAAGAAGCATATTCCACACACACACACACACACACACAAACACACACACACACGGTTCACAGGAAGCAATGGCAGCTGTTCTGAATTCAGCATTCAGATTTGTCACTATTCATACTGATAGGAACATCTTAATTTTTATAGATGTAGCTATCTACCTACTCTGACAGGCAACAACCACTGATCTTCCCACGATTACTTAAGCAACCAAATCAGACTGCACCACAGTAATTGAAAAAAGCCACATGTGAACATCCTTGCCTTGTCCTTTAACAGATATTTAGACTTCCATCTCTCTCTCTCTCTCTCCCTCTCTCCCTCTCTCTCTCTCTCTCTCTCTCTCTCTCTCTCTCTCTCTCACACACACACACACACACACACACACACACATTTCTTCAGGCTGCTTATTTTGATTCAGAATTGCAAGCCTGCAGTAGGATAAAACTGGTCTGTTCCATTTATTGCACAATGTCTAGTGAACACTTCATTAATTTTATGCAATATCGGTACTAAAACTACTAATATTGGGATCAGAGAATCATAGAATCGGAAAGGACCCCAAAGAATCTCTAGTCCAATCCCCTGCAGGGCATCTATCCCATGCGGGGACTGAACCAGCAAACTTGGCATTATCAGCACCACGCTCTAAGCAACTGAGCTATCCACAAAAGCAGTCTAAACTGATTGAACTTAGGACCCACTGAGATCAATGGGAGCTGTCTTATCCCCAGCCCACCCTCCAAAAAGAACTCCAGGGATTTCAATATTTTCACAGTTCTTTTAAATTCTGATGAACGCCCCCCCCCCCCCAGTAAACAACTTCCTGCTCATTCCATGCTCTCAACACATCCCTGGTCACACCCACAGATCCTGCACTCGAGGAATGAACAGATATAGAGATGCCTTCTTTTCTAACGCTCTCCAGTCACAACTCCTTCCTGCTCTGGTTTGGAGAGATGAAGGACCATATAGTGCCATACTTCGAAAGGGAGTATGAAGCAATTTCACCACCTTACCTGCAGGTTGGAGAGCTGCGTGAAAGCCTTTTCGCACCCAGGGTGAGCACATTTGTAGGGCCGGTCTCCAGTATGAATCCTGCCGCAGAAAGGGAAAGCGCAAAGGGAAGATGAGCAGGAGAAACGCTGAAACAGAACCCTGCTCCCAGCAAGCCCTACAGATGAGCTAAGCAAGAGGTGAACTCCCCTCCACCAGGCTTATTCGTTCACTTCTCTCGTGTGAGCCCCGTGTCGCAAACCCTTTCTCCTTCGACTTGAGCTAGCTAAGGGCGGGGGAAGCATGCAAGATCGTGCAAGAACAAAAGAAGAGGGACAAGCAGCTCCTGGGCAAAAGGCAAGCTCACCGGTATCACAGTCACCCGCGGCCGTGCCAAGGGGGACTGGAGAGCAAGATCTCTGCTCAGGCCCTCCACAGCGCCCAAGGACAGGCCCACAGATCCATTCACCGGGCTTCCGAAAGAACCACCCCCAATGCCAGGCCAAAACTGCTAAAGGAAGTGGCTCCCCTTTCTTATCCAATGGAAGCTTCCCCACACCCTTGCTCCCATTCCTGTCCTCCCTCCGCCTTCCCATAGGTCGGGGCCCCTAATGACCCGTGTCTGCCTCCCGCTCTCTCTCTCTGTGACCCCCTGGGGGAAAAGTGTGGGGGGCAAGGGAGACTTCCCCAGGGCAGGCCCCTGCCCACCCCTGGTCAGTTGTCCTTTCTGCAGCCCTCACTCCATCCTCTCTGGTGGGCCGCTCCCTTGCGATTGACGGGGCCGGTCCGCCTCCCCCCCCCCGCGCCCCCCCACTCTGCATGCTTGGCGTGCGTGCTCCAAAAAGGTGCATGCTGACGGCACGGGGGGCCAGGCTGGGCCCCCAGCCTCCTTGGCCCTTACCGTGTGTGCTGCTGTAGGTGGGAGAGCTGGCGGAACGCCTTCTGGCAGTAACGGCACGTGTAGGGTTTGACCCCCGAGTGGATGCGGAGGTGCTGGGCCAGGTAGGACGTGTTGGCGAAGCTCTTGGAGCAGTGAGGGCACTTGTGCGGCTTGACAATCGCCGTGTGGAGCTTGGAGTGGATCCTGCCGAAGAGGAGGAGGAGGAGGAGGAGCAGGGGCAGCAGTTGGGATATGACCGCCAGCTGGCTAGCAAGGACAACACGAGGGACGGCGCCATGCTGCCTGGCGACAGGGGAGGGGAAACCAAGGAGCGCTCTTGCCCCCAGCAAAGAAAGAACGAAAGGCCAAGAGCGCTAGCTGCACCAGGAGGTCAGAGAGAGGAGAACCGGGCTGGCAGATGTGGGTGCTTGGGAAGCCCCGGGGCTGGGGTGGGCTTGGGGGGTAGGGGCGGCTGCTCAGGAAGTGCCGTTTGGGGAGGCTGCCAGTCCTGACCTACAGCTTTCAGTCTCCCACGGATCACAGAGGAATGCCTGTCTTGGACGGCTAAACAGCCCCCCTCAACTTGCCCCAGGCGGCTCTTTAGGAGAGTGCTAGAGAGCACACACGGAGGAGTACCTTCTGCTCAATGCACTAACGGGGGAACCACTGGCAGTCAATGTCAACGCTGCCCTGAGCAGTCTCCCCCAAACGGGCACCTGCCTCATGCGAAGATGCCGGCAGCACATGCAGCGCGGAAGGCTTCCCCGCCCTCGCGGCCCTTACCGTGTGTGCTGCTGTAGGTGGGAGAGCTGGCGGAAGGCCTTCTGGCAGTAGCTGCAGGTGTAGGGCTTGGCGCCCGAGTGGATGCGTATGTGCTGGGCCAGGTAGGAGCTGTTGGCGAAGCTCTTGGAGCAGTGAGGGCACTTGTGGGGCTTTGCCTCCGTGTGGGTTTTGGAGTGGATCTGCATCTCCGACTTGGAGTAGAAGGTCAGGGAACACATCCGGCACCTGAGACCAGGACGAGGGCGAAAGAGACAGGGTCACACACCCGTGCGCGAGGATACCTATCCACTGCTCGCTAGAAGGTTGCTGCTACCCCCAAGGGCTACCTCCTCCACCCCCAAATTCTGTTTTTCCCTAATTCAGTTTTGGTGAAGCGGATCTACAATAAGCTACACTTCAACTGGGGCAGGGGTGGGAATATTCCATCATGGGGGACGTTCTGGGTGGGCCCCCCAGGCAAAATTAAGGGAGATTCAACATAGCACTACAGGGAGAAAGGTCCGCTCACACAACGAGACTTTTCCACTCTCTCCTCCCCAAGTGTGCCCCCCCCACAAACTTGTTCTGAGAGCCCCCACCCCCAGCCTTCCAGAGCAGATTTAGGGGGCACACAGGGAAGAGAGGAAGGAAGTCCTATTGCATGAGTGGACCTCGTTTCGCACACGCAACGACTGGGGTGAATCTACCTCGGGTGATCAACTCTGCACATTAAACTCTGTGCAAACTACTCAGAAAAGTCAAATGCTTTGACATTAGCTCAGAGCAAGGTCACTGAGAAGTGTCAGAAGACTGGGCATGGCCTGGGCAGAGGTCCAAGCGGTGGACAGAGGACATGAAGGCTGCATTTGGCCCCGGGCTCCCGGCTCCCCACTCCCCTCCCCAGTGCCCTAGGATGTGGAGCTAAAGAAACCACGACACAGATACCCAGAATGGATTCAAACTGAGATGCCATGATACAAGCAATTGCTCTCTGCTCTGTAGAACTGAGTGCTGATTTTAATCAACAACGCAATCTGAATCCACGGCGTATAGTGTTAGAACAGTCACTTGCCTTTCCCAAACCAAAGAGCTAATCTCTAACCTATTCCCAAGCCTAGGTAAGCATTAAAAATTATAAGACACCCCCTCTTTTCAGGAGGAAATAGCCACAATCCCAGGACTAGAGGGGCTGCAGTTCACTTATGAAAAGGATGGCACACAAACTGCTCCTTTTCTACAGCTGATTGATTGGGGAACCTTTGGAAATCATCTTAGTACCTGGGATATCCCCTACTACTGGATGGTAAATGTTGCTTACTTACATTTCATTAACAACAGAACATATCTTTTTTAAATGCCATAATCATCAATAACAACCTAACATTTAGATAATGCACATATTCTAAAAGAACTTCACACATTGCAGGTTTTTTGTAAGATACAACAGGGTAAAGTTGGTCAGTATCAGCCTCATATTGCCAATGGGAGTGACTATGGCAGGCATAGGCAGACTTCGGCCTCCAGATGTTTTGGGCTACAATCCCCATCATCTCTGACCACTGGTCCTATTAGCTAGGGATCATGGGAGTTCTAGGCCAAAACATCTGGAGGGCCGAAGTTTGCCTATGCCTGGACTATGGCTACCTAATGAGTTGAGGGAAGGCAGAGACAAGATTTAAACTAAGGATTTCCTTATTCATAGCCCCACCTTCACCATGCAAGGGCTCAGATATGCTTTATAGGTAGGAGCACATTATTCACAAGGAAGATCACATGTTCAGGAAAGTCATGTGACCATAACTCAGACGTTCCTTCTCATTCTGCTTTGACTGGTGGGAAGAGAACTGTTGCTTCATGATATACAGGCCGCCCTTTCATTGTCTCATTCTACGTTTTATTTATTTAATTAAACGTTTTATTTCAATAAAAATATCAAAATATGTTTTTACGTATTAAAATTTTATTTTATGAAATACATGATAAAAGGAGACAGTAACAAACCGAAACAACAACTCCCATTTTAAATCCCTAACTGTCTTCTCATATGGCAGAGACAATTTTATAATAACACAGAACTCAGAGTTCATATACAGGTTTCCATATGAACCTGCTGGACCCTGAGATCATCTTCTGAGGCCCTTCTATGCATGCCTCCTCCACAAGAGGTCCAGAGGGTAGCAACAGGAGAACGGGCCTTCTCTGCAGTGGCTCCCTGTTTGCGAAATGCTCTCCCCAGGGAAGTTCGCTGGCCCTAACCCTTTAGGCACCAGGCAAAAACGTTCCTTTTTAACCAGGCCTTGGGCTGATTACCATCCAATGCCCTTTTAAAATATGTTGGAGGGATAGGGTTGCTTTTGTTTTTATTATGTATTTTGCGATTTTATATTGTGATTTTATCCTGTGAACTGCCCTGAGACCTGTGGGTATAGGGCGGTATACAAATTTAATAAATAATAATAAATGACAATAACAGATTGCATGTCTTTACGTAGTACTTTTTCAGACCGTTTGTGAAAGCAGAATGGTACTGCATGGCCCATGAGCACATGGCATTAATGAAGCAACGCTCTCTGTATTTCACTCTGCCAACAGTATCTATTGCTTGCCTTTTCGGATAGATTTTTAAATAGTTCATGTATGAACTGGCACGCTCCCTTTTCTATGCAATTAAAGCAGGGCTTTCCCAGACTGGCTAGAGCTCCAACCCCTCACCCCTCCCAAAATAGCCGCCCGGACACAAGGCTTTGGTTTGAATTTCTACGATTAACTTCTTTTTAAAAAAAAAAACAACAAAAATGTCTGGTGTCTAGTAAAATTCAACAGATGGTTTTGATTATGCAAAACCTTTTTTAAAATGGGAGCCTCACATGAAATGCCACTCTCTGCAGGTTTGAGTGTCAAGATCTCACAACTGGATTTCCTATAGATAGAAAATTCTTGTCATAGCTAAGCTGTTAACTCATTTTCCCCAGCATAACAGTCTTCAGCAACCCAGCTGAAATGGAGCTGGCCTCTAGGAAAGTTTGCATGAGCATTCCTCTGAGGAGAACAAGGGAAGGACAGAAGTAGCTGCTTTGAGAGAAAGAAGAGGGTTTTCAGTCTCAACTTTCCTTCCCAATTTTTGTTAGCCATTACATAAAAAGCTGGTCTTAAAAGCTCCCCAATTTTCCTTCCTCGGTATTCAGAAAGCTCTGTGAGGTTCTCAAAACCGCATTCTAAAAGGTTGCCATAATAATCTCTGCCTCTTAAAGCAGGCAGGATCGCTGTGCGAGATCCCGACCACACACTGCTAGAAGAATGAAGACCAGTAGAGGGAATATCATGGCAAAGTTTTCCACTTATAAAACAGTGATAGAAAATCACCATAGGAAAGCGGGACATTTCTAATCCCGTAGATGAAAAAGAATGCGCTATTACACGTACACATTTTGTTTTTAAGAACAAAGTGGGGCACTTCAGATCTTAAACAGGGAACAATGACCCCAACGTAGATATTTCTACATGTTGTGCTTTCCTATTTCTCAGCGCAGGGACCTCTGCTTACGAACTCACCCAAATCTTCTGCAAAGCCGCCTGCAAACAATTCAACATGCAGGAATGACCTCGGTCAGCCACAGGGAAGTGCTTTTGAGAGCAAGGAGTAAGGCAAGCCATGAGCATGAAGTCAAAACCAACACGCACTCCTTTGCAGCTCATCCAGGGACCACGAAGACGTTTCTCTAGCTCTCTGACTTTCAGAAAAACGTACCTACACTTAACTGGTTCTCCCCTCTAGAAGCATATGAACAATATCGAAAAATGTAAGCCTGGATACACTTCACTTGGGCTGAAAAGCTCACAGGAACATCTCCTTCTGGGAGAGTCCCTCCCTAGCTCAGTGAGGGAATACATGCCTTACATGCAAATGGTCCCCAAGTCCAACCCTGCAGCAAGGCTGAGGAAGACACAGCTTGAGATCTCGGCGAGTCAATGCCAGAATAAGCGGCACTCAGCAAGGACCTGTTTCAGGATTTATGGATCTCTATGCTGGGACTGAGAGAAAGCATATACACCCACAGCTGTCATAGTAGTTATTAACTCATACAAGCCGGAGAAGGAACATTAGTGCTGCACTGTGAAAAGGTAGCATCCTTTTCAAAATCTAATGCTCAAAGCAGCCGCATAGATCATCCTTCCAATGGTTCCATGTCCTCCGTATTTCAGAGAAGAGGCTAGAAAATTGAGCTTACTGAAATCCGACCTGGGGATTTACTGACTCAAAACTCGTGCCAAACTCAACGCTCAGCGCATACTTGGGAATCGGCAACTCTTTTTAAGCACTGAGCTCTTCTTTGCTCTTGACTGAATCCGTCTTTCCAAGCCAACCACAGAATGCAAATAGTTGCCAAAATCAAACATTACACCACATCATCAATTTCCAAGTGCTGCGGGTTTCTTGTTTGTTCCCCCCCCCCCTGCAAATGCAGAAGCTGGGGGTTGTACTCTGAATATATTCTCTCATTCACATGCATGCCTAAACAAGCTGATCTGGCAAACAAAGCTAAAACCATTTGGTAGTCTGGCAGTACCACCTTCAAACCAGTGGTGTCAAATATCCAGGCACCAGTATTAGAAACTCAGCGCCCAATGGCTCCTTAAACCAGGGTTACTGTCGCCAAAACGGAATATCTAGTTGCCATTTTGGGGCCGGACGGCACAAAAGTCGCATTTTTCAATACGACGTTTTGGTTCCTGAAATCTGTTCCGATCGTGCAGATAAAATACCGCTAATAGAATTCCGAAGGATGTGTTGCCACTGTGTGAAAACAGGCAAGATCCAAGGACCCCCAGGCATGCAGCTCCAGATGGTGGAGATGTCAGGTGCCCTCCTGGCACCCGGGCATCCTCACTTGGTCGCAAGTGGCTGATAGCTAGGTGCAAAATGTACCTGGCGAATTTTGAACGCTGCCAGTCACATGCCCACTAGCACCAGGAATCAAGCTGCAACAGGGTTCAAGAACAAGTGCCTTAAGTTGGGGAACCATACTGGGTGGAGTGGGGAAAGGCTCAGACAGCCCAAACACGCAACACCCCTTCAACAAATGCTGAGAAGAGCTGCGTGAGTGCACTATAAAAGAAGTATCAAAATGGTAAAAAGGTCAAGGGACCCCTGACCATTAGGTCCAGTTGTGGCAGACTCTGGGGTTGTGGTGCTCATCTCGTTTTATTGGCCAAGGGAGCCGGCGTACAGCTTCTGGGTCATGTGGTGAACCAGAGCAGTGCACAGAAACGCCGTTTACCTTCCCGCCAGAGCAGTACCTATTTATCTACTTGCACTTTGATGTGCTTTTGAACTGCTAGGTTGGCAGGAGCAGAGACCGAGTAACGGGAGCTCACCCCGTTGCAGGGATTCGAACCGCCGACCTTCTGATCGGCAAGTGCTAGGCTCTGTGGTTTAACCCACAGCGTCACCCGTGTCCCTATCAAAATGGTAACGGAAGCCTAAATCTCCTGCAGTTAGTAGCATTGGAACCCACAGATATCACACACAAGCATGCACTGATGACTGGAAGCAGGCCCTGAGGCTCCAATGAAAGGAGTATTAGGTGCCCTTAACACTATTCCTTCCTTCCAGCTGGTGAACTCTCAAACAGCTTGGGGACACGGCCATGTGAAGAGGAGCAGGGAGTCAATGTCAAATCAACGGAGTAACTCACACTGGATTATGCCCTCTTAGAAATTCCTCACCAAAGACTCCGGAGGAAACTTAGCCGCCATAGGATAAAGAACAGGAAGCAGAGAGTGGAATAAGTAGACTGTTCTCACAACAGAGAAATTTAATCAGTGGGGTCCCCAAAGGACCTGCATCGGGGCCTGTGGTTTTAAGCTCATTCATCTGAAGCTAGAGGCAAGCAGTGATGTAGTCAAATTTGCTGAGAACAGTAAATTGTTCAGGGTAATAAAAATAAAGAGGTTGAGAGAAATGAGAAATGTTCAGTCCATGTTAGCAGGTGGGGTGATTGCCTAGGAAAGCGATTTCGGATTGGGTTGGATAAATCAATGAAAAAGACAACTGAGGGTACAACAGTGTTGAAAATGACATTCCATGTCAGGGATCATTAGGAAAGGAATCAAAAATAAAATTGCCAATATTGTAAGGCTAGGGTTGTGATTTTTCGATTGACTTGCCTAAGATTCAGGACAAAGTGCTGCCTTTCGGAGAACCCCCCCCCAACCCTGAAGTCAATTCCGCCTTTTAAATCCTGGTAATGGCAGCCCTAGTAATGCATTTGTGCGAATCTATACAAAGTGTATACGCATGAGAGGGATATAGCACCGATGCCTCACTGCTAGACTTCCCACAAGATCAGCTGGACTAGACAGGACTTTGGTCTGATCCAGAAGAGCTCTTATGTTCGCTTCAGCACCACCATCATGCATGCACCTTCTCCTCTCAGACAGGCATCCACACTTCACTATGTGAAGGCAGCCCTCAAGCTGGAGATGCACAAGAACTGGGAAGGACCCAACAGCAATGCAATACCATATGGCCCCATGATGCTCTACGGCGAAAAAGGACAATAAAAAAGGCTGTACCAAAACTGCAAAAGATAAGACACAGCCTCACAGTGGTGCCAAGAAATCAATCTTTATCAAATATAGTTCTTGCCTAGCTCTGCAGTGTTTTACAGAAATGATTATTGGATAGAGAATGATTTCTTGGCGCCATTTTGAGGCTCTGCCTGCTCAACCCCTTCCTCTGTATGCTGCTACAACGACCTGCTTCACGACTTAACATTCATTATAAGTCCTTGGCTGCAGCAGCAGTCTGCTCCCATTGTAACTGTGGATGCTCAGAACCATCTTTCTTCAAAGTGTTTCAACAGGACGGACTTTGACACCCTCACAAACTGGACTCATTTCCAACAGAGGGGAGCATCTGCCTACACTTGATACCCACAGCTTTGGCCCAGAGTTGGGTATGGTTGAATATAACGTAACCATGTCCCATTAGGAGGAGGCAGTGACGAGAGGGCTCTGGGGAAATAGCCGTGTATGTCTGGCAACAAAACTACTCCGCCCTGCCTCATCGTAAGGACTGTATAAATGAGAAAAACCAAACGTAGCCTAGAGGATGCGATGGGTGGTAGTTACATGGCACAGAGGGTATCTGGAGCTTCTACAACTAGAACTCTTGCTGTTTCACCATGTGATGAGCTGCTGGATCTGTAAATGAAAGGGCTCCCTGGCTGCAAAGTATTCTTCGGCTACACAGTGACTTAATCCCAAGCCTTTTGTCTTCTCCCCATCCTCAGACCTCAAAGGACCACAAAAGTTGTCAGGTCCAGTTGGGACTTTGCCTAGGCCATTGCAACCTCAACTGTACACGCCTGCCCAGCAATGACGAGGTCTCAGAACTGGTCACTGATACACCAGAGACTAAAGCCAAGGCTCTGTGTCATGGTCAAGTGGGCAAGATGTCCCAACATCCAAAGCCCCCTTGAATGGGATCAAAGAGGAAGTGGCCAGTAAGAGGCTAGGTCTACTGGAATATTTTCAAGGGACCCTTCTATGAATGCACTATCAGCCTGGGTGGAAACACTTCTGAACATGAGATCTTGTTAAAAGTTCTACTGTTTACTGAATTAAATAGCTTCACGCTGTTGCCCTTTAGGCACACAGAGAACACTGGGCATCGCATTTCGCTGCCAAACTGCTGTAGGTAACTGAAAGTCTCCCCCCACCCAAAGGCTATTGCTACTATAATTGTATTCTGCAGCACCTTCTCAAGATCTGACAATCCCAAAACATCAGCGCCTATTTTTGCTTGAATAAACACTCAGAAACAACCACAGTTTTGAATATCAGTACTAACTTGAA